>NC_060126.1:297103289-297716925 GCF_021461395.2 Schistocerca americana
TCTACATCACACATATATCACCTCTCAAGATGATAGGCAAGATAAAACATAATTCAAGAATTCGGCCTTTAAGCAATAAATTAGTTGACACCGAATCCGACAAACGTGACAGAGGCAGCTCCGATCGACTGACATATTAGCACTCCGACCGACAATCCGACCGATTTCCAACCGACAGATCCAACTGCACAAACAACAGAGAATATCGGCCGATGTCAAGTAAACAAAGATATCTACAATTTCTAACTCGGCCTGACCAATATCAACGCAGCAAACACCACTCAAGACAAGTTTAAAAGAATGCAGAAAACACAAGACACAACTGTCAAATCACTACGGAAGAAGGCTGCGGATTTTAGACAGCAACACCAATCACTTGTTATCACACGACCGAACTGCTGAGGAAACAACAATCCACAAATAACGAACAAATCGTAACAGTTGAAATTTTAAAAGAAGTAACTAATTATTCAACTTGAGGATCCTGCTTCGGAGGAAAGCGAAGAGTCGCTCTCGCAGCTAGCGCTTCCAAATGCAACAGCGCGTGCCCGCCGCCAAAAGCCCCAGCCTGGCTTCGCGCTGTGGAGACTACGTCGCTGCTCAGTTCCAACGAACCAACAAGGTCCAACCACATCCCGACTTGGGAAATGGTGTTCATCCTGAGGATCCAAGGCGTCGTCGACTAAGACGACCGGCCGAGCACACGACCAACGGCAGCTCGCTTTCGCCGACATCGGTCCCGGTGAATACTAACACCATACGGACCCGACAGTTGCTGGCTGCCAACTCTTCCCGACTGATACTAGTGTCTGTGCTTAGCAGACCACATGTCACCATCCGACGTCCAGCCGACCGACCAACCAACGGCCTTCCGTCTTCGTCGACCACGGTCCCTTCGCGTACCTGCACCGTGCGGACCTGCCTGCTGCTGACTGCCAACTCGTCCAACCGCGGAGTAACGACGAATCCGACTCGGTCCACAACCCAACAGCGACTGAGACTTAGAGCCAACAGACTAACATGCGAGTGTCTGCCTTCTGACTGACTCTGTCGCCTCACTGCCCCGACTCCCAGACTGACCGACTGACCAGACTGCCCGAGACTGACAGACTAACCACCGCCGAGCTCATAGTGCCCATTAAATGCACGTGAACAGGCAACGTTTCCCCTTTCCCACCGGAGGGAGACACCAAAGCTGCGCCACCGCCAGAAACGGAAGGCGACTGCTTTATACTACGCGCTGCGGCGCGCTCTTCAAAACAGCAATTTTTACTACGGCTCACTAGCGTTACACTTCTGCGAGGAATTTTTAAATGTTGTGACCGTGAGATAAGCTCATGGAAACAGAACAATCAAACATGGATTCGTTTCCGAAACACTTCAGCAAAGTATAACCAACAGTAAACGGCGTGGTAGGAAGAGACGTCCTCCCAGCACAACAGTACGTTTCCACATCACATATTAAAATCGGTCGCCAGCCTAACTACGCATTCTTGTGTCAAGCAAAATGATGAAGCAGAAGGCAGTTCGATGGCTAACCTAGTATTTCTTGACATACGCACTAAACTCTTTCCTTCTATGTGTTCATACTACACTACAGTAACCTAACCTTGCAGGTAAATGTGCTACTAACAAAACAAATGCCAATGAGATATTAAACAGTAACATATGCCTCGCAACAACACGTACATGAAATTAACTAGGAACAACATTCTATAAAACCAATTACCGACACACATGAAACCAGTAGACATACTGAACAGGGAAAAACTTGAAATGATTCTGAATTTAAATCAGAGGGTCTGCTAATGATCATAATCTATAACTTCAATGATTAGTACAGGGTCTCCATGCTTGCGCATTAACCAAAGTACATTAGCACAGTAATAGTTGTGTATGAATGCAGTTTCTCGCGGCGATAACATTGAATAAAATGTTCTCGGGTTTCCAACCACGTCAATTGCTTAAAACTACGCGAGCTTTCGACCAAGCACTTCTTGGCCATTGTCAAGTGGTATGACTGCCATTGGGCTGTTGGTGTGCCCTTAAATACGCTAGCTGCCGGCTGTGACGTCACTGGTTCCCGCGGCATTGCCATATATGCGCATGTTTTGAGTCGGCGTTCGATGTGCCCTCTTCAACCGCGCGATCGCTGGATCCCACGCACCGCTGAGCTGCAAGCCACCGTCTATATTCAAGGTGTTTGCGGTAATTTATATTTCTGTAGCTCCCCTTAGTTAAACTGTCTCAGAAGCCGATAGTGCGAGCCACGACAGAGGTATCGTTAAATTTTATTTGGTGACCGTTTTCTAACACATGTTCAGCCGACGCTGATTTCTCTGGATAGCGTAGGCGGTAATACCTCTCATGTTCTTCCCTGCGTTGCTCCATAGTGCGCACTGTTTGTCCGATGTACTTCTGACCGCACTTACAAGGTATTTCGTAGACTCCAGGTGTTCTGAGACCTACTGCGTCTTTAACTGCTCTCAGTAATTGACGGATTTTCGTTGGAGGCCTGAAGATTGATTTGATCTTGCGTCTTTTCAACAGGCGGCTTATCTTGCCCGACACAGAGCCACAGAATGGCAGCAAAACAAGTTTCTTTTCCTGCTCTTCATCGGTGGTCTTATTCTCATATTTCTCAGAAATCACTTCTTTCACTTTATGGGCGCTGCAGCCGTTATTTCTGAAAAGCTTACGTAGGTGGCTCAGTTCATAGGGCAGGTTATCGTCGTCTGATATTAGTCTTGCACGATGCACCACTGTTTGTAATACTATGCGCGCTTCTGTGGTGGATGATGATGGCTGGTGGCGTGCAGGTACAGGTCTGTGTGGGTGTGTTTTCTGTAGACGCTGTGGCCAAGGCACCCATTTCGTTTACGGTGGAGGAAGTGCAGTGCATTATCTTTTTCCACCTCCATGGTGAACCGGATATTACTGCTGATGGCATTGAGGTGTTTCAAAAACTCGTCTAGTTTCTCGCGTCCATGTGGCCAAATGACGGAAGTGTCGTAAATGTATCGAGAGAAACACTTAGGCTTTAATGACGCAGTATCTATGACAGTATCCTCAAAATTCTCCACGAAGAGGTTTGCAACAGCTGTAAGGCAACAGTGGAAGGTGTACCTAACTGTTGCCAACAAAACGTTTCTGGTTTTCACTATGGTTTCCATATCGCGACCGATCCGAACTTACTTTCTGGACAACCGTCGTATTACAGATGTGTCATATGTTGTACATCTCTTGAGCTAAAGTCAACGAGGAATACAGTAGTTGCCACTAACAAGGGGAGGCCGCCAATTGTGAAATTCAGATTCGATTCATACTGCGCATAATAAAAGCTCATGGCCAAGGTGTAGTGTGGCACTTCTCAGCCGTTGTCGAGAAAATCGACAGTTAAAAGAAACTTTTGCGGTGAAATACTCTCTACGATTAATAACTTTCTACAGCGTCGTGGCGCAGAGGTAAGCGCTCGGGTTCGTAATCCGAAGGTCGCCGGATCGAATCTCGCGACATGCAACTTTTTTTATTATTTGTTTTTTGTAATTCAAATGTATACACACACACACACACACACACACACACACACACACACATATATATATATATATATATATATATATATATATATATATAATTCCCGGCAATCAGTTGCAACAATTATGCATATAATAAGTTGTTGAAAGTCGTTTGTCGGGGAAAAATAATACTTGAAATAAAACACAATATCACAAATAATATTCAAGTGGATACAATTTATTGAAAAGTTCGGTATACACTCGCACATAATTAACAATTAGTGACGAGAAGCAGCTGGAGTATCGCACGAACCAGAGTGATAGTTATCATAGAAACATGGAAAGCAGAAAACAGCACGACATCGAGCACATCTGATAAACGATGCGTTTTTACAAGAACAATTGTTTTTTAAATTATCTGTTGGGAAACACACCTGATTGACATTCTGAAAAATTGTTCTATCGTTCGTCAGGTTTGATGCATACCAGCTGTATCGTATCATATCGCAAAAATCGGAGAAGACAATTGGTGGTGGACGATGGATTGGATTTTTATACAATCGTCTCAGGAGTTGATGTCACGGTTTCGCTCGATTAAAAAAGCACAGTTTTGAAGGCGCTTGATCAAATTTTTTACCTGCCGGTAAAAATACACGTTACACGGTTGGACGAAAGGAGTGCACTTTGGAGGAATGACTTTTATAGTGCACGTTGGTAACTTCTTATCGTACTGGAACATATCATCGTATAACGCCGGGTTCGTTTGCCCACCCAAGAGTCGATCAGAAGGAGAAATTCTTTCTTTTGATCGTATAGTTGCAAGGGATTACGCAAAAAGTCCATGAACAAACCCGTTGTTAGTTTACCGGATTTGGAGGATGTAATAACAACGTTGGTATACTTCTTGGCGTACTCGTCGACTGTCTTCTGTACTCTGGGTCCAAACGTACCTGTGGTCTCTTGGAGGCATAGGAAAACAAGAGGCAAGACTCGTCCAGATATCGTGATTGAATATTGTGCCGTATACGAATGCGTCACCTTGTTCATGTCGTGTCGGTTTACCAGGACAGCCTTTGACCCTTTTTCGGCGAGAGTTCTGTTGAACGTGGACTGGTACTGGCACCCTGACAAACAAAGTATAAAAATATTGTTTATATAAGAAACAAACGAAATCTGTGTTGTCTGTTATATGTCAGATAATCATATTCTATCATAATGTCATATGACAATTGTGAACAGCTCTTTACGCACCTGTTTGATCAGTATTAATTATGAAATCTTTGTCGAAGTTAGTTATCAACGTTCTCGTCTGGATCTGAAATGTGTCAGCTGCGGCCAAAATTTCGCCTTGGGTAGCCGTCTCTTTCCGGGAAACAAATTTTGTGATTTTCCGTTGCCAAATGCCATGCTCCGTTTTAAATTCGGTGACCCATGTTTTTGAAGCTTTGAAGTTGAAACCTCGGAACTGACTTGCAGCGCCCAAGGCCCACTGCTGCAGAGTTCTGGTAATAACTTGCTGGAAGTTTTGTCGAGCTTCTACGAAGCGATCATGCACCCATGAATCGATGGTGCAATATTTATCAAATTTTCTACCGCCACGTTAGATTTGCTCTTCCCACCTGGATAAATAGTCCGGAAGAACCCCGGAGATACTAAAAGGTATCAGATAGATTACATAATGGGAAGACAGAGATTTAGGAACCAGGTTTTAAATTGTAAGACATTTCCAGGGGCAGATGTGGACTCTGACCACAATTTATTGGTTATGAACTGCAGATTAAAATTGAAGAAACTGCAAAAAGGTGGGAATTTAAGGAGATGGGACCTGGATAAACTGAAAGAACCAGAGGTTGTACAGAGTTCGAGGGAGAGCATAAGGGAGCAACTGAGAGGAATGGGGGAAAGAAATACAGTAGAAGAAGAATGGGTAGCTTTGAGGAATGAAACAGTGAAGGCAGCAGAGGATCAAGTAGGTAAAAAGACGAGGGCTAGCAGAAATCCTTGGGTAACAGAAGAAATATTGAATCTAATTGATGTAAGGAGAAAATATAAAAATGCAGTAAATGAAGCAGGCAAAAAGGAATACAAACGTCTCAAAAATAAGATCGACAGGAAGTGCAAAATGGCTAAGCAGGGATGGCTAGAGGACAAATGTAAGGATGTAGTGGCTTATCTCACTAGGGGTAAGATAGATACTGCCTACAGGAAAATTAAAGAGACCTTTGGAGAAAAGAGAACCACTTGTATGAATATCGAGAGCTCAGATGAAAACCCAGTTCTAACCGAAGAAGGGAAAGCAGAAAGATGGAAAGAGTATGTAGAGGGTCTATATAAGGGCGATGTACTTGAGGACAATATTATAGAAATGGAAGATAATGAAGATGAAATGGGAGATACGATACTTCGTGAAGAGTTTGACAGAGCACTGAAAGACCTGAGCCGAAACAAGGCCCCGGGAGTAGACAACATTGCATTAGAACTACTGACAGCCTTGGGAGAGCCAGTCCTGACAAAACTCTACCATCTGGTGAGAAAAATGTATGAGACAGGCGAAAGACTTCAAGAAGAATATAATAATTCCAATCTCAAAGAAAGCAGGTGTTGACAGATGTGAAAATTACCGAACTATCATTTTAATAAGTCACAACTGCAAAATACTAACACGAATTCTTTAAAGACGAATGGAAAATCTGGTAGGAGCCGACATCGTGGAAGATCAGTTTGGATTCCGTAGAAATATTGGAACACGTGAGGCAATACTGACACTACGACTTATCTTAGAAGAAAGATTAAGGAAAGGCAAACCTACGTTTCTAGCATTTGTAGACTTAGAGAAAGCTTTTGACAATGTTGACTGGAATACTCTCTTCCAAATTCTAAAGGTGGCAGGGGTAAAAATACAGGGAGCGAAAGACTATTTACAATTTGTACAGGAACCAGATGGCAGTTATAAGAGTCGAGGGGCATGAAAGGGAAGCATTGGTTGGGAAGGGAGTGAGACAGGGTTGTAGCCTCTCCCCAATGTTATTCAATCTGTATATTGAGCAAGGAGTAAAGGAAACAAAGAAAAATTCGGAGTAGGTATTAAAATCCATGGAAAAAGAAATAAAAACTTTGAGGTTCGCCGATGACATTGTAATTCTGTCAGAGACAGCAAAGGACTTGGAAGAGCAGTTGAACGGAATGGACAGTGTATTGAAAGGAGGATATATGATGGACATCAACAAAAGCAAAACGACGATAATGGAATGTTGTCGAATTAAGTCGGGTGATGATGAGGGAATTAGATTAGGAAATAAGACAATTAAAGTAGTAAAGGAGTTTTGCTACTTGGGGAGCAAAATAACTGATGATGGTAGAAGCAGAGAAGATATAAAATGTAGACTGGCAATGGCAAAGAAAGCGTTTCTGAAGAAGAGAAATTTGTTAACATTGAGTATAGATTTAAGTGTCAGGAAGTCGTTTCTGAAAGTATTTGTATGGAGTGTAGCCATGTATGCAAGTGAAACATGGACGATAAATAGTTCGGACAGGAGGAGAATAGAAGCTTTCGAAAAGTGGTGCTACAGAAGAATGCTGAAGATTAGATTGGTAGATCACATAACTAATGAGGAGGTATTGAACAGAATTGGGGAGAAGAGGAGTATGTGGCACAATTTGACGAGAAGAAGGGACCGGTTGGTAGGACATGTTCTGAGGCATCAAGGGATCACAAATTTAGCATTGGAGGGCAGCGTGGAGGGTAAAAATCATAGAGGGAGACCAAGAGATGAATACACTAAGCAGATTCAGAAGGATGTGGTTGCAGTAGGTACTGGGAGATGAAGAAACTTGCACAGGATAGGGTTGCATGGAGAGCTGCATCAAACCAGTCTCTGGACTGAAGACCACAACAACAACATTTGTGAAACGAGAGCACCCCTTTTTTTTTGTAGAGTTTTGAGAATCCAGCCTAGATGTTCTTTGGTCAGATTGACAGCTCTACTTTTGTAATCCAGAGAAATATAGTCGTACCCTTTTTTTTCTTCTCGTCCGGCTCGTATTCGACTGATGATTCGCTGGCAATGGGACTCGTTTCAGCGTCTTCGTAGGCATTATTATCGTCGATTTCAATAATGTCAATCAGTTCCTCATCATGAACGAGGGTTTTTTTCGGTGAGCATTTGCAGCGTATTCTGGAACATTTCTTCCCCAATTACCATGGCTTCTTCGTTGATTGATGATGACGGTTCTGCTGCGAAGCGATTATTGTTACGAAGGAGGCTTTCAAAATACACCAACACATCTTTCAATTGTTGTTTCGCCACTTCACTGTGTATAGAATCTTCTTCGATCACATCACTTTCATGCGAAGGGCCCGGATCGCTCTCCAATTGTACCGCCTCCATTTTTCCGTTTGTTTAACAGGGTGTACCAAAGCTCTCACGTACTCACTGATTTTCGACGATGTTATAAGTTGCGCTAGGGAGCGCATCTACCTTCTTTCGAAGTTAGCAGGCAGCTACGCTGTTATGCGGCGGCTCGTTTCGGCCCATTCAACATCTGTCCTTCAAGTGCAACTATCGAGTAACGGAGTTTATGTTTCATACCTCCCACAGCAAATTTGTGTTCGTGGGGTCTCTATTCTAATTCGAACGTTTGACTTACAATATACGTATTCGTTTCGGAATATCATTTCTACGTCTTCCGTTAACTATACGTGGTAAACATTATGAAGACAATTAATAACATTTGTGAAATACAACTTTGTTTGTGGAAAACATAATGATATTCGAAATATATATATATATATATATATATATATATATATATATATATATATGTGTGTGTGTGTGTGTGAGTGTATATATACATTTGAATTACAAAAAACAAATACTAAAAAAAAGGTAGCATGGTGCGAGATGCGATCCGGCGACCTTCGGATTATGAACCCGAGCGCTTACCGCTGCGCCACGACGCTGTAGAACATTATTAATCGTTGAGAGGATTTCAGTGCAACGGTTTCTTTTAACTATCGATTTTCTCGACAACGGCTGAGAAGTGCATCTTGGTGCTTTTCCACATTACACCTCTGGCCATGACCTTTTATTATGCGCAGTATGAATCGAATCTGAATTTCACAATTGGCGGCCTCCCCTTGTAAGATCTAAAGACGTCAGTTAAATTAATTTTGGCAACAAACGTGACCAAGCAGGAGATTAACATGAGGGCTGAGTGGAAATGTGACAGCAAGTGATGTATAAGCTGCAAGCAAATCAGGTCAAAGACATTAAGCATCAATGAAGAATAACATGCCAAATTCAAAGATGTTGTCAATAAACGATTATGTAATTATCGAATTTTATTTCTGCCTTTGCCAAATATTAATTAACAATTAAAACTCCATACAGTGATACAGTGTGATTCGATAAGCACGTAACCGTTCAATGCCAACTCTTTGAATTTGGCATATAACTTGTCTTTGTCACTGAAGATCTTTGACATCTTTGCTTTCAGTTTATGCATTGATTGCTGTGATTTTTCGATTCATCCTCGGGTTAATCTCCAATTGCGTAATATTTGTTGTTTAAACCGATTTATTTAATGTCTCTAGATCTTAGTGGCAGTTCATATATTTCTCGTTAACCTTATCTGAAAACATGTAACACTTCTGTAATATTTTTCATTAGTATTGGTTTTTACTACTTCGTCTGTGGATTTCATGTTTTAATTACGTCGTCACATTTGGTCTATTCTTTTTATGTTATATAGTTGCCGTGTGACTCGTTCCAAACCGAAATCGTTTGCAAATAATTACTATTATAGACAGTATAGTGGCCTGCATTTTCTGAACTTAGTACCTGTAGATTACTACTACATAGATTACTGGTTGATAATGTGGTGGGCATTGACCAGAGCCGAACGCTTGCAAGCGACGCCTTGCAAGTTGCACTGATTGATGGCCAGGACTCCGAGCGCTCAAGGTAAGGGTTATACTGTATAGATATGCTCAGAGGCGAAAACATGTACTGGTTTCGCCCTTCCACGCACGGCTGCGGGTTGGTCCTCGCGTCGGGATTAGCTGGTTTGCATCCAGTTCAGTGAATAAATTTTCGCCTACAATATTTGGTCTCCAAGGGTAGGAGAGGCGGTAGTGTAAGGTTACTGAAGATCAGACTTTGGCTCGTGGTATGAGAAGATTTGACGATGATGACGACGTCTCTGGCGGATTGCGACTTTAGTCAGGAGCCCACCTCTCGTCGCCCAATATCAACACTACATCGCACTACGGCCACACCCATTACAGTTATCTGCACTCAACAGATACACGTAAGACTTGATATTCATACACCTTGAGGGCAGTAGTCACAGTGCAGGAAGTATGAGTTCCAGTCTCCAACATATATAACTCTTCCTTTTTTCTCATTACGATAGGTGTTCCAAAACTAATTATAATTCGCAACCCTGGCACGATAAATTCTATGCTTCGCCCTTACCTCTGATGTAATTACACGGCAGAGGTGGGGTGTCTTTCAACTCCTACGATAGGGACATCCATGCCGTTAAGTGCAACCACAGCAGCGCGATATCTGTGGAGAGACCAAGCAAGTTGTTTCTTTTCAGTAGCTGCACGTGCAACAGTCGGGTGGACTGATTTGGCGTTGTAACATCAACCTTATTATGTTGGTGCTGCGAACGACTGAAAGAGAAGGGAAATACAGCAGTTATATTTCCCGAGGACGTGCAGCTCAACTGTGTGGCTGTCAGGGCATTCTGTTAGGCAAAATATTCCGGAGGTTGTCACATGGTTGGCTGTCATGGTGGGGTCATTCATAATGATGTGGTCGTTAGGAGAAACAACACCCATTACACAGGTTGGAGATTGGATCCTTAAATATTTGATACGTCTAACAGGTAAGATGATTAGAAAGTTGCATAGGTTGAAGCTTGATATGGTGTAAATTAGTGAAGTAACTTCTGGTAAGGTCAGTACAACAAAAATTAAATAAGTGGAATGCAGGATAGGCATAATAATGAATTCGGAATTCAGGTTGAAGTTTGGTTCAAAATGGTTCAAATGGCTCTGAGCACTATGGGACTTAACCGCTGAGGTCATCAGTCCCCTAGAACTTAGAACTAATTAAACGTAACTAACCTAAGGACATCACACACATCCATGCCCGAGGAAGGATTCAAACCTGCGACCGTAGCGGTCGTGTGGTTCCAGACTGTAGCACCTAGAACCGCTCGGCCACCCCGGCCGGCGTTGAAGTTTGGTGCGAGGACGACGTACACCAACGAGAGGAGGTAGGATTGCTACCCATCTAGCGACAATGACTGTTGATTTGATGACTGGTGTGCATTTTCTTTGTCTTTCCGTTCATTTGCTGTCAACTCCAACAAGCGGATGAGTTACGTAACTCCAAGCACCTCGACTGTCTGCTACTACACGATAGTCCAAGTGAATTTAGTGTTAAGTTTGTAATAACGCCATGTTTACGTGAATGGTACAATGTAATACGTTTTTGAACGGGTCTTGATGAGAGGAAGTGGATTACCAAATAACAAATACAGGGTGCTACTTAAAAATGACCTTCTATTTACATCTTCGTAACGAACAAAGTTACAAGAAAGACAGTCATGCTGGTTAATATCTCCTTGGCAGCAAACAACATTTGCCTCATACACGTTTTATTTTGTTTCTGTAAAGAAATGTTATTTAGGATGAGCAGTATAAATGGGTGACCCTCTGTAACTTCGTCAGTTTTCGCTACTAATGATGATGTATACTGTAATGGTCATACATGGCACTCAGTTTCAGCATTATTTAAAGAACAGTCAATGACATATTAAATAATTCCCCACTTTCTGCTGCACAATGAATTTATAGTTATTGACATATGACGAGTCTTGTTTCGGGAGATGGCCATTTTCAAGTAATCCTGCAGTATGTAATGCATAGTATAAAACTGTAAAAATATACATTAGGTGGATTACGTCTGTTTTTGTAGATAATTAGTTTTTATGTTTCATAACATAGTGTCGTCATGGAGTGTTTATTGACATCGTTTCTCAGTCTAGGTGCTCATGAGATTTGTCGAAACGTAATGTATTTATGCATTATGTTATTTCCACTATGTTCATTTGACGGTACAATACACTCCATTGTCACATACATGCTAACAATGAATTTACAGTTCAAATCCGCGGAATTTCAGTGATTACTACATACAAGGATCGTATTTTTCTATGCTTCTACACACTATGCAAAGACAAAATTTGTGATGAGAGTTCTAATGTTTCTTATTTATTTTGTTTCATCATAAGGAGCTGAAAATTAACTTTTCTCTTTTAGGAAGCAAATAAAATTTTCTAAGTATCGCTTGTGCTATAATTTTATTTGTCCATTAAGAATTTAGTATGGAAATGCTTCTGAGTGGCTGTAAATTTGCAACACCATACGTTCTCCATATTTGAGGAATATTCAATAAAATATTAAATAAGACGAAGATGAAAATTGGCTTCTGTACCAGTAACACTTTACAAACAAAAATACAATCAGGAAAACAAATATCGCATTTTCCTCGAACCCGGAAGTTTTAAAAATTTCGTGCGATGATTGTAACCAGTTTTACGTTGGACAATCAGCTGGGAACTTCTCAGCACATGCGAAATCGTGAAAGTCATCAGTCCATATTTTATGCACACTTGTTGTTGTTGTTGTTGTTGTGGTCTTCAGTCCTGAGACTGGTTTGATGCAGCTCTCCATGCTACTCTATCCTGTGCAAGCTTTTTCATCTCCCAGTACCTACTGCAACCTACATCCTTCTGAATCTGCTTAGTGTATTCATCTCTTGGTCTCCCTCTACGATTTTTACCCTCCACGCTGCCCTCCAATACTAAATTGGTGATCCCTTGATGCCTCAGAACATGTCATACCAACCGATCCCTTCTTCTGGTCAAGTTGTGCCACAAACTTCTCTTCTCCCCAATCCTATTGAATACCTCCTCATTAGTTATGTGATCTACCCATCTAATCTTCAGCATTCTTCTGTAGCACCACATTTCGAGAGCTTCTATTCTCTTCTTGTCCAAACTATTTATCGTCCATGTTTCACTTCCAGACATGGCTACACTCCATACGAATACTTTCAGAAATGACTTCCTGACACTTAAATCAATACTGGATGTTAACAAATTTCTCTTCTTCAGAAACGCTTTCCTTGCCATTGCCAGCCTACATTTTATATCCTCTCTACTTCGACCATCATCAGTTATTTTGCTCCCCAAATAGCAAAACTCCTTTACTACTTTAAGTGCCTCATTTCCTAATCTAATTCCCTCAGCATCACCCGACTTAATTAGACTACATTCCATTATCCTTGTTTTGCTTTTGTTGATGATCATCTTATATCCTCCTTTCAAGACACTGTCCATTCCATTCAACTGCTCTTCCAAGTCCTTGGCTGTCTCTGACAGAATTACAATGTCATCGGCGAACCTCAAAGTTTTTATTTCTTCTCCATGAATTTTAATACCTACTCCGAATTTTTCTTTTGTTTCCTTTACTGCTTGCTCAATATACAGATTGAACAACATCGGGGAGAGGCTACAACCCTGTCTTACTCCCTTCCCAACCACTGCTTCCCTTTCATGTCCCTCGACTCTTATAACTGCCATCTGGTTTCTGTACAAATTGTAAATAGCCTTTCGCTCCCTGTATTTTACCCCTGCCACCTTTAGAATTTGAAAGAGAGTATTCCAGTCAACATTGTCAAAAGCTTTCTCTAAGTCTACAAATGCTAGAAACGTAGGTTTGCCTTTCCTTAATCTTTCTTCTAAGATAAGTCGTAAGGTCAGTATTGCCTCACGTGTTCCAGTGTTTCTACGGAATCCAAACTGATCTTCCCCGAGGTTGGCTTCTACTAGCTTTTCCATTCGTCTGTAAAGAATTCGTGTTAGTATTTTGCAGCTGTGACTTATTAAGCTGATAGTTCGGTAATTTTCACATCTGTCAACACCTGCTTTCTTTGGGATTGGAATTATTATATTCTTCTTGAAGTCTGAGGGTATTTCGCCTGTTTCATACATCTTGCTCACCAGATGGTAGAGTTTTGTCAGGACTGGCTCTCCCACGGCCGTCAGTAGTTCCAATGGAATATTGTCTACTCCGGGGGCCTTGTTTCGACTCAGGTCTTTCAGTGCTCTGTCAAACTCTTCACGCAGTATCATATCTCCCATTTCATCTTCATCTACATCCTCTTCCATTTCCATAATATTGTCCTCAAGTACATCGCCCTTGTATAGACACTCTATATACTCCTTCCACCTTTCTGCTTTCCCTTCTTTGCTTAGAACTGGGTTTCCATCTGAGCTCTTGATATTCATACAAGTCGTTCTCTTATCTCCAAAGGTCTCTTTAATTTTCCTGTAGGCGGTATCTATCTTACCCCTAGTGAGATAGGCCTCTACATCCTTACATTTGTCCTCTAGCCATCCCTGCTTAGCCATTTTGCACTTCCTGTCGATCTCATTTTTGAGACGTTTGTATTCCTTTTTGCCTGTTTCACTTACTGCATTTTTATATTTTCTCCTTTCATCAATTAAATTCAATATTTCTTCTGTTACCCAAGGATTTCTACTAGCCCTCGTCTTTTTACCTACTTGATCCTCTGCTGCCTTCACTACTTCATCCCTCAAAGCTACCCATTCTTCTTCTACTGTATTTATTTCCCCCATTCCTGTCAATTGCTCCCTTATGCTCTCCCTGAATCTCTGTACAACCTCCGGTTCTTTTAGTTTATCCAGGTCCCATCTCCTTAAATTCCCACCTTTTTGCAGTTTCTTCAGTTTTAATCTACAGGTCATAACCAATAGATTGTGGTCAGAGTCCACATCTGCCCCTGGAAATGTCTTACAATTTAAAACCTGGTTCCTAAATCTCTGTCTTACCATTATATAATCTATCTGATACCTTTTAGTATCTCCACGTATACAACCTTCTTTCATGATTCTTAAACCAAGTGTTAGTTATGATTATGTTGTGCTCTGTGCAAAATTCTACCAGGCGGCTTCCTCTTTCATTTCTGTCCCCCAATCCATATTCACCTACTATGTTTCCTTCTCTCCCTTTTCCTACACTCGAATTCCAGTCACCCATGACTATTAAATTTTCGTCTCCCTTCACAATCTGAATAATTTCTTTTATTTCATCATACATTTCTTCAATTTCTTCGTCATCTGCAGAGCTAGTTGGCATATAAACTTGTACTACTGTAGTAGGTGTGGGCTTCGTATCTATCTTGGCCACAATAATGCGTTCACTATGCTGTTTGTAGTAGCTTACCCGCATTCCTATTTTCCTATTCATTATTAAACCTACTCCTGCATTACCCCTATTTGATTTTGTGTTTATAACCCTGTAGTCACCTGACCAGAAGTCTTGTTCCTCCTGCCACCGAACTTCACTAATTCCCACTATATCTAACTTCAACCTATCCATTTCCCTTTTTAAATTCTCTAACCTACCTGCCCGATTAAGGGATCTGACATTCCACGCTCCGATCCGTAGAACGCCAGTTTTCTTTCTCCTGATAACGACATCCTCTTGAGTAGTCCCCGCCCGGAGATCCGAATGGGGGACTATTTTACCTCCGGAATATTTTACCCAAGAGGACGCCATCATCATGTAATCATACAGTAAAGCTGCATGCCCTCGGGAAAAATTACGGCTGTAGTTTCCCCTTGCTTTCAGCCGTTCGCAGTACCAGCACAGCAAGGCCGTTTTGGTTATTGTTACAAGGCCAGATCAGTCAATCATCCAGACTGTTGCCCTTGCAGCTACTGAAAAGGCTGCTGCCCCTCTTCAGGAACCACACGTTTGTCTGGCCTCTCAACAGATACCCCTCCGTTGTGGTTGCACCTACGGTACGGCTATCTGTATCGCTGAGGCACGCAAGCCTCCCCACCAACGGCAAAGTCCATGGTTCATGGGGGGGTATGCACACTTACACAACCATAAACGCGAGCTAGGACAAATAGAAAATACAGTGAAAATTCTACATCATCTACTTAAAGGGCCCATGTAACGTTATTCGTATGTAGACGATCTAATTGGCCGCACAGAGTTGGTACAAGGGGAGCTGAATTTGCTTGCTGGCCTGGTTGTGAGTCGTATGGAGGAAGATGTCACGCGATTGCCCTGGGCAAGTCCAGGTACAGAGACAAGAAGTATGTAGCCGGAAAAGGGGTAAATACCAAAGCTGGAAATTTGGACGGCTACTGGCTGCATGGCCTTTATGCAGGAGACAATGTTCAAAAAATGACTGCGGTCAGGTAAGCTGAAAGACGGCTTCTTACAATTCTTTGAGAGTCTACAATAATTTAAAATCCAATATTAATGCAAATCTGAGTATGTCAGCGATACCAGAAAAGTGAGGCACATATAGTGACACAGCATTAATTTCGGTAGCCTTAGGACTGCAGAAGTTAATATTTCACAATGAAACTCTGAACCAACAACTTCTGATCGCTTCGTACTATTTCAGCAAGCGATGTTTCAGTGGATAACATTGTACTGTAGCCATCTCTCAAACCTATGTCTCTGTATTTTATTTCTTGATTAATTACGTCTTTTATAACTTAATATGCAAATGTTTATCAGAACATCGCATTCTCCACATTTACACAGCAAATGAACAGTATTAATACCTCATATTTTATCATACTTCTATGTTTATTTAATGAACAATTTACTATTTTGCTTAGAGCCTTGCTAATCTAAAAGTGGCCAATTGTAAGTGAGCACCACAACTGAAAAGAGGAGCAAAAGAGGCTTTTGTCCAAAAGGCAGAAACAATTCTTTACATATCATTTAACGCCAACTCGTTGTCATTTAATGTGTGTGCAGTTACGCAAGAATATTAGCTTATTTGTATATGAACAGTTCTTTATTTGCAGTTATTTCGAATGATGTGTGACCGAATGTTTATAACATTTCTTTATTTAAATATTCTTGTAATATATTAGTTCTGACCGGGAAGTGCTTATGGTGAGTCAAATATTGTTTCCAGAGTGTCAGAACGATGTATTTTTGGTAACGAGGGCCCCCTCAGCCAATGGAAAAAGCAGACAGTAGCTGAGTCCATTGGTGATTGGTATTTTTCAAGCGAAGAGCTCAAGGTAGCGACTCTGGACACTTTATGTAGAGTTCTTCAAGAAGGCAGAGCTGTCTGATGTAACGTGGGCTATTCGGTAGTATAGGTGTCTGATTCTGTGTGGTGAATGGCTGCTAGCATACTTTAACTTCGGAAGAGTCTTTATATTTTGAGAGCTCTGAATGTGGGGACAGAGAGTGTATGAGTTGCTATTCTTTGTATTTCGTGTGTTAATTTGTGAAATCGTCAGGTTAAACTCTGAACTGTTATGAGCTGACAAATATTTCATGTATTGAGATCCCGAAATGCATTACTTTTCACGTATCTTCGATGGCTATTCAGTTCGAGGATTTTGCTACCGTTCTCATAACATTTTCAACATAACTTTAATTGAATATCATAGGACCACTTCTCATTTATTTGAGACGTCCTTTGTACAATAAACGCTATTCAACATAATTCACTGCTGTCTACATCAGTTACAGACGTCAGAATAGAACCGTTATTATTAAATTATTAATTTATCTATTATTTTGTAATTAAGAACATTTTATTAACTCGTCATTCTAGCCAGCGCACAAACTGTTTGACTGCAGGATCAAAGCTACAGGCTGTTATCAGGAGCGAATTAGCTGCGGGACATGAAAACAGATATGTGCGCTGCTCGATCCTATTACTACATCGGGCTATTCATTTTAAATAGAGCCGCGCATAGCCCAAGAACCTAGACTACGAGTAATACAGATAAAGACGTAACTGGTTTGCTCGTATGAGATTTCTAACCCCATTGAAAATTTAGGAAGAATTCGAAATTTCTATTCAAACAGACGCATTTCCGAACAAAATTCTTAATGAACGAACAGAACTAAAGCACAAGAAATATTTAGAAAACTTTATTGACTTCTTAAAAGATAGAGGATAATTTTCAGCGCCTCAGGATACCACGAAATAAATAAAAACACAATAGAAATCTCAACACATAGTCATATTTTTGCAAAGTTCGTGGAAACATGTGTGATCTCTATACTGCTTGGATGTAGCTACCTTATCTGAAAGTGTGACACTTCGACGTGCCTGCATATTGTTGCCATGTTGCCATGTTGTAACTAGGCCACAAAATTTCCACAGTTCCTTACATGATACATAAGTCTTTATTTATTTATGGCATTGAACTTCATATCAATATGTGACGAACAGGTTGAAGTGGCAGCAGAATCGAAATTTTTTTCATTGTGCGTTCTCATGGTAGCCGTGTTATAATTAGGCAAGAAATGAAGTATGAGCACCTTTGGCCGACACGTTCAGACATCCGGACTTCGATATCCAGATAGTACTGAGATAAGAAGGGAGCACTATAGATTACGATCTTCGTGTGTATCTATTATCACTGATATTCCACGAATATGAACTGCAAATTGATATATATGTCAACGGAGTGTGTGGTCCTGTCAAATAAACATAGTTGCAAATAAAAGAGTGCACACATACATGAACTTTTACAATCATCATTGGCATGGAGACTGAGAAACATTCCCAACAGATAGTGCAAGACAATGTGCTGTTACCCTGAAAATGAAAGACAATATGTTATTGTTACACTGAAAAACGTCAATATCTACAAAACTGGATTTAAGCTTCTAATTTAAATTTTTATAATTTTATACGAGAAAACTATATATTCTACATTGCATGATTTCTTTGAAAATGGCAAACTGCCGAAACGAGACTCTTCGCAAGTAAATAACGAGCTGATAAAATCATTGTGCTGCAGTAAACGGGGAACTATTTAATATGTAGTTCACTGACATATGCATGCTGCGGACCCATTTGAAAAGAAGTTTTTGGATTAAAATGAGCATACGTAGGCTCTTATCTGTAAATCAAACGGCGTTTGGTGAGCATATTGCAGGAAATAAACGTCCTACAACAGACTTAAAGCAGAATGTGGAGGAGTTTCATACAGCTTCTGTACTGTATTAGAGCGAATCTTTGTGTAACACTAAAACGTTTCCTAGCTCATAATCTAAACTAACAACGAAAAGTTATCCAGATTTATTCATTTCATATTTTTGAGGAATTACTTTCATATTTTGGAATATAGTGAGACAAAATAGAGATGGAGGGTGATTCCTATATATATTGCCTCGAATGGGATAATGATATACAAGACGGTCTCCTATTGGTCCATCTGCATGCAAACACGCCACAGTTGCAGCTCAGAGCGATAAAACGGAGTTCGAGCAAGCCTGAACGAAAGTGATTCCTCGTACCTGCCTTGAAGCCTTAGGCGCACACACTTGCACGCCGTAGACTGTTATCGATTTTATTTTGGATCTTGTGTGTAAATGTTGTTTGTGTTGTTAGAGAGTTATGTCATTAATTTTATATGAGTTTCTGCTCCAGAAGCCTGTGTCAACGCGTTCAATTGTGTTTTCTTGCATACCTTCAATTTATTATGATACATTTCTCGTGTTGTAATTTTACGTAAGTAGTATCTTTTAGCTTATTGTTTTATTCCTATGCGGTTATGCACAAGTATATTAGATGATATGTTACAGCAAGTAATAGGACATGTTTCTGCAAACTTCAGTAGTTGTCTTGTTACGAAGATAACGTGGAGGCGTTTACATGAGCTATAGTGACGCAGAATGAACTTTCAGTGTTTGTTAAGTGCTGCTGTGACAACATTTATATGGTATGTTTGCCCTTAAAGCTTTACGTAGCATCTACTGCGTGTATCTAAGACTTTTGACATGTGGGGCTTTCCTTTTCCGTATTTTAGGGTTATCAGAATTGTACCTCGTGATGAAGAAATTTAAATTTTATATTTTTCAGTAGTCTTATACGTTCGACCATTTAATAAGTAACTAGTATGTTATAGAAAACACAAATTAATTATATTACAATAAATTGAGAGACTTATACTACGTATTGAATGTAGCTGTCTGATTTTCAGAATAGACCCCTGCAAACTCAAAGAGTAACGTACACGAAAAGAGTGGCTGTTGAGTTCCGTAAACCTAATGCGACGTTTTCTCCAAATGTTCTGCTACACATTTCTCCCACTGTCTCTCGTTGCAGAGGCCCCTCAGCTAGCTACAGACGTAACGCTACATTTCTTAATTGTCTGTGGTGTCACTCGACGGTCTACTAGCTCAAGACATCCCCTTCGATGTCACTTAACTGTCTACTAGCTCAAGACATTCACTTCGATATCACTTAACTGTCTACAAGCTCAAGATATTCACTTCGATATCACTTAACTGTCTACTAGCTCAAGACATTCACTTCGATATAAAAAAAAAAAAGGTTCAAATGGCTCTGAGCACTATGGGACTCAACATCTTAGGTCATAAGTCCCTTAGAACTTAGAGCTACTTAAACCTAACTAACCTAAGGACATCACACACACCCATGCCCGAGGCAGGATTCGAACCTGCGACCGTAGCAGTCCTGCGGTTCCGGACTGCAGCGCCAGAACCGCACGGCCACCGCGGCCGGCACTTCGATATCACTTCACTGTCTACTAGCTTAAGACATTCACTTCGATATCACTTAACTGTGTACTAGCTCAAGACATTCACTTCGATATCACTTAACTGTCTACTAGCTCAAGACATTCACTTCGATATCACTTAACTGTCTACTAGCTCAAGACATTAACTTCGATATCACTTAACTGTCTACTAGCTCAAGACATTCACTTCGATATCACATAACTGTCTACTAGCTCAAGACATTCACTTCGATATCACTTAACTGTCTACTAGCTCAAGACATTCACTTCGATATCACTTAACTGTCTACTAGCTCAAGACATTCACTTCGATATCACTTAACTGTCTACTAGCTCAAGACATTCACTTCGATATCACTTAACTGTCTACTAGCTCACAACGTCAAGTTCGTTCTACTGACACACCTGAATTGGTTCCGATAGCTGCTAACTTCTGTATTGTCAAAACTGCAGTATAGGCATGTTTGGTAATGCAAGGTAGCAGAGCCGTTGTTTTCATTCACTTAAATTCCTTTTGCAACGACGGACGTATTAGTTCATGGCAGGTACACAACCTCGGTATTTCGCTAAACCTCGTACATAAGACATTTTCGCAGTTCAGAGAACTACGTGCACCAAGGCCCTGCTTAAAGGACTGGATTTAGGTTACAATGGAATACCGGGCGATCAATACAAATCGAAGTGTTTCAGTACAGGTACAAACGTTCCCTGCATTTGCTAGAACGAGGAACGATAACATGGGGCACGGGATAACGCTCTTTTCGAGCTCTCGGGAAATAATAAAAAAGTTTTCACCTTAACCCAGAAGCTGCTCGTTTTACGAGTGTTGGTACAAAGGCTGGGTGTGCCCACGCGCTGGTGCCGTTCTCTTCTTTCGTGATCGGGGGCTTAAGGTGGCGGCAAATAGGTAATTCTCGTAAAAGCGTCATATCGGTCTCGGAAACAAGTGCTTCACCGAGCTAAGTCCAGATTCTGCGCGATGGCCCCAGAACACACGGGAAGTTCAGCAGAGGTCGTTCCGGGATAACGGCCCGGCGTGCCGTTCGCAGGCGGCCACGCATCTCGTGTCGCCTCAACGGTCGCTTTACCGAACTAAACGGCTCTCTTTACGGCGCAGGACCCGCCCCAGCTACCGTGGGCCCTCGAGACACCACGACAAATAAGACCTCGGCAGCAGGACACAAGCTTCGTCGATTATCTTCTGGTTGCCCAGACAGCTGAAAGGTGGAGCAAAATCTGACGCTTCGCCGGTAGTAGACACAGGTACAGACATTCGCACGATGTGCCTTTTATTAGCCCTCAGCACGACGTTTCTGGAATTTCCTACCTTCAAAGCACGTTCGAGTACAACTATGTCATCCAGAGCACCTATAACCAAACGTGAAATGTACCATATAAGTCTGCACGAATCTTCTTACTACGCGTTCATCTGCAGCTTCATCCTTCTACATGCTTCCCAAGACTCTACAGTACTTGGGAAGGAATACTTTTTACCAGTAACAAAAGCTCACTTCAAAAATCCGTTAGTGTTTGTAGAGTGCGGAAAGCAGGTGACAGACTGGTTTGGTGTGCGCTATTAACACCTTTTTATGTAATAAATACGATACATTACATTTAATCAATAAGTTTCCCTGAAAAAATGACGTCGTGGCGGAGTATTTATTGCTGTCAGAGGTAGTTTGCCTTGTAGCGAAACTGAAGTAGATAGTTCGTCTGAAATAGCAAGGGTAGAGCTTATACCTGACAATCGGACTAAACTATTAACTGGATCGTTTTACCGACCCCCGACTCAGAAGATATAGTTGCTGAGCAGTTCAAAGAAAACTTGAGTCTCATTCCAAATAGGTACCCAACTCATACAATTATAGTTGGTGGGGACTTCAATCTACCCTCGATGTGCTGGAAAAAAATTATACGTTTAAAGCCGGCGGCAGGCATAAAACGTCATCCGAAATTGTACTGAATGCTTTCCCAGTAAATTATTTTGAACAATTAGTTCATGAGCCTACTCAAAGCGTAAATGGTTGCGAAAGCATACTTGACCTTTTAGCAACAAATAATCCTGGACAAATAGCGAGTATTGTGACGAATACAGGGATTAGCGACCACAAGGCAGTTGCTGCTAGGCTTAATACCGTAACACCTACAACCATCAAAAAGAAACGCGAAGTATATCTATTTTAAAAATCTGATAAAACGTTCTTAACGCCTTTTTAAGAGACAGTCTTCACTCCTTCCGATCTGATCATGTAACTGTAGAAAAATTGTGGAATGTTTTCAAAGAGATAGTATCGACAGCAATTGAGGGATATATACCACATAAATTAATAAGTGATGGTACTGATCCACCCTAGTACACAAAACGGGTCAGATCGTCGATGCAGAAGCAACGAAAAAAGCATGCCAAATTTAAAAGAATGCAAAATCTCCAAGATTGGCAAAGTTTTACGTAAGTTCGAAATAAGGCGTGTACTTCAACGCGAGATGCTTTTAATAATTTCTACAACGAAATTCTGTCTCGAAATCTGGCAGAAAACCCAAAGAGATTCTGGTCATACATAAAGTCAGAATCCTCTCAGAGTATGCTGACAAAATAGCTCCATATTTAGCAATTATGTACAACCACTTGCACACAGAAAGATCCGTACCTAAAGACTGGAAAATTGCTCAAGTCACCCCAATACCCAAAAAGGGAAGTAGGAGTAATCCGCTGAATTACAGTCCTGTATAACAAACGTCGATTTGCCGTAGGGTTTTGCAACACATACTGCATTCGAACATTATGAAGTACCTCGAAGAAAACGATTTATTGACACATAGTCAGAACGATTTCAGAAAATATCGTTCTTGTGAAACACAACTAGCTCTTTATACTCATGATGTAATAAGTGCTATCGATAGGGGATGTCAAATTGATTCCATATTTTTAGATTTACAGAAGGCTTTCGACACCGTTGCTCACAAGCGTCTTCTAACCAAACTCCGTGCCTACGAAGTATCGCCTCAGTTGTGTGTGATTTCCTGTCAGAAAGGTCACAGTTCGTAGTAATAGACGGAAAGTCATCGAGTAAAACAGAAGTAATATCTGGCGTTCCCCAAGGAAGTGTTATAGGCACTCTATTGTTCCTGATCTGTATTAACAACATAGGAGACAATCTGAGTAGCCATCTTAGATTGTTTGCAGATGATGCTGTTATTTACCGTCGTGTAAAGTCATCAGGTGATCAAATTGACTTGCAAAATTATTTAGATAAGATATCAGTATGGTGCGAAAAGTGGAAATTGACCCTGAATGAGGAAAAGTGTGAACTTATTCACATGAGTACTAAAAGAAATCAGCTAAATTTCGATTACGCGATAAGTCACACAAATCTGAAGGATGTAAATTAAACTAAATACTTAGGGATTTTAATTACAAATAACCTAAATTGGAACGATCACATAGATAACATTGTGGGTAGAGCAAACCAAAGACTGCGATTCATTGGCAGAACATTTAGAAGGTGCTTACACCACGCTTGTCCTCCTTATTCTGGAGTATTGCTGTGCGATGTGGGATCCGCATCAGGTGGGACTGACGGATGACATCGAAAAAATGTGGGCAGCTCGTTTTGTATTATCGCGAAACAGGGGAGATAGTGTCACAGACATGATACGTGAATTGGAGTGGCAATCATTTAAACAAAGACGTTTTTCGTTGCGACGGGATCTTCTCATGAAATTTCAATCACCAGTTTTCTCCCCCGATTGCGAAAACATTCTGTTTGCACCCACCTACTTAGGTAGAAATGATCACGATAAAATAAGAGAAATCAGGACTTGCACAGAAAACTTTAAGAGCTCGTTTTTCCCGCGTGCCGTTCGAGAGTGGAACGGTAGAGAGACAGCTTGACTCAAATTGCTTTGAGCACTATGGGACTTAACTTCTGAGGTCATCAGTCCCCTATAACTTAGAATTTCTTAAACCTAACTAAACTAAGGACATCACACACACCCATGCCGGAGGCAGGACTCGAACCAGCGACCGTAGTGGTCGCGTGGTTCCAGACTGTAGCGCCTAGAACCGCTCGGCCACTATGGCCGGCAGAGACAGCTTGAAGGTGGTTCATTGAATCCTCTTCCAGGCACTTTATTGTGAATAGCAGAGTAATCACGTAGATGTAGATTTCATTTTCATCACGTGCGCCACACGTTCGTATTCGTTTTATCAGAGTATACGATTCTAGTCACGTGTCTTTCTATTCCATCTAAATCTTTCTTCATGCTCGCATATTAAGGACTCAGACATAGAAGTTTACGGTACAATGAATGGCACCAGTGTCTCATAAGAGATTTCCTGCATAGATATATTGCAATCTTCGAACATATCTTATTTCTCTATTCACTGTCCGTCTTTCCGTTTACAAGTGTTCCACCAGGTTTGTAATTTACCATATTAGTACTTCCACAGTGTTTAAACAACAACATTTTTATCCGTATAGAGTCGAACCTTTTCTCTTCTTTATGTACGTTCTCCAGAAATCTTTAATATTTAATGAGAGCTCTCATTTATTTCAACAGCAGCACGTATTGTCTTCACCGTTCTAAGTTTTCCTTGCCGTCACGGATTTGTGTTAATGAACAATTGGACGTTTAGTAGAGGTCATCAATCGTTTTTATTCAGTTTCTTACTAGCTTTGTCGCAATTTACTCTTAATGATCACGCGTTTCGGCATTCAGCCATTCTCGGATTTCACATGTCAAGTTCAGTTTATATTCAGCAATTATTTAATAATATATTTCCTTACATAAAGTCCATCTTAAATTTACACCCATATAAAATAACTTGATTTTCGAAAACTGAGGGTGCCAGAGTGCGGAAATTCGTGATCAGAAATAATAAAGTGCGAGCAAGCCAGAAAAATTTAGTGTACAAAGACGATGGTGTTGCTCTCTTATGGACAACAGAATCTTGAGTGAGTTATATGAAATTGCTGCTAACCATATGAGTCGTGTACATTTATTTACGCAGGGGCTGTTCTTGGAGACAACGTGATCTTTCTACTGAAGATTCTCATTAATTTCGCTGAGCTTACCTCTTACTCCCAAGTGAGCGGGTGATAACGCTTTACGATAACAGAGGCTGCTTGGAGAGAGACAAGCTAGAATTAGAGTTGGTAGAAAATGTTTTCCTAAGCAATTGGGAAGGTCGTATGGGCAGCTAGCGCGAGTATTCCTCAGCTGATCAAGATAAACCAGCGCTCGTATTCGTCAGCTGATCAAAATATTATTACAGTGAAAGAATTCGTGGAAGGAACGTGAGATTATTTATTAACGTCAAGAATACGTAGTTTTTCAGATGTCGAATAACTAAACATTACTCTAAAATACCCAGAAATACTTTCGATACAACCGGAATAAAAGCTGGTAAAAAAATAATTTCATGAATAATCTTGCGATTGGGCAGGTTCTTCGTTCATACCTCTAACAGTTCAGTCCACCTACGTCGATAGGCTTCTTGTTATACATCCCCTTCACACAGTGTCGATAGGTACTGGTTCAGCCAAGGAACGCAGCCATTAAAAGGAATCGACTAAATACCTACCAAACAAATGCCTCATAACTCAAGATTGTAGGCAGCATCTGCGAGTTCGTAAGAATTTAGAGCGTTTGCGATTCTAAATGACTGGCGCAAAGAAGTTTATAGCTCAATTAATTAGGTTTTATTGCCTCCTGAACAAGTAGTTAATGGCTATAAACACCTTACTTACTGCCAAAACTGTTAATGGTGGAAATTAGATACTGTTTTTACTACAAGTTCTCATGCAAAAGCAGCCAGAAGTCCAACGTGGATGATTTTTCACTTTTTATACTAGCGCACAGCTATCCGCGAGTTACTACAAGTCGTTTAGTGGTCTTAAAAAGAAATACTCTCCCAGGTATTCCGAGATGTTCGTAAACGTGTCACAAGGGATTTGTAGTACGCCAAGAAAGTTTAAACACAGACAACAATTCTTAGATATTTACTAACATGTTCAAAACTGTAGTCGCTTCACAATTGCGATAAAAGAAACGACAGAACGTAAGACTTGTTTGCTTTTAGCAAAAATTTGTGTAGCCCGGTTCCACACTGATCTGCAAGTAAGATGGGTTCCCACGCAACTCCTCGAGATATACATAGAACTGCGGCAGAAAGCCCTACACAAAGCGCGGGAACAGCTTAATTCCTATTGGCTGATGATTTAGGCAGCCAATCCGAACAGCTACAGCTCCCGAACACTCGTAATAATTCCCAAGTCATCCTACAGAGTTATAGAAGGCAATTTATATAAAAAAATTCTGAATTTAAGAAACCAAATGTAATTTAAATAAAAGAGGGTACGAATGAACGCCAGGAATGTTATATTGATTTAACACCCAGATTTTCTTCTGGCTGCTTTCAGAAAAAAGCATACACAATGAACGTACCACACGTGATTCATAATTGCCCAAGAACTTCCCCAGGCATACATTTTACACAGTATTTTTCTTTTTTAGAAAACAGAACAACCACACTTTACATCCGCCTTAGCACACTCTCTCACACTCTCCACAACAAGCACACAACAAAAACACAGTTAAATAACAGTTTTAAAAATGATTATTCCTATGTTATCAAGCTAGTGCAAAGAAGCAAAGTAAATTCTAGAGAAGATTTTATATTATATGAATATTTTTAGTTATTTTTCACATGAGATTATAAATAAACACATTATAATCCTTAGTTCTGTTCTTTTGTGCCCGAAAATATATTACTGTTTTCAGGTAAAGTTATTGTTGTTGTTGTTGAGGTCGTCAGTCCTGAGACTGGTTTGATGCAGCTCTCCATGCTACTCTATCCTGTGCAAACTTCTTCATCTCCCAGTACCTACCGCAACCTACATCCTTATGAATCTGCTTAGTGAATTCATCTCTTGGTCTCCCTCTACGATTTTTACCCTCCACGCTGCCCTCCAATACTAAATTGATGATCCCTTGATTCCTCAGAACATGTCCTACAAACCGATCCCTTCTTCTAGTCACGTTGTGCCACAAACTACTGTTCTCCCCAATCCTATTCAATACTTCCTCATTAGTTATGTGATCTACCCATCTAATCTTCAGCATTCTTCTGTAGCACCACTTTTCGAAAGCTTCTATTCTCTTCTTGTCCAAACTATTTATCGTCCATGTTTCACTTCCATACATGGCTACACTCCATACAAATACTTTCAGAAATGGTTTCCTGACACTTAAATCTATACTCGATGTTAACAAACTTCTCTTTTCCAGAAACGCTTTCCTTGCCATTGCCAGTCTACATTTTATATCCTCTCTACTTTGACCGTCATCAGTTATTTTGCTCCCCAAATAGCAAACCTACTTTACTACTTTAAGTGTCTCACTTCCTAATCTAATTCCCTCAGCATCACCTGACTTAATTCGACTACATTCCATTATCCTCGTTTTGCTTTTGTTGATGTTCATCTTATATCCTCCTTTCAAGACACTATCCATTCCGTTCAACTGTTCTTCCAAGCCCTTTGCTGTCTCTGACAGAATTACAATGTCATCGGCGAACCTTAAAGTTTTTATTTCTTCTCCATGGATTTTAGTACCTACTCCGAATTTTTCTTTTGTTTCCTTCACTGCTTGCTCAATATCGGGATTGAATAACACCGGGGAGAGGCTACAACCCTGTGTCACTCCCTTCCCAACCACTGCTTCCCTTTCATGCCCCTCTACTCTGATAACTGCCATCTGGTTTCTGTACCAATTGTAAATAGTATTTCGCTCCCTGTATTTTACCCCTGCCACCTTCAGAATTTGAAAGAGAGTATTCCAGTCAACATTGTCAAAAGCTTTCTTTAAGTATACAAATGTTAGAAACGTAGGTTTGCCTTTCCTTAATCTTGCTTCTAAGATAAGTCGTAGTGTCGGTATTGCCTCATGTGTTCCAACATTTCTAAGGAATCCCAACTGATCTTCCCCGAGGTCGGCTTCTACTAGTTTTTCCATTCGTCTGTAAGGAAGTCGAGATAGTATTTTGCAGCTGTGACTTATTAAGCTGATAGTTTGGTAATTTTCGCATATGTCAACACTTGTTTTCTTTGGGATTGGAATTGTTATACTCTTCTTGAAGTCTGAGGGTATTTCGCATGTTTCATACGTCTTGCTCACCTGATGGTAGAGTTTTGTCAGGACTGGTTCTCCCAAGGCCGTCAGTAGTTCTAATGGATTGTTGTCTGCTCCCAGGGCCTTGTTTCGACTCAGGTCTTTCAGTGCTATATCAAACTCTTCACGCAGTATCGTATCTCCCATTTCATCTTCATCTACATCCTCTTCCATTTCCATAATATTGTCCTCAAGTACATCGCCCTTTATAGACCCTCTATATAGTCCTCCCACCTTTCTGCTTTCCCTTCTTTGCTTAGAACTGGGTTTCCATCATGTTCATACAAGTGGTTCTCTTTTCTCCAAAGGTCTCTTTAATTTTCCTGTAGGCAGTATCTATCTTACCCCTAGTGAGATAAGCCTCTACATCCTTACATTTGTCCTCTAGCCATCCCTGCTTAGCCATTTTGCACTTCCCGTCGATCTCATTTTTGAGACGTTTGTATTCCTTTTTGCCTGCTTCATTTACTGCATTTTTATATTTTCTCCTTTTATCAATTAAATTCAATATATCTTCTGTTATCCAAGGATTTCTACTAGCCCTCGTATTTTTACCTACTTGATCCTCTGCTGCCTTCACTACTTCATCCCTCAGAGCTACCCATTCTTCTTCTACTGTATTTCTTTCCCCCATTCCTGTCAATTGTTCCATTATGCTCTCCCTGAAACTGTGTACAACCTCTGGTTCTTTCAGTTTATCCAGGTCCCATCTCCTTAAAATCCCACCTTTTTGCAGTTTCTTCAGTTTTAATCTACAGGTCATAACCAATAGATTGTGGTCAGAGTCCACATCTGGCCCTGGAAATGTCTTACAATTTAAAATCTGGTTGCTAAATCTCTGTCTTACGATTATATAATCTACCTGAAACCTGTCAGTATCTCCAGGCTTCTTCCATGTATATAGCCTTCTTTTATGATTCTTGAACCAAGTGTTAGCTATGATTATGTGCAAAATTCTACCAGACGGCTTCCACTTTCATTTCTTAGCCCCAATCCACATTCACCTACTACGTTTCCTTCTCTTCCTTTTCCTACTACCGAATTCCAGTCACCCATGACTATTAAATTTTCGTCACCCTTCACTATCTGAATAATTTCTTTTATTTCATTATATATTTCTTCAATTTCTTCATCTGCAGAGCTAGTTGGCATATAAACTTCTACTACTGTAGTAGGCGTGGGCTTCGAATCTATTTTTGCCACAATAATGCGTTCACTATGCTGTTTGTAGTAGCTTAACCGCATTCCTATTTTCCTATTCATTATTAAACCTACTCCTGCGTTACCCCTATTTGATTTTGTGTTTATAACCCTGTAGTCACCTGAGCAGAAGTCTTGTTCCTCCTGCCACCGAACTTCACTAATTCCCACTATATCTAACTTTAACCTATCCATTTCCCTTTTTAAATTTTCTAACCTACCTGCCAGATTAAGGGATCTGACATTCCACACTCCGATCGGTAGAACGCCATTTTTCTTTCTCCTGATACGGACATCCTCTGGAGTAGTCCCCGCCCGGAGATCCGAATGGGGGATTATTTTACTTCCGGAATATTTTACACAAGAGGACGCCTTCATCATTTAACCATACAGTAAAGCTACATGCCCTCGGGAAAAATTACGGTCGTAGTTTCCCCTTTCGCAGTACCAGCACAGCAAGGCTGTTTTGGTTAGTGTTACAAGGCCAGCTCAGTCAATCATCCAGACTGTTGCTCGTGCAACTACTGAAGAGGCTGACCGAATAAATGGTCTCTAGCATGGAAACCATGCATTTCCGGACGTAAGATCATTAGACGTTTTTCGTTCTGTATCTTTTCATCGATCAATACCTAGAGTTTTTACACGATGGAGAAAATCATCCTGTATAGTACTTGTGAAATAACAGCTGGAACCACACGTTTGTCTGGCCTCTCAACAGATACCCCTGTGTTGTGGTTGCACCTACGGTACGGCTAACTGTATCGCTGAGGCACGCAAGCCTCCCCATCAACGGCAAGGTCCATGGTTCATAGGGGGGCGGGGGGATAATCACGGAAAGTACTGCAGACAATGAACTGAGATTTTTACAGTACTGTTGTGGTATTAATCACAGAATGTTGACTTTCACAGACTGTGTTGCCTTCAGTTAAAACTTCCGGGCAGAGAGGCCGTGGTCGATAAATAAAATTTCCACCTAACGTTTCGTCTCCGTCTGCGGGAGACATCTTCTGAGGCCGTCCGGCTACTGCCACTGAGACTCCAGGTACTCTCGCATTTATAGAGCGCATAGAGGGCACCACTATTCGTCACGTGATGCCGACGGTATGCCTATCTTTGGCAGGAGTCATCATTCCGGATTAAGAGTAATCGATTGTCATTCTGCTGGAGCATCGTTGTCATCCATATTTTTTGCAACTTTAAAACTTCCTCTTTTCTATTAAAATTATTATGGTGTTTGTGAATCTCTATTGCTTCTCTATACATGCGTGCATGATAATGGGATGTTCGTACTAAACGCTTGTCTCATTAAATTTAATTTCGTGGTTGCCATCTCGAAAAACATGCACAGCTACGGCCGATTTTTCGATGTGTCCTAAGCGACAGTTTCTTTTATGTTCGGCTAAGCGGGTGTTTACACTTCTTTTCGTTCTTCCAATATATACTTGTCCACAACAGCATGAAATTTTGTACACCCAGGGTGTTACTAGGGGGTGTCGGGCGTCTTTCGTAGTTCTTAAATATTCCTTAATCTTCTTGGTGGGTCTGAAGATCGTTTCGATCCCATGCTTGGGCAGAACTTACCCGTTACGGTCCGTGACTTTATTATGAACGGTAGGAAAACTTTTCCAGTAGGTGACCGTTGCTGCTCTGGACTTCTGGCTTCTCTTCTTCTTTGATGGAGGGCTCCATTAATTTCCTTGCCGGTATATCCGTTTTTCATGAAGGCTGACCGTGAGTGATTTAGTTCGTCTTGCAAGTAAGCCGGCTCGCAGATTTTATTGGCTCTGTCCACCGAGGTTTTCATGACACCTCTTTTTTGCCTAGGATGATGGTTTTATTCCTTGTGGAGGTATCGATCCGTGTGAGTGCTCTTTCTATATACCTTGTGTCCCAGCATCCTAAGCACCCGTTTAATTACCGACACATCCAGGAAATTGAGCTGACCGTTGCTCTCTTTCTCCATCGTAAACTGTATCTTCGGGTTAATGCTGTTCAGATGCACCAAGAACACATCCAGCTCTCCTTCACCATGAGTCCACACTAAAATGTGTCATCAGCATAGCGACACAAATTAGCTGGCTTTTTACTGGCAGTCTGCAGTGCTCACTGTTCGAAGATCTCCATAAATTAATTGACAACACCAGGTGTGAGAGGGCTTCCCATCGCCACCCCGTCAATCTGTTCATAAAACTCGTTGTTGTACTGGAAATATGTTGTCGTCAGGCAGTGTTTAAATAAAGGCACTATGTCAGTCGGCTAGGAAACCAATGACAATAGTGCTCCTGATATGGAAAGTCTCCGTTGCAAGCACTGCAAGTGATAAGGGTAGTTTCAATTGTGATGGAGAATGTTCCACACGGTCGTCTGGGTTACCCTGTACTGGCGGGCCAACTGACTGGTACGAACACGACGGATACCTTCCGCAGCGTTACTCACATTTTCCTCCAAGTCAGGTGCCCGTATATTTTGGGTGCGTCCTTCATGATTTCCTGCTTCCTGAAACGACCCTGCCTCAGACTAACGACGGAAGAACGAAACACTGTTGTAAACATTGAATGGTGTAGTTGTCAACGGGGATAGGTTTCCTGATACAACCTTGTTGCCTGCCGCCCGTTGCCATTTTTCTTTCCTTAAGTAAACACCATGTCGGCAAGCTCTAAATTCGAATACGGAACCATTGTGTACAAAGCTGCATCATAACAAGATGAGTCAGCAAGAGAAGGGAGTCGGACACAACATTACCAATAACTACGGCAGGAGAGAGCGCTAGGGCACGACGTACGAGGACGACAGCCAAGGAGGAGACCATCCATACTATAACTGTGGCTGCATGGTACAGTGCGTATTAGACTGCAGTCTCTATAACCATGTATGACTGAATAAATGGCCTGTAGCATGGAAACCATGCATTTCCGTACGTAAGATCATTAGACGTTTTTCGTTCTGTATCTTTTCATCGATCAACGCCTAGAGTTTGTACACGATGGAGAAAATCATCCTGTATAGTACTTGTGAAAAAACAGCCGGGGTGGAAAACTTCAAAGTGTGCTTTAACGATAGAATTACTAACCCCACCCCTGCCATTCAAACGACGTTAGTATCTTTTAGTATCGGTATCATGTTGTATTTTAAATCAGTAACAAATCTTAGGTTTAAATATAGCATTTATGGGACTCTGAATTAAAGAACATTGACGAAACACATACGAGGAGATAAAAAGCGTTATATTTCTAGATAGGGCGGAAGTCGATTTGATGAGGAAATGCTGAGAAATTGGACCAAAATGTACAAACGTTGGTGGACATGTGTTTCATTTAATATACATATAAATGAACAAACCTACGCTAATAAATTAATCACAACCATTTTAAGATTTGTCTTTGATACGTTTTTTAGCATTCTAGAATCGCTGAACATATGCAGTTATTACTCTTAAGAAATCTCCACACATCTTGTGCAGCCCAACTTGGCGTCTGTTCGTCACAAGAGGAACTGTGATCACAATAAACACTTGGTAATACTGGCACTACCTTTCAGCGTTACTGGGTACGGCAGCGACACTGCAAAGGCTGTTGAGAAGGACCATGCGACCAGGCGAGCAGAGGGTGAACAACACTGCGTCATATGCAGCATCGCCACCGGTCGCGGACTGGGCAAGTGTCCAGCAACTCAATAATATTGAGACAGCCAAAAGGCATAGCGACTATAGCACCTCCGAGCTATGGGGTCGTTTTGGTGTACATGAATGAAAGCAGTACTTTGCAAAATAATTAGGGATTGGACTAGCATAAATATCCATCATTTGTTGGGAAAGGGATCAAAGTTGGGCAGCACTGTGTACAAGGAGTGGTCTGTGCCGGTCGACCGGGCGCTAGGGTCATGCAAACAGCCAGCACAACGCTTGGCATCCAACAACTGCAGGCCTACTGCTGGAAAGAAATCTAGTGCTGTCGAATTCGCGCTATCCAGCCGGCGGTCCACCACCGAACTCACTTAAGCCGCAGCCACCCTTTTGCCCTGGAAGACTGTTGCTCGAGACCAGAGTGGTGCAGCCGGTTAATTGCATATACTTGGAGGTCGTACTGACGCTGTATGCCTCCGCTCGCAGTGATGGACACCACTGCTGAGGGCTGCCTGTCGCTTCGTGAATCCCAATGGGTTTGCTTGCCAACTGGCGTGTAATTTCTTGAGCTGCACAGTCATGCCCCGACGGTCGGGTCGACAGAGGAGATAGAGAAGATCCAAAGAAGAACCGCGCGTTTTGTCACAGGGTTATCTGGTAAGCGTGATAGCGTTACGGAGACGTTTAGCAAACTCAAGTGGCAGACTTTGCAAAAGAGGCGCTCTGCGTCGCGGTGTAGCTTGCTGTCCAGGTTTCGAGAGGGTGCGTTTCTGGATCAGGAATATATTGCTTCCCACTACTTATACCTTCCGTGGAGATCACGAATGTAAAACTAGAGAGATTCGAGCGCGCACGGAGGATTTCCGGCAACTGTTTTTTTTTTTTTTTTTTTTTTTTTTTAATGTCTTATGGGACTTAACTGCTAAGGTCATCAATCCCTAAGCTTACACACTACTTAACCTAAATTGTACTAAAGACAAACACACACACCCATGCCCGAGGGAGGACTCGAACCTCCTCCGGGACCAGCCGCACAGTCCATGACTGCAGGCAGTCTTTCTTCCCGCGAACCATACGCGACTGGAACAGGAAAGGGAGGTAATGGCAGTGGCCCGTTAAGTGCCCTCCGCCACACACCGTTGGGTGGCTTGCGGAATATAAATGTAGATCTAGATGTAGAAGTGCAGCCGTTGTCTCCTCGTGTCAGCATTTCTGCCCAGCTGCTGGCATCAAACATGCCTCTGGCTGCTTGCCTGCATGAGCACCGCTGCACTCCTTGTCGTCAGCACGTTTCGAGCGAGACTAATAATATTTCTTTAGGCAATCATCAGTCATCGTCCTGGCAAAAACCCATCACCCCAACGCAGCCCGCCCTAGTAGAGATCATTCACCCTCAGCCTCTACAACTTGAATGTATTCAGTGTAGTCCGATGAGCGCTGAGGTTGTTCAATTGTTGAGGACGAAAACCATCGATCACAGCATCCACCATGTAATGATGATTCCTTGGGAAACCATCAGTCATCATTGTGTTAAAAGCCCAACACCTGTGCGCAGTCTGCAACGGTGAAGATCATCCACCCTCGCTCTCCACATCTTTAGTGTATTCATTGTAGACTGATGATCAGTGGAGTCGCTCATTTGTACAAGGATGAAAACCATCGATCACAGCATCTGGTACGTTAACGAGGTGGTATTTATACTACCTTTGATAAGGTTAAATTAGTATCTAAAAGGACGCACCACTTCGTCAGATTCAAGGCACTATTAAATATTTAGTACATATTACGTCCGATAAAGTTAAGAAACTTTTATTTTGCCCTGAATAACAGATTAGTTTCTCTGTGTTACGCTGTAAACAAGCAACTGCGGTAGTTACATTTTTATGATGTTTAAAATAACTATACAAGCACTATCCCAGGTAATTTAATTAAACTGACTATTTGCAGTATTGGAAGTAAGTAGCGTAATTTGAATTGTACCTTGGGCTTTTTAAAAAACACCTTGCTCTACTGTGGCAGTCATTTATGTTACAATTTGTGTTGATTATTATGTTGGTGTAGGAAAGTGCAATGTGCATGCATTGCTACTTACATGTAAGTGAATATTTTCCTTTCCCACTTTCCACTACAGCTGTCGTTTTCAGCTGTATTGTAAAAACGTCGATTTCATGTGGCATTGTTTACATTGCGTCCTATGTTTTGCAATATTTTTCTTTTCTGCCATATAATTTTGTCGTATCCCCCGAACACATCACACAGGCAGTCCATCACCATGAATTTTCCTTTAAAAATACTATATTGTATTGTTGATTTATACACTGTCTATCTATCTATCGCTTGATCCATGTCCCGCAGTTACGCATGGTCAGCCGTCGTTAAACGGATTTGCCATGTTAATGTTTAAGGGATGGCCGAATGCCCTTCCTACCGCCACCCCGTTATTTGAGGCTAATGAGTAGGGGCATTACATCAGTAGTGTGAGGTATAAGTTGAGGATTTGGGTGCGTTTGGAGACATGCTAGAGTTGTCCGTGCGGTTGTGGTGACAGCTGTGTCCAGATAGTGAAGTGGTCAGCAGATATGCCTATAAATCAGGAGACCTGGGTTCGAATCCCAATGGGCACAAATTTTTGGCTTGTCTCATTGATATAAATAAATGCAACTAGCAGTCAATGTCTTTAATTTCTTTGTTTCTTGTTTCCTGGTGGCTAAAGGATCACAAAAATGGTAATCTCAGCGGGACGCCAAACTAAGCAGACAAAATTTAAAAATGCAACACGTTACTTTCTCTGTATGCAGCTGCCCGAGGAAATTAAGACGACAAGAAGCTTGGAACTTGACAATGCAACGCATCCACAAACAAAAGACGGCTCACGTCCAAAGCAATTTGGTAGTCCTGCGGACCTACCAGCCAGTCCCAGTGAAACCTACAAAGCGACGACACTGTAGTTCACATAACTTCACGCATTATGCCCTTCAAAGCTCTCTTCACCTGTCTACAAAAGTTACTAACCTAGTACGAAGTCGGAGACAGCATACTACTTTCTCAGAATGCTAAGTACTTTTGTTAGGTACTCTGTTTCGGTCTCAATAAATATTTTCTGTTCTGTTCGCAGCAGAGATGTCTGCATCATTGCATTTACTATTCTCTATCAGTGCACGATGATTACATTATTTCTGCATTATGTGTTTGAAAGTGTAAATCTACCAGTTTCCATTAGAAAATTTCGTGGCTAGCATATGACGAAAAACTCCTTAATAAGAATATCTGCCTAAAAACGTTGCCTGCTGTCTAAATAAATTCAGGTAAATGTATTACGTGTGTGGAAGCCAGCCACATCTGTAGGATTATTATCTATTTATACAAGGGTTGGCTTTGAAGATTTACTGCAGAATTTCGGAAGATTTAAATACAGCAACTGACTGAAACCCATACGAAGACGATCAGGAAATACCCTAAATCTGTCACAATAAGAATGAGTGGTAAAATATTTGTATTAAGGCATACTTAATGTTCGGCGTCATACGTATTTTTAATTAGAAACTTCAGGGAGAAGTCTGCGGTACCAGGAAGTCAATTAACTTCTCTATTAGAGGAAAAATGAGTCATTAAGTTTTATTAAAATCATGGGGCCTAAATAAAGGCGAAAAGATGTACTAAATAAGGCCCACGGTGTTAAATTATTATAGAAGTAGATAATAAGAGAGTCTATCATATTATATGTTGTTATATTGTTATAACAAAGTAATCCAACTGCAAATTTGTTTTCAACATTTTGTTGACAGGGAACCAGCAACTTTTCGTAATATTTCATGAAGCGTTAATTAAAGAGCCTGTCAACAGTTACAGTACATATGTTTGACGATTAGTTTCGAACCAGCTAGTTAATATTCAAGCCTAGCCTATTGAAACTGCGTTGAAAGTGCTTATCTTAATAACAAACATCAAAATGGTGATACATGCGCTATAAAATATTCACAGACCAAGTGACTAGTTTTAGTATAAAAGTAGTAACGCTCATGAACAGAAAAAAATCGTTTGCTATTTATAAGCAGAAAAATTTAAGGAAGCAAAACTAAAGTGAAATGAAGTATAAAATTCTAGTTAATTTGCTAATGAAATGTTCTGTTATCAAATTATAGATCATAACCTCAATCAGGAAAAAGGGAAGGATAAACAACTTTAGAACATGAACATACACTTTCTTGATATATTTCTACACCTTACGTTTAGTCGTTTATCTGCAACCAGATCCTTTCAACATGCTTTACAATGCCGTGGTTCCTTTGCTTCTCTTTCTTTTTAGTTACCACTTGATCCTGTTTGGTTTTCGAAGCGGTTTAATTGTACAGGTTAAGAAGTTTTGTTTTTGCCCTTACTATATCGTTTCGTGTTTTCTTTGAACCACCAGTAATTTGATAGATTAGTCTTTCTGCAAAGACTTTGCCAGAAAATGATGAAAATGACACACACCGATACGTAACGGAATTTTGAAGTAGTTACCTGCGTCGGGGTCCAATGAGACTTCTTGAAAGACTTAGAAATACGTTTTCCATTGGTAATTGTGTCTAAGTGCTTTATTTTGACACAGTTTTCATAAAATAATTCTCTGACGTTGATGAGGACTAGCGACTACATCATGGCATTAAAACTGAAGGTGCAAATACCGATTGAGGAATGACTTGAGGATTGAAAGAAAAATTCCTATTTCCTTAAAAACAACGGTAAAATTAGCTGGTGTCATTGTTCTAAGACTAACACTTCAGAACAGACTTATGAATAGTGCGGCTAATTTGAAACTTAGCCTTTGGAACAGTATCTCATTTTCCAAATGTTCGCAATCGTTGTAATTCAGTAGAGTAGCACAGTCTCTCCATCTATCATTCGCAAAATACTGTTTCAGCTTGAATTGCCCGTAAATGTCCTAATTATTTATGGGGCAGTGGAAAGTAGTCCGTGACTATTGTGGTCAGCTAAAGCACTGCTGCGAAACCACAGACCACGCTGGCTTTTCTGTGAAAATAGTCTGTTCGCGTTGAGGTTGTGGCTCGTAACGACCAGTCGCCGGAACGACAAAAGAGCTGGCCTGTTACGGCAGCCCGGCTACCGGTAAGGGCCCTTCGCGGAACACCGCGCCAAGAAACTTACTGTTGAGGGCGCCCTCAACCCACCTACAGCGTACCACAGCGCCACAGTGCCACAGTTCGCTTCTCGTAGTACGAGGAGATTCTGTGGAAGACGCTCCTCCGGCGATCCTTTCGCATGGTCCTCCTAACAGTAACTCGTAACAATAGCTTTGAGTGTTGTATTTTATTGCAATTGCAGCGTACCATGTCTACCAGGCCCGATTTCTGTGGCAGAAGGCAATTTGTTGCATGCTGAAGTGCAGGACATGTGAATACTAGGATTCGAGCACACGTGCGTTCTCAAGTTTTTAGTTGCTTGCGGGCCATAGTGGAAGCTTAAAGAATTTCCAATCTAAGAATCAGTTTCATTTCTAACGAGAATTTATTTATTTAACTGAATTGCCGATTTCAGAGCATTAGGGCCACATCCTCAAGTGCTAACAACTATCAAGGCAAGAGGGGAAGGCTAAAAGTCCGTCCAAGAATTTGTTAAAAATGAAACAAGCAACAGAAAGCTGTCATTCTCATAATCATACATTCATGGCATTCTGGCCAGTCACTATGGAAAGTAAACCTCACGCTGTCCCACGTTTCACGCACTGAAATACCACAGCACGTCCAGTGCCATGTAAAAAGCAAATACAATCACCACATATACTGCAATCAGCCAACAAAGAACTGAGTAGTTTTGCCTGCCGAGGGGATAGGAGGATGTGAAGACGTGTACGCCACACATATGAACCAATACGAATCAAGGACGCTACCAAGAAATGACAAGATATCAAGGGAGTGAGGCTGATTGGTCCGTCCGTGTACAATACGTATGTGTTAAGATAAATAAGTTAAACTTAGGTAAATGAAAGGAACCTCATTCAGCCTTAGAAGATATATAATAAATAAAACTTGATGAGTAACATGTACAAATCCTAATAAGCCTGTGGTACATTTAACGCCTACATAATTTATAACGTTGTCTTATATCTGAATAGCTAAAGAAACTGGCACACCTGACTAATATCGTGTAGTGCACCCGCAAGTACGAAGAAGTGCCACAAAATGACATAGCAAGACTCGAATAATGTCTGAAGTAGTGTTGAAGGGAACTGATATCATGAATCCTGCAGGGCTGTTCATAAATGAGTAACAGTACGAGGGACAAAGATCTCTTTTGAACAGCACGTTGCAAGGCATCCCATATATGCTCGCGTCTGGGGAGTTTGGTGGACAGCGGAAGTGATTAAACTCATAAGAAAGTTGCTGGAGCCATTCTGTAGAAATTCTGGACGTATGGGGTGTCGCATTGTCCTGTTGGAATTGCTCAAGTTCCTCGGAATGCACAACAGACAAAGGATGGATGCAGGTGATCAGATAGGATGCTTACGTACGCGTCACCTGTGAGAGTCATATCTAGACGCATCAGGGTCCTATATTACCTCAACTGCACAAGCCCCACACCACGTCAGAGCCTCTAACAGCTTGAAAAGTCCCCTGCCGACATGCAGGGTACATGGATTCATGAGGTTGTCTCCATAAACGTATACACCCATCAGCTCGATATAATTTGTAACGAGATTCGTCCGACCAGGCAACATGTTTCCAGTCATCAACAGTCCAATGCCGGTGTTGACGGGCCCAGGTGAGACATAAAGCTTTGTGTGGTGCAGTCATCAAGGGTACACGAGTGGGCCTTTGGCTTCGAAAGCTCATATCGATGATGTTTCGTCGAATGGTTCACTCGCTGACGCTTGTTGATGGCCCAGCAATGAAACCTGCAGCAATTTGCGAAGGGTTGCACTTCCGTTACGTTAGTCCCGTTCTTGCAGGGTACTTTCCAGCAGCTGCGATGTCGGAGACTTGATATTTCACCGGATTCCCGATATTCGCGGTACACACGTGAAATGGTCCTACAGGAAAATGCTCACTTCATCGTTACCTTGGAGAAGCTGTGTACCACCGCTCGTGCACCAACACCAAGTTCAGACTCACTTAAATCTAGATAAGCTGCCATTGTAACAGCAGTAACTGATCTAACAACGCCAAACAAATGTTGCCTTGTATATGCGTTGCTGACCGCACGGTCGTATTCTGCCTGTTTACGTATCTCTGTATATAATACGCATGCCCATACCAGTTTCTTTGTTGCTTCAGTTTATATGTTTATGCGCATTACGTGCAATGTATGTTATCCATTGCTCTAGGCTTCAATCTGACTACGCTTCTTACATTTGTTCTCTCAAACTACTTTTTTTGGATTTCATACCTCAATCGGTAAAAATGGAACCCTTAGGGGATTACACCGTCTGCCTGCCTGTTGAACACAATTTTTCTCAGGAAAAAGTAGACGTATCAAGATGAAAATTGTCACACATTAACGGGTAATGTCCCTTGGCAGTGTAATAAATTGAAGCTTCTACGACAATGGAATCAAGAGATAGTGCCATGTATGTCACTTGTTTTGATATTCGCAGACACTGTCATCAAAAAGTATAGGGTACATCCCGTTGACCTAGCATCATGAAATTTGGCAAGAAGCTACGTTTCATAGTACAAGTAAGGGAGAAAATCCAAAATTCGTTAATCTGTAATTATATGACACAAAAATGTTTCTTTTTTCATTTGTTATCCGACATTAAATTTAAAATTAAAACATTGTTCAAAGGATCGGAATTCGAAGAAGCGATATCGTCCCAGAATCAGTATCGATAAGAGGCAAAAATCGACAAGATTCTCGATTCCAGGGATCTATGAACTACCTACATACATAATTACGTTGTGCAGGACCCTCAGAGCGCCATCCCTATTCGCACCTGGCCAATTTTTATGTAATGTATCGCTTCCTTGTTTAAGAAGAGTGTAGTGTGTATTATACACTTCCCCATTTTCTTATTTTTACTTTTGTCTCTTCTCATTTTTACGTTCGGGCTTATTAGGATTTGTACATGTTTTCTACACAGTTTCGTTTGTTATGTATCTTGTATAGGGATATGAAGTTCCTCCTCCTTTTACTTGCTGTTACTTAATATACAGGGTGAGTCACCTAACATTACCGCTGGATATATTTCGTAAACCACATCAAATACTGACGAATCGATTCCACAGACCGAACGTGAGGAGAGGGGCTAGTGTAATTGGTTAATACAAACCAAAAAAAAAAAAAAAATGCACGGAAGTATGTTTTTTAACACAAACCTACGTTTTCATAAATGGAACCCCGTTAGTTTTGTTAGCACATCTGAACAAAACTAACGTGGTTCCATTTTTAAAAAAACGTAGGTGTGTTTTTTAACACAAACGTACGTTTTTATAAATGGAACCCCGTTAGTTTTGTTAGCACATCTGAACAAAACTAACGTGGTTCCATTTTAAAAAAACGTAGGTTTGTGTTAAAAAACATACTTCCGTGCATTTTTGTATGGTTTGCATTAAACAATTACACTAGCCCCTCTCCTCACGTTCGGTCTGTGGAATCGGTTCGTCAGTATTTGATGTGGTTTACGAAATATATCCAGCGGTAACGTTAGGTGACTCACCCTGTATATATTTCTATACCTAACTTGTTGTAACCGGGCAGACCAATCAGCCACTTCCTTCCTTTGTTTGGCGTCATTTTCTGGTGTTGTTCGCGATTAGTACTGGTTCATACCTGTGGCGTATGCATCGTCACCGCCTCCCTGCAGGCCTAATTATGCAATTCCTTGTTGTTTCCGCTGGCTGCTCGTAGCGTAAGTGGTGTTCAAATTGCTCTTTATGTGGCACTTGACAAGGCACTTCGCCTTCCTGTCTCTCGCTACTGCATGCGAATTTGTTCTTCAATCTCTTACACATTGAGGACATGAGCTCGACTTCCCATTCTGGCCCGATGCATGTATGACTATTTTTAATTGAGTATGACAGTTTTTTGCGGATTACCTCATTTTTCGCAACACTTTGCATCGACTTTGGAACAATACTTCTCCTCTTGTCGTTACGGTCGTTAGCAGATGAGGATGGGGCTCTAATGCTCTGAAACCGGTAGTAAAGTTAAATTAATAATTAAATGAATAACTACAACTCAAAGTTGGTTCAAATGGCTCTGAGCACTATGGGACTTAACCGCTGAGGTCATCAGTCCCCTAGAACTTAGAACTAATTAAACCTAACTAACCTAAGGACATCACACACATCCATGCCCGAGGCAGGATTCGAACCTGCGACCGTAGCGGCAGTTCGGCTCCAGACTGTAGCGCCTAGAACCGCACGGCCACTCCGGCCGGCAACTACAACTCAAGCGGATTCTAAGTTTACGAATAAGTTACTCAGTTGTGGATGTCCTCTACATCAAATCCTATGCAATATTGATGGACACGGAAATAGTACACCGCGACTTAGTACTCCAGGCGTGAACTGCCACATGTCAGTGTACAAAGGGAACGGTATATCATCAGGCAATGACGACGACGTGGTCGTTTGCCGAAAGATTGTGCCTGTTGGGCAGTGACATCCGGCCATTCACCAGCGAACTATTTCACGACGAGTTAAGGCGGGAGACATTGAAGAATCACATGTTACGCAATGATTACATTTTACAGTACGATCTCGGGTGAACGCTACTGATCTGTATAATCGTTTGCCCGCATCTCGTGGTCGTGCGGTAGCGTTCTCGCTTCCCACGCCCGGGTTCCCGGGTTCGATTCCCGGCAGGGTCAGGGATTTTCTCTGCCTCGTGATGGCTGGGTGTTGTGTGCTGTCCTTAGGTTAGTTAGGTTTAAGTAGTTCTAAGTTCTAGGGGACTTATGACCACAGCAGTTGAGTCCCATAGTGCTCAGAGCCATTTGAACCATTTTTTTGTATAATCGTTTCTGTGGAATATGCTGGTTAAAATTTCATTCTTTTCCTTGAGTCCAGATTATGATGTGTCCCGCCAATTCTTGGCGGCAACTTTTTCATCTCAGAGTAGGACTTCGACTCCAATGCTTGTTGGATGCCTTCCAATATCCGACGGCTCCTCTGATACCTCGAAAGTCACTTCTTGATGTCCTAGGAAGAGTTCTATCACCCACTGGCCTCCAATTCTCCTCTGTTTGTTTCCTCTGCAATCCTGCAGAGAATTCTTATAGGTCCACCTAATTTTCAACATCATCATTAGCATCACATCATAAGCGCTTAATTCTCTTCCTATTCGGCTTTCGCACAGTTCATGATTCACTTCAATAAAATGTTGTGGTCCAGAAGCAATTTCTGAGACATTTCTTCCTCAAACTGGTCTATATCCCCTACTAGTAGACTTCTTTCGACCAGGAATGCCCTCTTTGCCTGTGATAGTTTGTTCTTCGTGTCCTCCTTGCTTCCGAGGTAGCATAGTTTCTTCACTTCGCCTACTTCGCGGTCAGCAGTTCTGGTGTTAGGTTCATTCCTAATCCCATTTCTGCTACTCCTCTGACTTCCATTTATCTTCGGATTACCCTCAGTCAGCACTTTACATTTAATAGACAGTTCGTTGAATTCAGTACGTTCACAATTTTTCTTAACTATACTGAAGATGACAAATGTCATCAGCAAATCTTACTATTTGATCTAATTCCTGAACGTTACTTTTATTTCAGTCATTGTTTCTTCAGTGTATGAACTGAATACCAGAGGCGGAAGATTGCATTCCTGTCAGACACCGATTTTAATGGGAGCACTTCGTTTCTTGTCTTTCATTCTTATAGTTCCCTCTTGTACATACTGCTGATTAACTGCTTTCTATTATAGTTTACGTCTATATTCCTGAGAATCTCTATCATGTTGTGCCATTTTGTAAGGGGTGATCAAAAGGCTTGCGTTCGGAGTCTGGAGTACAGCATTGTATGGTAGTGAAACTTGGACTGTGGGAAAACCGGAACAGAAGAGAATCAAAGCATTTGAGATGTGGTGCTATAGACGAATGTTGAAAATTAGGTGGACTGATAAGGTAAGGAATGAGGAGGTTCTACGCAGAATCGAAGAGGAAAGGAATATGTGGAAAACACTGATAAGGCGATGGGACAGGATGATAGGACATCTGCTAAGACATGAGGGAATGACTTCCATGGTGTTAGAGGAAGCTGTAGAGGGCAAAAACTGTAGAGGAAGACAGAGATTGGAATACGTGAAGCAAATAATTGAGGACGTAGGTTGCAAATGCTACTCTGTGATGAAGAGTTTAGCACAGGAAAGGAATTCGTGGCGGGCCGCATGAAACCAGTCAGTAGACTGATGACAAAAAAAAAAAAAAAAAATTCCAGTATCGGTATATCGATCAGCCAAAATAGCCCTGAGCACAGAGAAAATCATTCCACTGACGCACCCTGGATGAAGTTACCCTTTTGATAGAACACCGTGTTCTGCTGTGCAAAGAACTCTGGAACACTCTGCTGCACATCTTCGTCCATGGGAATTGTCGACCGTTCAAGGACTGTTTTGAGGGACTGAAGGCGTGATAGTCACATGGGGGGGTGGGAAGGGGGGGGAGATCAGGGCAGTAGAATGAATACTCGAGTGTTTCCCACTTGAGTTGGCGTAACTTCTGCGTTACGATATTTTCGATACGGGGACGTGCGTTATCACGTAGCAGCAGCGTATATTATCGCAGTTATACCGGACTTCTACATTCTCATTCTCCGATGCATGTCTCAAAAAATGTTCAAATGTGTGTGAAATCTTATGGGACTTAACTGCTAAGGTCATCAGTCCCTAAGCTTACACACTACTTAACCTAAATTATCCTAAGGACAAACACACACACCCATGCCGGAGGGAGGACTCGAACCTCCGCAGGGACCAGCCGCACAGTCCATGACTGCAGCGCCCTAACCGCTCGGATAATCCCGCGCGGCCCGATGCATGTCTCATTCTTCACTCTCCAATAGATTTCTACCGGTGATTGTTCTTCGGCAGCCAATAAAAGAATAACAGCACGTTGGTCCTATTTGGAAGCATTTGGAAATAACGTCGCCATATTTCACGTTTTCACGTTTCCACATTTACCGCACCACGGCGGAACAAGCCGAAAGCCACACTATTCCTTTGCCTAGATGTCAGTGCTTATAAACCCTCACCAAGTTGCGCTAGACTGCAGACACGCCACAGAAACGCCCTCAGACTGAACTTTTTGGTCACCCCTCATATACTAGTATTATCGAACGCTTTTTCTAAGCCGAAAAATCCAGTGAATATCCTTTATCCTTCTAGTATTTCTTCTGTTATCAAGAGCTACGTAAGAACTGCTTCTCCAGTATCTTTCCATTTCCTAAAGCCAACCTTATAGTCATATAACAGAACCTAAATTTCCTTTTTTCATTCTCCTGTGTATTTTTGTTGTCAGGAACTTTGGTACATGAGCTGTGAAGATGGTTTACGATAATTCTCGCACTTCTTGTGCCCTTACTATTTCCGAAAGTCTGACGGAATGTCTCGAGTCCCAGTTTCTGCACACCAACTTGAACAGTTGTTTGGTATCACTTTCTAGAATGATTTCATAATTTCCGAAGGAATTTTACATACACCTCCCGCCTTATTAGATCTCATGTCTTCCCAACCTTTGTTAAACTCTGACTTGAATTCTGGAACACCTATGTCATGTATCGATTATCACTTTTCTTTTCTGTTACGATATCTGTCAGTTCCTCCTTCTCGTAGAGGCCTTCAGTGCACTCCTTCCATTAATCCGCTGATTCACCTTCGTTTCAAAGTAGAATTCCTTCTGTTATCCTAATGTCGAGATCTTTGATTTTAAGTGCACTGAAGGTTCATTTCAGTTTTCGGTATTCTGTAACTGTCGCTCGGAAATCTATTTCATTTTCAGTTTCTTCACATTTTCCCTTGTAACTACTTTGCTTTAGCTTCCCTGCGCTTGCTATTTATTTCATTTATAATTGGTTTACGTTGATGTATTACCCGAGGATTTACGTACTTTTTCGTTCATCGGTTGGAGCGTTTCTTCTGTTACCCAAGATTTCTTCGCAGTTACTTTGTACTTATATTTCCTTCTCCGATTCTGTCATTGCCCTTTTTAGAGATGTCAACTTCCGCTAAACTGAATTGCTTATAGTCATTTTCATTACCGCAGAGTCTCATCGTTCCTCAACAGTTCCGTACATCACACTTTTCGACATTGATTCATGCAGACGTTCCGCTCAAACTTCAGCCTGCTCTACGTTATTACTTAATTACGATTCGAAGCATTGTCTACTCTATGGTGTGACATGGTGATGTGTAACGTAACTATGTCGGTTTGTGTGAAATAGCGTGCTGTATTCGAGTTTCTAACCGCAGAAGAGTTGGTCCGCACATAGGAGATCTTTTCCTTCCAGCCGGCCGTTGTGGCCGAGCTGTTCTAGGAGCTGGAACCGCGCTGCTGCTACGGTCGCAGGTTCGAATCCTGCCTCGGGCATGGATGCGTGTGGTGTCGTTAGGTTAGTTAGGTTTAAGTATTTCTAAGTCTAGTGGACTGATGACCTCTGATGTTGAGTCCCATAGTGCTCGGAGCCATTTAAAACATTTTTTCTTTCCACGTGGCAATGGCAGACCACACATGCACTTTAAGGGAAACGGCAGCGTGGAAATCCCAAACAGAAGGGTGTAACCGCTCAATATCATTCAATACGATCACGACGGCACCCCTCGATCGACGTTAACACTCGTGGTGTCACTCGCCTTCATACATGGCAGTGGACGTTTGAAAATTCGTGACGCTAGCTCAAAGGCCGTCAGTTGATTTAAATGTATTTACCGGCTGACTCTTAATTAAATTACTGCCACGGGGGTGAGGAGAAAGAACAAATCCTGGTGGTACCAGCATTATGCGTATTTAGATGTTCGATTAATCTGAATGGTTTGCAATGTTCCAGCGATTCTATTCGAACTCTATGCTGATGTACCGACAAGGACCATTTTCGCAGCTAAACATGCGACTACGTAATGGATGTTCAGTTTCTCAATATAGTTCGTCGCACTCACACATTATACATCCGCTGTAAGAATAATTTCATGCATTTACATTTTTGGTGTCCCACAAAATTGGTTGGCTAAATATTATGACGATACGTTGCATACAACTTCCACAGATATTGTTTATCATGTAGTCAAGACTACGTAATGAAGCCAAAATCGTGGATATAATTGAAATGTAGTTTGTTTATTAACGCTTTTCTTTTCACTAATTAAATATGAAATACTAATCGGAATTCCCCATTTTATTCTTCCCCGATTTTAATTAATACGATCCTAGTTGACACGCCTGCCCGCAAAGTACCGTTTCAGGGGGAGAGGCGAAGGGCAAAGACCATGAACAAACTACAAGAACAGTTGCCATATTCACTGAGAACACCAAAACTGTTTACTTACGCGCTATGTAACATCTAAAAACCGCTTCTGATTAGCGATAGAAGAGCTCTCCAAAATTAGTGCTATATGTAGCGAGAACAGACTGCTAGTTAGTGTAGGTGGGACTGGGTTGGGAGAGAAATTCACAGGTCCACAAAAAACATTTATTATTTTACTGGAAATCAACATGGTCCCTAGGAGATACAAACCACGTTGATAAAGTCATATTGAATGAGTCAACTAAATAACTATAATGATTTCTTCCCCACAGTGGACATTCCATATCAAGTTGCAACGTAATTTAGTTTTCTGATTACGATATAGCCGCAGAGCCACAAGACTGCTATATATAAGTGATAAATCAATCGCAAAATGTTAAACGGTCAAATTAGAGTTCAGATATTTACCACATAGCAGAATTTACACTTCGAACTTTTGCTAAGTTCACTACTAATAAGTCAATTGAACAACTACAATAATTCCTTCGCCACGGGCAATTACGATCGATTACATGTTACGTCAAGATTGGAGCATAAGTTCGACGTCTGATTACAATACGGCCACAGACAGACAAGAAGATAACATGAAATTAAAAAAACAGGCGTAAATAGGCCAAATCGTCTCTTAGATATGGACACCCTCCTTCTCACTACCCTCCCTCACACCACCGAGACCCAGATGCCCGAGTTGCAGACGCCATCCACTACAGCACAATCGCCACTCTGCCGACAGATGGGAACCGTGCTCCTCTCAGCTGCCGGCGCTCGTGGTGACGTTTATAACCTCACACCATGTTTATAAAGTTATTATTAAGAAAGATATTAATATCTGATACTAAAATTGTTTATAAAGCCAATAAATAATGATACAACACGCAATGTACAATAGTGGGAATTGGTATAAAGGCAGATTTCCTACGGAAGTAATACATTAGGTTTGAAGCACACATGTATCGAATTTATTATGAAAGTAGTAGATACATATAAGGTATAAACAATCGTGACGAAATTACATAGTTCTTTCCATAATACGAGTAACAAAATAAGGCGTTTTCCTGGAATATAAACTGGTAAAGGACACTCATTGCCCTGTTGCGTTACCGCATTGTTGGCAAGCTCCGTAGCTCCTCATTTGAAAACGTCGCTCACTCTTCAAAATGTTCAAATGTGTATGAAATCTTATGGGACTTAACTGCTAAGGTCATCAGTCATTAAGCTTACACACTACTTAACCTAAATTATCCTAAGGACAAATACACACACCCACGTCCGAGGGAGGACTCGAACCTCCGCCAGGACCAGCCGCACAGTCTATGACTGCAGCGCCCTAGACCGCTCGGCTAATCCCGTGCGGCTCACTCGCTCTTCTCATATAGCTCTTTTCAGTTCATATACGGCCTCAAATCACCTTAAATTGCTATAAACATGCGCTGAAAAATTTCCCCAAATGTTTTCCGTGAGGTTAAAATCGAGGCTACGTGCAAGCCATGGCAAGATATCGATATCTTTATCTTCAAACCAAATTTTTATCGTGCGAGAGTTGCACGGATGCATTATAGCACTGCAGCACACTTTCGCTCCCTAGGTCCTCATACGTTGTGATCCATTCTGTTTCTACAATCTCAGAGTACGTATTAGTGTTCATTCTAGTGTCCATCTAAGCAATGCATGATTTATCTGATGCCCAAGTCGTAACTCTTCCACAATCAAAATTTCTGCTCATTTTTACCTGCTGCTCTGCTCTCAGATCATGCCAGTCACACCGAAATCCATCCGGACCATCTAAATTAATCTTCTTATCATTGAAGATCACTTTATCCTATTGTCAAGTCCAAGACACATGTCTTTCAGCAAATTCAAACTTAGCCAGATTATGTTCGGATGTCAGAGCAGGTTTCGGTAGTCGTTTCTAGACTGCAAGGTGTTTCCATTTAACAAAATTTGTTGTACACGCCTGGCAGTTTTTGGCAACTGTAAATCCGCAAGTTGAAAAGAATAAAAATTTGTGGCCCTTGCTTAGTCCAACTGTAACCCTTTCTATGCCTCAAATAATTTTCTACTTTCGCTATATTTTCCGTTCTATTCATAACGTGAACCAAGTTTAACTAAATTAGCAATCACTGTACTTGAGCAGCTCAACTTCTTGGAGATCTGACGAGTAGAGTGTCCCCTTTCCTTCTGCGCACCATTTTTGCTTTTTCATTTCATGACAACCGTTTTCCACGTGACTATGTCACATTCGTGGTTTTTCTACACAATACACACTGCTGCTAATGGTATCTGTTTCCTATCAGCAGGAAAGCACGTACAGCCTCACTGAGACCGCACAGAGCCGACTAATTTCATACCGAGTTCCATCCTCTGCCACCTGAATCGTTGACGTCTTGTTACAATCTGTGCCCCTGACATCAAATGTGATACCATTTGACAGCATTCTCCAGTATATTGGAACTCATACTGTTGCATATACACTGTCCCCAACTATTAAAAACGACAGTGTTAATTTTCCTACAAATATCCATGCCTCTATACTGATTTCCACTACTGTATACAGATGATATGCTGCTATGACGTTCTTGATGCCAGTTATTTATGCTAAACAAATAACGCAGTAGCTATAAATTATTTAATGAACAACATGAAAAAGGGTCCCTAAAAAGGATTTCTCCATATGCACACAACTGATTATCGGTACCATGAGAATCCCAGCCTTTTAGCACATCAATCAACAAGTTAATATGGTGATATTTCGAGATCTTTGTATGTGTATTGTTATTTTACTAACGTAGTACTGCAGTGCCAAATTGTGTAAAGATATTGTATCGACTAGCTTTATCTGCAACTCCGAATACGTCGACCAAAACAAATAAATTAAATTGTTTTAAATGTAGAAAGAAATTCTACGACGAAATCACAAACTACAACAAGAGTACTTAAGGTATGTACTATTATTAATGCAAATGGTTTAGCCCGCCGGACACAAGTTCCCCTTTTGCAGGTGGTCCAGCTCACGGGCGGGTCCCGGACTTAGCGCCGGATGCGGCTGTGCCGTCCTATTGTCCGAAGGAACGGGTGAGCTTCCTGTGTCCTTCCGTTCCACCACAAGTTTCACAGCTCTGCTTCATCCCCAGTTATCCAACATGCAGATGTTATACAATAACTAATGTGTGCGTCTACGACGTCAGCCACATACATATTTTTAATGAAAGAGCACAAACCTGTCTTTTCTATCATTGAAGCGGCTTGCTTACGTCGTGAACTTACTTACGTGGTTTGTAATTTGTAAAATAACACCACCTTACAATACCCTCCCGTTCCCAGCAATTTTGTACCAGTATGAGGTGACTCTTATAGTGTCGTCTCCTGCAGTACAAAATTTTTATATTGTGTCCTTATCAGTTTATCAAATCTATCGAGAGCCGAGGGACAGATAATCACCAACATGCATTTATCCATTCGCCAAACATTCACTCCTGGGATGCTACCAACTTTAATTTATTTTTATTCAAATGGTTCAAATGGCTCTGAGCACTATGGGACTCAACATCTTAGGTCATAAGTCCCCTAGAACTTAGAACTACTTAAACCTAACTAACCTAAGGACATCACACACACCCATGCCCGAGGCAGGATTCGAACCTGCGACCGTAGCAGTCCCGCGGTTCCGGACTGCAGCGCCAGAACCGCACGGCCACCGCGGCCGGCTTATTTTTATTGACATGTTGATTATTTACTACTTTGTTCGTAGGTGTCTTATAGGCTGAATTATTTTTGGCTTGTAGCACGACTATTACAACGGTCAGGTGCAATATAACACATGTCAGCCAAAGAAAATTGTAGGAAAAAAAATGGCTCAAATGTCTCTCAGCACTATGGGACTTAACTTCTGAGGTCATCAGTCCCCTGGAACTTAGAACTACTTAAACCTAACTAACCTAGGGACATCACACACCTCCATGCCCGAAGCAGGATTCGAAACTGCGACTGTAGTGGTCGCGCGGTTCCAGACTGTAGCGCCTAGAAACGCTCGGCGGAGTTTAAATGACACAGACTTGTATCTAACTCCAATATATTAATTGCTGTGGTCCCAGAGACAATCAGCTCAATGAATTGTAATAAATGTTTTCTGATGTTTTCTTTCACTTTGTTAGTCTGCTCGTAGGTTTATATTACTGATTAGCTTTACACTCTCTGCTTGACACAGTTATCAAAATTTAACTATTAACTAAAAAACAGCTGCTGTGTTCGAGCAGAATTTCCGATTCGTTGATCACGTTAGGCAAAGGAAACGGAAAGACATTTCTACCCTCATCTCTTCAGAGCAAGAAATCACGCCAGCGTCCTATTTTTATGTCTTTGTTGGCTGCGTCTGACGGCGGAACTCATTCCAGGGACGTTTCCCTTGCGTTTCTGGCAGACGATCGGATTATCCCGGAAAAGATCTTGGTGCGGAGTGGAGGGTGGGGAGGGGTGAGGGGGGGGGGAGACGCTAACGAAATAAGCCGCTCGCTTCTTCCCCCTAGCGCACGCGAGCAAGCCCGCGCGTAAACAAAGTTGGCCCACGGGGAAGCCGCCTTTAAATTAACATAGAGATTCGATTTTTATTCCGGCCCGGGAAGAGGGTGGATCGCGCGGGTCATCTCCGGGCTTTCCAGCCGTAAAATTGTAAATTGGCTGGGAAACAATTTGGCGGAACCAGCGCCGCTTCCAGATGCTGCGGCCGCCAGCAAACCGAGCCAGCGCCGATGAATTCTGATCAGGGCCGCCCTGTACATCTTAGGTGGGCGATCGGTTCTGCCACAGCATGGGACAAATACATTACCTTGAGTATGAACTGAGGCATTCATTTCTCTGATAAACTGTTTTTATCCGTGGCGTTTTGTTGTGCACTACATAAAACATACTATCAGTTAGGGTAGTCTTCCGCTGTCATTGCTTTCAATAAAAGTCATCACAGTCATGTTAACGGAGATCAACCTCCGTGTGAGATCGAATGCCTCTTATTTAACAGCCGTGGTTCTACAGCGAGATATAATTAAAACAAAGGAATACATCTACATACATAATCCGCAATCCACCATACGGTGCGTGGCGGAGGGTACCTCGTACCACAACTAGCATCTTCTCTCCCTGTTGCACTCCAAAACAGAACGAGGGAAAAATGACTGCCTATATGGCTCTGTACGAACCCTAATCTCTCTTATGTTATCTTTGTGGTCTTTCCGTGAAATGTAAGTTGGCGGCAGTAAAATTGTACTGCAGTCAATCTCAAATGCTGGTTCTCTAAATTTCCTCAGTAGCGATTCACGAAAAGAACGCCTCCTTTGCTCTAGAGACTCCCACCCGAGTTTCTGAAGCATTACCGTAACACTCGCGTAATGATCAAACCTACCAGTAACAAATGTAGCAGCCCGCCTCTGAATTGCTTCTATGTCCTCCCTCAATCCGATCTGACAGGGATCCCAAACGCTCGAGCAGTACTCAAGAATAGGTCGTATTAGTGTTTTATATGCGGTCTCCTTTACAGATCAACCACATCTTCCCAAAATTCTCCCAATGAACCTAAGACGACTATCCGCCTTCCCCACAACTGCCATTACATGCTTGCCCACTTCATATCGCTCTGCAATGTTACGCCCAAATATTTAATAGACGTGACTGTGTCAAGTGCTACACTACTAATGGAGAATTCAAACATTACAGGATTCTTTTTCCTATTCATCTGCATTAATTTACATTTATCTATATTTATAGTTAGCTGCCATTCTTTACACCAATCACAAATCCTGTCCAAGTCATCTTATATCCTCCTACAGTCACTCAACGACGACACCTTCCCGTACACCACAGCATCATCCTCATCTCCGATGAACACTCACCGTCGAGGACAACATACTGGGTTCTATTACTTAAGAAGTCAATCTCTGTTCGTCCATTACGGCCAGGGGACATAGGCCGGTACGTACTTTTCAATGCCAATAAACTTTACCAACAGCCGTAGACTTTAAGATATTTTATTTCATTATGAAAGCACCAGTTTCAGCAATTCATTTTGCCATCTTCAGGCTCCATACGCATTTTTCAAATCAACAAACTTATCTTATAGTGCCATAAAACTGCATATCGTGAATTCCAATCGTTGTGCGTGACAGCTTTCGTATGAAGCAGCTGCACAGCGATTGGAATTCACGATATCCAGTTTTATGGCATTATACGATAAGTTCGTTGATTTGAAAAGAGCGTATGGAGCCTGAAGATGGCAAGATGAATTGCTGAAACTGGTGCTTTCAGAATGAAATAAATTATCTTAAAGTGTACGGCTGTTGGTAAAGTTTGTGGTCATTGAAAATGAATACAATGGTTGACTCTTGTAGCTGCATACTCTTTTTGAATTTCAGCAATAAACCACACAATAATGGTAGCTGAGTTTGAATGAATATCTCTGTGATGCCTTCACGTTTACTAAATGAACCTATGACAAAACTCGCTGCTCTTCTTTGGATTCTGTCTATTTCCTCTATCTATCCTCTCTGGCAAACGTCCGCAAGTGAAGAGAAATATTCAAGAAAAAGTCTATTGAAATTTCTGTAAGTTACTTCCATAGTGGATGGATAACAAGGGCTGAGCGTTTTTCCAATGAATCTCATTCTGGCATCTATATTTCCTACGCTTAGTTGTATGTGGTTGTTCCATCTTAAATATTTCCTCTAGCATACTCCCAGGTATGCTAGGAATGACGCTATTTCTAGCTACTTTTCGGAAGTCGTGTAATCAAACAGTAACGGGAAAATCCTCCAATCTATTCGCAATATGCTCCATTCGCGTACACTGAGGATCAATAGCCAATTTCTCCTTCAAGCCTAAAGGAAATGGTAATAAATGTAAGGTCTTAGACCATCCTTCTTGAAGAATATTGACAAGCCCAGGTAACGATGATAGAGCTGGATGGCGACTACGTATTGATCTCTCCAAAGGAGAACACAAAGCCTGATTAATATGAGATCCGTAGCTAGTGCGTATGGGAGACGTGACTATTCCTCCTCGTGTTCGTGTGGACTTTGCGAACTGTGTGAAGAGCGCTCTGTCTGTTTCGACCACAAGGACATCACTGAAAAACAAACATTGTCTCATAGGATGGACCTGATCACCGAAAGTGGGTACGTAATCATTGGCAGTAACGCGACTTCGCAGCGTAACCATGGGTGCCATGGAATAAAACAATATGGTTACCAAAATCATCGCCGAACTCACGCCATGTTTCATCCTTGGGACGTTGGAAACCCAATGTGCAACAAAACTCAGACGACTTAACAATTTTCTTCCATTGCTCCATAATGGAATTTTTATGACTTCGGCCCCACATTTTCCAGTTACGGGCATTTGTAACAGCGGTTTTGGAATTTCTGCACTCTCTGCAGTTTCCAGTTTATTGTGCTCCCTTCTTATTGTTTTGGTGCTGAATGTGTTCTCGAGTGCGAGAGGCATTTCTACTGTGACTTTTACAGTTGTCGTCCTTTCATTTTTCATCCCAATCATCTTCGTCTGTCGAGATCACTCAACACACATTTTCGTCGGCGTTGTGACCTAGCGGATTATGTTTTTTACTGGTTTCGCTACATGCGATACAATTCGTCTATACTGTGCCTTTTGAAACACCAAACACTTTGGCTGCGTTAGTTACGGATGCACGCACCAAACTACAACTTTTGTAGTCCTGTATTTCTCAGTTGCGTGTAATATTACGGTATATTGATAATTTGTACTTTTTGGACCGTCTGACTACAACTGAATAAAACACAATTTTTGTGCCATACGCGTTTCGTCTTTATTCTCTGCAAGGCGTCCTCAGTGGCCTGGAATATGTACACATTTTTACTATATAGTTTACCTTTTGGGCACCGTACCTATAGGTTATACACAGCTATGGTGGCTGGTTTTTGCTGCGATGTAGTAATATTTTGAACTCTACTTACAGGTTGCGTGGACGATTTTCTACATATTAAACTTCAGTTTCATTTTTGGTGCCGTCTCTCTTCTTATAAATGGCACTTCGTTTTTTTTCCACTATTTCACAGCACTAGGAAATGAACACTTGTTTTGATGCAATGTTTTGGTTTATGTTGCTGACTATCAGATGTTATTACCAAAGATCGAAAGTTATTGCGAACTTTCGAGTGAAATTTTTGAAATATCTGTGATCTGTTTGTGTATGCATTTTGTGTGTGTGTTTTGGTGTGATATAATATTTGTATTGGTGAGCTTTTTGTGTGTATTTACCACAAGGCAAGTTTTTGTTGCTTTTTTTGGTACTTTTCTACTTTGTAGCTTTCATCTGGTTTATTTAATGCTTAGTTTTTAGTATAACTGTCACCTCAGTTCGTGTATCATATCCATGGTACTCGCTCCCCTGGTTCGCGATAATACAAAACAAGTTGTCCTTCTTCGAACATTTTCGACGTCCTCCGTTAAATCTATCTGATGCTGGTCCCACACCACACACCAATACTTCGGAAGGAGGCGGGCAAGCGTAGTAGACTTGTTACATTTTCTACGTGTTCTACCAATAAATCACAGTCTTTGGTTTGTTTTGCCTACGACATTATCATTCCAGTTTTAGTTATTCATAATTGTAATCCCTAAGTATATAGTTGAATTTGCAGGCACTAGATTTATGTGATTTCTCGAATAACTGAAATTCAGCGGATTCTTTGTAGAGTTCATGTGGATGACTTCACGCTTTTTTCTATTTAGAGTCAATTACCACTCTTTGCACGCTTTTGTGTAAATATTTTTGCAATTCGTTTTGATCATCTCACGACTTTACATGTCGGTAAATGACAGAATCATGTGCAAAAATCTAAGAGTACTGCCAGATTGTCTCCCAAATCTTTCACTTAGATCAGGAATAGCAGACAGCCTATAACACTTCCTTGCGGATCGCTAGCTACTACTTTTACTCGAAACCTTCCGTCAGTTATTATGAACTGTGGCCTTTCTGACAGGAAATCACGAATTCTGTCACAGTTGAGACGATACTTCATAGGTACGCAATTTAATTTGATGTCGCTTGTGAGGAACGGTGTCAAAAGCCTTCTGGAAATCTAAAAATCTGGTATCCATCAGATGTCTCCTATCGATAAAATTCATTAATTAGTGTGAGTAAAGAGCTAGCTCTGTTTCACTAGAACGATGTTTTCCGAATCCGTGTTGGCTATTTGTCAATAAATCGTTTCCTTCGAGTTGAATCATGAGCCGTGGCGGCATTCTCGGAATGTGTCGATATCACTATGCATATGATCTTTGGCTAAAACGTTGTAGTGCAGCGCCCTCTGGCGTGGCGGCTCCGGGCGTGGTAGCCAATTTGGTGGCCGATGTGGGCTGAGGAGCGAAGCGGTAAGGAGCTTTCCGTAGGGTCTCTTCGCTGTGGTGTTAGCTGTTGGAGGGCGACCAATGTTCGGGTGATGTTACCCCCTGTACGTTACCGAGTACCGACGTGGCTTCTGCTGTGATTTGCCAGAAGGGCGCTGACATCGATTTGTTGTAGAATCATGGAACATATTTTGTGTTCAGACATAATGACCTTTCTAGACTCTGACAAGCTCATCTTCAGAAACCAGCACGGTTTTAGGAAACAGCGGTCATGCGAGACACAGCTAGCCCTCTTTGTGCATGATGTACAACAGGTTCTAGATGGCGGCTCCCAGGTTGGTACAATATTTCTCGACTTTCGAAAGGCGTTCGACTCTGTTACGCACTGTCGCTTGCTACAAAAAGTGCGCGCTTACGGTCTGTCTGATGACATATGCGGTTGGACAGAAAGTTTTCTAACAGACAGTTATCAGTATGTCGTCCTGAACGGGGTGACTTCAATAGAAACAAGCAACTTCAGGTGTGCCCGAGGGCAGCTAATAGGTCCTCTGCTTTTTACGACTTACATGAACGGTCCGGTTGATTGTATTGACAGCGACCAGAGACTTTTTGCCGATGATGCTGTAGTCTACAAAAAAGTAGTATCACACGAAAGTTGTGAACAAATCAGCGAGGATTTGCAGAAAATAAAAGTGTGGTGTAATGATTGGCAGTTATATCTCAATACAACAAGGCGAAAATCCCCATTAATGTACGAGTGCAAAATAAATGCCTAGTCTTTGGAAGCGGTAACGTCCGTCAAGTATCTGGGTGTGACTATTCGAAATGATCTCAAATGGAATGATCAGGTTACAGAAGTAACGGGTAAGGTGAATTCCAGATTGCGGTTCATTGGTAGAATCCTGAAGCGATGCAGTCCTTCAGCAAAGGAAATAGCTTTCAATATGTTAGTTCGTCCAATCTTGGAGTATTGTTCGTCTGTAAGGGACCCTTACCAGTTGGGTCTGATTCAGGAGATTGAGAAGGTTCAAAGAAGAGCGGCAACATTCGTGACTGGTACATTTAGCCATCGGGAGAGCGTTACCAATCTCATAGAAAGTTTGAAGTGGGACACACTTGCAGATAGACGGCGCTCTAAACAGAAGAGGCTGCTCACTAAATTCCAAAATCAGATCTTCACCGAGGATGTAGAGCATATATTATTACCACCAACTTTCAAATCGCGCAATGATCACCATTCAAAGATAAGGGAAATAAGACCTCGTACTGAGGCGTTCTGACAGTCGTTTTTCCCTCGCACGATTCGCGAGTGGAGCAGGGGGGGGGGGGGGGGGAGTATGACTTTGGCGCGAATTGTGCCCTCCGCCACACACCGCTTGGTGGCTAGCGGAGTATATATGTAAATATAGATGTAGAGCTGTCAGGGCAGTGTTCCCTTCCATTCTCGTCAATCTTCCATCTGTTTGTTGGGTATGCATGCCCGTATCTCAATGGTATTCGAAGGACAATGTGATTGCAAGATCGGGTAGACATTTCAAACCGATTTACTGACTAATATCTCATTATAATTTGTTTTATGTGTTAACCATACGTATCCGTGGTGTTTTTTGAACATTTAGCCAATGTTAAGCACCTTGTTTCAGAAGAAATTATTTTGAATGCTGGCGATGTGCATTAGTATGTGCGTTACTGTCTACCTCCACTTAATTCTTCTGATTTTTAAAGTAAATGATTAGTCACATAATTTTAAATTGAAATCTCAGTGGAATGTTTAGTAATACCGGTTACCACGGGTTCATGTCAGAACGTTGGTCTGTTTTGCTGTTTCGTTTATTATTTACTTTTGATATTCTTGTTTCTTTGAAGCTAATGTTTAAGGCCTATGCTGTCCAAGAAGTTGTATAGTGCGTCTGTTCTATTAGATGGCTCAGATAAATTTTAGTCACTTGCAGGACGCATTTTCCTCCGAACCACTATGGAGTAACGTGTGTGATGAGCTATGAATGTCATGCGAGTGTCCTCGCGGCTCTTTTAATAGTTTTCGGGAAAGGAAAATTTTTGTGATATTACAATCTTATTGTGGAAATTATTCTTTTAAAAACGTTTGTAGCTGGTTTCTTAATCTTTTGGTTAACTTGTTAAAAGGCAGTTAAGTCGTCAGCTTAATTAATTCTACCATAAGAGTTATTTATCTGGTGCACGGCTGTGTGTTGGAATTCTGTCTAATTAAAATTATGCAGCAGGAAACTGTCGTTAATACCATCTTGTACTCCATTGGTGGTACGCGTTACCTAGGATGAGGCCCCACTTACTCACGCCCCGTGTGCGTGCTTAGCCGGCTGTTTACGTCACTTGGAGTGCGTACCCTCGGCAGTTCTCGTCGCTGTCTGTCTCTCTCGCTGTTTCACCCAACCGCGGCCGCACTACTTAATGGTTCAAATGGCTCTGAGAACTATGGGACTTAACTCCTGAGGTCATCAGTCTCCTAGAACGTAGAACTACTTAAGCCTAACTAACCTAAGGACATCACACACATCCATGCCCGAGGCAGGATTCGAACCTGCGACCGTAGGGGTCGCGCAGTACCGGACTGTAGCGCCTAGAACCGTTCGGCCACCCCGGCCGGCGCACTAGTTAATGTTCCTGTTCCAGTTAAATATATTCTTTGAATAATTCTGAATTTGTATCCGTTAGCTTGTTGCCTTCACCTTACGCAAATTGACATGTGCTGGGACCCCAACACATATCTTAATCTTTTGTAACTTAATTATTCTCGTGTTATTAGGAAATGTGTTGAATCTTCAGTTGATTTATTTTTCTGGGTTTAAAATTAGCTTACCTAAATATTGATGTTAAATGTTTTTAATTTTTTATAGTTTTAGGTTTTTTTAATCAGTCAATTTTAAATCATGTTTTTCCTCACCAGTTTATAAGTAAGGCCTTTCTGGTCTGTTCTGGTATTGTGGTTTATTTTTATGTCTGCCTTTATTACGCATTTAGCCTTATGACATTCTGTGCCTTGTATAGGGCGTGTCTTTCCCTTGAAGAATAATGAGTTTTTTTGCTTAAAACTAAATTTTTCTGTAAATTATTTAAATTGGCATTCAATTTTAATAGACTTTCTCATCACTTGACCTTCTCATTAATTAAAAAAGACCTAACTGGACGCTATATGAGTGAAACTGTGTAAAATAAATTTGTATTCTACCAGTGAATGAAGTAAGTAAAATCCCCACTGGTCAATCCCTCTCCGATTTTCCTTCCTGGCTGAATTAATAGGCCGTAACAGTGACAATTTAAAAAATGGCTCTAAGCACTACGGGACATAACATCGGAGGTCATCAGTCCCCTAGACTTAGAACTACTTAACCTATCTGACGTAAGGACATCACACACATCCATGCCCGAGGCAGGATTCGAACCTGCGATCGTAGCAGCAGCGCGGTTCCGGACTGAAGCGCCTAGAACCGCTTGTTCACAGCGGCCGGCGGTGACCATTTCAACTGCTCGGAGCACAGTGTATGTCCCAAAATTCTTTTGGAAATCGACGTTAGTGACGCTGTTCTGTAATTCAGAGCATTACTCCTATTTTTCTTCTTGGGTATTGAAGTGACTTTTGCCACTTTCCAGTCTTTGGGTACGGATCTTTCTACGAGTGAATAGCTGTATATGATTGCTAAGTATGGAGCTATTGTATCAGCATACCTTGAAAGGAACCTGACTTTTACAATATCTGGATCTAGCCTTTCTTAATTGCGTTAAGCAGCTTCGCCACACCGAGGTTAGCTACTTCTAAGTTACTCACGTTGGCAGTCGCTCATGATTCGAATTCCCTCCTCGTAAGCGTCCTAACAAGTGACTGCTTCTGTGCAACATAAGAGCAACTTAAGACGCCATGAGGGCGCCCCTCCGATAAGGCCGCAGGAAATCGGTGTACTTGTCCGCGTGCCACGCGAGGCAGAACCCGCCGTTTGTCGATGGCCCGCCCCGCTGTCTTTCCTCCTTTCCTCCCTCCCGCTCTTGCCCTGCGCCACTTCCACCACCTCTAGCTCCGCCAGAACATACGTCACGCGGTATCTGCGGCCGCGGCGAATGGAGAGCGATTTATAAGGCTGCGTCGACCGGGCTCCCCGTGTGCAGCGCTATCTGTCCCCCTGGTCCCCCAGTCCCACCCCCCCCCCACCCCCTCCTCTGCTCCCGGCCGTCATTGAATTTGCTGCACGCCTCTCCTCACCCTTACGGCTGGGGACCATCAGGAGGCCCGAGGCAGCGCAGACGAGCCATTTTTCTTCCGGAACATGTGTGCCGTTCATATCCTCTCCCCGAAACCGGATGGCGGCCTCGGCGTGCGCCCGTCGCCCACCTGGTGTACGGGTATTCGGTAGCTTCCGGCATCCACCTCCTTCCACTATCGCAAAGACGCGTAACAGGGCACTACGGTTGCCTGGAACGACCATCTAAGACGACATAAATTGTGAAATTCATCGGTGTCTGTTGCGATACATCGTAACACGTATGAAACGCCCGCTAAATCAAAATGGTTCAAATGGCTCTGAGCACTATGGGACTTAATATCTGAGGTCATCAGTCCCCGAGAACTTAGAACTAGTTAAACCTAACTAACCTAAGGACATCACATACATCCATGCACGAGGCAGGATTCGAACCTGCGACCGTAGTGGTCACGCGGTTCCAGACTGAAGCGCCTAGAACCGCACGGCCACACCGGCCGGCGCCCGCTAAATCACGCAGGGCTAACAGGTAATTAGAGTTGTGGAAAGGGCCAAGGGAGTTGCGGTCGGATTCATTTCACAATTGTAATTTATTATCATTTAGTTCACAAATACACTTTTGAAAGAATTAAATTTGCTTCGCGGCTGAAGGCCTCCAAACAGATGCTTTAGAATAAGTTCAATTTTGAAAAGAGATGACACACAGTTAAATTTACGAATAAGATAAATCGTATACATATATGACATCAGCATGGGGAGCGGCTGAAGACCGCCGGATTAAATATTCAATATTCGAAATATGCTATAATGATTACTGAATGCAGATAGCCACAATGTTTTAAGATGCTAACAGGGCTGATGGCCTACAAGGTGCACAGAAAGAGATAAACAAACGCAACAAGATGGCTGAAGGCCGCAAGGTTAAATTCTACAAACTAAGTAAATATACATTGCAACAATCGGTAAAGCAATACATTAAGTTTAAGGGGGGTAGGACGTCAAACGGGCCGTCTTGGAGCAGGAGAGACACCACAGGACATTTTAATTTCCACTGTCTATACTTTTACGAATAAATTCATAAAACTTCGTCAGCATGACCAGGAAGGGTTAAGGATTCACAATCATAGCAATGGAAGTTGTAAAAAAAAAAAAATAACAAAATATTTTTTTTACATGTCAAATTCATCATTTTTTCACTTCTATTGGCTGCGTTTGTTGCTATGGGTACACGTTTCTTCATAAGTAACAGAGATTCTTCGATGAATTTTGTACAGCATACAAACCATACTTACAGGTGTATGTAACTCTAGAAATTATTTAATTTATGAAAACATTAATGTGCTGTTACATTTTAAACTTCATGTTTATAAAAACTCAAATTTTATAGTTAATTATCTCAATTTTTACCACAGTTTTTATTAGATTTGGAATATTCTAGAGTTTCATACACATGAACGTATGGTTTGTATGCTGTGCAAAATTTATCGAAGAATCTACCTTACTTATGAAGAAAAGTGTACCTATAGCAACAAATGCAGCCAATGGTAAGTGAAAAAGAAGGTCAAATACATATGTAAAAAAATAAGTTATTTTCTTATATTTTTGAACTTCCACCACTATAAGTGTAAATCCTGAATCCTTTCTGGTCATTCTAACAAAGTTACATGAATTTATTTTTAAAAGTATAGACAGTGGAAATTAAAAATTCCTGTGGTGTCTCTCCTACTCCAATTCGTCCCGTCTGACGCCCTCCATCCCTTAAAAATTTCCTTTTTGCAACACCAACGGCGGAAAGCCCACAATCTCTTAAAATCTTTCAGAGGAAATTACAATAACGTTTCAAAAGCAGAAGGCGATCATGTTTGGACTTGAAGGAAACTCTGATTGGTTCAAATGGCTCTGAGCACTATGGGACTTAACATCTATGGTCATCAGTCCCCTAGAACTTAGAACTACTTAAACCTAACTAACCTAAGGACATCACACACATCCATACCCAAGGCAGGATTCGAACCTGCGACCGTAGCGGTAGCGCGGTTCCAACATGAAGCCCCTAGAACCGCTCAGCCACAACGGCCGGCCCAAACACAAAAGGTTACGAACGTGATTATGCACAATGAAATATGTATTAGCTGTCAAAACTACACACCACGTTGGACAGCGACAACAGTTGAGGAAAAGACGCTGCCTGAAATTACGTTAGTGACCAGGTCAGGTAACCGGAACACTAACGGCCACAAGACAGAAAATGCCGCTGGTGCACTCGAATTGTAGTCAAACAATATAGTTAATTGCACCGCATAGCGGCTAAATTTCAGCAATAGAAACACTCTGTTTTGCTCACAGGAAAACTTCCCCAACAGCGAACCACCGAAACGAACCACACAACATGAATGCACGTGGCTTGGGCAGTAGAAACCACTGCTGAACTTCGGCGTCCTGGGTCGGTGAACTACGAAGCTCGTAGCGATCGGACAGCTCCACACACGCTCCGACACTGCGCAGGAATCGGCAGCGGACCCAGCCGACTGTACCGCGCGGAGATAACTTCCCAGGTCCGCAGCAGCCGACCGACCGACGATCCACCAAGACCGTGGCCCGGCTGAAGTGATGCGTGGCGGCAATGGTCGAAAGAGCCATGCCGACGGAGACGTCACTGCTCCAACCCGACTGCACTAGTACCGCATTGCAACTCCCCGACTCACAGGTCCGGACTGCCCTTCAGACGCGTTCCAACCGACTGACAGGTCCGAACCGCACTCCTTGCACGTTCCAACTCGCTGGCAGACCCGAACTCTAGACGCAAAACTCTCAACAGACAACGACCGGGAAGTAATAGCAGTCGAGCAAAGATACTACGAGAGGGGATGTACTGATACGCGCTGCTAGCGTCGATCACGGTCAGGCAAAGCAGCAACTCAGTGACTGTAGTAATTTAAATTAACGTAGTGAGGTGGAAGTACGGTAAAAATGGGGTGTAAGATGCATGATTGCGGGATCACGAGCCAATCACGGCCCAATGTACTACTGTCGGTGGTGGAACACCTGACCAGGTAGCTCGTCTGAAGAGGAATGGACATCTCCAAAAAGGGCAGTCACAGATTTTGGAGAGAGACGTAAGTACAAGCAAGGTAAACGCGAAGAAACATTACCCATCAGATGAACAATTTCTATTGATCGACGAAAGCAGCAAGTACAAGAATATTCGGGGAACGACAAGAACACAGCAATATAAATCCCTTATGAATGTATTAACTTGCAAACACAGAACAACCAAGGAGAAACGACGTGAAGAAATAGAAAAAGACCTGGTTGTCCGAGGACTAATTCAGCATTAAGAAATGTCAAAACAACTTTTTGTGAGATTTAAGGCAAGGGTGGTAACATAAAGAGTGCAAAGGGAATTATGAGGTTAAATAAGAGTACATTGAAGGCCTCTATGAGGGGGAGGACGTGTCTGATTACACGGTAGAAGAAGAAATTTGTATCGATACGGATGACAGGGAAAATCTAGTATTAGAATTTAAAAGAGCTATGGCTGACTTGAGACAGGGCAGAAAGGATAGGTAACATCCCATTGGACTTACTGAAACCATGGGGAGTGACAGCCAAAGAACTGTTCTTGTTGATACGTAGAATCTATGGTAATGGCGACGGACCATTAGACTTTCGGGAGAATGTCATCCACGCAATTCCGAAGACATCAAACTGCAAAAATCAGCTTAATGGCTCATCAGCTCATGCATCTAAGCTTCTCAGAAGAATAATATACAGAAGAACGGAAAATAAGATTGAGTAATAGTTAGACAACTATAGGATCGGCTTTAGGAAAGGTAAAGCATCAGAGAGGCAGTTACCACGTTGCGCCTGCTGATGGACACAAGGGTGAAGAAAAATCAAGACACAGTAACAGCGTTCGTTGAACTATAAAGAGCATTCGACAATGTAAAATCGTTCAAGGTGTTCGAAATTCTCTGAAAAATAGTTGTAAGCTATAGAGAAAGAGGAGTAATATGCAATATTCAGAAGAACCAAGAGGGAACAATACGATTGGAAGAACGAAGTGACCGGACTAAAAAGGGTGTAACATTGGGAAGCAGCCTTTCGGGCTTACTGTTCAATCTACGCATCAAAGAAGTTATCATGGAAATGAAAGAAGGGTTTAAGAGTGGGTTAAAATTCAGGGTGAAAAGATATCAATGATAAGATTCGCTAATGACACTGCTATCCTCAGTGGATATGAAGAAGAACTACGGTACTTGCTAGATAGAATGAACAGATTAATGAATACGGAACAGGGATTGAGATTAAACCGGAAAAAGACAAAGGTAGTGGGACGTAGCAGAAATAAGAATAGCGAGAAACTTAACATCGAAATTGGGATAGACGAAGGAATTTTGCTACGTTGGAAGCAAAATTAGCCACGATGGACTAAGCAAGGAGGAAATAAAAGGCAGACTACAGCAGGAAAATAGGGCTTTACTGGCCAAACGAAATGTGCTGGCGTCAAACATAAGCCTTAATTTGAGGGAGAAATTTCTGAGAACGTACATTTGGAGTGCAGCATTGTATGGTAGTGGAACATGGACTATGGGGAAACTGGAACAAAAGAGAATCGAAGCGTTTGAAATGTGGTGTTATCGAAGAATGTTGAAAATGAGGTGGTGGGTCGATTAGGTAAGGAATGAGAAGGGTGAGCCGTGACTCCCTCCGACGTTATTGGCAGGGCAGTTTGCGGCGTCCTGGTTGGCTAGCGCCATCTGTTTAGGACGGCCGCGGCTCGCGAGGAGAAAACTCGGTCGGGGCAGAGACGGAGTGTCGGTTGGCGACGGTGACAGATGGAATACAGCGCACGGAGCATCGCGGGTAGGCAGTGTCGGCGCTTGGTGTACTGCGAGGACACAATGTTCGCCATTGCGACGCCTGGGTCTGGTAGCGAGCGGAATTGGAGTGCGATAATCAGAGATGCCTCGCCCAATGACTCACCACGCTTTTGTTCACTGTTGGATCTTCCTAGACATTCTGTAAGCGTCTATGGATACCTGCGATGTTCTGGCTTTTCATCAAAGGAAACTCAATGACAGGTCTCGTCTTGGAATCCATAGGCTCTGTTTAAGAGTCGTGTCTACCTGGAATCCTGAGGAGAACGCGGGAGTTTACCCTCGTGTGCACGTTAACAGCGAGCTCCTTAACTTTAAATGGCCAACCATTCTGTGGTGGAAACTTTGGACGTCATTGCTCCGTGTAGCTACTTTGATTTTCGCTAGACATTCCTTAAACCACTTGGACATGTGTCCGGGGTACTTGGTATTGCAAGTCCATCTAGCTGAGCTGTGCCCTGGCTCCACTGCATTACAAGTGCGACCGATATTCAGCGATTCCTTTTTTTATTTGTTATTGTTAATATGTTAAGTGGTGTATTTTATGAATCAAAGTTTTATGTCTGTATAAAACTTCATCCGACAGTTTAAACTGGAATTACAAACTTCTTGTCAACCATCAATGTAATAATTTTGCGCGGTCAAACTTTGGTACTTTGGTATTTAAGGTTGTCTGCTGATTGTCTGGTCATTGGCGTTACTGGCATGCGCAGGCCCTCATGCCTGTAGTCACTTGAGCTCTCGAGCACGGAATTCAGACGCGCGGCCGATGTGAATGCCAAATGTCGAGAATGTGCTGATTGCTGTGTAGATTTTTCAGGCTATAATAACATCATATTGCTTAATGTTTTCCATGATAGCTGATTCACGTATTTATGAGATCTTGCTATTTGAGTATTTTTGAAACCTAATAGCTTTTACAAATTTTTATTTTTCATATTCATAACTAGCGAGCTCAGATCTGGAGTTATGTGAAACTTATATTTGTGTAAAGTAATCTCTTTATTAATTTAAAGTTGGGGCCATAAGGCTGTTTTTCTTTTAAAATTTTTTGCCTCATTGCTTTTATACAATTGAATAATTGGTGTAGACCACCGGAATTTGCAAATACTAGTTTGTCATTGTGTTGTTACCAGTATTGCTTTAATTAACGAGGTGAAAATAAATTTTTCTATCCTCATGTGGGGTCAGCATTCCACTCCAGCAGCCCATGTGCCCTGCTTACCAATGCTAAACCTTACCAAAGGGCATCCGCAGAATCGCAAGGAAAGAATGTACGGAAAACACTGGCAAGGAGAAGGAGTATGATGATAGGATTGCGAATAACTCAATGGTATTAAAGGGAACGGTAGAGGTGGAAACTGTAGAGGCTGGTTCAAATGGTTCTGAGCACTATGGGACTTAACTTCTAAGGTCATCAGTCCCCTAGAACTTAGAACTACTTAAACCTAACTAACCTAAGGACATCACACACATCCATGACCGAGGCAGGATTCGAACCTGCGACCGTAGCGGTCGCGCGGTTCCAGACTGTAGCGCCTAGAACCGCTCGGCCACTCCGGCCGGCAACTGTAGAGGAAGACAGATTTGAGCATATCCAACAAATAATGCAGAATGTATGGTGCACATGCAACTCAGAGATGAAGAGATTTTTGCAGGAGAGGAATAATTTGGTGGGCCGCATCAAACCGGTCAGGAGATACATGAATTAAAAAAAAAGAAAATGTCGATTGTGGTATGACATAGTCAATCGTACGCGGTGCACATCGCTAGTTCTGTGGAACATTCGGAAGCAAGCGCACCTGTTCCAACAGAAATCATTATTGTGCTCTTTTGTTCAACAATGCCCAAGTCCTAGCTGCTTGTGAAACGTAGCCGTTTGAAAGCTCCCCTCCTATACTTACATCCACAAGTGTTCAGCCAAAATGACTGACATGCTTTGTGGGTTGAACTCTACCCCCAGATAGTGAATATGACCCAACTGTAACGTGATGTGGTCTTTTTTAGCTATGATAGGACATGGCAGCCTCGCACAAAGCGCAACGAAAATAGAAAAAGTTTTGAAAATAAAGTAACTGAATAACGTACTGAATACGTATATGAAACAATCTCAGAGTGTAGAGAGGTCGCACCTTACCGGTCTGGACAAATGTTTTATCGTCTGATACGTACAGTGCCTAATAATCTGTGAACACGTAGCCTGGGTGGCGAAAGCAATTATTTATAGTGATATAGTCTCAGAAACAGAAATCTCGGAGTAACTGCAATAGTGCCAACATACTTTACACCCTCAAAATCCTTTATAACAGGTTCTGACAACGGAAGCATGTGGAATCAAGTGCAACAAAAATGCAAGAAGCACAGCACGGCGTGGAAAGCATATGTGAATTTTGTCATGGGTGGCTGAAACTACGAGGGGCGTTCGAAAAGTAATGCAAGACATCTTCTGCCTCAGCCAGTTTCGGCTGAAAATTGTGGAATTTAATGTGGGACATTGTGGACTATTCCCGCTTCCGCCGCTCAACTTTCATGATGTTTCGACAGATAGCTGCCTTCAAAATGGCGGCTGCAACGGAGGTGCATTCCAAGACGAGACCTGTCATTGAGTTTCCTTTGGCGAAAAGCCAGAACATCGCAGATATCCATAGACGCTTACAGAATGTCTACGAAGAACCAACAGTGAACAAAAGCGTGGTGAGTCATTGGGCGAGGCATCCCTCATTATCGCAACAAGGTCGTGCAAATCTGTCCGATCTCGTGAGTGCTGGCCGGCCACACACAGCTGTGACTCCTGCAATGTCCGGAGACTCCCATTCGAGATGATCGACCGATGCTAAACACCACACTGCACAACTGAACATCTCAGTCGGCAGTACTGATAGGCTCGCCCACCAGTTGTAGAACTCAAATGTATCTGCCCGCTGGGTTCCTCACGACCTAACAGAAGACCATCTAAGCGTAACTGCTTAAGCCTTAAGAAGCTAATCCTGACAGTGTTTTGTCGAACATTGTCACGGGTGATGAAACTTTAGTTCGAACCGGAAACAAATCACGACCTAACAGAAGACCATCTAAGCGTAACTGCTTACACCTTAAGAAGCTAATCCTGATAGTGTTTTGTCGAACATTGTCATGGGTGATGAAACTTTAGTTCGAACCGGAAACAAATCACGACCTAACAGAAGACCATCTAAGCGTAACTGCTTACACCTTAAGAAGCTAATCCTGACAGTGTTTTGTCGAACATTGTCACGGGTGATGAAACTTTAGTTCGAACTGGAAACAAATCATGACCTAACAGAAGACCATCTAAGCGTAACTGCTTACGCCTTAAGAAGCTAATCCTGACAGTGTTTTGTCGAACATCGTCACGGGTGATGAAACTTTAGTTCGAACCGGAAACAAATCACGACCTAACAGAAGACCATCTAAGCGTAACTGCTTACGCCTTACGAAGCTAATCCTGACAGTGTTTTGTCGAACATTGTCACAGGTGATGAACCTTTAGTTCGAACTGGAAACAAATCGACAGTCCACTGGTGCCACACCACTTCTCCTCCGAATGAAAATATCAAAGCCGCACTCTCAGACGATAGTCATGCCAATCGTTTTCTGAGACTTAGATGGGCTATTCTGTTTGATCTCGTCCCTCATGGTGCAGTTCAAATGGCTCTGAGCACTATGGGACTTAACTTCTGAGGTCATCATTCCCCTGGAACTTAGAACTACTTAAACCTAACTAACCTAAGGACATCACACACATCCATGCCCCAGGTAGGATTCGAGCCTGCGACCGTAGCGGTCGCGCCGTTCCAGACTGTAGCGCCTAGAACCACTCGGCCAGTCAGGTCGGCCATGGTGCAGTGATCAATTCTTAAGAGTACTGTCCTATCCTCAGGAACTTGTCAAACGACTTCACTGTGTCCATCGCCAACTTCTCCATGACTACGCAAAGCCCCACAAAAGTCCACCCATCCGAGAGGAGCGCACTTCATCGGACTATTCTTTCTCGTCCATCCTAGAGCCCGGATCTCGCACCTTTCACAGTCCACCTGTTTGGCCAAATGAAAGATGCACTGTGCTGGAAGCAGTACGTGGATGGCGAGGAGGTTAATGATGCAACAAGACGTTCGATCCGATGTCGATCAGTAGACTGGTACCATCCAGACATACAACAGAAGGAAGAAAGGAAGATAGAGTTTAACGTCCAGTCGACATTGACGTCATCAGAAAGGTAGCTGTGGCCTTTCGGAATAATCATCCCAGATTTCGCCTGCAGCTATTTATGGAAAACAGTAGGTTAGTTATACAACTTCACCATTGTCGCAATGAATAAACTGGAAAGATACCTTGCTCTTGCAGAAAGAGATGAGAAAGAGGTGATACGTGACTGAATGTGATCGAGCAAGTAATTTAGTCGAGCGTGGAGCACTTCTGCGATTCACGAAAGGCGTCCGTTCCAAAACGGCCGACATTCAAGCTGATAAAGTTTCACGTGGATCCGTCGTATTTCGTACCAAAAAATGTCAACCATTTGCCGATTTACGAAATATGAATTTTGATTTTTTGGCGATTAGTGGAGCACAATGTATCATAAATCGATTTACTGGGGGGGGGGGGGGGGGGGATGGGTTGCGTGTAATTTCACACGAGGTCGGTGGAATCATCCAATTTTTTGTCGGTAGCTTTAGAGGGCTATATTATTCCTTGAACAGTTATTAACACTGCCGTCAAATTTTATAGCGTGACAATTTTATATGGAAAAAATTATACAGCAATGATAAACTTCAGTGTGGAAATGGAACTGAATTCAACTGCTAATATAAGCTTGGTTGTGTATAACCTTTGTTAGGAACTGAGTTGCGAAATCAATAAACAAAGTTAACAGTATGAAATTTTACTTTTTCAAGAGCACCCTTTTTCTTAAATTGAAGAACTGATGACGTTAATACCCGTAAAGGAAAGATACTTGTTTTCGTCTTGGGGAACACGGTCATGTTTCGTACGAAACTTGTTCTCTCTGTGAAACATGCTTTACCTATGTACCATCGGCGCAAGGAAAACTTGTTCAATTAAGAATCAGTCAAATGTAGTGGGAGTGAGGTTACAACATACATTATAAAGATGCGTGTTGAAAAGTTAGCAAACGCGCGTTGGTGTTCGTTACAAAATGCGGCCGAAGTAACACAGTTCTGTACCTAAAGGCATTTTTAACTTTATACTCTATCTCAAGGTCGGAGCACCTGCATGGCTGTACACACCAGATTAATTAAATCTGAACGCATCATTTTCTCCTTACCTGAGCTACAGCAGAGGTATGGTACAGTATCAAGAGAATTTTATAAATCACAAAGACTACTTCAAATTTCTGCAGTTAGTACTTGCACCGTACACCCAAATTATTTGCTGCATGTATTTTAATCTCTCTATTCTTTAGAGGATTTACGTTCTACAGCTCCCTCTAGTGCAATGTAAGTTATTCGCTGATGTCTTAAAACACGTCCTATTGTCTTCTCCCTTGTTCTTGTCAGTATTTTCCTCATGTTAATTTTTCCGCCGATTCTGCGGAGAACCTCCTCATTCCTTACATTTGATTTTCAACCTTCTTCTGCAGCACCACATTTCAAATGCTTCTATAATCTTCCTTGTTGGCTTTCCCACAGTACGCGATTCACTACCATACAATTTAGGGCTCCAAGGGTCATGATTATCGAAGTTATTGGTTACTTGACGTCTTTACAATAATATTGATAACAGGGGAACTGAACCCCTTGAATTCCTGTGCAGTCATTGCCCGAAAGCAATAACGTGTTTGCCCTACTACCAAAACCCTTCCGGACGTACTGGATTTCCTCCATAGACTCAGTGGGGCACAAAACACGCATACCTTGACAACCCAGAGCTTCTGAATTTTCACCTACACTAGCTAACATCTCACAGTCCCCTTTCGACTGGTTTTCCTGTGACTTATATGTGTCTAAACATACCATTTCACATCTATGGATGGGCGAGATATTAAAACGATAAACGCATATGTTAATGAGGAAGAATACCATCTGTATCACTCGATACGTTTTATTTGGATAACTGGTTTCGATACTAATACACGTCGTATTTATACCTTAGCACTACGGTACCACTGCCAGTGTACGGCTTAACACATTAGGAATGTCTGGAAGATGGGGGGTGGGGGGAGGAGGAGAAGAGAGATATTGAACATTTTTCGTTTAAAACATTTTTAAATTTATTGGGAAACAAACTATTATTATAATTATAACATCTTTGATGTTATAAGTGCTGGCAGTCATCGAAGACGTGACCGTGTAGTGTTCGCACTTCGTTGATTGGCGTGGCGTAGACCAGTTCACTCAAATGTCCCCATAACCTAATGTCTGCGTCAGATGTTCGCGCACATTGTAACGAAAGTGTACTGGTGCTCTATCATGCATGAACCACATTTGTATTCGTTTCTACAATGGTACAGCCTCCAGCAGGTTAGGCAATACATTAATGAGAAAGTCCAGACAATCAACCGTTTTGGTAGCACATATAGCCGTATTAATGTATCGCCAAATACACCTGCCCATTCTTTGATTGGGAATAGGTGCTGACGTCCTCTTTCCTGACTAGCTTGGCGATTTACATCTGCCCATAGATGCTATGGAAATTCGCAAAACTGTCTCTCGTGAACTCCACCTCACTGGTAAATAAAATCTTGGATGTGAACAGTGGCTCTGCTGCACAGTATGTGCGTTGAACATGATCGCCACACTCGCATTTCGCAGCCCAGTAAGTCATCCATCGACGAGCATTGTACTTCTTTGTTGGATTATTCTGACACGGATATTTTGTCCTCAACGAGATCCTTCTGGGATTCAGTTATTAAGGAATCGGTGCAAATGCACTTGGTGGAAAATCTTATTAATCTGATGGCGGCTTTCAGTTGGATAAGTCGTGGGACCCAGTAATTTCTTTAATTTCTTCAGAAAGAACACATTTTATGACTAATGGCTTGTCTAGCGAAAGGTAACTGCAATAATTTTGATATGTGAGATTTAACTCTGCGAGCTCGCATTCTGACTGAGAATGCGCGTATAATATCACCATTATGCATGTGCCAACGGGCCGTAGATGGAGCTATATTCCAAGAAGGCACAAAACTCGATAGTGGTCGCTTGTACAGGGTGAAGCGAAATTCGTGCACTCGGGCTTCGCAGTACGACTCCTCAGATGCCAGTGATAAAAAATGCGTGTCACAAAATTTCGTCAGGTAGGTGCATCCGGCAGAAAAGGACGTTAAAGAGTGGCAATCTGACAACGCTGTAACCACATGTACCGTAACGACCACTGCCAGCACATTTTAGGCGTGATGTTCAGTTCGTACAGTGGCCAGAGTTTTGGGTTGACGTATAGGAGATCGATGGTTCGATCCTGAGTTGAGGCATACGGTTTTTATTTGGTAAATGTTGTCCAGGTGTGACGGTATCTGGCATCTTAATCGTCAACAGCGATTTCAGCGGGTCCTCTAGAGAACATTTGCACTTACATGCTACAGTCGTAGAAATGGAAGATTGGTCTGCTTTGAAAGAAGCCCTTTCCGCGTCGTGGGCGTGAATTTATACGCACCACTTCGTCTACTAAACGGGAAACCTGTTTTCTTTGTACCCTCCTACAGTGTTCCCATAGATTATTACCAACTATTATTCTTGCCTGGTTCAGGTGCATTACATTTCTTTAGGGCCTTACGTTACCAGTGGGAGCAGCAACGTTCTTTGCGAATAATGTTCAAACTCGGTTACTATAGGTATGTGTTATCACCATAGTCCCGCTAATTGCCGGCCGGTGTGGCCGTGCGGTTAAAGGCGCTTCAGTCTGGAACCGCATGACCGCTACGGTCGCAGGTTCGAATCCTGCCTCGGGCATGGATGTGTGTGATGTCTCTAGGTTAGTTAGGTTTAATTAGTTCTAAGTTCTAGGCGACTGATGACCTCAGAAGTTAAGTCGCATAGTGCTCCGAGCCAACCCACTAATTATGCCTTTCAACATTGAGTCTGGTAACCGCATGCTGTTTAATACGCATCTCAATGCATTATTATTATTATTATTATTATTATTATTATTATTCTATCGATGGGACTGTGAAACCATCACATCTATTACCGTTAGGGAAACAGTGTAATTCGAAACAGAACATTCCGTAATTAGTGGTGTCACGATGAATCGTGCAGAACAGTATGTCAGAGGGGTAAAGCGTGTTAGGTGGAACAGCGCGTAGGACTGACGGCGTGTTTATACTGTAGGCGCTGTCTGCCAGACAGGGACTAGTTGCGAGCGGAGTAACGCGCCCTTGACAGGCTCCAATCTACTTGCGTACACGTATCGATTTTGCTCATTGCAAACTTCCAAACCAGTGTGGCAGACGTATGGCACACACAAACGATGAATATGTGGATAAGCTTCTGGTCCTTGGTGCATCTGATTACGGGGCTTGTATTGCGGCTCGTGAATATGCTGCTAGATATCCTCGTCGACGTCATCCAGATAAAAATGTGTTTTATCGTCAGGAGCTCCGCCTTCGGAGTCACGTTCTCTCCTTCCACCATCACTTGACAGAGATAGTCCACGGACTCACCGTACTCCTGCTATTGAGGAAGGTATTTTGGAGGTCATACGCCAAGAACCTCAGCGAAGTACATGTAGCATAGCAAGGCAGCTGCGTGTCATGCAACGCACGGTCATTAACGTGCTGCACGGGCATGTGCTGCACCCCTACCATTATGCTTTCACGCAGCTCCTGCATCCTGCATGTCGCCATCAAAGGGTGCAAGTCCTAAGGAATGAAGAGTTAGCATGAAGTTCTAAGAGGCTATATGTACTGCGATAAGGAATAGCACAGTAGGTAGTTCAGTTTAACAGGAATGCACATCTCTAAAAAGGGAAATCACAGAAGCTGGAAAGAAAAACATAGGTACAAAGAAGGTAACTGCGAAGAGACCATGGCTAACAGAAGAAATACTTCATTCGATCGATGAAAGATGGAAATACATAAATGTTCAGAGAAGTGCAGGAATACAGAAAAGCAAGTCACTTAGGAATGAAATAAAAAGGAACTCCTGGGGAGCTAAGGAGAAATAGCTGCATGAAAAAGTGAAGCATTTGAGAGACAAATGATTGTCCACAGGACTGACTCAGCATATAGAAAAGCCAAAACGTCCTTGGTGAAATTAAAAGCAAGGGTGGTAATAGTAAGAGTGCATTGGGAATTCCACAGATAAATGAAGAGCCCAGAGAGGATAGGTGGAAAGTGTACGCTGACGGCCTCTATGAGGGGGAAGACTAGTCTGATGACGTAATGGAAGAAGAAAGAGTACTCTTATAGAAGAGATAGGGATCCAGTATAATTTAAAAGAGATTCCGAAGACTTCAGATCGAAGAAAGGCAGAAGGGATGGACTACATTCCATCATAATTTCTAAAATTATCTGGTGGAAGAGGTAACCAAATGACTATTCATTCTGATTGAGAATGTATCAGGCGATACACCAACTGTATTTCGGAAAAACGTCATCCATACAATTCCGAAGACTGAAAGAGTCAACAAGTGCGAGAATTACCGTACAACCAGCTTAACAACTTAAGCATCGAAGTTGCTGAGAACAGTAATATATAGAAGAATGGAAAAGAGAACTGAGGATCAGCTTGGTTTTAGGAAAATTAAAGCCGCCAGAGAGTAAATGCTGACCTTATGTCTGATAATGGAAGAAAGAAGCGCTCATAGGATTTGTCGACTCGGAAAAAGCATGTGATTGTGTAGAGTGAGGCAAGACGTTCGAAATAATGAGAAAAATACGGGTAACACACACTAGGTATAAGAACGAACGGGAAACAATAAGAGTGGAAGACAAAGAACAAAAGAAAGGTTTAAGAGTGGAACTGAAATTCAAAGTGAAAGGTTATCAGTGATAAGATCTTGTGATGATATTGCTATCTTCAGTGGAAGTGAAGAAGAATTACCGGAGCTACTGAATGGAACGAACAGTGTAATGAGTGCAGAATATGGATTAAGAGTAAATCGAAGAAAAGCGAAAGTAATGAGAAGTAGCAGAAATGAGAACAGCGAGAAATTTAACGTCAGGATCGGTGATCGCGTGGTAGGTGAAGATAGGGAATTCTTCAACCAAGGCAGCAAAATAACTTACGACGGGCTGAGCAAGGACGATATAAAAAGCAGACTAGCACTGGTAAAAAGGGCATTCCTGGCCAAGAGAAGGTCCTCTAGTATCAAACCTAGGTCTTAATTTGTGGAAGAAAAGAAGTTCCTGTTACATGTTTTGTGTGGTTTCATAGTTAATGAATTTCTCCTCAATAGTGGGAGTGTTGAGTGAAATGCAGACATTGCATTTAGTAAACATAATGGCTTTTGTTACTGAACTATCGATAGAATAATAAAATGCTTGGCCTAGCCTGCGGATCACTGACGTTGGGGTAGGACTATACGTATTGCTGCGTGTTTTAAAGTTTGTACTTTGTGTCTTTCAGAAGCAGGTAATGTGGGTGTTTCCACCAGACTACAGTGAGGCTTGCTAGTCCCCAGGGACGTCAGGGCCATCTTGTTTACTCTCCTCGTCTCTGGAGCCGACCTGATTCTTTAGTACCTCATTTTGAGAAATATGTTATGCTTTATTAATGTGTTTTGGTGTTTATTGTTTAATTCAGTTTATTTAAAGTACTTTCCGCACTGTTGAATCTTGCCTGCTTGTCCTGCAGCTAGAAAGCCGATGCGAGATTAGGAATTTTAATTGTGTTGCAGTTTTCCCATTTAATATTGCAGAATTTATTTAAAGCTAGTCTCTGTTCACTTTAATTTAACCGATCACTCTTAAACAAGAAATTTGTTATTTTATATTTAAATATTCACTATTCGGTTTGAAGCTTAACTGGCTGTTCCTGAAACTTTAAAGTACATTACTACGTTGTTTCTTGTCTGCGTTTGTTTTAAAGTTGGTTGCTGTGATTAATAAATGCTGCTCAGACTTGTAGTCTTGTAACGAATGATGTTCAGTCCCCCACTCGTCCAGTCCTTCCACGACCCGTGCTATAAGTGCGCAGGTATGAAGCACGCTACAGCAGAAGTGAAGAGAAATTTGTCGCAGTACTTGGCGAGTAGTCACATTCTGCTACCCCCTTGACGCTTTTGAGGGAATCAAGCAGTAAAATAGTTAAATTAGTATGGTGCATATTAACGGCCAGTAATAGATACCGTTGTTCAATAATCATGACAGGAGTTTTTAGACTTCGACTTTCGACTTCGACCAGACTTGAATATCTAGGAAGATTGTAGTCGGACTAAATCATGGTCAAAGATTCAGTAATCACATACTGTATTACAAGGCGTACCCAAGAGCAGGTATAGACTAAGATCACACTTAGTAAAGACGGAGAGTAGCCTGAAGCTCAAGAGATTTGTCTAGCAGAACCAGTGTGCCATGAAGTTGGGAATTGAGTTACTGACGAATGATGAGAAGCGTTTGAATTTCTCTGATGTTATACACGCGTGGCAGTGAATACCACTGTTGACCGTTTGAAGACTAATGAACAACTCTAAAAAGGGCAAATACGGATGATGAACAAAAGTAGATACAGTGCAAAGAAGGTGACAGTGAAAAAATCTTGGCTAACATAAAAAATACTTCAAATAATGGACGAAAGAAGTAAGTACAAAAATGTTCAGAGAATTTTAGATATACAGACGTAGAAGCTATTTGGGTACGAAATAAGTGCAGTGAAGTCAAGGAAAAATGGCCTAAGGAAAAATATGAAGAAATTGAAAAAGAATGGTTGCGGGAAGGACTCATTTATCAGTAGAAAAGTCGAATTAAAAGCAACAGCGTCAAAAGTGCAAAAGTAATTGTATTGTTAAGTGCAGAGGAGAGATCGGGTAAGTAGTAAGTAAGTGATGATGTGATTGTGGAGCCGACGTGGAAGACAGAGGGGATTCATTATTAGAATTACAGATGAACAGAGTTTTCGCAGAGCCGAGGGGATAGACAAAATTCCTTCAGAATTTTTAAAATTATTGGGGGAAGCGGGAACTAAACGACTATACAGGCTGGTATGCGGAACCAGTGAGTCTGCACACATACTGCGAGACTTTCGGAAAATACCATTCGCAGCCAAGACAGCAAGGCAGATAAGTACGAGACCTAAAAAAATATATATAGGAATATGAGAAAGCAAATTCAGAATCAGTTTATATGACAATTATATTTTGCTTCCGAAAAAAACAAGGAACCAGAGGTAGCTCTGACGTTGCGATTGATAATGGATGCAAGATTTAGGAGAATTGCTTCATACTACTTGTAGACTTGGGAAAAAGTTGGACAATGTAAAATAGCGAATGATGTCCGAAATTCTGAGAAAAATTGGAGTGAGCTGTAGGAAAGACGGATAATATACGTACAAGAACTAAGAAGGAGCAATGATAACGTATTACCAAGAACTATTTGCTCGTATTAAAAAGAATGTAAAACAAGGACGTAGTCTTTCACATCTGTTGTTCACTCTTAGATTCCTCAAAGAATGCGAAGCAGAATTACAGGACGTTTTGAAGAGGAAGGGCAGTCTATGAGTACAGAAATACGGATTAAGAGTAAACCGAAAGACATCTGAAATATTGAAGAAAAACAGAAATCAGACTAGCGATTAACGGACGCAAAGAGTGGTGACCATCACGTAGATTATGTTAAGTGATTCTGATGCGTGAACGACAAACTAACACATGACAGACGGAGCGAAGAGGACTTGAAACGAATAATATCATAGACAAAGGAGCATTCCGGCCAAAAGAGGTCTACTAGTATCAGAAACAGGTCTTAACCTGAGGAGGAAATTTCTGAGAGTATACGATAGGAGAATTGCATTGAATGCCCGTGGATCATGGACAGTGGGAATACCGGAAAAGAAGAGAATCGAAGCGTGTGATGTTAGGAGCAGTAGGAAGATGTTGGAAATACGTGGACTGATAAGGCTATCATCAGAATCGGCGAAAAATGAAACATAAGGGAAAAAAGATTAAAATAAGAAATAGGCCGTTAGATGGTGACTATAGTGCTTCACGTAAAATTAATAGACGTCCGCCATTTTCTTAGTTTCTCAATATGTAAATTGATTCCTGTCCATTATATGTCTGAATAAAGGAAGTAAATTTCCTGTATGTGTCCGCTCTCACTGCGAATATTACGCCGTTTCGACTACCGGCACCCTCAGTTCGGAAGTTGGTTGTTAGAATTTTCAGCACATAATTTTCCTTGTTCTAAATAAAGTGTGGGTAAATAAATGCAAGTTCATATCTGAATACAGCCAGGTCTTTTTTTATGTACGTGTTATCTATAACGCTGAACGTATTGAGAAATGTAAACAAGATTAAGTGACGGTTGATTCCATTCTTTTTCTCTAACTGTGTCGAATTTTGAGAGGCAGCTGCATATAAGATATTAAACTTCAGTCTGTTCTCACCACTTGAGCGCCAAGACACAGAGAAGTTCTTATACTGTCGATACAACTCAAAATGGAAATTCTTTGGTACCAAGTGAAGTATGAATTAGACTTGTGTTTTGCTTCCGTGAAATTGGTAAGGGAATGTGACGTTAACTTCCGCTGCGAGAGCCGCAGGCAAACGATTTATATTGGGCACTCACGCTTTCTCTTTGTGGACGGAATAGAAAGAATATCTGTACCGAGCGTGTTAAATGGTCCGCGCGGGGAATTGCGGAGTTGCTAACGATAGTGTTCGTTTTCCATTCTGTATGTTGCGAATGGTCTTCAGCCTATCCCTCGTTCAGTGACTCGTAACCTGCTCAACGTCTGAAAACTGTTTCAACGCGCGCACTGTCCCGTAATCCCCCCCCCCGAGTTCTTTCTTTATAACGTCTTATACTCTCTTCGCATTTTTTCTATTAGTTCATTTGGAAAGTGCGATTGTTGGGTAATTTTCCGTAGATTGCCCTGATTAGGTTGTCAAACACTGTGTGTCTTCAACTATTGATCGTTTATATATATATTAATTGATTTTGCTTACATTGTGGTGATTTAAGCAAGATTCTTTAGAGGTTTCTTCAAACCAAACAGAAAACTTCCTGTGTCTTCCTTCCATTGTTCCTCAGTCTGGTAATTACATACGTTTACAACGGTCAAGATTACGCATGTTCCAAGCAGGAAAGCAAATGTATTTTCTTTCAGTGGGTAAAGGAAGTTCGTTGCAGCAGGAGTCTATGAGATTCGGAATGGGGATCTGAGAATATCCGTCGTGCTTAATGACTGGTACAACTTATAAGGTCTCAGTTTCAGTATATAATTCTAGTCAGTAGTTTCTTATTAAAACTACAATTTAGTCCATCACTAAAAAAGCTCATTGCATTTCATAATGTCTAGTGCACATGAGATTAGGTTCTAACGTCTAAGAATGCTCTGAAATTCACGATTCATGTTCAAGGATAGAACTTTCAGTATTTAGTCGTGGCATCCTGCTTTCACCACGTATCTATGAGGTCATTCACAATTGCCTTCTCTGTGGACAGGCCAGATGAAAGATAAATCGTTCCCTCGAATGGCACGTGATTTACGTCATTCAAGTGCCAGTATAGCTCCAAACCGGCAGCCTGATTGTCATTAATATTGTCAGATTTCTACCTTAATTCTGCCTGATGAGTACACATGAAACACCACAATCTTAATTCCCTTTGCCGACTGAATGTTGCCGGCCAGAGTGGCCGTGCGGTTGTAGGCGCAACAGTCTGGAACCGAGCGGCCACTACGGTTGCAGATTCGAATCCTGCCTCACTCATGGATGTGTGTGATGTCCATAGGTTAGTTAGGTTTAAGTAGTTCTAAGTTCTAGGCGACTGATAACCTCAGAAGTTAAGTCGCATAGTGCTCAGAGCAATTTGAACCATTTGACTGAATGTTAGGGAGGAATATTTATTTCATCGCCACTTCCCTCGTCTGCTATTTATTGATCGACCATTACAGATCTAGCGTCCATCAGTGAATTGGCTAAAGATGACGGAAGATAAGGAGAGCCAAAGAAAGTTCCTTGACACAAACTCTTCTCAAAAAGAAAAAATCGTTTTGCTGATAAGTAATCACTGCCACACTACAATTGCCATCACTAATTTTCGTCATTTTTGATAGTTCCGTCCAATGAGGGACTTCCGCCATCTTTGTTCTTGAAGGTGATCTCAATGCCAGCCACGTGACTGCGATTGTGTGTGATTCTGGAGCCTCCAGCGCCTAGCTGCCGAAATCGACCACCATCTATTGGAGGCTCAACAATGTCTACACATTGGTGCCGGAGATCCTGCGCATTCGACGGCGACGTTCAGATACACGCACCGCGCAGTCGCTAGACATTGCTGCCCGGGTTAGTGGCTCCCAGGCAAGGAGTTGGAGAGAGAACAGGAGGAATGGAGAAGGGCAGGCGAAAGCTAAAAGGCATGCGCTTTCTGCCCCCCTCTCTGATGCCGCACTTGTTCAAATATTTGGCGAGCCAGCTGCGCCCCCCGTTTATTCCTGGGAGCCATCTTCCTTCCTGCACAGCCATACATCACGCTCTCAACCGAACGCTTCAGATTTCTGACCTGCTGAAGAGCAAAGTCGACTTGCAGGATGTTATCTGATAGGCAGGAAGTGCGTGAATGCACATCGTTAGAAAACTGGAGGCGTGTTTTAAAAGACCGTTGCATGTCAGACTGATTTATGCTTCTAAACGATTTACACACTGAAGTGGTTCTGTGGGTAAGATACTGAACTCTGTTTCGAGGAATTTCGCGTGAAAAGTTCCTATAACGCCCCTGATTTACGTTATCTATGAGTTCCTTAAATACCTTAACCCTAATTCCGGTTTTTCTCCACTTTTACAAATGGTTCAAATGGCTCTGAACACTATGGGACTTAACTTCTGAGGTCATCAGTCCCCTAGAACTTAGAACTACTTAAACCTAACTAACCTAAGGACATCACATACATCCATGTCCGAGGCAGGATTCGAACCTGCGACCGTAGCCCACTTTTACAGGAAAAGTTGTGAATAAAGAGTAACTCCCAGTGGATGAAGATAAGGTCATCACAAATTTAGCAAAATTGTATACAATGAGTGTAATGACGATGATGAACGTCTTATTAATTAATTTATTAATTTAATGAATCGACGTCAAGTGAAACAAACACGTGAAAGTAGTTATGTAATCTACTAAAAGGGTTCAATTTATTAGGAAAACATCTGCGGTAGAAACCCGTCTCAGTAGTTACGAACAACGCTGTTTGACAGTCAAGATATCCAAGGAATTCAGGGAATTCGGAGGCTGGTCCTTAAAAGTGTCATAGTCTTTTAGCTAACTGTATTGCGTTGTCATCGTGCCCCGAGTGTGTGATCCTTCTTCCAAATTTCTGATGGTTAATCTACCTCTTTCTTCGTAGATTCCTAATTCAGTAACCTAGTATGTTCCTAAATTGTCATTGGTGAATACTTACTTCTTGCATATTTTTCGCCCTTCTGAGAGCTCTTGGAACCCATTAGCTTATTTTTGGATAATTCATGTTTTACATATTTATTTTGCATCACTCGTTGTAGTAACAGAAGATAAGGTTATGGACATTCTTGCAAGAACGAATCAAGAATCTTAGAGGATATTTCAGCTAACTTTGTTTCAGCTGTGGCATGTCTGTTGAGCTTGAGTGTTCTGGCCGCTGTGGTCGAGCGGTTCTAGACGCTTCAGTCTGGAACCGTGCTGCTGCTACGGTCGCAAGTCCGAATCCTGCCTCGGGCATGGATGTGTGTGATGTCCTTAGGTTAATTAGCTTTAAGTGGTTCTAAGTCTAGGGGATTGATGACCTCAGATGTCCCAAAGTGCTCAGAGCCATCTGAATCTCTTTTTTTGTGAGCTTGAGTGTGATGCTAGCGTCATCGTAAATAGCAGTATTTCCATATTACCATTGTAAGATGAAAGGAATTTATATCCAGCAACAAAGCGAGCCATCCGATCATAAACCATTTTCCATTCTGGCATCAGTAATTTGTTTTCAGTGTGTGCAGTCTTCACGGAAATGAAATGAAGTATTTAACATGACTGTCGGATTTCTGTCAGTTAAATATGAAGCTCAATAATTATAAATTGAACCGCGAATTAGATGGAAATAATATTCCTCCAGAGGAAACTTGTAATACACGATTCACGGAAATGGAATAAAGTATCTAATATAACTGTTAGCTTTCTATCAGTCAAATACGAAGCGCAATATTTATTCAATAGTCATAACATTTCTCCAGAGGACACTCGTGATGAACCTTCACTCTCTCGACTACGTATGTCAGAAATGTAGAACGGCATCTCTATAAATACCTATAACAGAATGGGGTTTGGACTAACTTCTTACTTCCAAAGATTTAGTAGACATAACATAGTTGTCTTTTTATTTGCGGCAGGGGTAGCTACTTACAAGAAACGAAAGTATGTAAGCAGTCCCTATCTAGCCAGCCGTAATGGTGACTATTAATTATAATCGTTAGCATTCAACAAACGTTGCAGAGCTCATCCTCAGTTGAAATAAAACAATAAAATAAATTAAATTGAATTAAAATATGGCAAAAAAACACATCGAGAGCTCAAAGAAAAAATGAATGTAGTGTTTAAATCACTTATAACGACTGACGTATTTTGAATCTTCCGCTTTCCGGTTTAGCATTTTACGACCTCATTTCGTGACTACTACGTTTGATTAACCTCTGCCAGTACTACGAAACATTTTGAACTCCATTCTGTTCCAGGACAAGTATAAGCTGTACGAATTTCGCACACATTCTATGCTTCTCCATGGCGTCCTATAAATACTATGAACCACTGTTTTAAATATGAGCAACTACTCAACCATGTTTTAAGACGTCAAAAACCGGCATATCTGGATACGACCTCGTACATGTCGTTCATTTTGTACGTGTGATCTTGGAAGGACGTCCACTCCTTACTACAAGAACTGTTGCGCGATCGATATCTCGTGCCATTTCTCCTGGAGCACGATCTTTGGCGTACAAACAGAGTGGCGTGTTTTCCGCGAGTGGCGTTGAGCCTGTTTACCTGGAGAGGCAATGTGTGTAGCAGCACGGACAGCGCAGATCTACGGCGCAACGGGCCGGGTAATTGTTCTACCACCCGTGTGACTTCCAAGTTTGTCTGGCAGAGTGTCTTCCGTACACAACGGACCTGCGCCGGAAGCAGGAGTGTACACATTATTCCTTTGGCCGACCATGCAGCACTAATAAACTCATTCGCGTCTCCCTTGGAAACTGGAAACTTGTGGTAAGGTCTTATGGGACCAAACTGCTGAGGTCATCGGTCGCTAGGCTTATACACTACTTAATCTAACTTAAACTGACTTACGCTAAGGACAACACAAACACCCATGCACGAGGGAGGACTCTAACCTCCGACGGGGGGAGCGGCCCGGACCGTGACAAGGCACCATAGACGGCGCGGCTGCCACGCGCGGCCGCGTCTGCCTTCCATCTATGTTTTCCGTCCCGCACGATGGTGAAGTAAGTATTGTTTCCGCCTCGTGCCGTTATTTGAAGCTTAATCTCGATTGGCCGTTGCACCTTTTTATTATCAAGTTTAAGTGGGCGGTGGTTACCTTGGCCACTTACCTTATCTTTTATCGAGTTGTCGCAATTGTTTTGTTTATGCGTGTAATCCGATGACTTAAAGTTTTACTCGTTTCGCTTCAAAGTTATTTCTCTGTTCATCAGCCTATCTCTGCACGTTTGCGCTGACCCAGCGAGGTGACACCATGGTTAGCGCACTGGACTCGCATTCGGGAGGTCGACGGTGAAAACCTAATTTAGGTTTACTGTGATTTCCGCAGATCACTTCAGGCAAATGCCGGGGTGGTTCCTTTGAAAGGGCACGACGGACTTTCTTCTCTCATCCGAGGGGACCGATAAATTCGCTTGTTGGTCTCCTTCCCAAATCAAACAACCAACCTTTGCGCCCTGGGGCGTCCACCCACTGGTTGTTCAGAAAAGAAGGAGTGTGGTGACTGGAGTATCGGGCCTGCCCTACGTAATTTCGGAACCGTTCGTCCAGACCACACTGCCCGATGAATGGTGATTTCATGTCAAGCAGTTTTTTTTCTTTCATTTTAACGAACTCGCTTTAGATGAACCTGAATTATTTGCTATATTTTAGTCAAAGACATTATAAAGATGTTTATTGCCTGCCTGTTTTGAAGACTGTTTTCCTATCATGTTATACTTGTTATAAAACACTGCTATTTGGAGCGTTCTTGAGTCTTGTACTTAGAGCGATTATTTTATCGATAATCAGTAATCGTTCTAATTTGTTTTAACTAATTGGATAGTATTGTCTTAATATGTCATGGTCCTGTTGACCAGATCGGTAAAGCTACCATTACTGAGAAGTGTTAATAAAAGTCTTGATACGGACGATGTTCAGACTTATTTCCTCCGGTCTTTCCACTCTCAGGCAACCTTACGCCAGTACTGCGTACCAGTACATAATCTGCTCAGTGAATTATTTGTCCACTTGCATACCCTTATTTGCTACGAAATCATCGTCATAGAACAAGTTCATCATAATTTGAAATAAAGTTTTATCGTAGCACTTTGCTCCCTCCGCAGAAGAAAATGACACGCTTTGACGGTACGAGCTGTGCTTTGATGCCATGAAAGAACCCATCCTGAAACGACGTGGCTCGCAAAGGCATCAAGGGTGCAGTACTTGTGACCACGTTGAGGCAGCACCGGCGCTTCATCGTTGGAAAAAGCCAGAAACACTGACTCCCTTTGTCTATTTTCAGAGTAAAAAGTAAATAACTAAGTAAATGAAGTTGTTTCTCTATCAACAAGAAACCTAAACCTCACACACAAGCTTATTTTGGGGCTTACGGTGACTACAACTTAAAATTTTTGTAGAAATAATTCAAAAGCCAAGATCGCTTAAATACTGTTTACTGGACAACCGGTTTCAACACACTAAAGCTGCCATCATCGGATCTGAAAGTAGCTTAATATTTATAAACCATTTGGATATAACGATACTTGAGGCAGACCAGCTGATATAAAATCATTGTCACAAAAATAAAAACAACTGCTCTCATGGTCATGAGAGCAGTTGTTTTTTATTGTTTTTTATTTTTCGTGACAATGATTTTATATCAGGTGGTCTGCCTCATGTATGTTATATCCAAATGGTTTATAAATATTAAGCTACTTTCAGATCCAATGATGGCACCTTTAGTGTGTTGAAACCGGTTATCCAGTAAACAGTATTTAAGCGATGTTGGCTTTTGAATTATTTCTATAACAGAGTGATCGCCCCACTACGCACAATGTGTTCGCTTAAAATTTTTGTCATCAAACTGTTGAAATGAGTGTCATATAAAAAAGCACAGGACATTTCAAAGATCCCGGCGGAGGTTCGAGTCCTCCCTCGGGCCTGGGCGTGTGTGTTTGCCCTTAGGATAATTTAGGTTAAGTAGTGTGTTAGCTTAGGGACTGATGACCTTAGCAGTTAAGTCCCATAAGATTTCACACACAGTTGAACAATTTTTTTGACATTTGATACGTTTTTGCAACACTAAATCTTGAACGTGAAGGAAGATACCAATTTCGGGCGAATTTGAACTTACGCGAAAGACTATAATAGAAACCTAGGGTAATCATTAAAGTTACGTTTCTGATCAAAGTTTTCAATTGCATTTGACGAACGTTAAACCTGTCCGCTACTAGACACACCAGAATTGTCCAGAAATAAAGAAACTCTTTCCATACTTGTTAGCTGACGATTCAAATGGTTTCCGGTAGGGGTTTCTAACAACAAGAATTTAGGGATCTCCGTTTCAACAAATGGAATGAAATAACAACTTTGGCGATCTCTGCTTTACGGGAATATTCCAATATCCTCATAAAACATAAATCAAGTAAGATGCAGTGGCCTGCTGTGAATGCCTGCAATATATTCGGTGTGGTTTTCGTTGAGATTACGGTAACGATGGGGTATATTCGTCTCACTCCAGTGCTCAAAAAGGTCAGCTTATCTCAAGGTACTCTGCACTGGATACAGTAACTGTAGACATGCTCGTACGAGTATGAGAAGAGTTTGACTATCGTTTGGATGTTTCTCGTTTGTATGTTTCTCCGGTGAGGGGCGCACTGAATATTTGTAAAAAGTAAAAGAAAACTGTCATCCCAATCTCAGGCAACGAGGTATTGATCGCGACTCCATAGAGAAGCCCTGCTTGGAGCAGCGTAAATTGACTCTGAACGATGGACTTTCGCAGAAAGTGTCGTAGAAGGTAGGACCTCCTCACCTGAGTACAAAGAGGCAAGCTGCTCAGCCCCACGCATCCATTAACCGCATTCTACCAACATTCCAAAAAGCGTCATCACTCGGTAGAAATTCCACACTCTCTCTTTCAATTATCTTAACGTACGATAACTTTCTGGGTTAAAGCAACAAATAAACTCATTTATTTCATTTCGGGCCGTTATGAGAACAGTGTGGAACATAGCAACGTGGAATTGCTGTAGTTCTATTCCTTAAATATTTTCTTTTCTTTCCTGATTTATATTCAGTACTTAATGCATACTTATTTTGTTAAGTTTACTATATAACTTTGAAGGACTGGCAAAATACGAACTTTTATACCTTGAGTTGACAATAGCCATGGTATAGCGATGTGCGTACGTACAGATGGTGGTAGTATCGCTTACACAAGGTATACAAGGGTGGCGCATTGGAGAGCTGTCGTTAGTGCTCTGGTGATTCATATGAATAGGTTTACTACGTCATTATGGCCCCAGGATGGGAAATAACAGACTTTCGATTATGGAAATCCGTTTCTAGCTGCCGGTTTCCGGAAACTCGAACAGTTGTTTCCCACAGACACTATTCAACTGGGCTAGAAAATCCGTTCCAGACCTTATCATGTTAATACGACAGTGAAAACCAGTTCCCGAAATTCGGTTTTCGTCTCTTGAAATATGTGTCGCATGTAAACGTAGTAACAGCAGCGACGTTGCTGACAATTTTGTTACATACTGAGAGACACGCGCGCCAAGCGACAGTAAGCTACATTGCTGGATACACCGTCCAGTGACTGCTAATTGCATCGTTTATTTTCATTTTTAACGAGGTTTCTGTGAACTGGAGCATATGTAACGCAATAAATAGTAGCATTAAGAAAAAGAACGCACTAAGTTTGTCATTCTATTGTGTTTCTAAGGCCAAGTGCTCAGTGCACCTCGGGGCACACCTGTTTATGAGGGCGTAAAAGAGGAAACTTGTGTGAAAGGCAGTACTTATATTATTTGACGTAGCGTATAAGCTACCATAATTGTTGGTGCAGAGAAAACTACCGCACGGGATAATAAAGTAACAAAACCAATACAGCTGTTTCCCGACTCAAAAGAAATCAATTCAGCAATTGTAGCTACATCAGTGCTAGAACCGTAAAAATTTTTCAAACTACGTTTTTAAAGAAGATGTAATTACTGCAAACGGATGTTCGCGAATCGTAAAAGTGAGTGAAGTGCAGCAATCAGTTATTCTTTATAATTCGAGCTAAATAGTCGCTTGTCAAGAAATGTGCTAATCATAACAACAGTCAGCAACAGAAATATATGCATTTTATGGATGAAGTACTGTCTTTATATTCTCTCATTTTCAGCTCTAAAAATTGCAATGATATGCAATTTTGAGACTAATCAACAGGAAGACGTTGTTACGGGAAGACGTTGTGTCTCACGTTATTTCATTCATGACTTTGGCTCTCTTTACATTCGTTTTATTATTGTGCAAGTGCCTTTATAGTTTAATAATACTTGGGAGGCAAAAATATAATAAATTATTCGTAATTAAGTAGAAAAAGGGTTAAGAAGAACCGTTTACGTTCTGGCACAGCGATGTTATGTCACAAACGGCTTCCTTGCTGTTAGGTGTGCTCCTACTGTGGTAACACTTCAACAGACTGTTTTAACAGCAGTGAGTGCCGTTCCATGTTGTTCTGTGACTTGTAGCTCACACCTCAGTTCCTTTATGCTAATAAATCGCCTTTAGAATCTTAACAATTTTATCACTTTGGGTCATATGCTCTTTAGCCCTTCTTTACATGCCATTTTCACCAACTGTTAGTCCTTGAGTGATGTTCGTATGGTCCATATCCAGAAAATCACACACCAACCGCCTCCTTCTTTCCTTCTTTTCCAACAACACATACCCATAACTGAGACATTAGTCATCAATAATATTTTCTCCTTCACTATTTACAATAGTCTGCCAACACTGGAGCAAATTTTCGATTCCGCGGCTGTAGCAATCACATGGTTTTGAGGCGAACAACTCGCCAAGCCAAATTCGGAGTGCATTTTCATCTGGAAAGGAAGTCTCTTGAAGACTGTTCTATAGAGAGTGGAAGAGGTGAAAATCTGAGGACACAAGATCAGGTGAATGAGATGTCTGCGGAATAACTTCCCAATCCAATTCTTGTAGAGTGTTTTTTGTCAGTCTAACAGAACGTGGGCGGGTCTTAACGCGGAGTAGCATCACTTCACACAGTCTTGTTGCTCTTTGTTCATGGATTTCGTCTGCAAGACGTCTCAGTTTTTGACAATAAATGTCAGTAGTTACGGCTTCACCTCAGGGACGCAATTCGTAGCACACCCTTGAGTCGCTGTTCTACTCGATGAGTAACATTACCTTCTGCGGATGCGTTCAGGTCATTGTATGGAGAGTTGCTGCTTTTCTTGAGTCCAACCATACTTTGCATTCTTTTTTTCCCTTTATGTTAGCATAAAACACCCGGAACGATACAGAATACGGGTGGTCAGCGTTGAGCACTAACCAACTGGTAACGAGCAAACAGAGCTGTGCATATGTTCAACAGCTGATTCCTGTGGTTTTGCCTAACAGCATGTGGATTTTTGAACCTTACCCATTGGATGCAAATGTCGCACGATGGTGAAATGACCACGGTTCATAAAATTTCCCAGTTCTCAAGTACACTGACGTGGATAATTGTGGTTTAATACCTTTAAACGACCTTTATCAATCTCCGCAGTCTTCCTGAACGTGGAGAGTCATTAATGTTAGAGCGATATTCCTCAGAACGAGAAACAATTTTCTTGCCGTTGTCTGTCTAAAGGTATTCATACACGGTGCCAATCTGTGGCTGCTCCACTGCTGTCACCCCTCTACTGAACTGAAAGAGAAAGGTATGTCGAAAATGTACTAATTTCTCCACTTGACTCTCCATTTTCTCGCGTCCACAGCGCCAATAGGTATCTCCAGATAACAAAACGACAATATGTAAAATCAAACAGTGACAGTGAACGGCAAATAAAAACTGACAATCGATATATAAACCCGTAGCAACCGAAATCCAAACATGCAAAACATAAACTCTAAGAACTTATACACCAGTCTAACACAATCATATTTATGTATTTGATGCAACGCTGATGATATTAAGTTAGAGAACGGTAAGAAAAAGGTCCACCTAAGTGCACGCGCGAGGAAAAATTACGCCACAATGGGAAAAATATTTACTGCCCTTTAAACTGAAACTGTTAATCTCGTCTGTGCCTGTAGCCTAATAGCTACATTCAAAATTATCTCGACCAACGTGATTTCACAATTTTAAGCGCTGACACAGCGCTGAAACTGTTTTAGCTGAGCATGTAGATGTTTATGACACCCCTAATACGGACTGTCCGTAATTTGGCGAGTGATAATTAAACACAATGGTCGGGAGAAGATTTGGGCTGAGGGTTCGTGGAGGAGAGGTGAGTGATAGATGTGTCACAACATCACTCTGAATCCTCTAATGCAAAGCGTCAATCAGCCTCTACATTTCACTACCCACGCTGTACAAGCTGCAGTGCTAAAAGCTTCATATATACTTCAAAAGGGTGGACTAGTTATTGAATCTGATCAAATGCAGATCGTAACAGGATTTACAGAACACATGTTTACGTTACGTTATGAATTAAGAAAGGACCCAGATGCAGAAGAAAATAGCAACGAAGGTACGAGAATACTGTCGAACATAGTGTTAGCAGCAACTGGAGACAGAACGAGGTAGGGTAGTCAAACGTACGGTCTGGATCATCTGACTTACTTCGGTGTCTTTCTGTAATGCGACCTGTAGGGTCCCAAACACTGGAGCAGTATTAAGTATCCGGTCCTACAAGAATTATCTGCACGGTCTCCTTTATGACTGGGTAAATTTTCTCAATTTCTCTCAAATATAAATCAAGAGCCATTAACTTCTCTCACAACAGACGTTATGTTCTCGTTTCATTTCAAGTTTTTCGGTAAAGTCATGCCAAAATTTCATTGACGTAAATTAATTCACGACCTATTTCAACATATAGAGATGTTTCTCTTACTCATCTGAATTAACTTTTATCCATTCGCATTTTAAGGAAGCTGCCTTTTTGTGCGACAAATATAAATTCTGTCGACGTCATCCTGAATTCCCTTGCCGTCCTTGAACGACGACACATTGTAACACATAGCAAACTTTCTCAGTTTGCTGCCGATCCGATTGGCCCTATCGTTTACGTTCAAGGAGAACACGTGCGGTCTTGTCACACTTCTCTGAGGTTCTATCTACGTTTCTTATTGTCCGCAATAACATTCCAGGCTCTATTACTCAAAAATCGTAGTGTCTGTCACAAATATGAGAACTTATATTTTCGCGGCTTCGTTAATAGTCAACAGAGTGGCACAACACTGAGCACTTTCCAGAAAACTAAGTTTATAGACTCTGTTTACTGTTCTGCATCCACGCTTCGCAGAACCTCGTGTGTGTAATAGACAACCTGTGTATGAAACGAACTATGCTTTATAAATTCATGCTATTTATGGACAGAAACTTAGCTATGTTAAGAGTCAGCAGACAAACGGTAAGTGGGAGAAGGTATAGGAAGAACTGTTAAGCAATCATTGAAAATACCCACTCGCACATAATTTCTAGTCAAATGTGTATTGATGACTTTTATTTAGAGGAATTTCCAAACGCCCTGTGCATGAGTCTTTTGACTGAGCATTTTTCCATCTGCTATAAACAGACTTCATTTGAAAGACGTACGTATGTAACAAAGTTAGGATCAATTACACAGTGTTATAGCACAGGCCGGCTTAATATGACGGGGTGTCCGAGGCCAAGATGAATTATAGGTTGGAGATTTTATGGATAAATGAGATATACAGGATGTTACCATATTACCTTCCGCACAGTGCTGTATACCTATTTGACATGCAACTGGTCCATCGCTGACTAAACAGCTCTAATCTACACAACCGAACACTTCGGTACAGTTTTTTTGTTAGACTGTATGGTATTGATTTGTGGTGAAACTACGAATGCTGTTGCGGTTCATCGTTTAAAAATCTTGAGAAAATCGTGTGCATCTTATGTTCCTACATGAGTGCTTAGTGCGCCCCTATAGTTTCTATTTGCTTGTTTCTGCAAGAAAATTATTTCTGCTGATTTATTAAGAGGCTAGAACATAATTTCTGTAGGACACATCAACTGAAATCGTCAACTTATAATCAGAAACCGTAGTCTTAACGTAAGATGTGGCCACGTCAGTATATACGTGCTTTAGAAGAGTTTCATATCCCGTGCTTAATAATGCGAGTCTGCAAGTTTTTCAGAGTACCTATGCAAAGGTGTGCGAACTACACAATTTTCTACACCATACAAAGAAAATATGTTAGTTTCTTTTACTACAAATCAGTGTTATCATGAAACAAGGTGGACTTCATTACTTTATTTTAGGTTATTTCTGAACATTTTGTAGCTCAGAAAAATTGCCCTTTCACTAGTCTCCGTGGAAGTTGTATTATCATCACAGAAACCATCTTCGTGTTTATAGTGAGAAAACAATACAAAGAATTGTTAATGACATTTTTCCTAAAAGTGATCAAATACTGCAAACCTGCAGTCAATTATTTCAGAGATTATAAAATGTAGTTATCAAATAATTATGCATTATAAAATCACATTGCAGGAAGTTAAAAGTCCAATACATAGAAATATATAAACAATAATATTCAGCAGTTGCAGTTCCTTGTCATCTGTTAATCTTACATTTATTCACAAACTTTATATAAATTATTTACAAATAGTCAAAACTATATATAATTTACTCTAGACATAACTAGTTTCGAGTGTTTATCTCTCATTTTCTAACGTTTCAAATTTAACTTGTATGCTAAATAAATGAGACCATGGCCAATAATCAGATGTAATTTATATCAAGTTTCGAAACTGAATCAGCTGCATAGGCCATTTGTAGGTTCCTCCTGATGAATATTACCCTATTTACATACTATCCCTGACAAGAGAGTGAAGCACCCAGAAGATATAATGTCAGTGGTACGCATACACGTCATTGATGGTTGTGTAAATGCTTAGAAATGTATGTACGTGAGTGATGCCTGTTCTGTTGGACGTCTACAACAGAACAGAAACCACTCACGATGAGGCGGCTGGTGCATACATTTATGTGAAATAGAGGGTAGGGAAATAAGAGGAAGGATGGGGTACTCTCGATATCCAGCCACACAGGGCACTGTGGGAATGCAATGGTTAAGGTTGAAACTTTGTGCTTCACTGGGACTCGAACCCGGATTTGCGGCTTGTAATGAGCGGTTGTCCTAACTGCTTCGGCCGTGACTCAAATTCAGTTAGAGGTGTCATGTCACAGATTGCGCGGCCCCTCCCGCCGGAGATTCGAGTCATCCCTCGTGCATGGGTGTGTGTGTTGTTCTTAGCATAAGTTAGTGTGAGTGTAGGGACCGATGACCTCAGCAGTTAGATCCCATACAAATTCACACACATTTGAACTTTTTTTGACTCAAATTTTCAGCTCACCGCAGCGTTCCTCGTCCATTAACCACTTACTCGCAAATTATTTCCATAGAGTGACCGGATGGTATTAGCGCATCCGCGCTGAACCAAACGTCACGGTGCTGTTGCACTTTTACAGAACATGTCCTACATGAATCAATTTCAGAGAAGGGGGTTAACAGATGAGGGAAGCTGCATTGTAGCGTGCAATACGTTGGATATTTATGTCGGTCAGGGTACGTGTCCAGATGGCCGAATGCCGGCGCGCTAACTCAGCGTGTTCGGTCAAAGGGTTAGCTTCCCGCTTAAAAAAAAAAAAAAAAAAAAAAAAAAAAAAAAAAAAAAAAAAAAAAAAAAAACTGAGTGAATGGATGAACGAAGAACCTAAACTGGTGTCGTGGGACGTCGCCTGACAAAAGAAGCACTTAGGCTAGCTGTTCGTAAGAAGTGGTAAATCCGGTTTCGAGTCGCAGTCCGGCAAAGACTTTCAACTTTCGCCATTGCATTTCCACAATTCGCTGTGTTCCTAGAAGTTTTCCTTTGCTTCTTCATCCAAGGTAGAACGGCCACCAGAATGCAATAGAGTTGTTTTATTTGATGTTGTTACTGTTGTGCCCTCGGCAGTGGACGCAACCAGAGCTGGCTCTGTCCGGCAGCTCCCGCCTTCCGCCACAGGCGGCCCTTTGAAGTTCGCCGCCAAACACAAGCGCGGTCCAATCAGCAACCTCCTAGCCGCCGCCAATGAGACTGACTTCCGTGTTGTGAAAAGCGGCGGCCACAAACAGCAACGGACTGTTCATGTTCGACGTTGGCGTATGGCAGCTTTAGTGCGGACTTCCAGGGTTGCTGTTCGTAGCTGTAGTTCGTAGCGGAGATCAATCTGCGAGACGTAGCCTGCAAGTAGAGTCGCCCATATCCTTCACACGGGGACACGGGATTGACAGTGTGGCGACCTGAACGGACAGAGTCTTGTTGAACTGTATTCAGTCCATTCGCCTTGACAGGCCACTGCTTAGTTGTTTCTGCCCGCAAGCACATCCAACGAGTTCCTGTACAACTAAAGCAGTGAGATATATATTTGTATGTCACTAATTTGTTTGCGCTTTCACAGTTCCTCCGTACACCCCAGGGCACCTAAATCAAATACGATGTGTACGAGTCATTCTCAAATGAAACATGAGCATCATTTGGCGATGAGAATTCCGAACTCACTGTGCTGCACCATTATTATGTCTTTTTGCTATTCCTTGCTTGTGTGCTCGGCAACTTTTTGTGCTTGAGGGAAATTTTTTGTCACAGATTGGTGCTTTCCGTTTTTGCTAATTACTTGCTGTGCTGCCATAGTTCATAGATGAGCTTTAGAATGCCTTATGTGTTTGCATTATCATTCGTTTACCACGTCAAAGCCACCTTTCCAAATCCCTCATTAGACTGCCTCACAATTAGCAGCGCTACAAACGCAAGCGCCTGCGGCACCACCGCTCCATCTAAATCAGTTTCTTCAATGGCAGATGCAGTCAATGAACCAGCTTACGGAACTGATGGAGGGCTCCATCCAAACGCAGATGGTAGCAACTGAGATACGGAATCAGACACCGTCACCCAGCAGCACAACCTTCGCTGCTGCCTCCGTTTCGGCAATTTGAAGAAGAAAAGAATGGCTGGTCGGAATATTTGCCAAAATTTGAAGCACACCTAGCCGCGCACCTCATTCGAAGTACTGTGAAGAAGTCTTTTTTTCTGTCCACCGTTGGTGTGCTGTTTGCCGCATTTGTGCGAAGTCATTCTGTAAGTAGGCTGTTTAGGTTCTTATATTGGTAACGCCACCGCCACCTAGCGCTCTGTATGAAAATCACTGGCTGTGCTGTGTGCAGTCTGTGGCTGGGTGGCATTGTTGGAATTTGCTATTGTAGTGTTGGGCAGTTGGCTGTTAACAGCGCGTAGCGTTGCGCAGTTGGAGGTGAGCCGCCAGCAGTGGTGGATGTGAGGAAGTGAGATGGCGGAATTTTGAGAGCGGATGATCTGGACAGAGACAGTAAATTTGTAAGACTGGATGTCATGAACTGATATATATATATATATTATGACTTTTGAACACTATTAAGGTAAATACATTGTTTGTTCTCTATCAAAATCTTTCATTTGCTAACTAAGCCTATCAGTAGTTAGTGCCATCTGTAGTTTGAATCTTTTATTTAGCTGGCAGTAGTGCGCTCGCTGTATTGCAGTAGTTCGAGTAACAAAGATTTTTGTGAGGTAAGTGATTTGTGAAACGTATAGGTTAATGTTAGTCCAGGCCATTCTTTTGTACGGATTTTTGAAAGTCAAATTGCGTTGCGCTACAAATATTGTGTGTCAGTTTAAGCACAGTCATGTATAATTGTTCAAAAGGGGACGTTTCATATGTCTACCCTTAGCCGAGGATACCTCACTGGAATCTTCTGATTTTTTTCTTGTAGTTTGTGTAATTAGTGTAGACTTTGTATATTGCTAGTGCATAATCATAGAGAGAATTTCCTTTGTAATTGTAGTTTTTCATTGTTGTACAGTAAAACAGTTGTGACATGCATGTAGATTTGCACCAAGTATTTCGCAGCTGCGCTTGCAATTAAGTAGACATTATTTCCATTACTATGTTATCTTATTTTGCTCTTCAAATTGTGCTTTTCTGTGTTATCGTGTGAAATATTGTGACAATTATGGCGTGTGAGAAACTCAATACTAGGCTCCAAAGTAAATTGAGAAATGACAGTGAAGACGAAAGCAGTGTGTTAGCGCCACCGTGTAATGAATTAACTAATGTTCAACATAGTAATTTGGTAATTGAGCATAGGGAAATGGAGCGGGCGGCAAACAATGGCGTAGGCAGTGAAACAATTAGTGAACAGGGAAGCATTATTGACCGATCGCTCGGCAACAGCTCGCCTCAGGAATACGAAATGACAGGACACAATTTTGAAAATACTGTAGATTCAGGTTTTGGGTCCTCGCCGTTTTCTCAAATAAGTCAAGACACATTTTCTGCTTGTCAAAATGTGAATGCTGCCGGTGCAAATGCACTGCCGAAAAGCACTGAGGAACATGTTTCAGACACCAGTGCATTGTTATTACAGTTAATGCAACAAATGGGACAAAGGCTACAAAAGTTAGACACAATGGAACAAAATCTTCAAAAGTTAGACAAAATGGAACAAAATCTTCAAAAGTTAGACACAATGGAACAAAATCTTCGAAAGTCAGACACAATGGAACAACACCAGAGACAAACACAGCAACAGTTAGACGCAATGGAACAAAAGCTTCAAAAGTTAGACTCAGTGGAACATATGCTTGAACAAACACGTGAATATTTAACTACTGAGTTACATAAAATCGAATCGAAATGTCAAAAAGTCTGTAATGACTTAAAAACACAAATTTGTGAGCATTTCCAACCTATTTTTTTGCGCCATGAATATACATTACAGAATCACGAAGCAGCCATAAAAGAACTGCAAACTATTGTTCATGAAAATCACGACACCTTGCAAGCTAAAATTGACTCAGTTGCATCTACCGATTCGGTTACGCAACTTGCAAAAACTCAAGAAAACTTAAAGGACACAGTAGATACGATTTCAACACAAATGGACACTCTGAAACTTGGTTCAGAAAAACACACTGAGGAAATAAGTACACTATCGGAGAAAGTAGCCAAACTTTCGGATCAGTTCACTAACTTCTCTACAAAGGTAGATGATCTGAATGATACAAGACCTGTAGCCATCACTGACACAGAAGAGTATAAACAAATTAAGGAATGCAAACAAAATCAGAATCAAATTAATACGCAACACAAAAGAGGAATCCGTGAAGTACAAGATCAGTTGGGACAAGTAACACAAAAATTACATATTTCAGAGGACACTCGTGCTCCAACATGGGAAGAGGGACTTAGAAATACGGAAAAGCCACAAAATAATAACACAGGGCATTTTGGAAATTATGAAAGAAATTGACAAGGTGCACCGAATTTTGAGATGGAACCGCCGACACGACGTAACAGTGACCGATATGCTACTCGCCGACACGATGATTTTGACTATAAGCTGTTCATTACTACACGTAAATTCAAAACACTTAAGAATTCTGGCACGACATTAATCCACAAGCGTGGCTCCATCAATTCTCTCATTGTTTTCCTCCCAACTGGTCATTAGAGCACAGATTAGAATTTATGTGTGGCTACTTAAAGATTGAACCAGCTGAAAGAATGCGATCGGTCATTCACGATTGTCACAGTGAAGGAGAATTTTATCATGTCTTCCTCTCGGCATATTGGTCTCAAGCTACACAAGACCGAGTAAAACATAGCATCATAATGATGAAACATTTCGAACAATCTGAATTTTCCAGTCTTGTGAAATATTTTGAAGACATGTTGCACAAGAATCAGTACCTGTCAAACCCATACGCCCCCTCAGAACTCATCCACATTTGCTTAATCAAATTACCTGAACATTTACAACATATTATTTTGGCAGGACGTTGCAAAGACGACATTGAAGCTTTTCAGGGACTCTTACAAGAATTAGCAATTGACACTGACAAACGCGGCACGCGAAAACGGGAACATAACAATTACAGGTCACATCTGTCGCAATTCCGCGATGAAAGATATAGTAACTGGTCACGACAAGGCTATTCTCACAACACAAATCGGGACCTAAACAGACACCACCTGTATGACAACCGTTGGCAGAGTAGTAATAATTACAGGGAAAGATCACCTCTCCGCGGTAGTGACTATCACAATCAGGGAAGCAGACAATATGGGAACCAAAATAATTATTATCAAGGTAGACAGAATAACTTTAGATGCAACGGTCCAGCGCGCAGTTATGATTCAGGCAGAAATTCTCCACCACGTGACCGACAAGAAAGAAACTATGGAATCTATCGACATGACGACAGACGATATGATCGTAACGACAGACCTGAATTGCATCAGAACTGACGGGATTCAATCAGGGCAGGGGCCTCTCGACAAGGTGAATTTGTAGAAGTTAGGTCTCCAAATCCCAATAACGACGCGCGCCACCAAAGAGACAATAGGCAATGACTCATAAAGCTGGCAGCCACAAAACGTACTTATGAAACTGACGATTCAGCTGCCGTAGCTAGTAATTACGTAAAAATGGAAGACATTAGGGACATCTTACTCCAGGAACACGACGTAAAACATAACAACATTGCATATCCTGTGATTCACATTACAGTAAATGACGTAAAATATACGGCAGTACTTGACTCTGGCAGTCCCATTTCAGTAATTAGTGAAACAGCCTTTAGCAAATGCAACAAATCGAACGATTGCCCCAGACTTCCGTTACGTAAGATTAAATTACAAAGTGCAATCTTTGGGAAAAGTGTAGCTGTACGTCAACAAACCAACTTAGAATTCTTTTGTCAAAGCCACAGCTTCTCTATGAACTTTCTTATTGTTCCATTATTGTCGACGGAAATTATATTGGGGGTAGACTTTTTGAATTAATATAAAGCAATCTTAAACTTTCACGATGCTGAAATAAGTTTAGAGAAAGAAGGTAAGTCAATAACTTTGAAATTTGAAGATTGGCTCTCAACCCGTGACGAAGAAATTAATCGGCTTTACCTCCTGTTAGACAACAGTTCGGAATTTTCGACGGAACTTGACACTGACAATTACTCTGCAAGTACTGACAGGGATGATATCGACGGCGTATTTGATACTAATGAGTTAATTCAGAATACTAATGAGTTAATTCAGAATACTAATGAGTTAATTCAGAGTAGTCCGCAGCCTGTGGTCTTGCGGTAGCGTTCTCGCTTCCTGCGCACGGGGTACCGGGCTCGATTCCCGGCGGGGTCAGGGATTTTCTCTGCCTCGTGATGACTGGGTGTTGTGTGTTCATCATCATTTCATCTTCATTGACTCGCAAGTCGCCGAAGTGGCGTCAACTAAAAAGGACTTGCAATACGGCGGCCGAACTTCCCCGCATGGGGCCTCCCGGCCAACAATGCCATACGATCATTTCATTTTTCAATTCAGAATAAAATTCAAACAATTGAGAATTGTAATGACATTGATAGGCAAGACCTTTTTGAGATTTTACAAGCACATTCCACAGTTTTTACTCACAAAACAGGAACAATCAAGGGACTTCAATACCAATTTCGTGTTCGTGAGCGTACTAAATTTTGTGTTAGACCATACGTAATTCCGGCACGTTATAAGGACCGTGTTAGAACATAAATACGATCTATGCTTGACGAGGGCATTATTGTGCCTGTAGTAAGCTCATACAACAATCCATTACATGTTGTTGAGAAGAAAAATGGATCGATCAGGCTTGTCTTAGATTCGAGACAAATCAATACTATCGTCATTCCTGAAACAGACCGCAAACGTTGGAAGAACTTCTTCAAAATTTTATTGGTGTAGAAGTGTTGTCTTCTGTTGATCTCAGATCCAGCTTTTATCAGATCGAACTTCATCCAGAATGTAGATAATACACAGCTTTTCTTTGTTTCGGCGTTTGTTATCAATTTCGGAAGCTTCCTTTTGGTTTGAACATTTCTTTGGCAGCATTCATTCGCGGGCTAAATTCCATATTACCTGAGTTCTTAAAACGTCACATCACCTTGTATGTGGACGATATTCTGATAGCAGAAGCCTCATGGGAACAACACAATCGCACCCTCAACAGCGTGTTACGTATTTTTCCAGAATCTGGAATTACAGTTAACTTGGAAAAGTCTGAATTCGGTAGGACAAAGGTGAAGTTTTTGGGACATATTGTTTCTTGTGAAGTCATTCAGCCAGATTCTGAAAAATTAGAAGCAATCAGAGCGATTCCAGTTCCATCCACAAAAAAACAAGTCCGCAGTTTTCTAGTTCTCGTAGTGTTTTACCGTCGTTTTCTGAATATACAAATTCTAGTTACACCAAAACTTTGTTCTCTCACTGGAAAAAATACTATTTGGAACTGGGACGAACAAGCACAGTTGGAATTCAATTCTTGGAAAGAAGCGTTTCATAACGCGCCAATACTAGCTCATCCAGATCTGTCACAAGATTTCTGCCTTAGCACGGATTCTAAAGTCGGTCTTGGTGCCCATTTATTTCAAGAAACCACAGAAAATTACCTACTGTTCAGAAAACCATAGCTTTTGCTAGCCGAGTGCTAACAAAATCTGAAAAAAAATTATTCCGTTACTGAATTAGAAGCTTTAGCTATCGTTTGGGCATTTAACAAATTCCGTTTCTTTCTTTCTGGTAAGCACGTAAAAGTATACAGTGATCATCGTGCATTACAATTTCTTATGTCTTCAAAATTAAATCATGACAGGTTAAAACGTTGGGCATTGTTTCTGCAAGAATTCCACTTCACAATAGTCCACATTCCCGGCAAGGAGAACATTGTTGCGGACGCACTGTCACGCGCAACGGCTGGGCTTCAGAAAAGTAACACAGAAGGCAACCTCGAGAAAAATTTCAGTATTCTTTACATTCAGAAAGTCGCCTTTGAAAACTTCATCACCACATCTTTAAAGGACATTGCTAATGAACAAGATAAAGATCCGATTTGGAAAGACATAAAAAGTAAATGGCATGAAAAGACACACACACAGATTCGGCATTATTATCTGGTTAGAAACAACATACTGTTCAAATGCTGCGCTGTTGATGACAAGCATTTGCATTCCTGACGATTTTGTTAATAAGCTCATTTGGTACATTCATTTCAGCTATGCACATTTTGGTCCACGAAAATGTTATCATATTCTTCGGACGACTTGTTATTTTAACAATATGGAAAAGAGAATTCAAAGAGTCTTGTCTATTTGTAAACTTTGTCAAAAGGCTAAACCATCTACTGTCTCACATCGTGGTCCGTTGTTTCCTATCATTCCTTCTAAATTAAAAGAATTTGCTGCTGTTGATCTCTTGGGACCCCTTGTCAGAACATCGAATGGATTTTCGTACGTTCTAGTCGCTGTTGAACTTACTTCAAAATTTGTTTCTCTCACTCCATTACGTAAAGCCACTGGACGGTCTGTATTCATCACCTTTGTTAAAAATTTCTTACGTGAAGTTGGACACTTTAGTAAAGTCATTTCAGATAACGGACCGCAATTCAGATCTGCTGTTTGGTCACGCATGCTTCGGAACCATAAAATCAAACCTGTTTTTATTTCATTGTACTCAGCACATTGAAACCCGTCTGAACGGATTATGAAAGAAATCAATAAGCTTTGTAGATTTTATTGTCACAGAAAGCATCAGTATTGGGACAGATATTTACACTTATTTAAAACGTGGTGAATGAGATGCCTCATGAATCCACTGCTTTACCACCTATTCTTGTACTGAAGAATGAAGAACCACCGAACAGAATCAGAGAGCTTGTACCTTTTACGAATACACGTAAACTTCGACACAAAGACATAATTGATTTGGCTATTAAAAATATAAAATCTACAGAAGAGAAAAGGAGAAAACTACACGGTAAAGCAAATGCAAAGAAATTATATATTGGTCAGAAAGTTCTCATTAAAGCTCATTCATTGTCACATAAAAAAAGAAACACTTGAGTTACAAATTCTTTGTAGTTTAGAATGGACCTTACAGAATCCGATGTATACCACATGATAATTGCGTTCAAGTTGAAACTCTTCGTACTAGGAAGAGTAAAGGTTTACACCACATTTCACATGTAAAACCGTTTATTGGAAGATAATCTGTTTTTTAACTTAGTCTTTGCCATAAAACTTTTCACTTCACGCTACTAGTACAATTTGTCACACTGAGAAACTGTTAACATGCAACAATGTTTTGAAGTTAACCATCCAGTCTAGAACCTAGGGAAAATTTTTAAACAGAAATTACGAATGTATTGTTATAGTGAACAGACGACACAGTATTGTTATTTGTACATTCTTGCGTGTTAGTTGCACGATTACGTAACGACTATCAGGCTTACATACTTAGAGCATATACTGGTACTGCTAATGAGATTTTAATGCACCATTTTGGTTTACTTGAAAATACATTCTGGATTTAAGGTACTTTCTATGATGACACAGTGGTTGGTTTACGTGGCAGCTACACGATTTTGTCACGACACTACTGATGAGTGACAATTTACAATGTTGCTTTTGCGGTGTTGCTGTTTTATATCTGCACAGTTTTCTGATTTCTTCTGGAAAGGAAAACATGTTTTAATAGTAACTTTTGTGGTATAGCTACAATGAGACAGCCTATTCCGTAGCACAACAATACGTTGCAGCACAGTACTTTCTTCATCACAGCAATAAGCGTAATAAGTAAGATATCTATACGCAAAGCATTTCACTTTTGTTTATCATGAGGTAAGTACATTGACTTCTGCAGAACTTAGCTTTCGGAGGACGATAACTACGACACTTCCACAGAGATTATTTTACAACAAGATGCACAGTTTAGCGCTACAGTACACGTATTTGAGTGATTAATTTTGTACTTAAAACATTTATTTTTAAAGATTTTTGAATTACAATGATACAAAGGTTTTCCGTAATACATTTCATTCCATTGCTGTAATCTGTAACACCTGAGGGTATAATTACATTAATCCTCAGGGGGGTACACGCTTACTTTGTGTACAATGTGTTTGGCAAGCACAAGGAGCCCTAGCTAATATGGTTTTCGCTTATACAACTTTACACATCGGTACCACATTTCTCTAAACAGAATTACACAGCTATCTGATTATTTAACTGAGAGAGACAAACATATTTTTTTACTGCATCAGTGACAGGTGTTTACGTAATTACACAGCTGGATAACTTCACACTTATGAATCTTTATTTTGTCTGTATTTTGTGAACTGTTCATATTGTTTCGGAACCATTGTGATATTATGAGAGCTTTGAATGATGCATTTGGTATGAGATCATGATTTTTAAAGTACGTTTGAGGTAGATGACACTATTGAAATGAGCAGAGAATTTATTATAGGTTTTGAAATTATTGCAGAAAGCTACGACGTTTTTGAGATTTGTCTGAGTTTTTATGATGCTATTATTACGATGACAATGTGTATTATGCTGTTGAGGTATGTTTATGATCAATAAGCTGATGCTATATGAGGAATTTGATTATGCTACGTATTTATTGTGATGAAATATTGAAGAAGTGTCGACGAATATGTATATGTGTAATAAGGTAAGGAATAATGAGTAGTGGTTAGGGACTCTGATTTATGAAAAAGGTTGTTGGAAACCAAGAATCGCACTTCAAGAGTTATGAAATGTGTGTAAATGCGTGAATGTATCACAATGTCAGCGAAAATTTTTTGGACACTGTTATATTTATAGGATTTTGTTTCTACACATTTCTACAGTAATTCCTCGACTTGTGAAATATTATTTGTATCAAACTGTCACTGTAGCCGAAACTTCTGTTGTAAATTTCGCTAAGAAAGGTAAGTGACCTTGACGTAATGTGCTGAAGGCGCCAAGCTACGTGACAGTCACCTGAAAAAAAAAAAAGCCATGCTTTTCAGAGGCACAACAAAAAAAAGGAGAGGCCATTATCCTCGCTATTGACATTTATTTGTAGAAAGCATTGCAAATACGACACGCTCAAGCTTGAAAAAATATGATTACACTGTGGAGCTTTTAATTTATGATATTTACTAAAATGCCTAATGAAATGATGAGAAACATTTTACATCTATTGTCTTTCTGGTTGAAAGAATCTTTTACTGCCATTGGAGACGCCATTTGCCTGGTGAATGACCTTTCATGCCTTGCTTTATATATATATATATATATATATATATGATCATTTCGTTTAATATCTAGTTTCTAGCTGCACTGCAACATTGGTTAAAATAAAATTTAATATATGTACTAATATAGATATTTTATGCCTACAGATCCAGTAAATAATAATTTGATGATCTACTTCCAAAAAAACGAGGGAGCACAAAAAGACATTTCCCTTCACAGGAATTGCATACCTAATTTTTGTCAGTGGCTAGGTAACTTGTTTCGTAAAGTAAGTGAAGGTGATGCATCACTCTAGTGTTAAGATGTGACACAGTTATTAGACATTTCCTCTCTTTACTGTAATATTTTTTCTGCTTGAGCTTTGTCATGTTTAGTTATAAGTTATAGCATTTGCTGCTGCTGCTTGCCAGGAATAGTGCTACTGAATTTCACTTTGTATTTCTCTGTTAAGCCAGTTTTACTACTGATTTATATTTCCTGTTGCTCCACATTGGCTGGTATTAGTTGTAACATTGCATTTGCTTTTCTAATTTAGATTTACTCTGCTAGCTTTGGCAAGTTGCATTTTTTTTGGCATTGCTGTTTGTGTTAACTGTTTTGTGCTGCTGCATTGCCTCATCCCTTAGTTTAGCATCAGAGCTCAGTAGATTTAAGTTACCTTAAGAGGGGGTAGGCTATATAAGGGAATGAATTGTGATGAATTGGAAGAAATGCATTGACAAGGTGAAATAAGAGGAAACATCTACGAAATGAAGTTTTGGGTTGGACTGCAGTACCAAATGTCACACTGAAAACAAACCCTATCCTGTCCTTTTATGTTATTCCGCTATATGTCTGTGTACCTTGTGTATTTGTGTTCTTCCTGTCTTTATGTGTTTATCCGATAAGACTTATTTTGTAGAATTTTTCTAATACTCAACTACATTCACTATGATGAGGAATACTGTTATCCTCACATATAATTTGCATTTATAATGTGTTATTTACTTTGTAAAGATGTTTAGACATTATTTATTCTATTTTGTTTTAATACACACGTGTGAAGTTGATGTTTCGAAAGTTATTCTGACCTTTTATGTATTTACTTATGTCATAATTCCTGTAACACTGATGTATATGTTATTTTGATTCTTTTGTAAATCTCGTATTACCACAAATGTTATCTGTATTGTTATGTCCTTTAATGGTGTATTTTGTACCTTTGTAAGTGTATTCTCATGTTGTAAATTTAAAATTGTAAATGACACCAGTTCATCAAACTAAGTTACTTGTAAGCATTCATTTCAGTGCACACATTTCTGTTGGTCATACTATATGCACAGTATGTGAGAAGTTGGGACTGTTAGTGTTTGCACGCGTATTAATAATTCAGCAAGGGACTGGTTAACAGCATTGCTGGTTCTAAGAACAATTCCAAAAAACATCGTGAGTTCACAAGTGGTAGTATATGGACTTGCTATATTGTCCGCAAGACTCTTCGATGGCGATTGTGCACCTGCATAGTCGCAACAGATGGCTGCTGGGCGTCTCTACAATGACTACAGTGGGTCTGCATCTTTGATGGCCCGCCAATACCATTATTTCTACAAGGTCTGTAGTGGGTCTGCACCTCTGGTGGCCCACCAACACCATACTCTCTACCAGGACTACAGTGGGTCTGCTCTGTGATGACCTACCTGCCAATATTCTTGAACTTCAACTGACTCTGCTGTGGGTTTGCTCTGTTGTGGCCCATTACCTGTCTGCATGTCAAGAGTGAGCACTGTCTTTCCGTTGGAAGGACAACATTACTTCTTCAAGACTGCACGGAAATCCACTACTTCTGTGTGCATTTTCTTTTACTGCTTAGACTTTGAGAAATACACTGCAATTTTACTGTGATGAACGATCAGGACTGTCTTTATGGACTGTGAGAAAATTTTAGCTTTTGACCAACATTTTATCAATAAGTGTGTGCCTTTGATTTCTTTGTTATTGTAATTGTGAAAAAATTTAACAAATAGGTATTGGCCAGTGCCCAAAACAACTGGTAAAATTTTTGTGGGTAGCATGGGGCCTATTAATCCGCACAAAAGAATGACCCTGACTAACATTAACCTATGCGTTTCACAAATCACTTACCTCACAAAAATCTTCGTTACTCGGACTACTGCAATACAGCTAGCGCCACTACTGCCAGCTAAATAAAAGATTCAAACTACTGAAGGCACTAACTACTGATAGGCTTAGTTAGCAAATGAAAGATTTTGATAAAGAACAAACAATGTATTTACCTTAATAGTGTTCAAAAGTCATAATATATACATCAGTTCATAACATCCAGTCTTACAAATTTACTGTCTCTGTCCAGATCATCCGCTCTCAAATTTCCGCCATCTCACATCCCCACATCCTCCACTGCTGGCGGCTCACCTCCAACTGCGCAACGCCACTCGCTGTTAACAGCCAACTGCCCAACACTACAATAGCAAATTCCAACAGTGCCACCCAGCCACAGACTGCACACAGCACAGCCAGTGATTTTCATACAGAGCGCTAGGTGGCGGTGGCGTTACCAATATAAGAACCTAAACAGCCTACTTACAATTCCTACTACGAGGCCAGAACTATGAGGGTCACTCCAAAAGAAATGCACACTATTTTTTTAATCCATCTTTTATTCTAGATGTTTGAAAGTTCTACAGTGTGCAGATACATCCTTTAGGAACAATATTTTCATTTCTCCACATACTTTCCATCCCTCTCAACTGCCTTACACCACTTGAAACCAGCACCTGATACCCACACGTTAAAATTCTGGACCAATCTGTTGGAGTCACTGTTTGGCAGCGTGAACAAAGGAGTCATCATCTTCAAACCTTGTTCCACGAAGAAAGTCTTTCATTTTCCCAAAGAGATGATAGCCACATGGAGCCAGGTCAGGACTGTAAGGCGGGTGTTTCAGTGTTGTCCATCCGAGTTTTGTGATCGCTTCCATGGTTTTTTGACTGACATGTGGCCGCACGTTGTCGTGCAACAGCAAAACATCCTGATTGTGCCTATGTGGTCGAACACGACTCAGTCGAGCTCGAAGTTTCTTCAATGTCGTCACATATGCATCAGAATTTATGGTGGATCCCCTTGACATGATGTCCACAAGCAAATGTCCGCTGGAATCGAACAACAGCGTACCCATAACTTGTCCAGCAGAAGGTGTGGTTTTGAATTTTTTTTCTTCGGTGAATTTGCATGATGCCACTCCATTGATTGCCTCTTCATCTCTGGTGAAAAATGATGGATCCACGTTTCATCACCTGTCACAATTCTTCCAAGAAACTCATCTCCACCATTGTCGTACTGTTCCAAAAGTTCGCTGCATACCGTTTTTCTTGTTTCTTTGCGAGCCACTGTCAACATCCTGGGAACACACCGGGCACAAACCTTTTTTAACGCCAAAACTTTCAGTTTTCTGCAAAAACATCCTTCTTCTATCCCAAAGTAGCGTGACAATTCGTTCACTGTGACGCATCTGTCGGCAGTCACCAATTCGTTAACTCTCTGCGCATTGTCTGGAGTGTGTGCAGTATGAGGCCTGCCGCTGCGAGGACAATCCTCAATATTGCCGTGCCCGCTTTCATCACGTAACCTGCTTGCCCACCGACTAACTGTACTGCGATCGACAGCAGCATCTCCATACACCTTTTTCAACCTATTGTGGATATATCCCACTGTCTCGTTTTCACAGCACAGGAATTCTATGACAGAACGTTGCTTGTGACGAACGTCAAGTGTAGCAGCCATGTTGAAGACATGCTGTGACGGCGTCACTCACGGGAACAGGTTGAGTTAAGTTTGAAAACAAGCGGGAAGGATGTATCTACACACTCTAAAACATTCACACATGCTTGATGAAAACTGTATTTTTTAAAAATAGTGTGCATTTCTTTTGGAGTGACCCTCGTAGTTAGCTATGAGGAGCTCATTCAAGCAGTGAAGAAACACTCCGAGGATAAAATCAGTGTGGCGGCTGTCTATAGGCTCAAGAAACACCCAGGTCAAACGTACATGCTGTGGGTGACAGATCTGCAAGGGCTCACAAGACAGTGCAGATTTAAGTGTGAATGTAGAAAATACTATGGTGATTTGAAATTACGTGACGCTATTACTTCCCGGGTTCGATTCGCGGCGGGGCCAGGGATTTTCTCTGCCTCGTGATGACTGGGTGTTGTATGATGTCCTTAGGTTAGTTAGGTTTAAGTAGTTCTAAGTTCTAGGGGACTGATGACCATAGATGTTAAGTCCCATAGTGCTCAGAGCCATTTGAACCATTTGACGCTATTACTCAAAACGTGGCTGATAGGAGAATCTGTGAATAAATCTTAAAATATCCTAATCGCAAGTTGTAACAGGTTCTGCATATTACTAACTTTCAAGATTCGTTGACTGTGCAGTTGACAGTTTTCAAGCAAGGGGCATTTGTGACACAGCCCGTAGCGATAAATTTACGCAGCAACATACAGTGGGCCAGTCGTGTAGGCCACAGTTCGCTACGCAAACAACCTGGCGGGAAATCTAGCCCGCGTTGTTTCAGATCTAACAAACGTGACCACTACCCTTGGCATTACGCAACTTGTTTGGCACGCTATATGAACAGGCACTTTCAAGTCATTTGTCAAAATGTGATAAAGACTTCTGCTCAGAAGAAATGCCCATATAACTCGAACTTTAAAGTGCATGTTGTTCATTCTGAGCCGAAGTGTTATGCTAGGGTAGAACTTAAGAGTGAAACTGTGCAATACAAGACTCAGTAGTTTCTTCAGTGCAACGCAATTCCAACAAACATTTTTTAGACTATGTTGTTTCTGGCCAAAGTGTTCAGTTTCAGTTAGACACAGGTGTTTCAGTGCCATTGCCAAATCGAAATACTGTGGCACCACCGCTCCATCTAAATCAGTTTCTTCAGTTACAGATGAAGTCAATGAACCAGCTGTAGTAGCAGCTTCTGACACAGAATGTAACAGCAACACCAAATGTACCGGGAAGATGGTAGAAAGCGCCGTATTAAGACTCGTCTGAGTTTCCCAAGTGATTTATTGTTTCCAGTTACAATGGCGCAGTCCCCTCTGTCTGCATCACCGGGTCCCGAAATGCTGGGGACACCACTCTGCTGACTGCGAAACGGCTTGGCGCAGAATGGCTGCCTCAGTGACCCATGCACGCACTGCTGTGTGTTGACCTTGTACAGCTGCAACGTCATGATGTGCCGGCCATCGACACAGCGGTCTTCGCCCTGCCGCCTCAGCACTGCTCGCCGGGAACCCCAGGTGGCCCGCTACCGGCTTCTTTGACGTCATGGTTCAGATCGTGGGCGACAACAAGCGCCTGCAATCTGACGTCTGAATCTGTGGCCCTCGCCTCGGGATGCCTCTGTCGTGTGCAGGGAGCCAAAAAGTCTGTCCCTGGTGTGGCCCGCCGCTGGCTCGCTGCGGACCCCACGTTGGCGTCAGAGGGTCGAACCAGCGACCCGCAGTGGACTGGACCGTTGGTGCCCCCTCTGCTGCTGCCTGTAGCCGGTGGTGTGACATAGCCTGCCGTCCAAGAGAGCTGACACACTTGAATGCTTTGTTAATGAACCGGCACCGGTTTATATGTCGCTGTGCACCTCTGTTTTGCTAAACGTGCCGCTCTGGGTCACGTACTCATAACACTTAGGTTGGCCCTTTCTACCTGTGACTTGCGCCATGCAAACTTCTGCGTGTACTTTTCCCAGTGATTCTATGCCCCTGTGACCCCTATTTTACTTCGCAACTGCTGATGAACGTAAATCAGTGTAAAAAGGCCTGCGCTTGGCTGTAGCTTGTGCGCTCAGAAATATTGCACCAAAACTGACTTTTCCCATCCCAAACGGTAGTGCCGCTGTATTATTCCCCCTTTGGAAAGATCCGGTCCCTGGGTCAACCTTTAGCTAACTCTTAACTTGTTTGGGTCGGCCACTATGACATATTTCCTTACTATTATTAGACTTAAATGTGGTCTAGTGCCCCTTAAAACACATGACCTGAAACAAGACGTGAAAATTCGTTACTGGTCGACCACTGCTCCATCATCCCTTACCTACACATCTCACGCCCTCGGTATCCAACCCACTGGGACTTTGACTATTCTTGGTTCCCTCTTGGAATTGGCTCTCTGCCTGATCAGAATGAAACCAACACATAACAAAGTTACGGGTGTGAAGACGCTTGGCACAGAGGTGCTCAAAATGATCGTTATTTGCCGTTGCCTTTCCCTATACTAAGCGACGTGTTGCACAAGCTGTGCGGCTGATATGTGCCCCTCTTGCTCAAAAATGAACTCGTTTACCGATCTCAACAGCTGTGGCTCGAGAGTTTGATTTAACAAGGTCAGATTCTGCGTTGGCAAAAACTCTAAAGTGGCTTCTGGCTAGTACAGCTGTGGCTGCGTAACATTCAATTGCGTGACTCCTGAAATTCAGACTGGCAGATGTAAAGTTGGTCCAATTATGTTACACGCAGTTCCACTTATTAACATTCTGCTCCCCTCAAGCTCTATTCTTTTCGCTTCTGCATATACTCCCTGCTCAAAACAACTTGCTTCTTTTTTTTTTGGTCATCAGTCTACTGACTGGTTTGATGCGGCCCGCCACGAATTCCTTTCCTGTGCTAACCTCTTCATCTCAGAGTAGCACTTGCAACCTACGTCGACAATTATTTGCTTGACGTATTCCAATCTCTGTCTTCCTCTACAGTTTTTGCCCTCTACAGCCACCTCTAGTACCATGGAAGTCATTCCCTCATGTCTTAGCAGACGTCCTACCATCCTGTCCCTTCTCCTTACCAGTGTTTTCCACGTATTGCTTTCCTCTCCGATTCTGCCTAGAACCTCCTCATTCCTTACCTTATCAGTCCACCTAATTTTCAACACTCTTCTATAGCACCACATCTCAAATGCGTCGATTCTCTTCTGTTCCGGTTTTCCCACAGTCCATGTTTCACTACCATACAATGCTGTACTCCAGACGTACACCCTCAGAAATTTCTCCCTCAAATTAAGGCCGGTATTTGATATTAGTAGACTTCTCTTGGCCAGAAATGCATTTTTTGCCATAGCGAGTCTGCTTTTGATGTCCTCCTTGCTCCGTCCGTCATTGGTTATTTTACTGCCTAGGTAGCAGAATTCCTTAACTTCATTGACTTCGTGACCATCAATCCTGATGTTAAGTTTCTCGCTGTTCTCATTTCTACTACTTCTCATTACCTTCGTCTTTCTCCGAATTACTCTCAAACCATACTGTGTACTCATTAGACTGTTCATTCCGTTCAGCAGATCATTTAATTCTTCTTCACTTTCACTCAGGATAGCAATGTCATCAGCGAATCGTATCATTGATATCCTTTCACCTTGTATTTTAATTCCACTTCTGAACCTTTCTTTTATTTCCATCATTGCTTCCTCAATGTACAGATTGAAGCAGACGTTGGCAGAATGCGGCTGACTTCTTATGCCGGAAGTCTTCGGTCGCCAATGCTGATTATTTATCAAAATGTAGGCAGTGGCGGGGATCGAACCCGGGACCGAAGACGTTTTTGATTATGAATCAAGGCGCTACCCCCCGTTTTTTTTTTTTAACAGCTGTATCGTGATATTTATCAGACCCATCAAAATTCCAACTCGGATGCGATACGCGACGGTTGATCATAGAACCTGCGGTAACAAGAATTGCAGACCAATGGCTTTTTAGACCCTACCCCCTTTTTTCATTTTTTTTATTTTTTGTTTTTCATTTTTTTGTTTTTTTTCTTTATTTCTATCCCCTTTTTTTGACCACCTTTTCCCCCTTAAAAAGCCCCTTAGGAAATTTGAACTAAAAAAACACCAAAGTGCAACCGCCACTTTTCATCCTATAAAAAAAAATCTGATCCACTTCAGGCGTTGGCTCCTGAGTAAACCCACCCCAGAGAGCTGCCTATATAGCAGGAAATCAAGGTTAGGGCTATCCTGTGGCACTATTTTTTTTTTTTTTACATCATTACATTTAGGCAACGTGTACGAATGAGAATTCTAGTAACTAAATGTTACAAGTAAGTGTTACAACAACAAAGGTGGCATAAAAGAGTAATCAAAAAATAAAAATATAAATCACTGATGTAATTCCAACTAAAAGGCTCTTCAATAATGTAACTGGTTCCACTTGGAGCCTCGCCATCGTTATCTGATATTTCCAATAGCGCCTTTGAAGGGCATCTGCAACGGAGGCATTCTGCTTCGCTAGTGCCTCCAGCAAAACAGCATCCTTGCAGCAGCTTGTCTCTTCCTTATTTCATGGCTGACAAGGCAGAACGTTCAGCCTTGAGTGTGATGCGGCACAGATCATTAACCGCAGCTTGGCACTCCCCAGCTGAGTGGGGGGTTAACGAAAACGCTGCGTAAATAATTTGCGAAGAGCGTACGGTATTTCGGTGCGCGTTCGAGGGCATTGTGAGCATTTTGTAGGAACCACCAGTAATCAAGCTGCTCTTTCTCTCCGTCGCTAAAGATGTAGGCGACGGTAAGTCCTTTGAACCATGTAAGCGCATGATATTTTGCAGCCGGAAAGTAAGTTTCATCAGGCAGAGTAGGGTCTGAGGGTCAATCATATCAGGTGTGACCCGGAGGTAACAAGCCAATATCTTCTGTGTTAGTCGCCAAACTCCGGACGATGATGCGGAAGTAAAACGGTGTTCATCGGTATCCAAAAGGTGACAATCTGGGCAATAAGGGGAGTCTGCCAGTCCAATAGTGTGAAGTCGCTGTCGTGTGGCATACTTTTTGTTGGCGATCTGATACCACTTCGAACGCACCGTGGATGACAGAAAGTTGTGGTGTATCGTTTTCCACACTCTTGGGCCAGTGAACCGTAGGGTACTTGTTTTCCACCACGTTATGAGGAACAGCCTGCAGAAGGTTGGTATAAAAATCTTTCGCCTTTGGTGGACGTGTGGCGGAGAGGTTCGAGCTGACATAGCTCTAATCAAGAATGAAGGTCGACACATGGGAGAGCTGTGGTGCGACGTGCGCTACCGACACCGGGGGGACGTTAGAGACTGGCATCAGAACCTGTAGTAAACGACCCGTGAGAGAGGTATATTGACTTTTCCATCGTTTCCTCATGTTACTCATGTAAAGGGCAGCTGCTCTCGCCCTGACGTTGACCAATCCCAGCCCTCCTTTGTGCACTGGGAGGGTAAGAGTGTCGTATCGTACTTTAAAGATATGACCTGCGGAAACGTAGTAACTGAAGGCCGCCTGAAGCCGGCGACCTATCTGCAGCGGTAGTGGGAGGACCTGTGCCACGTGGTTGAGTTTTGATGCCACATAGAGGTTCAGATATTCAACACGTTGTAACTGATTCAAGTCCCGGAGCAGGTTCTGTCGCACCATTGCGCATATGATCTGTAATAACCGTCGGTAGTTTGCTGCAGCTGTTTTACGTACATCTTTCTTGTACGTGATTCCCAAATATCGCAGATCAGAAACTGGTGGGAGGGGAGCGAGGGCTTCCGGTCCGAGACCACGTCCAATATCCAACGCCGCCGACTTGTTGATGTTCAGAAGACTGCCTGCGGCCTGTCCGTACCGCTCAATCCAGATTAGTACGCTTTGAACTTCGTCATTGGAACGAACCAGCAGTAGCATGTCGACAGCGTATGTCCAATAGCGAAAGGTGACGTCTCGCAGCGTGATGCCAGATAGGCGGTGGTTAAGGCCCCCTAGGAGTGGCTCGAGTGCGATTGCATAAAGGTAGGTAGATAGGGGACAACCCTGTTGTAGAGACCTCTTAATGGGTACTGGTCCTATCGTCCTTCCATTGACCTGGACGTGTGAGCTGGCTGCCGTCCAAAGACGCCGTAGGGTGTCGATGAGGCCCGGGGGGAATCCCATACAGCCCATCACTCATAGGAGGAAGTTGTGGTGCACTCTATCAAAGGCGCGGTTGAAATCGACGGAGACGATCGCCGCTCTCAGACGGCACGCAGAAGCGATCGCCATTAAGTCCCTGCAGTCACCGGTGGCCATGTGTATGTTGGCTTCTCCCCCCTGCGACGTCTGTTCTGGAGCGAGGATCATCGGCAAAGTCGTCTTAATACGGCTCGCCATAATCCTGGTGAAAATTTTGTAATCGGCGTTCAGCATTGTAAGCGGCCGATAGTCGTTAATCGATAGCCCTCCACCTGGCTTGTGTACCGGTATGAGAAGACCTTCTACAAACGGCGGCACAACACAGTCTGGAGACATAAGTTCGCGGAACATTATAACCCAGCGAGGCATCATGATGTCACGGAAAGTCCGGTAGAATTCGATGGGCAATCCATCAGGTCCAGGAGACTTGTTGGCCGCACCTTTGTCCACGGCGTCTTCGACTTCTTCGAGTGAGATTTCCTCTGTTAGTGCATTCATGGTAGCCTCGTCGATAGTACGTGTTACCTGGTGTAACACTTCAGTAGTGACCTCGTCATCGACGGTTCTTTCCTTGTAAAGATGACGAAAATGATCCTCCACCGCCTTTACTATGGTTGCTTGGGTCGTACATAAGCGACCGTCGTGTGTCCTGAGTTGTGTGATTAAATGTTGGCGTTGTCGACACTTATCCGCCACAACGTAGTGCATAGTGGTTTCCTCTGCAACCGTTCGGTCGTGCCGTCGCGAGCGGACTACTGCACCTTCTAGTCGGCGCTTCGTCAATGATAGTATGTGAGCCTTGATTCTGCTTTGGTCATGTTGTCTCTCCGGGGAAGGGGGTAAGGCGTCGAGGTCCCTGAGTGCCGCGTAGTAAAAATCGAGGGTCTGTCGATGCCACGCAGTCACGTCCTTGCCATATTGCATAAGTGTCCTACGGATTGCTGGTTTGGAACAGAGGAGCCACCACTCCAGGGTCGAGGTGTATCGTGGGTGGCGGCGTTCACAGTCAGTCCACGTTGCTGCAACTTGCCGACGGCAATCCAGGTCCTGGAGATGAGTTATGTTGAGCTTCCAAAAGCCATTGCTGCGCCAGACTTGTTGGAGGCGTAGGTGTATAGTGCAGATATAGGCACTGTGATCGGAATAGGCTTGAGGCCATAGTTCGGCGTCCACCACACCTTGTGTGAGATCTTGTGACACATATATGCGGTCAAGTCGGCTGGCCGAATTACTGGTAAGATGAGTGTGGCCAGAGCGGTTACCGTGGACTTTTTCCCACGTGTCGCACAAGTGAAGTTCTTGGATCACCGCACCCAGTTCCGGACAAGGCATGTAATGTGGGATTTGGTCCTTGGGGTGAAGTACGCAATTAAAATCGCCGACGAAGACGCTGTGGTCGTACCGTCCAAGGAAAAGGGGAGCGACATCTGTGGAGTAGAATCTGGCGCGGTCGTGACGTCTTGTGGTACCCGACGGCGCGTAAACATTAATGAATCGGGTGTTGAGTGCCGTAAATGGAATTCCTCGCGCGGAGGGAAGAAACGTGACGTCGGTAACTTCAATACCTTCACGCACTAATATTGCCACTCCAGTGTCTGCAGGGCTACCGGGCGTCACATGTGTGGCGTAACCGTAAAAGTGCGGGAGTGCAGTCGTTTTCACTTCTTATAGGAAAGCAAAGTCAACTCCCATGGTTGGTATGGTTTCTTTCAAAAGTTGGATCTTGACAGGAGAACTGATCATATTGATATTCATTGTCGCCAGGCGGTAAGCCTGGCAACGCGTTGTTTGGGCGAGGTTACCCATGCTGAAGTTGGAGAGAAGCGAACATCGGAAGTGATGTCACCCCCCGCCGAACGCGGTCCTCCTTGTACTGCTTATGCTGCATGATCCGGCGGCGCCTCAGCTGGCCGTGGATCGGGATCTTGTGTCTCGACGTCCTCGGCCCACGAAGCGGGCGCAGATGTCTGTTCATTTTCCATAGCCTCGGAATGTTTGATAGGAAGGGACCGGGCGACTTCGCTGCCTGCACTGGTACCTTCCCGCTGCTCACTGTTTCTGTCATTGGGCTGATGGTCGAAAGCTGCATGTTGTTCTGTCTGTTCTGCAAGGTTAGAGTCAGTGGAAACAGCCTCAGCTTCGCGGCTGGCTTCTTGAGTGGTCAGTTGTTCTTCCCCGGCTGAATGCGAACCGCTGTGTTCCGACACGGTCCGACGACGGTGCTTTCGGGGTTTCGGTGATCGCTGTTTCCGTACATGGCCTTCATTGTCAGAAGACGGCACTGACTCACGCTCCGCCGGAACAAACGCTTCGGTCGGTACAATAAGGGAATCAATTGCCATCTTGCTGTCGTCAATGTCTGTCGCGTTCGGTAGCTCCAGAGTCGTAGTACTATGTTCCGCCACTGGCCAGGTCGGCGGATCATATAGGTTTTTGTCCGTGGAAAGTGATTCCTCTACTGCTGAAACGGTCGGCTGTGTCTGTTGTGTGGAGAACGTCGTGAGCGCCGCCGCGTAAGTCACGGGTAGAATATTCTTCGTCGCTGGTGGTGCAACGTCCTTCGGTGGGAGTTGTGTGATCCGACGCTGGAGGCACTCGGAACGAAGGTGACCTTCTTTGCCGCATCCGCAACACGTCTTCGGCTGGCCGTCATAAATAACTATGGCCCGGCATCCTCCTATCTGAAGGTGGGATGGTACGTGTCGTTGGAGATCTATGCGCACTTGGCGTACTCCATTGAGTACTGGATACGTCTTAAACTGGGTCCATTTTTCAGCCACGTGTTCGTGTACCGTGCCGTAGGGGCGGAGAGCCGCTACAACTTCTGCCGCCGGGAGTTCAAATGGAAGTTCGAAAATGCGTATAGTCCGCAGTCCCATTGCGGCATGGCCGAACTCGACGTTGCCAACATTGCCATCTGCGTGGCAGAAGCGGAGTTCCTGTTTCATCTCACGAAGCACCTTGTCGCATGTAGTTTCGTTTATAAGCTTTACATAGACCGTGTTACTGACGATCGAAAAGTGAATGCCGACAATGTCGGAAGCCGGGATCTTGGCTTCCTCTTTTAAAAAGCGTTCGACTTCGAGCGCCTTTGGTCGGGTAAAGTCGTTCCGAAATGTGAATTTCAAGGTTGATCTACTGTATTGGTTTGCCATGGTCTAGTAGCGCTACGGCGTCACGTTAGTGTCGGCCGAAGAGAGTAAACAAGGCGCGCGGGCCCTCTCTGACAGCGGAGAGCACACACCGCACGTCTGCTTCGCTCGGCTGCGAGAGCCGCACTGGATCAAAACGTTATCCTTTTGTTGATTATTCAATATTTTTCTCATGGTAACCTCCCCCTTGGCAGTCCCCTCCCGGAGATCCGAATGGGGGACTATTCCGGAATCTTTCGCCAATGTAGAGATCATCATGACACTTCTTCAATTACAGGCCACATGTCCTGTGGATACACGTTACGTGTCTTTAATGCAGTGGTTTCCATTGCCTTTTGCATCCTCATGTCGTTGATCATTGCTGATTCTTCCGCCTTTAGGGGCAATTTCCCACCCCTAGGACAAGAGAGTGCCCTGAACCTCTATCCACTCCTCCGCCCTCTTTGACAAGGCCGTTGGCAGAATGAGGCTGACTTCTTATGCCGGAAGTCTTCGGTCGCCAATGCTGATTATTTATCAAAATTTAGGCAGTGGCGGGGATCGAACCCGGGACTGAAGACGTTTTTGATTATGAATCAAAGACGCTACCCCTAGACCATTTTTTTTCTTTTTTTTTCCTTTTTTTTTTTCTACCCCTTTTTTTAAAATAAAATGGAACTAAAAAAACAAGTGCCACCGCCACTTTTCATCCTATAACAAAAAAAAAAAAAAAAAAAAAAAAAAAAAAAAAAAAAAAATCTGGGCCACTTCAGGCGTTGGCTCCTGACTAAACCTACCCCAGAGAGCTGCCTATATACCAGGGGAAATATGGGAAATCAAGGTTAGGGCTATCCTTACAAACAAAACAAAATCTTCCTTTTTCTGAATTTTATTTTAATTTTTTTTTTGTTTTATATTTATTTATTTATTTTATTTTATTTTATTTATTTATTTTTTGTGTAATTGATCAGAGGCCTTCTGCGCCCCGCTGGTAATATGTTGAGTCACGTCTTCTCGAAATTGATGTGTTCCGTTCAATTGTTCAGAAATGTTCATTGGTTCAAGCAGGAAACCTTCTCCTCTCTTGGCTTAACACATTCCAGCTGCGAGGCGGCTCGTGGAAAGCACTCCCAAGGAAGTTCGAGAAAAATTGTCTGTATTTTGGGTGACGGACAACGACATAATGACGGTCATTGAGGTATGTCCAAAAATCGAGTACAGAGTTTACAGTTTGTCCAAATAAGTAGTGAATGGCATGTCCGCGAATCCAATTCACAGCATTGGTCTTTGTCCGAGGAAAATAGTCACGTTCCGGAAATAATAATGAAAGGGGAGTAATCCGATCCGGAATGTCCCGCGTTAGAAAAGCCACAATACGTCGAACCAAGTGCCAAACCTCCGCCGCCGGTCCGCAAACAAACCGATGTTCATCATTGTCTGGCACTCCACACGTGGAGCATAGAGGTGATTGGGCGAGGTGGATACGATGAAGGCGAAATTGGTTGATTTGCTTACCATTGACAGTTATGTACCAGACAGATTGAACATTCGTGTCAAGGTAACAGGCGAACACCGTGCGCCATACATGACGCCAGTCAACCTGTGGGAACTTTAGTTCAATCGGGTTAGGAGGACGACCTAATTGGAGGACATTGTATACTGCCTTTGTCTTGAGTAAAAGCTGTCTTGGTAAGGTGAGGCGTAGATAACTGAGTTCCAGAAAGAAGTACCGTATATAATGGAACTGGGCCGGAACATCCGCGATCATCACTGGGGCTGACAGTGAGACCGGCGAGTATGCCGACAGGAGGAGACCAGTGAGGCTCGTTGGGCAACGTGTCCATACCGTCATCTGGGAGCTGACAAATAGGGCGCGAGCTCTATCCGGCACGTGAAACAGACCTATCCCACCTCGTTCACGGGGAAGAGTAAGGGTCGCATAGTTAACTTTGAACAACATCCCAGAGCTGACGAAAGATGCCATCGCTGCCAACATGCGACGTGCCACAGTACGCGGGAAAGGCAGAACTTGCGCTATATGGGGAACTCGGGATGCGATATATGTATTGACATATCGAGCTCGTTGGAGAATATCTAGGGATCGAAGGCGATGGTCCATAAGACCTGCTCTGATCATTAAAAGGAGGCGTCGGCAGTTGATGGTGGCTGAACGCCGGAGATCAGATGAAAAATCTATTCCCAAACAACGAATGGTATCAACGGTGGTGAGAGGTGTAACGCACTCCACGGGAAGTCCCGTGCCAATGAACATAACTTGTGACTTACGTACGTTTAAAGAGCTACCCGACGCCTCACCATAAGTCGCTACCCACGTCAAAACAGCTCGAACTTCGTCGGCATTACGTAAACAGATGACGACATCGTCAGCATAGGCCGTGCAACAGAATCGGTAGCGATCTATGGACAACCCTACCAAACGTTGTCTTAGTCCACATAGCAAGGATTCCAAGGAAAAGGCGTACAAGATTGCTGATAGAGGGCAACCTTGACGTACGGATCGACCTATTATTATCGGTGGAGTGAGTCTGCCATTGTACATAATCCTGGATGAGGCACCCCGCAGAAGGCGCGTCACTACCGTGATAACGGCGACCGGGAAACCCATATGGTGGAGAACGGCCGTAAGGAACGAATGGTCAACCCTATCGAAAGCTTGACTGAAGTCCAAAGACGCAAGTGCCCCAGAGAGGCGTTGTGCCTGGGTAACGGCGATCATATCCCTGTAGCGGCATAAAGCCGTGCGAATATTGTTGTCGCCTCCCAAAGATGCTTGGTCTGGCGACACAACATATCGGGCAACGTTTTTAAGTCGTGCTGCCAAAAGGCGAGTGAAGATTTTCATATCACTGTTAAGGAGGGTGAGGGGCCGATAATCACTGATATTGTTGCCACCGTGCGGTTTATGTACAGGAATAATAATTCCTTCCATGAAAGCGTCCGGCACAGGTACTTCCGGAGACATCAGTTCCCGACAGATGGAGGTGAAGGTGGACTCTAACAAATCACGGAAGGTGCGATAAAATTCGAGGGGAAGACCGTCGGGGCCCGGGGAGCGATTGATGGTTCCTGCCCGGATCGCATCGCGGACTTCCTCATCAGTCACCTCCGACATTAATTCAATCGCCGCATCTCCTGGGATACCACCGAAGTTGAGCTGTGAGACTTCCTCGATCAACTCTGGGGAATGTGGAACCGCGGCGTAGAGCTGCCGGTAGTGGGCGTGAAGCACATTCCCTATGGCAGATTGGGTTACGTAGCGACGCCCGTCTTGATCCGTTAGGACGTGAATCAATTTTCGGCGTCGATTTTGTCGTTCTTGGACGATATGGTACATCGACGGATGTTCATGAGGCATGCGATCAGCAGTACGAGATCGTACTATCGCCCCTTCCAAATGCCGTCGCATGAGATTGGAGATTTGGGCCTTAGCTTGGTTCATCCTTGTATGGCGCTCAGGGGAGGCTGGCATCGTGGAGCATTCTCGTAGGATCCTGTAGTAAAAGTCCATAGTGCTCTTCCTCCAGGCGACAACATCTTTGCCATACCGGATTAAAGTTTTTCGAAGAGCAGGTTTTGCACACTGGATCCACCAGGATATGGTAGACGGATACGTGGGTCGGCGTCTATTACATGTGATCCAAGTGTCTTCTATTAGAAGTCGACAGTCAGGTGAATTAAGAAGTGCCGTGTTCAGTTTCCATAAACCACGTCCGTGCCATACTGCCTGTCTTGTGAGAACAACATCACAGAAGTAAGCCTCATGGTCTGAGAAAACAACAGGCCAGATTTCAGCCTGTCGAGTGTGTTGAATTAGGGATCGCGAGATGTAGATGCGATCCAGTCGGCTAGAGGAGTGCGCAGTGTGGTACGTAAAACCCAAAAGATCACCGTGAACATGTCTCCACGTGTCGACAAATTGTAGCCGCGTGACGACTGTTTCCAGAGCGGCGCATGGTGAGTGACGCGGCAATTGATCCTGAGGTCGCTGGGTGCAGTTGAAGTCTCCACCCATGATCCAGTCATCGTGTGGTCCCATAAAAAGGGGTGTGACTTCATTCGCGAAGAAGGCATTACGTTCACGACGGTAGCTGGAGCCCGACGGCGCATAAATATTGATGATGCGTACACCAAAGAGAGTAAGGGCCATACCTCTGCCGCTGGGGAGGTATAGGACATCTTCGGCAGAAAGACCTTCGCGCAAGATGATGGCAACACCACTACCGGTGTCCGAAGCGGGAGAAAGATGCACCGTGAAGCCATGTGGTGGTGAAAAATCGGCGACATGCACTTCCTGAAAAAGCGCAATATCTATGTCCGCATCATAAACCATATCGCGGAGCAGCGCTAGTTTGTGGGGCGCACGAATGGTCGCGAGGTTAATCGTTGCGACACGATAATGCTGGTGTTGGAGTCCCACAGGCACAGGCGGGGCTTCTTCTTCAGGAGCGAGAGGTCGTCGATCTAGCCGGTCCGCTGAAGAGGCTGCTATTGTGGAGAGTTTGCGGGCGCGGGCGCAACCGATGGAGGTGCCCCATCATCAGCAGCGTCCACCCCAGTCCCTTCGATCTCCACGTCGTCTGCCCAGGAGACTGATGCTGCGGTAGGGCATCGGCTGTGCACGTCATCCACGTGGAGAGGAGACGTAGTTTTCGTCTCATCGGATAGGCTCTCTTCAACGTCGACCTGTGGGGGCGACGGCGTCAGTAATGAGGGGTGTTCGTTGCCAGTGGTCGCCTGTGGCGGGTCTGTCGCATCAGCCTTTCGGTCATCAAAGATCGGTTTGTCGTCCATCTTCGGGTCTGCATCCCCGGTATCCATCCGTAGAATGGATTCATCAGGGGGTGTACGGCTACGTTTCTTTCTCTTTCGTGTCGACCCTTGTTTTCGAACAAGTCGTTCAGAGTCCGATGGCGGGTGGCTTTCGTCTGACTCCGGACCAGTCTGAAGGAAAGCAGAAGTAGGTACCACACCCGGATCAACGTCCATCTCAGTAGCATTTTCAGTCACAGTGCTGCGATGATTCGGCAGGTTAGGATCTGGCGTCTGGGGCACCTCAGAAGGAATCTCAGGAGCGGGTGTATCTACCTGATCAGACGACGTCAACGGAGCAGGAAGACTCTGTGTAGACGTGCTACCTTCCTGGGCAACCTTGGCGTATGTGACAGGGATCTGAGTCATCACCGCTGGGGACGCTTCCTCGCCGACCGGCGTCTGGATCAGGCGGCGTCGCATGCAGGCGGATCTGACGTGGCCTTCTTGTCCACAACCCGCACATGTTCGGGGTTGGCCGTCGTACATGACAATGGCTCGCACCCCGCCAATGGTCAGGTATGATGGAATATGTTTTTTCAGTTCAATTTTGACCTGACGCACACCATTAAGGACATGGTAGGTCGTGAAGGTTTGCCATTTTTCCTCTACGTAACCGATGACGTTACCGTATGGTTGTAACGCAGAGACAACTTCGTCCTTCGGCACTTCAAAAGGTAGTTCAAACACCCTAATCGTGCGTTGACCGTACTCTGCGAGTTCAAGTGTTACAGCTCCGACGTGACCATCAGAGTATTTGAACTTAAGTCCATTGGCATGGCGGCGAATAACATCTTCACACACCTCGGTGTTTGTCATTTTAATATGAACGACACTACTCGTGATCGAAAAATGGATTCCGATAACGTGGTTAGGATCTAAACGAACTTCTTCACGTATGAACGTTTCAACTTCATGTGCACGAGGTCGCGCATGTTCAGCTGGGAAGGAAACTTTAAGGGTCGCACGGCGGTAAGCGCTCGACATGTTGTTCACAGTGGACGGACGCAAGCCTGAAAGCTACGACGCGGAAGTAAACAACGCCTGCAGCGGAGCACTGGCCGGCGCGCGGGGCCGTCCGCACGCTGCCACGGCTGAGAGCCGACTATGAGACCATGGGTAATGCTACTACTACCACCTTCTCGTACGTGGAGACGATCCAATGCATCCCGACCCGTTGCAAGCTCAATTTTGGCTCCATGTCTGTTCCTTTCCCCCTAACTAAAAATAACTGCACTGTGCATGTATCCGTATTGGTGCTTAACATCCTTTCTGGACATACTGTCACCTTCCCTCTATGGCAGCTTCATAATTCCTCCCTTGTCATCCCGTCTTACTGGTTGCTAGCTGCTGAAATCAGCAATACCTCCTTAGTTTACACTTCCACAAAATTGATCAACGCTCCCCACTTCACAGGATACTGGTGGACCGTGTAACACTGAAACTTCCCATTCAGCCCCATAACTGGGAATTCGACCAAAAATATACACTCGTGTGTGGTCAGTTGTTACCGTTAGTGTTTCAACATAGTAGGAAAACGTCAAATTTTGCTCTCTGGGCTCCATTATTAAATATAACGTTGGCGGTAGTTCCTTCTGCACCCTGTGCAAACGTGCGTAAATATTGGTCCGGCGGTAACAAACCGGTACTTATCTGGACTTGCAATGAGTGATGCAGCACTTCCTGCATATTCGTTATTACTCCCTGTGCACCCCACACATTGTCAGCTACTCCTTGCAGAAGTCTCGTCAACACCGCCATGTTATCTTGGACTTCCAGACGCCCCTGTAAGGTTCCCAGGTTACGATTTATTACGTCTTCTGACGCCTTAGCGTATTTCACTACCTGCTAATTCACGGAGCAACCATGTATTATTCAGGACTTCCCCTGCCAATGTTCTTATCTGAGTTGCATGCCAAGCTTCCGTTGCTCTACTCTACTCTGCGAAATGCTCACTGCTTCCACTATGTTGTTCAGTTCTTTTATATCCCTTTCGTCTGCAGTTCCAAAAACTGTCTTCAAAATTTTCTCCCCTGCGTTCAGCCATTCTTACCCGTGTCTTACCCGTGGCACCGCTTCCGCCATCTGTCCTACCTGCCTCTGTAGCGTCTCATAAGCCTCATGCAATTTCTTATGCTCCCCTGCAACTTCCTTCAGCATTCCCTTGCCCTCTGCACATTACCTAAGCTCTATGAACACTTACTCATGCGTCCTCACTTCATTCCGCATTTCCCATACGTTCCATATCAACCTTAATGCCCACTGGTGAATCGACAAAGCACACCTTCTTCCTGCCTTGAGTACAACACACCCCCATGCAGGTGCTGCACCCATAAGGCTTCTACCCCAATGAAGAAGAGATGAATCACTGCCAACGCTCCCCATTTCAGTGACCTGAGTACAGGTATCAATATCACCCTTCCTCAAATGGTTCAAATGGCTCTGAGCACTAAGGGACTCAACTGCTGAGGTCATTAGTCCCCTAGAACTTAGAACTAGTTAAACCTAACTAACCTAAGGACATCACAAACATCCATGCCCGGGGCAGGATTCGAACCTGCGACCGTAGCGGTCTTGCGGTTCCAGACTGCAGCGCCTTTAACCGCACGGCCACTTCGGCCGGCATCACCCTTCCTCCCTCTTCCAAACAACTGCTGTCTGCAGGAGGCTATACTCGAAAATACATATACAAAAATACAATGCCTAATTAATCTATGCAAACCCGATGATACATAACAAGGAAACAAAAAAAACTACAAATACTCTACTACTTTCTGGATCGCAAAGCATATGTTACTTCATGCTGTACTCTATCTTCCTGGTTTTCTCTGTGCTTAGCAACTCTCTTCACTCTCTTTTTCTTCCTCTTTCCTTCCTGTGACACACCTGCAATCACATCCGGGCAATCCTTAAATGGCTGCAACGTGTACTACCGTTGTTCTAGTTGGCAGCTGAAGCTTAACATTAACGGGGGATGTGGTTTCAACTGCCTGGAATGGCCCTTGATACCTCATGAGGAACTTCTTTGTTTTCTCTTTTGCGTATAGGGGCTGGACAGCATTACCCATTGCCACACTCTAAAGTGTGGTAAACTTCCTCTCCACATCACTGCGTCTTCCTGCTTTTCCAAAGCCTTGATATTCACCTTTTGTACCCATTTCCAAATATCCTGAATTGGTCTCGAATATTGATGTACAGATTTATTGGTCCTTTCTGTAGCCTCACCAAATCAAATGGTGACGGCATTTTTCGCCCATACACTACCTCATATGGAGACAAACCGGTATTTGTATGGATTTTTACATTATATGCTTATAAACTATGCTTCAAATACTCATCTGACTGATGATGACGAGAATCCACATAAAAACTCAGTATCTTCCCAATTGTTCTGTGTACCCGTTCTGTCCTTCTGTTGGCTTGTGGATGCAACACGCTCATCCTCAACCTCTTTACATTCAACAATTTACACAGTTCCTTCATTAAGTCCGACATGAAGTTGGTCCCTTAGTCAGTAATTATTGTCTCTAGTATACCAAACTTCAAAATCGAGTTGTCTACTAACGCTTGCGCTACTCTTGCTGCCTGTTGATTTGGCATAGCCACCATCTCCACATACCTCGAAAAATGGTCTATTATTGTCAGAACAATCTGATCCCTACAATCTGTTCCCTGATGGTGTTCGACTGAAAGGTCCTAAGACACCAACCCCAACATAGAGAATGGACACGTCGCTTCTGGCAATCGTTGTAGCTGTATCTGTTTCCGACTCAAATCTGCTCTCTGCGCACATGGTATACAATTATTGACATACTGATACACATCCACTTTTCTACCCCTCCACCAATACCTCTCCGCCACTCTCCTATTCGTTCCTCTACACCCACCATGACCAGATAACATGTGCTCATATGCTTCCTTTAAAACCTCATCCCTCAGCTTCGCTGGCACTACTACCCTTGGTCCTAACTTCGTTTCCCTGCACAGAAGACAGTTTTACATATTAAATTGTGGCTGTGTCCGATACAGTTTAGAATCGTTGTCCACGTCCTGTAATCCTTGCCATACCGCTAGGTCATAACCTATGACCTCTACTTTTGCCACCTTCCTACTTATTGCATCCGCATTACTGTGCTTCTTCCCAGGCTTGTGCACCACATCGTAGTCGAATTCACTAAGCCTCACAGCCCATCTAGAGAATCTAGTGGATGGATTCTTTCTGACACTTTTCTGTCCACTCAAAATTCACACACATCATTAACAATCATGTCAATGACTGTGCTAAATCTGCAAAACCCTTGACGAACTTTCGATAGAAATTGCCAATTCCGATGAATGACTGCATTTCCTTAACTGTTTGTGGTCCCCGAAAATCCCTACAGCCTGTACCATCGTCGGATCTATTCGCACTCCACTCTTAGTGATAGTATGACCCAAATATTTTACTTCTTCTAATGCAAAATGACACTTCTCCAGGCTTAGCGTCAAACGAGCTGCTCTTAACCTCATAAAGACTTCTCTTAACCGCTGTCTTTGCTGCTCCGTGGTCCTTGAAAGCACTATAATGTCATCGAAATAGACAAGACACTGCCGTGGTTTCAAACCCCTCAAGACAGTTCTTAGTAACTTCTGAAACGTTGCCGAAGCGTTTTTCAAATCGAATGGCATTCTGATATACTGTTAATGGCCTCCAGTATTAGATAACGCAGTTTTTGGACGATCCTCTCAAGCAGCCTCTAACTGATGACAACCATTTGTCAGATCCATCGTAGAAATGTACTGGCACTATCCTAATGATCCATAGTCTCCGATATGTTTTGGAATGGGGTATGCATCCATTACTGTCTTATTATCGAGGTATCGGTAGTCACAACAGAACCTGTATTTTTTAGTTCCATCCATAGATTTTTTAGGCACAACGACAATGCCAGCTCCACAGCAACTTTTACTATGCTCTATAATACCATCCGTAAGCTGCTGATCAATGAAATCCTCCACAATCTGATGCAAATACATCAGTATTCTGTACGGTTTATGGTAAACAGGTGCGTCATTCTCTATTGTTTTCCTATGTTGAACTAATGGAGTTGCTGGCAACAGCCCTTGCGGTAAAAAAGATCCTTAAATTTCCACAATAATTCTTCCATATGCTCCCTTTCTCCTCCTTTCAAATGCTTAATTTTGTCACGCAATGCAGTTCTATCGGCAGGTAGTGGTTGATCGCTTCGCCTACCTCTCGAACACCCGTCTTCATCATCTGGCACATCCAAATTTGCTACTAAAACTCCTTTTCTCAAACTCGCGTCTACAGCGCTAAAATTATCCACGTGCAGTGGAGCTACTCCCCCGTCGTTCTCCTCCTGTACGTGTACAATACTACGTTTCACAAAACAACCCAATGGACCCAGAACTTCATTATCCTCCAATGGTTCAATGACACATACTGTACCCACAGGTAGATTCGACTACACACTTACACAAAGAGGCTTTCTGGTGCCACCAGACACACACTCATGGGAATTAAGCCTTAATGCTAATGTACGCGGTTCAGTTGGTGTGTTCATTATGTTGAACGCCCCTTGCGACAGCTCTGAATCGACAACTGTTTCCCATAGCTGAAATAACATTTCACCAAGTTTCATAGTTCTTTGTCCAAGGTCAATTTTGGCATGTTGGTTCAAAATGGTTCAAATGGCTCTGAGCACTATGGGACTTAACATCTTAGGTCATCAGTCCCCTAGAACTTAGAACTACTTAAACCTAACTAACCTAAGGACATCACACACATCCATGCCCGAGGCAGGATTCGAACCTGCGACCGTAGCAGTCCCGCGGTTCCGGACTGCAGCGCCTAGAACCGCAAGACCACCGCGACCGGCCTTGGCATGTTGTTGATGCAAGAAATCTACTCCTAGGATCATGTCGTAGCCCTCGCTTACCCATGGTACTACCTCCATGCATGCATAAAATCGGACTTTTGCTATGCGAAAGTCAACTGTCACTGACCCCAAACGTTTGACCTCCTTATCCCCCACTTCATACAACCTATAACGTGGTGTGAGCTGTCCATGACTAAGGAAGTTATTGCTAGCGCACTCGAGCAGATGTAATTTCGATCGATTGCTCACGCGCTGCCTGCGATATGTAAACTATAAGAGAATCTCAGACCAGAGAGCAGTGTTGGCTGCAGTAAGAGCTGTGTCAGTAGGGAGTAAGTAGTAGCTAGCAGTCGTGTGTATGGAGTTGGCTGGGCCGGTCGTGGGGAGCGATGGCGGTGCCTGAGCGATGTAGTATAAGGTAAAAACATCCACGCGCGTATGTAGTTTGTCACAACAAAATTTGTACTATTGTTATATCAAGTCCCATGTAAATATTTCAAAAAAATCTTTTAATAATAATCCTTTTTTGTAAAATTAAGTTTTTCACAATCATGCATCTGAATTTAAAGAATTTACTAATTTCTGCAATCCATGGTCTTCCAGATTTTCGTAAAAAAAATCTGTTGTTTCTTTCTATACATGACAAATCTAGCGGCCAACATTGCACTGGGCTGTGCCAGAAAAATTTCTTATAGGAGCATATATATACGCGTTATCCGGCGACTTCATTGAGGTAAGAATTTTCAATTTATTCAGTATGACCTTTCAGGGCCATGACACAGCACTGCTGACGTCCAAATTTACCAGTTTAGATTCACAGTCAGTTAATTATTGAAAGGGTACATATGAGTCACATTTTTTATTGGGAGGTTAGTCACGTTATTATTGCGGGGTTACGGAGTAATAAACTGTTGGGAGGTTACACAGAATGTGAATGATATAATTATCTTTTACTGTTGGGAGGTTACAGTGGTGGGTTTAAGTTCCTATGTCCCATTAAACTCTTAGTAGCTACTGACACTTGCGCCATTATGTTCAACAAATTCTTAAACGTTTTAGTTACTATGGATCCTACCACTAAACAGTCCACCTCTGCGTACGTATTTGTAACATTGAAATTAAACGGGAGCTCCCTTAGGTGGGTCTTGGGCCCCTCTGCCATTCAACGATTGTCCACCTCTACTAACTCGACTTCTCCATCCTCCGCGCTGCTGATTTCCACCCCTTCCTCTATTCCTCGTTGACTGCGTACATTGCCTCTGCACATGTCCCATACAACCACACTTATAACATTTTATATGTGCTGTAAACACTGTTTGTCTATCACATACCCCCATTGCCACGTCTATTTCCTCACATTGGATTGCCAGCTGAATGGCCACATAAAAATCTTTCGGAGTCCCTTCACGCACTTTCCGCGATATATGCGCCGGTAGCCCCCTCAAAAATACATCAAGTGCTCTTTCCTTGGTCTCCTGCAACAGAACACCATTCGTTTCATCTCCCTGACCCAACTCCTAAGTGTACTCGTTAATTTCTGTTATTCTGTCCGCAAATTTCTTTACTGTCTCCCCCTGTTTCTTGTTCATTGTACTCAAACTCTCCCTAAAGTACCGAACGCTATTCTGTTTCCTGTACCTATGTAAAAGCCCATCCTTCAACTGCTTAAACTGCCCCGCTTTCCTTAAGACCTCAGAACACCTTACATATGCCTTCGCTTCACCCGTTAATCTAGTCTTGGCTGGATGTAATAACTGTTCATCCGATCAATCATTAATCACAGCTGAAGTTTGCAAGTCCTCCACAAGCGAATGGATCAATATCCCACTGTGGCATCCTAGGCAACAACGACTGATCGGATGCGGTTTCCCACTCACTTCTAGATGTTAATTCAGTCCTCAACAGCGTATTGTCCTCTGTAAACTGTGCTGCCTTTTCCAACAAAATCCGTACCGCTTCTGATTCCGACACACCTTACCGTCCTGACTCTGCCATTGTGTTGCTTTCATTCCCTGATAATCCCGAAACAAAACAATTAAGTACAAAAATAACCTGACTCCCTACACCTATCATCATAGTCACTAACATCATACTCAGACCAATACAAAAGTAATTAAATGCCACGAAAAAAAAATCTTACTGCCCCATATACACTGACACTTACTCTGACAACAAAAAATACTATGCTTATGTAAAAATCTGCAATGGCCTACCACGAACCATACTCAAAACACAAAAAAGAGGGAAAACGTTAAAAACTCAGAAGAAAACTTGTCTAAACTCACCACACCTTGTGACTGTAGTGCAGGCAGTGGGTTCGAATGTCGTACTGTACAGACGATGTCCGCTATTCTGACACCAAATGTAGTAGCAACTTCTGACATAGAATGTAACAGCAACACCAAAAGTAGCACAAAGATGTAGGCACTCTATTAAGACAGGTTTGATTTAGTGTTTCCAGCTACTATGCTGCCTCTCCCTCCGTCTCCATCACTGGGTCCTGCAATGCTGAGGACACCACTTTGCTGACTGCGAAATGGCTTGGTGCAAAATGGCTGCCTCAGTGATTCATTCATGCTCTGATGTTTGTCAGCCTTGTATCGCCGCAACGTCAGGATGCGCTGGCAGTCAACTCAGCGCTCTTCACAACTGCCACCTCAGAGCCACTCGCCCACTTCTTCACCGTCATGGTTCAGATCACGGGCGACAAAAAGCGCCTGTGATCTGACGTCCGAATCTGCGGCCCTCGCCTTGGGATGCGTCCGGCGTGTGCTGGGAGCCAACAAGTCTGCCCGCGGTAGAGAGCCGTGGCGTGGCCCGCCGCTGGCTGGCTGTGGACCCCGCTTTGGCCTCAGAGGGTCGAACCAGCGACCCGCTGTGGACTGGAATGCTGGCACCCCATCTGCTGCTGCGTGTAGCCGTTGTTGTGACACGCCCTGCTGTCCAGGAGAGCTGCAACACTTGAATGCTTTGTTAGTGAACTGGTGCCTCTGTTTTGCTAAGTGTGCTATTCCATGTCATGTACTCATAACACTTAGGTTGGCCAGTGGGCTCCTTCTGCCTGTGACTTTCACCATACTAACCGTTGCGTGTACTTTTTCCAGCGGTTCTACGCCCTGTGACCTCTATTTTACTTCGCAACTGCTGGTGAGCGCAACTCACTGTAAACAGTCCCGCGCCTCGCTGTACTTGTGTGCTCAGACAAATTGCACCAAAACTGACTTTTTCTTATAAAAATTTTCCTTTAAACAATACACACAACTGATGGCCTTATTAAAACTGGTTCGGCTGAAGGGCACACGTAACATATCGAACAACTAATGGCTTGGGGCCTGAATTACAAACAACTTCAGATAGAACAAATCTTAAGAATTTTTTTTTAATAGAAATAATCTTCAAAATTTTGATTTAACATGGCTGAAGGCCTTTATGTAAAATTTAAAAAGAACTAAATTAATACATAGCCAAAGGCCGCGCACAATACTTCAAACTAAAATGAAAATCGCAATCTAAAACAAACAGAAGAAGTGGTGCCCAGAAGTGTTCCAAGGGTCAGCTCAAATGTAAGGTGAGGTGAGACAGGCAGCCAAGAGTTGAAGTTTAATAATCGTATGGCAACTCAAACTAGGGATGGCCCAAGGACTGACCAACAATTTAATCAATTCCCTTCCATCCAACCAATATCGGCCAAGGACGAGGATACGAACAGCACTCCATCTTCATAAATTGGTGTCTAAAATCAGACAAAGGAACAATAAACGGTATAAGCAAAATATGAACCAAACAACTTAAAAGTCTGTAGAACTACATGCAGTGCCAGACAGCATCAAAACGACAAGGAAAGGCACACTGCCGGAAAACTATGCTAACGACAAGGGCAGGTAACTGGGGCGTTAACGGCCACAGTACAGAAAATACCGCTGGTGCACTTCACTGGCAAGTAACATTCAATTTAATAATTAATCACAATATAGGAAGACAGCTCCAAGATTTTGCCAACTTCAACACATCATATGTTACTGCTAGCCTGAACAGCCCAGGGAGCAACAACCTGCAAATGAACGAAGATATGTCACAATAGTTGAATTTTCATAACTGATCACTCAACTTAAACGTCCAGGTTCGGTGGGCAACGAACTTTGTCACTCTTGCAGCTAGCACCTCACGATCCAACAGTGCATGCACACCGTCAGCAGTCCTGGCATGGCCTCACGCTGCAGAGACTGACTTCCTCGCTGCTCCGTCCCAAATGAATGACCCAATCCAACACGCAGACATCATTAAAATAACTGCTCAGTCAAAACCACACAAGCTACACACGGTTCCGCGAAACACTTCCACAGCAGCTCGAACAATACTAAAATCAGTCAATGTGGAACAACTAGGAGGAATCACAAGTCGACACACACAGAGCGCCTAGAAGCGGTCGGCGACCAGATACACGTCATCCGATGAGACGACCGACCGAAAGGCCATCCAAGGTCGTCCCCATTGACGTCATGTGTGTCGGCAACAGTTAGGCGAGCCATGGCTGTCCTGACCTCACTGCCTCGATAAGTGCTGCTGCTGCCACTCACGGGCGGGCAAGCCAGAAACTTAGTGATGTCTGTAAATCGAATAAGAACCGAGACAGGAGTACCGCCAAGACAAGATGTGAAGCAGTAATGGCACGAACACTAGCCGCGCACGGTTCAGTCCATTTCGATCCTGGCAAACCTGCCGTCTTGACCAAAGACGCATCCTTGTATAACATTGGTTGGTACTTTCATACAGAGTTGGCTCTGCAGACAGACCAATAGCTTTCGCGTCCAGACTTCTCAACAAGGATCAGACCAAAAAGCCACAGTCAGAGAAGGAGGCTCTTGCAATCATTTATGGAGGGACTGAATTTCACCCACACCTGTACGGAAGGAAATTCTACCTAGTCACTGACCACAAACTGCTACAATCACTTTTCAGGCCGGCGAAATCCGCGCTGCACAAAACTGCAACGATGAGCTCTTATTCTCTCGCATTATTAGTACGATAATCCAAGCATGCCAATCCAGACACACTCTCGCACCTTACGGTGGGACCGGATGCAGACTTTGACACATTGGAAACGTCATATTGTCACATCGATGCACATGAGTGGGATGCTCTCGACCTGTTTCCCGTAGATCACCTTAAGGCAGCCCATGCAACGGCAGACTGATACTTGCAGATTTTATAGCGCTACGTCTGCGCGGGTTGGGCTCACTCAGTGAAACAAATCATTAGCCTAGTTATCCGCCTACACTTAGCATGTCAGGATAACTTATCAGTGCTTCACGGTGTTATTTTGCAGCGCACTGAATCAGAACAATCACATGTCCTGATAGCAAAGACATTCCAGAGACATGTACTCAGCTTGGGTCACTGGGGCGTGGTCACTGGGGCATGATCTACACGAAAAAATTGGCTTGCAGGCACTGCATTTGGTTCGCAACTGACACTCAAATAGAACAGATGATGGTGCTTTGCCATGCTTGTGCTGAACACCAGGCAGCCAATCGTCAATGTTTCTTTCTTTGATTGGCAAAACCAGAAGTGCCTTGGCAGAATGATAGTTTGGACTTTGCTGGACCCTACTGTAACATTCATTGGTTGACTGTCATCGATGCATATAACAGGTTTTCTTTCGTTGTGATCATGAATGCAACGGCAACGGCAATCGTCACATCACCCATGTCACTTTTCACCCTGAATTAAATGGAGAGGTGGAGTGCTTCGTGCGCACTCTCAAACAGCAGATAGACACTCCGTCAATGTTTGTCGTTGTGTACCTTGTGTAAGCAATTTGTCGCCATTTCTGTACGTGCATATCACTATCCCATGATTAGTAACCTATGTGTAGAACGGTGTACGTTTAATAACTCTTGAAGGTGTATGATTGTGTTAGGATTGACAGAATGTATCACAAGCGGGAATTTCTGGGCTTATTGTTGTTATTGGGCTTTTTTTATGTCCTCCACCATGTCTTTTAGCTGTAATTATTATCATTGCTCTGATGAAGGCTTCCAACAATAGAAACCAAAGCGACTGATCATGGTAAAACATGATAAGAAACGAAGAATTTGACTGAACGCTGACCCCGAACGCGGAAGCCACCGAAAATACGCGAAGTTAATTATAAAACAGGCTAGATCGCAAAGGCACGTTTGTTATAAGGAGAACGGTTTTACTTAACACCTGAGCATCTTCAAACTTTCAAAACCATGTGGATGGACAATGGCTGTACATGGAGCAGGAACTCAGAATAATGATAATGAACTGCTCCACTTGAGCAGTTTATTAGCGACTTTCAGCGCTTTCTGCTCCAGCTACAGCCATTGCCCTTTAGGGAGTAGGATTTGCCAAGAATAGGAAGGTATAGCAGTGAGTGAGTTACTGTCAACGATTCAGGTCTCAGATTGCATCATGGTGAGGTAGAGGATACGTAATCAGATACTAGATAGCAAGGCATACGCAGGAGCAGTTGAAGAGGAAAGGAGAACTCTATAAAGGGCAATGAAAGAATCTGGAAAGAAAACTGTATGTAAAAAGAAGGTAACTGCAAAGAAACAATGGGTAACATAAGAAATACTTTGAAAGAAGGAATTACAAAAATGTTTAGGAAATTCAGAATACAGAAATACAACTCACCTAGGAATGAAATAAAACGGAAATGCAGGGAAACTACGGCGAAAAAGTTGCATGAAAAATGTGAATAAATACATATAGGAGAGTGACCTTCGGTGAAACTAAAAGCAAGGCCGGTGACATTAAGACTGCAACAGGAATCCCACTGTTGAATGCAGAAGAGAGTCTGAATAGGTGGAAAAAGTACATTGAGGGCCTCCATGATGGGGAAGACTTATCTGAGGACTTCATACAAGGAGAAACACATGTCGATAGGGAATCCAGTATTAGAATAAGAATTTGTAGGAGCTTTAGGAGACTTAAAATCAACTAAGGCAGAAGGAATAGATAATATTCCAACAGAATTTCCAAGATCATTGGGGGAAGTGGCAACAAAAGGAATATTCACGTTGGTGTGTAGAATGTTTGAGTCCAGCGACATACATAGGACTTTCGGAAAAATATCATCCACACGATTCCGAAGACTTAAAGAGCTGACAAGTGCGACAAATATTGCACAATCGGCTTAACAGCTCACGCATTGAAGTAGGTGACACGAATAATATACAGAAGAATGAAAAAAGAAAAGCCACGCAGAGTGGCCGCGCAGTTTGAGGCGTCATGTCACGGACTGTGCAGCCCATCCCGCCAGAGGTTCGAGTCCTCCTTCGGGCATGTGTCTTTGTGTGTTTTTCTTAGCATAAGTTAGTTTAAGTTAGTTTAAGTAGTGTTTAAGTCTAGGGACCGATGACCGAAGCAGTTTGGTCCCTTAGGAATTCACACACATTTGAACATTTGGACCGCGGAAGTGCAGTAGTGGATTTGGTCCTAGAAACTACGGTTGTAACTATGATCCGAGATGTAATCACCGTGGAAACGAAAAATAAAATCAAGGACGTGTTAGATGACGATCAGTTTGGCTTTAGGGAAGGTAAAGGCGCCAGAGAGGCTATTCTGACGTTGCGGTTGATAATGGAAGCAAGACTAAAGAAAAATCAAGACACATTCATCGGGCATCTAGAACTGCAAAAAGCATTCGACGATGTAAAATGGTGCAACATCTTCGAAATTCAGAGAAAAATAGGGGTAAGCTATAAGGAGAGCCCTATAATATACAATATATACAACAGACAAGAGGGATTAATAAGTGTGGACGCCCAAGAACGGAATGCTCAGGTTGAAAAGGGTGTAAGACAAATTTGTAGTATTTCAGTCCTACTTTGAATCTATACGTCGAAGAAGCAATGACGGAAATAAAAGTTCAAGAGTCCAATTAAAATTTAAGTTGCATAGGTATCAATGACAAGAATCTGTGATGACATTGCTACCGTCAGTGAAAGTGAAGAACAATTAAAGAATGTGCTGAATGGAATGAACGGTCTGATGTGTACAGAATATGGATTGAGAGCAAATCGAAGAAAGACGAAAGTATTGAGAAGTACCAGAAAAGAAAACAGCGAGAAACTGAACACGAGTATTGGTGATCACAAAGTAGATGAAGTTAAGGAATTCTGCTACCTAGGCAGCAAAATAAACCGTGACGGACGGAGCAACACGAACATAAAAAGCATAATATCACTAGCAGACAGGGTATTCCCGGGCAACATGAGTCTGCTAGTATCAAACATTAGTCTCAATTTGAGGAAGACATTTCTGAGAATTTATTTTTGGAGGATAGCATTATATGCTAGAGATCCGTGGACTGTGGGACAACCGGAAAGTAAGAGAATGCAAGCATTTGAGATGTGGTGCTGCAGAAGAATGTTCAATATTAGGTGGGCTGGTAAGGTAAGTAATGAGACGGTTCTCGACAGAATCGGCGAGGAAGGAGTTATTTGGAAAACACTGAACAACAAGAAGGGACAGGATGGCAGGACATCTGTTAAGACGAAACGGAATAACTTCCATGGTGGTAGAGGGAGCTGTAGGTGGTAAAAAATGTAGAGGAAGACAGACATTGGAATACATTCAGCAAACAACTGATGACCTAGATTACAAGTTCTGCTCAGAGAAGAAGAGGTTAGCACATGAGAGGATGTTTTAGCGGGCCGCATCAAACCCCTCAGAAGGCTGATGACTCAAAAAATGTTCTGCTGGTCTTAAGATGATTATGTGATGATCGAAACCTGTCACCTTGTAATAAATGTACGTTTGCGACCTAGACTGTTTCGTAATTAATTACAAATATCCTATTTTTACCACTGACGTCATTGAGCCGTGCACGGCTCGTGTTCATGCCATTTGTTGTTTGTCACCTTCTATTACCATACTGCGCCTCGTTTTCTTATTCCATTTACTGCCGTCACTAATTTCCTGCTTTACTTACCTGTGAGCGGCAGCAGCAGCGCGTATCGATAAGTGCACTGTCGTACCATCTCTGGAGCGACGGATAGTATTTCCGGGTCGTCGTGTGTCTGGCAGTCAGTTGGAGACGGACCAGCAGCGCAGTCGGGATGCAGCAGCAGTGAAGTTGGGGAAGGAGCGCCTGTCAGGCGGCGACAGCCAGTGCTCGCCGACTGCTGGCGACACACGTGATCTGTCCGACGGAGGTAGACTGGAGCGGGACGACCGTTGGTTGGTCGTTCGGTTGGTCGTCTCATAGGCCGACGTATATTTGGTCCTTTCACAGTTTCCGGGCCTCGGAATTGGACAGTTGGCGTGGAGAAAAGAGGAAATCTCCACGGCGCATAATTTGGCCGGGGTCTCTGGCAAGGTCTACGCGCAGTCGGAGTGTGTGGTGCTGATCCCATTGCTACAAGGTTCGTGACTCACCGATCCTGGACACGAAAGTTGAGTTTTGACTTAATCTACCAGAAAGTCACGACTGTTCACATTGTGTCGTTTGTATTTCATTATCGGCAGTCGGGACATCCCGCGAGCAACAGCGTGTGTTTTCAAGTTGGCAAATTTTAGCCACCCTCCGGTGGAGTTTAACTGTACTTGGTTATTTTGAATTGAAGTGCACCAGCGGAACCTTCTGCCTTGTGGCCGTTACCGTTCCGGTTACCTGCCCTGGCCGTTGACGTAAATTCAGGCAGTGTATGTTCCTCATCGTGCTGTCGCTGTCCGGCACGGTGTGTGGTTTGACAGCTCAATGTACTCGTATAATTGGTTGTGGGCGCCAATACCTTCAACGTTGTTCTATTGGACTCCCTGTTGTGTGCTGCGCGGGTGGAGCGGAAGTTATCTTGTAGGTGGACCCGTTGACTCTCTGTCGGTTGAGTTGTTGTCGGATAGAGAATGGTTGGGCAGACTGCCTGTCTCACCTAAGCGATCGTTGGTGTTTGAATTCCAGGCTGACCCTCGGAAACTTCTGAGCGCCGTTGGGTGTACTGCCTTTTCTTATTTGCTCTTGTTGCTTGCATTTGTATGGATTCTAGCCGATTTTTAAATTAAGGTTGTTTTGCTCTTAAGGTGTCAGATTGTTTGGGCCTTCAGCCTAATTTAAAGAACTGTTTTAAGTAAGGCCTTTGGCGTTCTAAAAATTTATTTTTGTTTGAGTCTTAAGTGAATGGCCTTCAGCCGATTTTGAATTAAAGTTGTTTTGCTCTTAAGATGTCAGATTGTTTGAGCTTTCAGCCTAATTAAAGAACTGTTTTAAGGTAAGGCTTTTGGCGTTGTAAAAATTTATTTTGGTTTGAGTCTTAAGTGATGGGCCTTCAGCCGATTTTTAAATTAAAGTTGTTTTGCTCTTAAGGTGTCAGATTTTTTGAGCCTTCAGCCTAATTAAAGAACTGTTTTTAGATGAGGCCTTCTGATTTTTAAATTTATGATTTTGGTTTGAGTTTTTAGTTATTGGCTTTCAGCCGATTTTAAATTAAAGTGGTCTTGCCCATAAGGCATGAGATTGTATGGCGCATTCAGCCAGTTATTAAGTTCAAAAAATTAATGCTGTGTTTTTTTTAATTTTTTGGGTCTTGTAATGTTTGATCAAATAAATAAAGTTGTATGTTCAAGTGTAACTGACAGCAGCTTATTTGGCCCCTTTCCACAACTTAAACTACCTGTCCTGTCCTGTCCTGCCTGTTTAGCAGGGCGTCCCATTCATGTTCTGTTGGTGAGACTTAGGTGTAATAGGAATGTTTCCGTTGTATAGCGCGTATTCTACATTAAGATTGCCTGTCGTTGGAGCTGTGTGTAGCTTTAATAGATTTTTCGCAGAGTTCTCCGGTTAGATGCAGCTCGCAGGAAGCTACTTACTCTTATCGAAGCGATAAAAATTGTAGTTTCTGTTTTCAGACCAAAATGTTTGTGTGCGTTAGACTGATTGGGCAAGTTTAAAGCAAATACCATCTGTTGCTTTCTCGCGGGAATGGTGACGCATAAGGGCGTGCTGAGCTCGCCGAGCTTTTCCTAATTTTCAGTAGGATCTGCGCTGAGCCCCGCTGCGCTTGCGCGTCGCCCGGCGTGCAATTTCTTCTTATCAGCCGGGGGAACGTGGCTTCTTTAGCAGGCCGGGCAAGTTGGGAGGGAAAGTTCTTCCCGCTCGGGGACCAGACTTGTCGATAGCAGGCGAAACTCCTCGCCTCGGCGGAGAGGGTGTCAAAACAGCCGCATGTCTCACGTCTGAGGGCTTCAGCGTTTTGGCTGTCATTCGTCTCGTAAGGTTTCCCCGAGATATACTCGCATATGTGACCATCATCAGAAAGTATTGGCACTTCTTAATTTTATCCTGACAATACTTCCGTGTTCTCTGTAGAAATCAACAACGTCTGATTCATAATCGTAATACACTGCTTTGCAAAACTCATAGACGAAACAGGTAAAGAAACGTAACATATTAACTACAATATTGTTGAACATGATCGTGTTGGTGGTCAAGGTGTTTCGGTGTGGGGAAGCGTAACACTGAATGGACGTACTGGCCGCCAAATCTGTGAACACGTTACATTCACCAGTCAACGTCACTGTGACACCGTACTTCTTTCCCATGTACGTCATTTCAGAAGTGAATGCGGCACTGACGTCATTTTTACGTATGGCGTTGTGGACCGCTTCGATGAGTGCAGGTTGAGGAGTTCTTGGAAAGAGGCAGTATTCGACGAATGCCCTGGGCTTCCCGTTCCCTCCATTTAAATCTCATGAAGGGGACGTGTTGTAGCCCATCCACATGCACCGACGACCATCCTGCAGTTACCGATAGCACTTACGGAGGAATTAACGCCCCTACCTAAGGAACTGCTTACCTGCCTCTAGACCAGCACGGGACCACGTTGCAGAGCATGCACTGCTGCAAGTTGTGATCACACAGCCTATTAAAAACCACGTGCCGTATTTTGTCATGTCCAAGGGATAATCATAAATCGCGGTGAATTCAGCGCAGTTATTGTTTTGCAATAAAGTGTAATTTCTGTTCGAATAATTGCGTATTCTTCTCAGTTACCTTCTGTACTAATCTGTAGCAATTATTTCTACGTACGGTCCAAGTTTCATCGAGCTATACTACTCGGCAATGAGACATGACGGGCAAGTTACTTTCCTCCTTGCGTTTTGCACAGCAGCGAACATATTTGAACCGTATCATCTTCATCATTGCCTAAGTGTGGTGTGTCGTCTTCCGGAGCCTTGGCTTTGCTCGGCCGCGATTGGTCCGTTTGCTTTTAAATTTCGGAGGGCGCTGCGTTCGAGGGAGACACCTGCTGACGACGAGAGTATCGAGTGCTGCTGCCGGAGTGAGACGGGGAGTTTAGTTTCCGGTTGTGTGGCAGCGCAGTGTTGCGGGAAAGGTGGTATAACTTCCTGTGAACGCACGTGATTACTACGAGTGTGTGTACTCGGGACGGCGGCAGTCGTCCTGGACGGGCTGTGTGATAAGGAAACTCGGCGTGGCAACTGTTGACGCGGCGTGTCCGCGTTGCTGTGGAGGAACTGGGGCGATTGACGTAACTCGAGTTGGTGCTGGTTGCAACCTGTCGCCTAATGCTTGTCTGCCTTCTGGACTAACGGTGACAATTTCTTGACTTGATGCGTCTCACTCAATTTCTGCCCGTGTCGTCGGGTGTGTTTTGCTCTAAGGTCGTGTGCCATGGTGTTTCGCAATTTTGGTAGGCTCAGGCGTGCCCGAAATTCCGATTCAGTGATCTGCTGTTATATTGTCAAGTGTAACTATCACTAGAAAAGAGTGTTAACTCTCTGTGCCTTAATAACTGAACCTAAAATATTATCTGTGGTTGAAATTTCATTCCGACCCAAGTGCAATAACGATCTTGTATTTTACAATTTGTTGAGTGGTATTATTATTTAGAACTGGCCGTCACATTTACTAAGTCGAAGATTTACGAAGGCCAGTGCGCGTCATTATCAGTTCCTGCCTAGATAGGCGTTATATTTTGAACCATGTGTTTCAATGTTTAGTAATTTTTATTTTATGTGTTATAGAGAGTTGCTGTCATGCCCTATGTGGACGATTCGCCACGTCGGTGAAGTTTCTAGTTGTTCTGCTGGTCTGTGTCATATTGCTAAAGCAGGTAGTCCTAGCATAGCTGATTGTAAATTTTTCCTAGTAGTGAGGAGCACGGGCTGGTTTTAACTGCTAACTCACTAACTTCAACCATTCTCAAATATTTATTACTACTGATATTCAGGTCCATCAGGCCGAGTGGCGACGTCACTACCCCTTTTTGGTTATTAATTTTATCTTGTCAGCATTAAAAAAAACCTTTGGTAAATGAATTTGTCTTTTGGTCTTTACTGCTCCATTGGACGAAGTAAATTAACTGTTGGTTTTGCGTTCTTGTAGCGTTATCAAAACAGCATTTGTGGTTATATTTGATTGGTCCTTCGGGCCGAATGATTAAAGTCATTCCTTTCAGTAACTTATTGTATTGGTCAATAATTAATCAAAAGTGTTGGGTTCTTCAGACCGTGTTTATATATATATATATATATAGGAAGAATATAAAACTTCTTCGTTGGTGCTATATTTATTCCGATAAAAAGTAACAACGAAGATAAAGCCCCTAAATTGAAAAGGGCACTATTACTGACCGTGGTAGACGTAGTTAATCGAAGCTCTTACCCCTTGCTGGTTCTCTAGAACATCCGTCGCTGAGTGTCTCTTCTGGCAGTCGGCATTGATTTGCCATTTTGTTCAGAATGCCCAAGGGCTATTATACGCTCACCATTGTGACAAGCTAGGGCAGATGTTCAGATTTCTCGTTTTATGGAGTCTAGTCGCACCACTATAACGCGAACAGTTTGCAGATGATAAAATGTGTTTTGGAAAGTTTTCGCTTAGGTGGTGCGTGGTTACATACGAAATCAGCGGAAAAATCTGTATCGTCTCTCCATTGACGGGAAACATTGAGACTTGAGCTTTTATAGCTAGCTAGTTTCTTTTTGTAAAGCAAGACAGCAATGCCAAACATGATTGTAGAAGTCGAACTAAATTTAAAACTGTTAACATGAGCACGCTTGGTTCTAGAATTTATTAGGAACGGTGTTAATGACGATCTCAATAAAAAAATAAATGGTAAACACAGTCATCCTTTCAAAGATAACTTTATATAAAATAAACTGATGACTGTAACAACTGTAAGACACGTTTTCTTAGCTATCGCGGTCACATTTAGTACGAAACGTATTCTCTCCGTTAAGCAGCCCTTACTCACGTCTAATGGCCGCAAAGGAAAGTAGTGTTTGAGAACATTTCTCGTGGAGAAACAGCAGTCTGGCAAAAAGTACTTTAAAAATGTTTTAACACAGTCTGGATCGCGAAAATATTTATTTACAATGGTTAACCGGTTTCTGTCGGGATGTGACCATCTACAGACCATTTACATCATGATGGTGGGCCGCGGCGGTTAAGGAAAAGGCGCTGAATTGACGTTAGTGGAGTCATAACACCTGCTCCATTCACCGCCAACGAGTACATTCATGGTATAAATAGTCTTAAGACGGTCACATTCCTACTGGAACTGATAACCACGGAAAATAAATGTTTTATTGCGGTCGAGGCCGTTTTAATACACATTAAAGGAAAGTATTTCAACTACGAAGCAGTAAAATATAATGGGAGGAATATTAAAAGCCGACGTGTCCAAACTAAATAAACTTAAAAATTTTCTAAAGAACCACCTCTGATAGCATAGGCCATAGTCACGAAAAATTCAATTAAAAAGTGATATGTGCTACCAAAATTTTGAACGTTATGACAGGAGGGTTGCCATGACAACATATTCAACAGGAAACTTGCCATCACGAAGGAATTGTCCGGAAGGGACAGAATCAGTAGATGTGGCGAAGCTCGCCGGATCTTTCTCCGGTTGAGAAGGCTTGGAGCATTATGAGCATGGTACTCCAACAACATTGACGACCTACCGTGCTAGTTGGAGAGAATTTGGCACAATATCCTCGAGCAGAACACCCAGCATATCTATCAATCAATGTGAAGCTGAATAACTGCATACATGAGGGGCAGAGATGGAACAACGTCTTATTGACTTGCTCTTTCTATTCAATAAGTCATCCAATTTTTCTGAGATATTAATTATTTGTTTATCTGTACATGTACATCACATCTATCGGTTTTCCCGCTATTCTGATAATTCCTTTGCGGTGCGTCTTATTTTTGTGCTTCGGTGAATATTTCCTGATGTGCTGGAAGATGGAGTGTTTAGTGTTCCAGACACCAACACACTCCAGAAGAAGCGGTTGCTCCTTTGGCAGAAGTTACAGTTTTCATTTAGACACTCAAAAATTTTGTAAAAATAATTTTTTTTACATCCTCTAGAACGCTATCGAATTTTATACCTATCTTCTGGTACCACAAGAATCTTTCGCACAACCCGTAAAGTGTCTCTTGAGAATGATATTTCAACGCCAACCGTCCATCTGCCGTTGAAGTGGGACCATTGAAAAAATAGTTCCCCAGCGTTAACCGTTTTTCTCAATGACAAACAATCTCGACAGCGGAAGTGATTTTCATAAGTGGTATGTGGGCTGATGAGACCACATTGAAGCTACAGTGCAATTTACCTGCCGATACAATTTGGTTTCAGCTCCTGCAAGTCAGCATACTACTGTGGAATATTCCCTGACCATGCCAGTGAATACTGTCCATGGTCTGCTCTTTGACTAACATGTTCGAACAGGGAATCTTAATAATGTCTCTAAAATTTTTTTCGTTGACCGGAGAGTAAAACATATTCGTTTTGCTTCGATATCCTTTATGTTCTGCGGTGGGATTTACAGCTCCACCTCAAATGTTAGGTTACTGCATGCATGGCTGAGCTTTGCTGCTGTGGCGTCTAAGGAAGTTAATACAAGATCAGATGCAAATGACGTTCGTGGGAACGGCGATGCGTTTACAATGGTTCAGAAAATACGACGTGAAGAAAAGTTGGACGGAGATAATATATTATAAAATTTAAAAAAGGTGTTGTGACTATTTTTTTAAAATGGAATGTTATATATTGAGTTTGTAAAATGTATAAAAAGTAGTGGATTGCCCGAGTATTTCAAATTTACATTCTATGTTTCATTATTTGTGCCACAAAGACAACTATTGATAGTGATATGGTGATGATTTGTAAAGTTCTCAAGCGAGATGTACCAGATGGTTGTTTCGCAAGCTGCTGGATCAGTTAGGATTTATTTGGCAGAAGGTCAAAAGTCGCTCTCACACGTGTTGGGTGTTAGCACGTGCAGCACTCCCATCGTGGCCGATGCAGCAGGACTGCTTTTCGTAAGCGTCGAGCTTCGATGAGTGGAGTGGCTCATCTCTCTAGCAGGCAGGTAAACACGAGTATCAGCAGTCACCGTTCCTGAGTGTCGTTGGCGAACGAATCGCACGTGCCGATGGGCACCTTCCGTAGCTGGGACAGCCAGAAGCATTTTGCAGCGAGAGAGGAAAAAATAAAACAGAATGGGCCCGTGTGACATCTGGCGACCCCGCCGCAGTCGTTTGTTCCGGCCGTCGCGGCGGCCAAAAACAAAAGTCGCCCGGCGTGACACGCTGGCTGGAGTGGACACTCGTTGCGCAGGTTGGCGGCCTGCGTCGACGCCGCCATCACCGCTTCAGTTATTAATTGCTCAGCCACGATTCTTCGACGTTCCTGTCGTCCAGCCAGCCGATGCGACCTTTTTCTGCTCTCGCAGCTGGTGGACCGCCTCTGCACGTGACATAAGAACAGAACCGAAGGGTTACCACGCTATCATCAGCGCCGTTCGTGCAGGAAATCAGTCATTAACGTACATGTAGAAGGCACTTTTCTGTTAACGTAAGTGACTATTACTGAAAATATACTATAAAATATCTGTTTTTCGTAAATCAAATGTCAAACATGACACTCGTGTATACGTGGAAAACAGAATTTTGCCTAGAATTTTGCCTATACAGGGTGTTTACGAATCAGTTACACAAAAGCAACCTTTAATTGTAAAAAAGAAAGCCGGCAGGAGTGGCCGAGCGGTTCTAGGCGCTACAGTCTGGAACCGCGCGACCGCTACGGTCGCAGGTTCGAATCCTGCCTCGGGCATGGATGTGTGTGATGTCCTTCGGTTAGTTAGGCTTAAGTAGTTCTAAGTTCTAGGGGACTGATGACCTGAGAAGTTAAGTCCCACAGTGCTCAGAGCCATTTGAACCATTCTGAAAAAGAAAAATAACAGAAATGTTTAATACAGCACTGAATCAATATATTTTAAATTTGTGTCCGCTTAACACAGATTCCGACGTTACCGCTAGGTGGCATTTGCGAATGACTTATTCCAACAGCCATGATGGAATCGGATACTGGTGCACAGTGTTGTTTATGGTTTCATGGACCCAAATCTGTTACTACTGCACTAGACTTTTGCGCATGGGGCTATAATAAAGATAGAGTATTTATTCCTCCGCTTCCGGCATACGTCGACGAACTGCAACAATGGATAATACAAGCAGTTGCCACCACAAGTCAAGAGTTGGCTCATATAATTCTGCAGGAAACTGATTACAGATGGGACATTCGTCGACTTGCGAAAGGTAGCCATATTGAAAATATGTAAATAAAACTTCAAGATTTATACTTCATTTATTACTGTATGAAACATTTCTGTAAGTTATTCAGTCGCGCGGGATTAGCCGAGCGGTCTGGTGTGCTGCAGTCTTGGACTGTGCGGCTGGTCCCGGCGGAGGTTCGAGTCCTCCCTCGGGCATGGGTGTGTGTGTTTGTCCCTAGGATAATTTAGGTTAAGTAGTGTGTAAGCCTAGGGACTGATGACCTTAGCAGCTAAAAGTCCCATAAGATTTCACACACAGTTGAACATTTTTGTAAGTAATTTACCGTTTTCAAAACTGAAGGTTACTTTTGTATAAATAATTTATAAATATACTTCTGTATAACTAATTCATAAATATACTGTAAAATGTTAAGGGATGTACACTGAAGAGCCAAAGAAAGTGGTACACCTGCCTAATATCGTGTAGGCTCCCCGCGAGCGCGCAGAAGTGCCGCAACACGACGTGGCGTGGCTCGACTAATGTCTGAAGTAGTGCTGGAGGGAACTGACACCATAAATCCTGCAGCGCTGCCCATAAATCCGTAAGAGTACGAGGGGGTGGAGATCTCTTGTGAGAAGCACGTTCCATGACATCCCAGAGACGCTCAAGAATGTTCATGACTGGGGGAGTCTGCTGGCCAGCGAAAGTGTTTAGACTCACAAGAGTCTTCGTGGAGCCACTCTTAAGCAATTATGGACGGGTGGGGTGTCATATTGTCCTGCTGGAAGTGCCCGTATCCGTCGGAATGCACAAAGGACAAGAATGGATGCAGATGATCAGACAGGACGCTTACGTGCGTGTCACCTGTCAGAGTCGTACCTAGACGTATCAGGAATCCCATATCACTCCAACTGCACACGCCCCACACCATTACAGAGTCTCCACCAGCTTGAAGAGTCCTCTGCTGACATGCAGGGTCCACAGATTCATGAGGTTGTCTCCATACCCGTACACGTCCATCCACTCCATACAATTTGAAACGAGACTTCCGACCAGGCAACATGTTCCCAGTCTCCACTGTCGGTGTTGACGGGCCCAGGCGGGGCGTAAAGCGTTGTGTCATGCAGTCATCAAGTGTAGACGATTGGGCCTCCGGCTCCGTAAGCCTATATCGATGATGTTTCGTTCAATGGTTCGCATGGTGACACTAGTTGGTGGCCGAGCATTGTAATATGCAACAATTTGCGTAAGGTTTGCACTTGTGTCACGACGAACGATTCTCTTCGGTCATCGCTAATCCCTTTCTTGCAGGATCTTTTCCCGGCCGCAGCGATATCGGAGATTTGATGTTTTACCGGATTCATGATATTCACAGTACACTCATGAAACGATCGTACAGGATCGCTCATCGTTAACTCGGAAATGTTGTGCGCTCCCGCTCGTGCACCGACTATTGCATTTATTGTCTTATATAAGCATTGCCGACCACAGCGCCGTACTCTGCCTGTTTGCATATCACTTCAAATGCAAATGCCTCTCAGCACTATGGGACTTAACATCTGACGTCATCAGTCCCCTAGACTTAGAAGTTTTTAAACCTAACCAACCTAAGGACATCACACACATCCATGCCGGAGGCAGGATTCGAACCTGCGACCGTAGCAGCAGCGTGGTTCGAGACTGAAGCGCCTAGAACCACTCGGCCACAGCGGCCGGCTGCATATCTTTGTATTTGAATACGCGTTACTGTACCAGTTTCTTTGGCACTTCACTGTAAATAGATCATAATGAGATAACGCTAAAATTAATGTAATGGATGAAGAACTGTGTCTACATTATTAAAAGAATTTATGGTATTGTGAAACTGCTGAGAAAGATAAATAATCGATGACATCCTATTGCAACAAGGCAGTTGATTCTGTAATCTTGGATGAGGTTCAAAAGCTATTTACAAGTTTGGAAAGTCACAGAAGATATAACCTAGATGGAATAAATACTGAACTTATTAAGTGCGGGGAGGCACTGACCGAACTTAGACTGTTACATTTATTTCACGAATGAAGGAGGAGTTATAAAATCCCTCATGATTGGAAAACCGCCGAAGGAATTTCAGTTTTCTGAAAGGACTAAGATATGCATACGTCTCAGCAATAAAGTTTGTAAAACTAACTAAAAAATAACCATTTGTGGGCAAAATAGATGGGGAAGGAAGCTAAATTATGTTAGGTATGAAATAATTTCACAGTTAATAGGTAATTACAGTTTTCCAACTCGTTTTAGTTTACAGTCTGTACTTGACTTGGGCCGAAACAAGCGCTGTATCATATGAGAGATACATAGGAGAGCGAGTGTGCCTGGACTTACCACAGCTCACTGCTAGTAGCACCACGTCACCACAACGGGTCTGTCCATAGCACGCAAGTATTACACCATAGTGTAAGAATGAAATGAAAAGTTAAAGTTGTTTTTCCTAATTTTGTTAGCATGTGCTTTAGTACGAGTATATTAATGTTTAAACTGTCAAATCTCAGACTGATCAGATGAACGTCTTTCCCTAGATACATGGTTTTAAGAAGAAAATCAGTGGAGCTAAAAAATAAAGCTAGGAACCCCAAAATTGGTCAAAATGTGCATATGTATGTCAAAATTAACTACTACAGGTCTCAACGTGATTAAAACAATATTTTAGTCTGAATCCATGTTGAAAATGATTCAACTGGCTCTAAACACTATGGGACCTATCAGTTGAGGTCATCAGTCCCCTAGAACTTAGAACTACTTAAACCTAACTAATTTAAGAACATCACACACATCCATGCCTGAGGCAGGATTTGAACCTGCGTCCGAAGCAGTCGCGCGGTTCCGGACTGAAGCGCCTAGAACCGCTCGACCACCGCGGCCGGCCTGAATGCAAGTCTTCAAGAAAAATTGAAGGCGCTGAATATTAGACTTAGCAATAAGAAAATTTTTATACAGCTCCAGTTCAACATAAAAATAATAAATACGTGACGCCATTGAGCTACCTCTAATAGTTTTCGAGTAATTTACTGAAAACCAACTTTGGAACAAAAATGTCCTTATTTGTAGTAAATTAAGTATCTTTTATATTAATGCTAGAATGTTTTGATTACAGCACGTGATGAAATCTATTAAGTAACAGAGCTATAACAAGTTTCAGGGCGTGGATGTATATAATAACAAAAAAGGTATCTTAAAGTTGTAGTTCAGAGGTCTCAGTTCTGTACCAAAAGTTCTAGGCGGCAAAGTTTAAACGCAGGCGAGCTAAAACTTCTTTGATTTTAACCAAGTTAACTACATTCATACAAAAATTACGAAGATTCTAAATTGATTCATGACATTGCTATAAAATATTGTGTGTCCGAGAAAGCGGCCGGTTAGAGGCTGCTACCGTGGGCATAGAGCGGATAAAGGCAAATGTTCCCTTGTCTGTTCGCTGCGCCCGCTTATAAATACGACTTGAGAGGCAAGACTTCACTTCGCACCCAGCTACCATACGGCCCGTGTCAGTCAAACGCAGGCTTATGCGCTGCCTATGGTGACGTCAGAACCAGGCCGTTACTAAACTCATGTTTTCAGTAATGATAGAAAGTGAACTCGCTAGGACTGTACACCGCCCTGGATCGTTCATATTTATGAAAAAGACTTCACTTCGCACCCAGCTACCTTAGGGTCCGCGTCAGTCAAACGCCGGAGTACACGCAGTCTCGGGCGATGTCAGAGCCAGACTGCAACTAAAATCGTTTTTGGTACAAATAGGAAATGAAATCGCGAGGACTGTACACCGTCCCGAATCGCATAGATTTCGCGGAAGTAACTGTTCGTGTGCCGCGCCCATAATGTTAACATATCCGCGTGGCAATTGGTGATAATTATTTTCCACTTTTGTTGCGAGCAAGTATTTTGGTAATCATATGTCAGAACGAAAGGCCATTTAATGGGAACTGACCGTAGAGGTCGCCTCTGAACTGCTCGTAGTGCAGTTTAGGATCGTGAGATTAACGTATATCTAACATATGCATCAATTAGAACTCAAAATCTTCAATTTTAATCATAGTCTTGAACCCAGTGAGTAAACAGAGAATAGAAGTATTTCGTCCAGTGGACTGGACAAGAATGTCGACTTGCAGATTGGAAACTATGGCTAGTATGTTCTCCATCGCTTTCTGGCTGGCCACAGAAATAGTTTCCAGGCTGTCGTAAAAGACAGCGAACAATATTCTAATATTTCCTTTTACTTATGTTTTATTATTATTAACCCACCGTCCCACAGACTCGTACCAGCAAGTGGGAAGTAATTTTCCCACTGGCACTTTTCATCATGAGGAAATATAATGGGCCGCGCGGAGTGGCCGCGCGATTTAGGACGTCATGTTACGGACTGCGCGGCCCCTCCCGCCGGAGGTTCGAGTCCTCCCTCGGGCATGGGTGTGTGTCTTGTTTTTAGCATAAGTTAGTTTAAGTAGTGTATAAGTCTGCGGACCGATGACCTAAGCAGTTTGATCCTTCAGGAACGCACACACATTTGAACATTTTTTTGAAATATAATGACAATACCTACTTATTTTAAAGAAAAGTTATTATAATTTTCTCATAAAACGACAGAAACAGTTGTAAATAAAACACACTTGAGTAAAATCATTATTTCCCACGGAACTGGCGAAAGCCTGGATCCACAAGCAGTGGGGCGTTACCAGCTCTGCTCGTATACCGAGATCTCTTTTCAATATGCTTACTGCTGCAAAGCCTGCACCTCCGATATCTGCATCCCAAAAGAGGATAATGGTTTCCAACCTGTGAGAGCCTGATGTCCAAAGGAACAACCCCCTTTTTTGCAATGTATAAAGGTACACTGCTGGCCATTAAAATTGCTACACCACGAAGATGACGTGCTACAGAGGCGAAATTTAACCGACAGAAAGAAGATGCTGTGATATGCAAATGATTAGCTTTTTAGAGCATTCACGCAAGGTTCGCGCCGGTGGTGACACCTACAACGTACTGACGTGGCGAAAGTTTCCAACCGATTTCTCATACACAAACAGCAGTTGACAGGCGTCGCCTGGTGAAACGCTGTTGTGATGCCTCGTGTAAGGAGGAGAAATGCGTACCATCACGTTTCCGACTTTGATAAAGGTCGGATTGTAGCCTATCGCGATTGCGATTTATCGTATCGCGACATTGCTGCTAGGGGTGGTCGAGATCCAATGACTGTCAGCAGAATATGGAATCGGTGGGTTCAGGAGGGTAATTCGGAACGCCGTGGTGGAGGCCAACGGCGTCGTATTACTAGCAGTCGAGCTGACAGGCATCTTATCCGCCTGGCTGTAACGGATCGTGCAGCCACGTCTCGATCCCTGAGTCATGAGATGGAGACTTTTGCAAGACAACAATCATCTGCACGAACAGTTCGACAACGTTTGCAGCACAAGTGACCATCAGCTCGGAGACCATGGATGCGGTTACCCTTGACGCTGCATCACAGACAGGAGCGCCTGCGATTGTGTACTCAACAACGACCCTGGGTGCACGAAGGGCAAAACGTCATTTTTCGGATGAATCTAGGTTCTGTTTACAGCATCATGATAGTCGCATTCGTGTTCGGTGACATCGCGGTGAACGCACATTGGAAGCATGTATTCGTCATCGCCATACTGGCGTATCACACAGCCTGATGGTACGGGGTCCCATTGGTTATACGTCTCGCTCACCTCTTGTTCACAGTGACGGCACTTTGAACAGTGGATGTTACATTTCAGATGTGTTACGACCCGTGGCTCTAACCTTCATTCGATCCCTGCGAAACCCTACATTTCAGCAGGATAATGCACGACCGCATTGTTGCAGGTCCTGTACGGGTGTTTCTGGATACAAAAATGTTCGACTGCTGCCCTGGCCAGCACATTCTCCAGATCTCTCACCAATTGAAAACGTCTGGTCAATGGTGGCCGAGCAATTAGCTCGTCACAATACGTCAGTCACTACTCTTGATGAACTGTGGTATCGTGTTGAGGCTGCATGGGCAGCTGTACCTGTACACGCCATCCAAGCTTCGTTTGACTCAGTGCCCAGGTGTATCAAGGCCGTTATTATGGCCAGAGGTAGTTGTTCTGGGTACTGATTTCTCAGGCTCTATGCGTGAAAATGTCATCACCTGTCAGTTCTAGCAAAATATATTTGTCCAATGAATACCCGTTTTTCATCTGCGTTTCTTCTTGGTGTAGCAATTTTAATGGCCAGTAGTGTATTTTGCTTCCACGTTTCCTATCAGGATATCCAGCAAAGAGCTGTCGTACTAATTTGAGACGAAATGTAAACCGATTCTGGTTTGATGCAGAGCGCTTCTGAATCTTCCACAACACAAAGCTGTTTACTGTAGCAAAATCAACCAAGAAATAAAGAATTCTAGTCCACCATTTGACAGATCGTCTTTCTCTCGGTTTATCAAATCTGTCAACCCCACCATTGATCTTGTTATAATCAGCCACAACTAAGGGGCAGAATACAGGTGACTATGCCCCAACCGGCCTGTTTGGCCGAACGGTTATAGGCGCTTCAGTCTGGAACCGCGCGACCGCTACGGTACAGGTTCGAATCCTGCCTCGGGTATGGATGTGTGTGATGTCCTTAGGTTAGGTAGGTTTAAGTAGTTCAACGTTCTAGGGGACTGATGACCTGACATGTTAAGTCCCATAGTGATCAGAGCCATTTGAACCATTATGACCTGTGTCCCATCTTTATTCTTTCGAGTGACTATTGTTGTCTTTCGTGGATCATGAAATGTAGACAACAATGTGTAACCACAGTTGTCCATTCACTTGAGAACTGAGATTGAACCTTTTATGTGATACTGAAATTCTCCTCTTGATAACCTACTATTATCTTTCGTCATAGGAGGGAGAACTTTGCGATTCACTCTAGCCTTGGTCATGTAAAAAAGTTGTTGGAAGCGACAATTGCAACCTTCTAATGCACACATTTTGTTAGTTTTAGGACTACTCTTTTCTATAGTGAGTAACCATCATTATTTTCCTTTGATTTTCCAGTACAGGTATTGAAATTCGGTACTTATCCTGGCTCTGCATCGCATGAACACCACACTTTATATCTCCTCTTGACGGATTTCATCGGCCTTTGAAAGCCTCGTAAGCAGATAGGAAAGAGGAGTGGTCGTAATTTGCTTTGCAATTCTCTAAAAGTTTTATTATAAGAAATAGCAGGTCGTGATGATTTTCACACTCAGGGTGGCTTCGAGGTTTCTGTTCCTCGTTGTGTTGCAAAGGGTGTTCTCAAAAATTTTGGTGTATCTCTTACTGCTCGTTACCTCTACTACAGCGTCAATTCTTAGAACTGCATCTTAACTCCAAAAATTTGACAGTGCAGTAAGTTCATTAATGCCCATAATAATAAGGCATCCAATAAATGCCTGCCTGAATTTCCATAATTTTTGCTGTACTCCATCCTTTTGTTGCAACAACACCCTCCCTCCCCCCTCCATACACAGCTCTGTTTTCATTAGCATACCTATGTTTCATTTTAGATTATGCTGAAAATAAGCATAGTTCATTGTCACTGTAAATGAAAACATGTTTTGAAGCAGCACTTTTTACTGGAAGACACCTGTCCGCTTCACTGACAAGATGTGAAAAGTCATCACCTGTGTTAATCACATGTTGACTAGTCTTGACTCCTTGTATCATCTTTAGCTGCCTGCAAAGTACCTCCTTGAGCCAGGTCCTCCTCACATTCCTCATACACGTAATCACATGGTATACACGACTGTAGTAAAGTGGCATGAAACGATTCATCCAAGCTATTCAAATCGCCACTGGCTCCAAAGCCACATTCTGCTTTGACTCACTGTCATTCTCCAGCAAAGAAAGCAGAATATTCAGCATCTGTTCCACGTGCTTCGGATTACCCAAATCCAGTTTCTCAGACGTCTGTAAAGACAACACTACGTTCAGATAGTAAGTAACTTAGGGTGACCAAATTATTTTCGGTGAAAACCAGGACACATTCACCCGGGTGCCAATGGACACCTCATTCCACATGTACCCAGGTTTCTTAATTTTAAATATTAATGTTTTGTTGATACAATTTGTTAACCCGATTATTATAACTAATAAGAGGATACAAAATATTGATATAATCTAGATTATTGTAGGCGCTCAGAACGGAACCGCGCGATTGCTACGGTCGCAGATTCGAATCCTGCCTCGGGCATGGATGTGTGTAATGTCCTTAGGTTAGTTCGGTTTAAGTAGTTCCAAGTTCTAGGGGACTGTTGACCACAGATGTTAAGTCCCATAGTGCTCAGAGCCATTTTTTTGAATCTAGATTATCTGTATAATTAATCACATTTAATAAACGTATACAGTTATAAAGAAATGTATTACGATTTTACATAATTTTACAGCCATTCAACTTTTAATGAATTAATATTAACATGAGCTTTAATATTACTGAGCACTTGTGGATGGAATTGACTGTCCTTGGAGAAAAGGGTATTTTTCACTGCCTCCAGCCTTCTTGACCATGTCTCTTTCGTCTCTTCGCTTGACTGATGTTTCACAAAATAAATTTGTAGAGTTTTACTGCAGCTCGGTGCACTGTATCTGTTAATGTGTTTCTTTGACCCGATGTGATCAACTATTCCATCATGGCTTATACTAATAAAACAGTTACATACGGAACACTCTGCTTCGTAATCAAAACGACCTTTCTTAATGAAATTCCATTCCTTGGAATTCACTGAACTTGCAGGCACGTTTCGGCATTGCGTTTCACAGTACTGCAGCAATAATACCACTAATATGAGAAAAACCTATTGCAGTTTGTCTGACAAAACATCAACTACTACACTGTTCTGACAATGAGTGTGTGGGTAAGTGGCGCGACAATCGGACGGTTTCATAGCTCTGTTAAAATAATACAACTTGCTACTTGTTGGCCAAAGTACCGCTCAAAGTAAATTATTGCCTGAGTGTATCAATACTGATACTGTGATTACTAGTATGGGACTGTGGAGGTTTTAGACAAATAAGCTAAAATATATTAATTTCTTGTGTTGTATTTCCTTTAATATAGCGAAATCCCAAAAAATTGAGAAAGTTTTACGAAATGTATTTAAAAACTGAATTCCGGGACTTCTGAGCGTCCCGAAACAAATTTTCGGGATACCGGAACACAGGGATGAAAACCGGGACAATCCTGGTTTTCCGGGACGTTTGGTCACCCTAAAGCAACTGCAGTACTGAAATACATCATCAGAATTAGAAATAAATCCCTTAAAAATACGCTATATTTGTGTGAACATAATACCTAACCGAAAACACAGTTTGCAGTGTGAATTTGCTCTTCAATTTAGATCACGAAAACATTAGATCAGGAATAGCGCAAGAAAAAATCTGACAGGACCGTAAAAATGTCAGTGGGATACATGCTACCCACCAAAAGATATTGCCATAACTTTTTGGAATAGCATCACAATTACTCTGTAATCAGTTATAAACGTCAAAGAATGTATTAAAATGTTTCCATAAGGAATATATTGTAAAAAGTTACCTTTAACACGACATATAATGAAAAAAATTGGCGTCACAGACAGTCACCATAACACGTTCTACAATGCGCAACGCGGCAACAATTAAAGCATTGGCGAGAAACGGAAAACAGATGGTAGCAATAAGTTCACAAGGGACTCCCACAGATGGCAGCACGTCATGATCCTAAGAAATCCGCACACTACGGAGGCTTTTCCGACTTTTTAAGAAGGGAAGTATAATTCCCACAGCCTACGAAAGGGATAATAAACAGTCGACTGAAAATAATAATAGGTGTATGATTTGGAAAGGTTTACGAATAGGAAAGGACATTCGTGCAGCGATAATATTTGTCACATATAGAGAATGTAAGATAGCGACGAGAACTGCATTTAGAAACACATGGTACTTTCACTGATATCAGAAGCCTTTGAATTTACCATCAATGAACAATAATGGACAAACGATGATACGTCATGCATCGCATCTAAGTATTAGTAGGATGAAAAATCGAGTTCTTTTGCCAGTAATTTCTTATTTATAGCAGTGCCAGTTTCGGGGCCAGAAGGTTCATCTACAGGTGCCACCAAATTATTATGGAAACATGAATGTTTGCGCCATGGCCAGTTAGTCATAGGGCCTGACTGACCCGACAAATACACAGTTGTTTCCATAATTGTTTGTGGCACCTGAAGATGAACTCTGGGCCTTGAAACCGGTCGTCCAATAAATATTGAGTTGGTACATAACTTCCTTACCTTTTTCCTTGAGTTCTACAAATGCAGCGCAGACGCATACGAGAGACTTTAGTGCTATTCTCCTTCACTGTTTACAAGTCTGCCAACTGTTAACGTCTAGGACCCACGATATAGAAGTCCACGTGGTTTTGAGGCGAAGTACTCGTCGAGCCATTTTCGAAGCGCATTTTCATCTCACAAGAAAGTTCCTTGAAGGTAGTTCGATAGAGAGCGAGAAAAGTGAAAATGTAAGGGCGCAAGACCAAGTGAATAAGGAGAGCGTTAGCGTCAATTCACTTAGTCTTTGTCTTGGATTGCGTCTGGAGGACATCTCAGCTGTTGACAATAAATGTCAGCAATGGTGGTTACACCTCGGGGAAGAAATTCGTAGTACACCGCACCGTCGCAGTTCCGCCAGATGCATAACGTTATCTTTTGTGGATGCGCGCAGGTCTTTGTACGGGGAGTTTTTTTTTCCTTTGGGCTCAATCATTTCTTTCTTTTCGTCATGCTAGTATAAAGGAATCACTTCTCGTCACCAGTAACCATACGGGATAGGAGTGGTCGGTGTTGTTCACAAGCCAGTTGATGAAGAGCAAGCAGAGACGCACATATTTGATTTTTGTGATTTTAGCTTAGAGCTTGCAGTATCTGTACATCCGATTTTTGAACCTTCCCCACTGCATGCAATAATCGCAAGATGGAAGAATGATGACCGTTCACCACATTTGCTAGTTCTCGAGTGCACTGGCGTGGATCACTGTGGACTCACGCTTTTAAACGATCTTAATAAAGGCCGAAGGTCTTCCCGAGCGTGGACAGCCACTAATGTCAAATCGATCGCCCTTAAAACGAGAAAATCATTTTATTGCCGTTCTCAGTCCATTGGCGTTATTCCAATACATGGTGCGAATGTTTCTGGCTCCTCCGCTGCTGTCACCCCTCTACTGAACTCAAACAGAAGAATATGTCGGAAGCGTTCCGATTTCTCCACTACTCTCCTTTTTATAACCTTCACAGCTGCACTCACTATCTCCAGATGACAACATGACAATGTGTAAACTCAAGTGGCTACAGTGAATTATAAATAAAAATCACAATCGATAAATAAAACCCATAGCAACCGGAATACCAACATACAAACTAAAACGCACCAACCAAATAAGAAATTACTGGCAACTGAAGCGTATTCTTTTAATTCTATTAATATGTTCTCAGTTGTGGACGTTCGCCTGATGAAATGCTTCTCCTCCAGGCATTCAAAAGCATACACGAAGACACTGAAATAATCATAAATACAGCCCCATCGAAAATAGATAAGATATTAATAAATCAAGGTGTCAGACAGGGATGTAGTATGTTACCGACTCTTCCAAATTTATATTAAGGCCTGATAAGAAACTGGAAGAAAGAAGTTCGTGAAGGTATACACCTAGAAATGAACTACCATTAAATGCTATACTGTATCCAGATGATTTAATAGTATAACAAAATACAAAGGTAGACTAACAACACTCCGTGTGTAAGTTATGTGAGTTGGGAAGAAATCATTGCAATCTAAAAATATCTGCTACTCAAACAAAAGTTATGATCCATTGGGGAAAATTCTCGGTTATCTAGGCAGTCGACCATTTTTTCTTGTTGTCGACATTGATACTGGCACCGTATCTGTCCCAAGGATTCCAAGATTTTCGAGAATGCTATTATTTCAATTATATAGATGCGATAGAAATTCATGCAGGAGGCAGGCAATCGTTACTATAATAACCAGTAGTTCTCCATTCTGGTTACCTGATCGCGATGGTAAACATCAAACATAAGGCAAGAATTACTTTGCTGCTCATATGACACGTTTCTGAATTTATCCATGATCCTATATACAGAAGCGATTATTGTATCTAGATATGGCGTTTCACATACAAAATAAACTTTTCCTAAGATCTTATTACATAATTAAAGTCTGCGGATTTTTTCCTTAGGTTGTACTGTGAAACCTCCCTGTGTGGCAAATTTCATGTTTCTATACCAACCGGAAGAGCCCCATAAGTTTTATGAGTGAGTAGGTGAGTATTAATATATGTAGCTGTATCTTTTGATTGTGGAGCCGGCAGGAGTGGCCGAGCGGTTCTAGGCGCTACAGTCTGGAACCGCGCGGCCGCTACAGTCGCAGGTTCGAATCTTGCCTAGGGCATGAATGTGTGTGAAGTCCTTAGCTTAGTTAGGGCTAGGTAGTTCTGAGTTCTAGGGGACTGATGACCTCAGAAGTTAACTACCGTAGTGCTCAGGGCCATTTGAACCATTTTGATTGCTGACTTAAAAGCTTCTACTTTTTACCCAGGCAAGGGACAATAGACCTCAGTAAGTGAAATATATTTCAACTTTATAAGTCTACCCGTTTCTGAGGGAAAGGATTTTGAACAGTTGGACAGACGGACGGACAGACAGACAGACAGACAGAAAACAAAGAGATTCCATAAAGATTACGTTTCTATCGATTGAGGCACAGAATCTTAAGAATCGGTCAGTATTAACAAATATGTGGAACTATAAACAGAACTTTGAACCAAAGCCGCAAAATTATTGCCGTATGAAACAATGGCAATACCTGTATGCGTGTCCTAATTTAGGGCAGCAAAAACGACGTCAAAATAACATACAGTCAGCAGAAATGAGATGTGTTTCTGTTTTTTTTTTCTTTTTTTTTTTTTTTTAGTCATCAGTTTTTGCCCTCCACAGCTGCTTCTAGTACCATGGAAGTCAATCCATGATGTCTTAACAGATTTCCTATCGTCCTGTCCCTTCTCCTTCTTGTTTTTACCCAGAAATTCCTTTCCTCTCTGATTCTGCGCAGAGCCTCCCCATCCCTTACCTTATCAATCCACCTAATTTTCCATATTCGTCTACAGCACCGCATCTCAAATGCTCCGATCCTCTTCTGTTCCGGTATTCACAAAGTCCATATTTCACTACCATAGTACGCTGTTCTCACAAATTTCTTCCTCAAATTAAGGCCTATGTTTGAAACCAGTAAACTTGTCTTGGCCAGGAATGCCCTTTTTGCCATCGCTGATCTGCTTTTGATGTCCTCCTTGCTCCGCCCGCACTGGTTAGTTTGCTGCCTAGGTAGTAGTAGATTCCTTAACTTCATCTACTTCGTGACCATCAATCCTGATGTTAAGTTTCTCGCAATTTTCATATCTGCAGCTTCCCACTACATTCACCTCTCTTCGATTTACTCTCAATGCACATTCTGTACTCATTAGACTGTCCATCCCTTTCAGCAGATCATGTAATTCTTCTTCACTTTCACTCAGTGTGTTATCAGCAAATCGTATCATTGATACTCTTTCACCTTCAATTTTAATTCCACTCTTGAACCTTTCTTTTAATTCCATCATTGCTTCTTCGATGTACAGATTGAACAAAAGGACTGAAATACTACAAACTTATCCTGCACCCTTTTTAATCCGAGTATTTCGCTCATGGTAGTCCACTCTTATTATTTCCTCTTGGTTCTTGAACGTATTATTTATTACTCGTCTCTCCCTATAGCTTACCACTATTTTTTCAGAATTTCGAACATCTTGCACAATTTTATATTGCCGAACGCTTTTTCTAGGTGGAAGAATCCTATGAACGTGTATTGATTTTACATTAGTCTTACTTCCATTACCAACCGCAACGTCAGAATTGCCTCTCTGGTGCCTTTATCTTTCCTAAAGCCAAACTGATCACCTAACACTTCCTCAATTTTCTTGTCCGTTGTTCTGTATGAATTGGATTCATGAGCTGTTAAGCTGATTGTACGATAATTCTGGCAGTTGGCAACTCTTGCAGTCGTCGGAATAGTGTGGATGATATTTTTCCGAAAGTTAGACGGTATATTTCCATACTCATACATTTTACACACCAACGTGAATAGTCGTTTTGTTTGCACTTCCCCTAATGATTTTAGAAATACTGATGGAATGTTATCGATCCCCTCTACCGTATGTGATATTAAGTCCTGCAAAACTCTCTTAAATTCTGATTCTAATACTGGATCCCTCATCCCTTCTAGACCTTTAAGAACTTTAAAAAATTGCTGAAAGATCACATATAAATGATGGTATCTGGGCGAAATTAGGGAACTGTAATTTAAAAGAGAATACTGAAGAATGGAGACAACACATCTAGTGGATGGACGAAGACAGAATTCTAGTTATTGCAAACGAATACAAACCATCAGGAAGAAAAGATGTAGGACGACCGAGAAAGAGACAGAGTTGTCTTGTGACAGCCAGAGCGAGAGCACCAGCAGCAGCGAGTACTGTTTGTATAAAGCGTTTATTTTGCATTTTGTTTACGACCTTCCACTAAGGAAGGGATTCTATTTGTGTTTATCTGCTCTGCATAGTAACCAACAGTTCTTGATAAAACTTTACGTAGTTTTCGTGTTAGATTTCTTAGTGTTTTCTTGATCGTTTAGAACAGAAAGCGCCCTAAAACCGTCTTTTGTTTGTTTCGCGGCCGTTAGCCACTAGTCACTTGAATCAGCAGTTGTCTTGTGACAGCCAGAGCGAGAGCACCAGCAGCAGCGAGTACTGTTTGTATAAAGCGTTTTTGTACTTATGTGCTGCGCTTAGCTTTTAAATAGTTTTTCTGGGAAAACCTAGCGTAGTTTTCGCGTCTCGTATTTCAGTGAGTGTTTCTTGATTATCAGAGTAGCTCATCAGAAGATTATCTTGGGAATTTGTCACCGTATAGAGTAGGGTAAACATAGTCATGTGTAGGGACTGTGGTTGTTGTGAGCGGACGCAAGGAGAATTGGCCACTCTTCGGGCGCAGGTGGAGGCTTTGTCTGTTGGGCTCATCGAGCTCGAGGCGCAGGCGTCGGCTCGTAGTGGCGTTGGGGCAACTGTGGTGAGACCTATGCCTACTTCGGTGGCCTTGGAATCACATGCAACCCCTGATGTCGCTGCGTCTTCCGGCAGTGAGCATCTTACCGGTCAGCCATCACTCCAGGGTGAATGGCGGACAGTGGTGGGCTCGCGCGTGCCTGGCCGAAAGGCGAAGGTGGGATCTGGCCGCGTGGCAGCTGCCTTACCCCTTTCCAACAGGTACGGGGTGCTTCCTAGTGGTGATGACATCGTTTCCGAGCCACCACAGGATGCCTCGCCTGTTGGGCCAGTGGCCGATTCTCCGGCAAGGTCCCGACAGTCACAGAGGGCGGGCCTATTAGTTATAGGGATCTCCAACGTTAGGCGGGTTATGGAGCCCCTCAGGAAAATAGCGGGTAGGTCGGGGAAGAATGCCAGTGTGCACTCGGTGTGCTTGCCGGGGGGTCTCGTCCGTAATGTGGAGGAGGCCCTTCCGGCAGCTATTGAACGCACTGGGTGTGACCGGCTGCAGATAGTAGCACATGTCGGAACGAATGACGCCTGCCGCTTGGGTTCTGAGGCCATCCTTGGTTCCTTCCGGCGGCTGGCTGATTTGGTGAAGACAACCAGCATCGCACGCGGAGTGCAAGCTGAGCTTAATATCTGCAGCATAGTGCCCAGAGTCGATCGCGGTCCTCTGGTTTGGAGCCGTGTGGAGGGTCTAAACCAGAGGCTCAGACGACTCTGCGACTATAATGGTTGCAAATTCATCGACCTCCGTTATTGGGTGGAGAACTGTAGGGCCCCCCTAGACAGGTCAGGCGTGCACTACACACCGGAAGCAGCTACTAGGGTAGCAGAGTACGTGTGGCGTGCACACGGGGGTTTTTTAGGTTAGAGGGACCCCCCCTTGTTCGAAACGATAAAATAACTGACGGCTTACCAGAGAGGACATTATCATCGTTGATAAAGAACGTCCGTCCTCAGAGACCAAAAACAGGAAAAGTTAACGTAATATTGGTAAACTGCAGGAGTATCCAGGGCAAGGTTCCTGAATTAGTATCTCTTATTGAAGGAAATAGTGCGCATATAGTATTAGGAACGGAAAGTTGGTTAAAACCGGAAGTGAACAGTAACGAAATCCTAGACACAGAATGGAATATATACCGCAAGGATAGGATAAACGCCAATGGTGGAGGAGTATTTATAGCAGTAAAGAATTCAATAATATCCAGTGAAGTTATTAGCGAATGCGAATGTGAAATAATCTGGATTAAGTTAAGTATCAAAGGTGGGTCAGATATGATAGTCGGATGCTTCTATAGACCACCTGCATCAGCAACCGTAGTAGTTGAGCGCCTCAGAGAGAACCTGCAGAACGTCGTGAAGAAGTTTCGTGATCATACTATTGTAATAGGGGGAGACTTCAATCTACCAGGTATAGAATGGGATAGTCACACAATCAGAACTGGAGCCAGGGACAGAGACTCTTGTGTCATCATCCTGACTGCCTTGTCCGAGAATTACTTCGAGCAGATAGTTAGAGAACCAACTCGTGAAGCTAACGTTTTAGACCTCATAGCAAAAAATAGACCGGAACTTTTCGACTCCGTGAATGTAGAAGAGGGTATCAGTGATCATAAGTCAGTGGTTGCATCAATGACTACAAGTGTAATAAGAAATGCCAAGAAAGGAAGGAAAATATATTTGCTTAACAAGAGTGATAGGGCACAAATCGCAGAATATCTGAGTGACCACCATCAAACGTTCATTTCTGAGGAAGAGGATGTGGAACAAAAATGGAAAAAATTCAGAAACATCGTCCAGTACGCCTTAGATAAGTTCGTACCGACTAAGGTCCAAAGCGAGGGGAAAGATCCACCGTGGTATAACAATCATGTACGAAAGGTACTACGGAAACAAAGAAAGCTTCATCATAGGTTTAAGAGTAGTCGAATCATAGCTGATAAGGAAAAGCTGAACGAAGCGAAAAAGAGCGTAAAGAGAGCAATGAGAGAAGCATTCAACGAATTCGAACATAAAACATTGGCAAACAATCTAAACAAGAACCCTAAAAAGTTTTGGTCATATGTAAAATCGGTAAGCGGATCTAAATCCCCTATTCAGTCACTGAATTCAGTGTTCCGAAACTGTTTCACTGCGGAAAATCGTAACACGGTCCCTGACTTCAGCCGTCGCACGGACGCCAAAATGGAAAATATTGAAATAAACGATATCGGAATTGAAAAACAACTGCTATCACTTAGTAGCGGAAAAGCATCCGGACCAGACGAGATACCCTTAAGATTCTACAGTGATTATGCTAAAGAACTTGCCCCCTTTCTATCAGCAATTTATCGTAGATAGCTGGAAGAACGTAAAGTACCTAGCGACTGGAAGAAAGCGCAGGTCGTTCCCATTTTCAAGAAGGGTCATAAATCAGATGCGAATAATTGTAGGCCTATTTCGCTTACCTCAATCTGTTGTAGAATAATGGAACATGTTTTGTGTTCTCGTATTATGACGTTCTTAGATAATACAAATCTCCTTCATCATAACCAACATGGATTCCGCAAACAGAGATCATGTGAAACTCAGCTCGCCCTATTTGCCCAAGAAATTCACAGTGCCGTAGACACTGGCGAGCAGATTGATGCCGTATTCCTGGACTTCAGGAAGGCATTTGATACGGTTCCGCACTTACGTTTAGTGAAAAAAATACGAGCTTACGGAATATCGGACCAGGTTTGTGATTGGATTCAGGATTTCCTAGAAGAAAGAACACAACATGTCATTCTTAACGGTTCAAAATCTGCAGATGTAGAGGTAATTTCGGGAGTACCGCAGGGAAGCGTGATAGGACCTTTATTATTTACAATATACATAAATGACTTAGTTGACAACATCGGTAGCTCCGTGAGGCTATTTGCAGATGACACGGTTGTCTACAAGAAAGTAGCAACATCAGAAGACTCGTACGTACTCCAGGAGGACCTGCAGAGGATTAATGCATGGTGCGACAGTAGGCAGCTTTCCCTAAACGTAGATAAATGTAATATAATGCGCATACATAGGGGCAGAAATCCATTCCAGTACGATTATGCCATAGGTGGTAAATCATTGGAAGCGGTAACGACCGTAAAATACTTAGGAGTTACTATCCGGAGCGATCTGAAGTGGAATGATCACATAAAACAAATAGTGGGAAAAGCAGGCGCCAGGTTGAGATTCATAGGAAGAATTCTAAGAAAATGTGGCTCATCGACGAAAGAAGTAGCTTACAAAACGCTTGTTCGTCCGATTCTTGAGTATTGCTCATCAGTATGGGACCCTTACCAGGTTGGATTAATAGAAGAGATAGACATGATCCAGCGAAAAGCAGCGCGATTCGTCATGGGGACATTTAGTCAGCGCGAGAGCGTTACGGAGATGCTGAACAAGCTCCAATGGCGGACACTTCAAGAAAGGCGTTACGCAATACGGAGAGGTTTATTATCGAAATTACGAGAGAGCACATTCCGGGAAGAGATGGGCAACATATTACTACCGCCCACATATATCTCGCGTAATGATCACAACGAAAAGATCCGAGAAATTAGAGCAAATACGGAGACTTACAAGCAGTCGTTCTTCCCACGCACAATTCGTGAATGGAACAGGGAAGGGGGGATCAGATAGTGGTACAATAAGTACCCTCCGCCACACACCGTAAGGTGGCTCGCGGAGTATAGATGTAGATGTAGATGTAGATGTAAAGTCGGTACTGGTGTATTGCCTAACACGAAGCCAGTAGAGTGAGAGTTCACAAAAGACTAATTATGTTTACGCTATTCGATGCCCCACATATTATCTAACATTCAACCACAATATTGGCTGTTAATGTTGACAGGGGGCGGGATTGGAGGTATCCAATGGTGGGCACAGCGTGAGGTTACGGAGAGCAGTTTTAGTGCTTAGTCGACGAGTATCTCGCAACAGTGCTACAGTGCTAGTGGTGCTGATACAAAGCAGAGCAATGGCAATGATAAACGAAGCAACATTGCACTATATCTACAACAGCTGTTGCGGAAGTTGACATTTCGCCAGAAGGGAATCCAAGGAATTTCGCGGAGTGGGAAAGAAGTGTCAGATGAAACATTGTTTTTAATGAGTCAGTGTAATGAGGTGTCGAATACGCTCGACTGTGCGGACAGTGTACATGAGGAGTACAGTGATGACGATACGTGCTTAAGAAGTGAAAGTGGAACTGCAATAGCTGTCGAGCCTTCTAGTTCATCATCCTTCTCTACGGTCGCAGGTTCGAATCCTGCCTCGGGCATGAATGTGTGTGATGTCCTTAGGTTAAATAGGTTTAAGTAGTTCTACGTCCTAGGGGACTGATGACCTCAGCAGTTAAGTCCCATAGTGCTCAGAGCCATTGGAACCATTTGACCTCTTCCCGCCTGAAGACCCTCACGCGTCTTCGGATTGCGCACTGTCCTCTCACACATAGTTTTCTGTTACGGCGGGAGGATCCCCCGATTTGTGATGCTTGTGGTGTGCACGTCTCTGTCCGACACATTTTAACAGACTGCATTTTATACCGTGATGCAATGGCAGAAGCACAAGTTGATGGGGATCTGCCCTGTGTTTTAGCTAATGATGAGACGTATGTGTTTAGGGTTTTCAAGTTTTGTGATGTGGCTGGACTCTGCCCTAACTTTTAGGCTGGAGGTTTTGTTGTATTGCAAAGTGACTGACTCCTCCCTTTTTCCTTGCGGTCAGCCAGCCACTACCATCTACTATATAGTTTTACCTCCCTCTACCACTTTTTTTTGGGTTGTCCACGTTTTACTGCTGGTGGCATGCTTCGTCCCACGCTTCGGTGTGGGTAGGCACATATTTTTCCAAGCTAGTTTCCTGTGTCTGTTTTATCTTATTGTTCTGAGTCTTTTCTTGACACCCATCTCAATCTGTTATTTAGCGGGTGCTGAAGACCTTGCCGTCGTGCGCCCATAAAACCCTCTCCATTCATTCATCCACAAACCATTTGACTATCACTTATATTTTGCTAAGTGGCTATCTCGGGGCATGGTGGGCTGTCCCATCTGCAGACTGCATATCTTACGGTTTCCAGGGGCAACAACAATTTGATTTTCTATATTTCCTATAGTTGTTGAGTGAATTATTATAATCAGCTCATGAAGTACCATACCTTACTGTAAAGGTTTACCGCAAAAGTCGCTTATTATAGACAGAAAAATTGTGTATGTATCGGGCAGCAACACTAATGGCACTCAAATTATTCACCTGCAAACATCCCCCAGGCTGTGGCTAAGCCATGTCCCCGCAATATCCTTTCTTCCAGGAGTGCTAGTACTGCAAGGTTTGCACGAGAGCTTGTGTGAAGTTTGGAAAGTGGGAGACGTGGTACTGGCGGAATTAAAGCTGTGAGGACGGATCCTGAGTCGTACGTACGTAGCCTAGATGGTAGAGCATTGCCCGCGAGAGGAAAAGGTCCCCAGTTCGAGTCTCGGTCCGCCACACAGCATTAATCTGCCAGGAAGTTTCATAGCCTAACTATACTCATCCAATTTTTGAAAACGAGAGCGCATTGGCTTACAACAAACTTCACACATAATTTCAAACATTTTAGAATCTTTTTCTGACCGAAATCCCCCACAAAATAATGAGCGGAAGAAAGTTTATTTCGTACTACATTTTCGCCATTCATACAGTAAAACTTCAATATCACACAGCTACTTTTAATTAATTACATCTTCGTTACTAAGTCTATTAGCGGCGCATTCTGCAGAGAGTACCTACTTACACCACTGAAATTACCAGCGAAGTTATATCAGTGTATGACACATAGTTCGAGACATGAAGTCACAAAAATTGAGATGCATGAAAACGTAGTTCCATTCTTTGGAACATTAGGGTGGGGCGTTACTGGTTCTTTAACCATTCAGTGCGCAAGTTATCTGTTCCTGTGGTTTTGTTGTTATTGTTCAATTTGTCTAGGGCATGTTGAATTTTGACTTGGTAATTGATGGTTCTGGGAATTAATTTTCCACTTGTTCTATTGTGGTTACGTAAGATGATCACGTCTGACATCTTCTCCGTCATACAGTTCTCCAGTTTATTCTTTCCACCTATGTGCTACTTTTTTCTAGTTCAATTGTGTAGTAATCTTTTTATCTTTAACTAAGTTGTTGCATATTCTACATTTAAACTGTAGTTAACGAATTTTTGAGTACATCTTGACAGTGGTTGCTGCTGGTAGATTTCCTGTCGCCCTATTTATTCGTCTCACCCATTTATCTTTTTCCATGTGGTACATAATAACTACTTCATTTTTCACTGTATTGTATTGGTCAAAATCTATTTTTTTCTCAGTCTAAATCGTACTTTTATAAGCTCCAGTATTTCCTGTATCATACATAGTTCTCTCGGATTCAGTGTATTCTTCCCTCTTACATTCATTGGTCCTTCAAAGATACCTCTTCTTATATCCTACACGCTTTTAGATTCCAGATGTAACGCTTCCATCTCCAACGGAAACTTCTCAGTTGCATCTACATTATTTTTTTTTTTTTGCTATACACTTAGGCTCAGTTGTACTTCGTTGCTTTTAAATCTAATATTGAACTTGGCTATAACAATTAACTAATGACGAACAATGTCAAAATCAGGGTATGAATCGCTAGATGTTATTTGATTTTTATGTCTTTTTGGGATTAGAATATTCGTATGGTATCTAAAATTATCTCCTAGTGCTTTCCTAGTTAGGAACATTTAACCGAGTATTAGACAGGACCATTAAATAGTACGAACTAGCAGCATGCTAGAGTAACTGCAGTGCAGCAACCTGTATTAACCAACGCAACGGAAAAATATCCAAAGTTGCGAACTTGCAACTTCACCGTTATTTTGGTTGAGCCCATTAAACAGTGTTCACAGAATTGTAAAAGCTTTACACCACTATTATTCATAATATCCGCCGGCCGCTTGGCCGAGCGGTTCTAGGCGCTTCAGTCTGAAACCGCGCGACCGCTACGGTCGCAGATTCGAATCCCGCCTCGGGCATGGATGTGTGTGATGTCCTTAGGTTAGTTAGGTTCTAGGGGACTGATGACCTCAGATGTTAAGTCCCGTAGTGCTCAGAGCCATTTGAACCATTTTTTCATAATCTCCTGTCAAAATGTGCCAACCCATTTTGAATTTTAGTGGCTGCCGACACAGGTATTAGTCACCCATTATTAACTTTGCCTTTTTTGCTTGTTGGTTCTGAGTATGGAAAAATTCTAGAAAAGTTTAAGAACTTGTCAACCTTAACTCGTTGCTAATAGAAAAGGGCTTTCTTAAATACAGAGAGATTCAGGAAGTTTCCTGGGCGTCCCGTGGATGTAGATGAAAAGTTTATTTAATAGTACGTGAAAAGATGGGCAAGTTGATCCTGGACACGAGAGTGAGAGAGGAATGGATATAAACTCTGACCATTTCCTACTAGGAGGGAAAATGCAACTTAAAACTAAAGTGGCAAGCTCACAAAAGGAAAGCTATAAAGGAAACAGTACGGAAGATTTTAGAATCATAAATTTATATTAGTCATGTTGTAAGGTGCCGGTATTTTCGTCACCTTACGCATTATAATTATCCACTAAAAGTAATAGATTATGTAGATTAATACGGATATTTTATATTAAGAGAGATCGATGGTTAGGAGAGTGGTCACTTTATTAAAGGACTGGGTTGATACTGGCTAGTTTGACCTTAACACAATGAAATTGTAAACGCTAGAAAAATTACTGCTGGTCGTAGCAACCAAGATGTGGGCAGCGTTCCTAAGGGCTGTGGGCAGCAAAGGGGGCCCACCCCGCGGAGGCTGACCTTGAGAGCCGTCCCAGCGAAACGGGGTCATTCGAAGATGGTGTCTGTTCTTTCGGACATGTCCGAAAGAACAGATACCATCGGTGACCATGCAGCTCTCTTAGAATGAAATGATAATTAAATCAAGACCCTAAGCTGTCGACAGGCGTCGATATACATCAACGGGGACAGTTGAAAATGTGTGCCCCGACCGGGACTCGAATCCGGGATCTTGTGCTTACATGGCAGACGCTCTATCCATGTGAGCCACCGAGGGCACAGAGAATAGTGCGACTGCAGGGTTTATCCCTTGCACGCTCCCCGTCAGACCCATATTCCCAACTTTATGTCCGCACACTACATTCGGAGTGGCCCTGCCCATTACAGTCATTACTCGCGGCAGACAATCTTATCGAGTCCCGGAAGAGTTCGGGCAATGCGCGTGCATCCAGCACAGAAGGGGGTCAGTGGCCGATTAGCCTTAACGATATATGAAGATAGGATAAATCCCTGCAGTCACACTATCCTCTGTGCCCTCGGTGGCTCAGATGGACAGAGTGTTTGCCATGTAAGTAGGAGTTCCCGGGTTCGAGTCCCGGTCGGGGCACACATTTTCAACTGTGCCCCTTGATGTATATCAACGCCTGTCAACAGCTTAGGGTCTTGATTTAATTATCAGGATCATTCGAGGTTGCAGTTACAGTTCTGTGGCCGTGTAGCCGTTGGCCGTTTCACGTCAAAGGGAAGCCGTGAAGCGATGCCATTGTTCGTAAGTCTGAGAACGCATTTGCTTGAATCTTTCGAGAAACATCTCGAAAGTTCTGGAAGTGCTGTGTAGCGCGTCGAGCGGTTTCACTTCGTACAAGGCCGGGACGAAATCGCTTCGAATGGAGAGCCGTGATTGGCTCTGTCCAGCCCGTCTAGCGAGAGGAGGCGAGGAGGACAACCACAGAGCAAGGCTGCTCTGAGACGTTGCTGTCAACGTGTCCACTGTCTAGTCTCTTATCATACTTAGTACGATGTTCACTGCACTACTTGAAGTACGAGAAGTTTCTCTGTACAGAGAGGAACAGGCGCTGTATCTATTTTGTGGACGTCACGCTGAATCTCTTCGGCGCCGCCGGTCTTCTACGACGCAGAAGATCTACACTATGCGGATCACTTGGGTGATATTTGCGTATCGAGATAATGCAGAGAGCAGTAAATATAAATACGTACGCTTCCACTAGTTCGTCTCGCTGAGGTTTTCGTTGTCAACACAAGCTTTCGCTGTGGTTAGAACTGACAAGAGAACAGTACCAATCTCTACAGTGTTCTTAGCGAACGTTACAGAGGACGCGTTTGGACAGCTTGATGTTGTGTCAGTCTTGGGTAGGGTAAATAGTAGGATTTACAAATAGTAGGATTCCATGGTGTTTATTTTGCACTTTCCTTTTTATTTTATATTTAAACATTTATTTATTGTATCCTCCTTTTCTTATTTAACTAGGGTCAGTCCCTGTACTCATCCCGAATACATTAAATAAGGAATAAATGTATAGGGAAGGACCAGATACATTAATCTTTCATACCAGGAATACCTCAGTGTTGTCGCGAGAAACAGAGCCAGAGTCAGATAGTTATAAATCCACTGATGGCGTCTTGCAATGCATAAGGAACCTATGACTACAAACATCGAATTAGAATAGCGGAAAGTAGCTCAACGGACAGAAGATGTAGCTTTAGAAACCCTAGGTAAAATAAATATATACGAACCAGAAACTTACTATTTGGGATGAAGAATTAAAATACTCAAGCGGAAAAAGGAGCTATATCTACTGTGCCCGAGAGACGAGTAAAATAAGCAGATTCTAACGGACGTGGTTTGCAGTAGCTATTCGGAGATGAAGAGACTTGCAAACGATAAAGTAATATGTAGAGCCGTATCAAATCAGTTTTCGGACTGAAAACCACAGCAACAACATCTCCTGCGGCACATGACGGAAACTCCTCAGACTATGGAGAAACATAAAACACAAAGTGATCAGTAATAACTACACATAAATATACCTCGGAAAGATATATATCTAATATAGAAAGAGATTTACATGACCGTCAAAATTACGAAACAGTCAATCCAAGAAGAAAAATCTGTGGCAAGTTTACATTTAAATAGACAGAAGTGAATCAATCTCTGTGAAAACCTGTGGCTGGAAGAAGAGGAAGAGGAAAATCAGGAAGTGGAAGAAAACAACAGCTGTCTTTCGGAAACTGATAAAATGGAATTTGAGGAACATAAGAATACCTTATTTATTGTAAGTGCGAGTCGCCAGTTTTGTGAAGCCTTGACCTATTCTTCAGAATGTGTAAATGGTGGATATCCTTTACTTTTTAGGAACATCCAGTTACATAATCGTAACAAAAGTGAGTCGTTTTTTTTGCATCTTCCCTATCTTTTAGATCTGTTAAAGGAGTTAGCTGAAGCGATAAAACTCAATAGAGCTACCCAGTTCATTAAAACAGAGCAAAACAGAAATATAGTTAAGTGTTACTGAACCGAAATTAATCTGACTGACTCAATCTTTCCCTTCTCCTCCAGCAATGTCCAGCTGTGACAATATCACAATGGGTTCCCTCTTGATTAAGAAAGTCGATCGGAAATTAGTTAAACTTCACTATGTAATTTACAATGAAGCGAAGAGTGACTGTTTCGTCAGTTTTCATAGTATGGATCTTTCTTTAAAAGGACATTGCACATTGTAATAAAATAAAAAATAACTATCGAAAGGATTTTTGACCTGAGTACAGAAATATTTTTAGTATAGAATTACCAAATGTTTCTGTTATGATGAAAGCCGATAACAGTTATGTTCCAATAAGTCAAATGTAACGTTCTCGCTGCTAATGATAAAAGGGTGGAAGGTGGCCAAAGGACCTTTCGCCGTAGGAATCTGGATGGCAATCAGAAGATTAGCCAACACAAGTGCACTTTGAATACGAGGGAAGATCGGAAAGTAACGCACAATAATTTTATTACCAAAGAGCATAATAGGTAACAAAAAAATCACAAATATACTTCGATCTTTTACCAACTTTTTGTACATAGTCACCGACGCTCACAACACATTTCTCCCATTTTAATACTGCCTTCAATATGCCCTGTTCGTAGAAGTCCGTTTAGTTGGAGTATAGCCATCTATGAATCCGTCGTAAAGCGTTGGCCCGCCAGGAATCATGGGACCGTTGTTGTTGTGGTGTTCAGTCCTAAGACTGGCTTGATGCAGCTCTCCATGTTGCTCTATCCTGTGCAAGCGTCTTCCTCTCCGAGTAACTACTGCAACCTACTTCCTTTTAAATCGGCTTAGGGTCTCTATCTCTTGGTCTCCCTCTACGATTTCTACCCTTCACGCTTCCCTCCAGTGACTATCACACTCTGTCTACTTCACCTGCTCCTCGTCACTCAAGCACCCCAGTATCTTGCTTCAGGGATGAAACACCTTTCATGCCATAATAATCGAAACACGAGGTCACTGTTATTTGGTATCCTAACTGTGTCCACTCACAAAACAAAAACTTTTGCAAACTCCTTCTCAGTTGCCGCTGTCCGCCTCTGGAAAAAACTGCCCCTTACCTTGCGCAAAATCCAATCCATTCCTGCGTTTAAGAAGTTGAAACATTTCCTACTATCATCCTCATAATGTTTTCCACAAAATTAATGTACAAGTTCAATCCTTCTCCTCTGTCAAATATCAAAGGTAGTGTCTCCTATTTGCTCCTTTCTCTTCTTCCTATTCATCTATCTCTATTAGCCACGCAATCTCCTTTTCCTTAATATTTCATTAATTATGTTTCATCATGTCCCTATTCTTCTCCTCCCTTTACCATCAGTCTCCCTCATATCCCCTGCTACTAGCACTCGTATCTAAAATCTGTCTCTATCATAATGTCTAATTATAGCAGTACTTACCATCTACGAATATAAAACGTATATATATGTATTTTTCCAAGTGTGCCTTTGTAATTGTTTATTTCACCTTTTATACTAGATGTAGTTTAACATGCTACTAAAACACATGAAAATAAAATAAGGAGAATGCCTGGTTAGATGAAAAAGAGGGCCTGATGTCCCTAAACTTGCCAGGTTAAGTAAACCAATCAATAAAAAATAAATAAATAAATTGGTGATACCTTGATGCCTCAGGACGTGTCCTACCAACCGATCCCTTCTTGTGGTGCCATAAATATCTCGTCTCCCCAATTCTGTTCAGTACCGCCTCATTAGTTACGTGATCTACTCATCTAATCTTCAGCATTCTTCTGTAGCACCACATTTCAAAAGCTTCTATTCTCTTCTTGTTTCAAATGTTTAACGTCCATGTTTCACATTCATACATGGCTACACTCCATACAAATAGTTTCAGAAATTACTTCCTGACACTTAAATCTATACTCGATATTAACAAATTTCTCCTGTTCAGAAACACTTTCCTTGCCATCGAGTCTACATTTTATATCCTCTCTACTTCGATCATCCTCAGTTATTTTGCTGCCCAGATAGTGCCAAAACGTGTCTCATTTCCTGATCTAATTTCCTCAGCATCATCTGATATAATTCGCTACATTCCATTATCCTTTTGTTGATGTCCATCTTATATCCTCCTTTCAAGACACCGTCCATTCTCTTCAACTTTTCTTCCAAGTCTTTTGCTGCCTCTGACTGATTTTCAATGTCATCGGCAAATTTCAAGTTCTTATGTCTTCTCCCTGCGTTTTAATTCCTACTCCAAATTTTTCTTTGGATTCCTTTAGTGCTTGTTCAATGTACAGGCTATAACCCTGTCTCACTCCCTTCTCAACCACTGCTTCCCTTTCATGCCCCTCTGAAACGTCCCCTTAGAAAAACTATAAATGACCGTGCTGATAAACCTCTTACGTTATTTGATTTTCAAACAGATGAGGAAAACTGAACGTCCTTAGACATTTCTCTCTTTACTTATTCTGATCATCACTAAACTGACACACAATATTTTTAGCGCAACGCAATCTGACTTTCAGTAATCCCCACAAAAGAATGGCCCTGACTAACAAAAACCTATACCTTTTGATGTGTTGGCAAATGTGCCAACACCTTGTAGATAGAGTAGGCCGAAATGCACGCTATCTAACGCAGACGGGCGTGAATTCTGGAACAGGATAAGTAGTGAAGTCTAATAAGAAAAGTATGCAGCTCCTCGAATACTTAACTTTTATTTATCCTTGTTGTGAATACAGCATTCTTGATGAGACATTTCATACGATAACTATCAAACTATGTAAGGCTAATGGCGCCTTGCTAGGTCGTAGCCATGGACTTAGCTGAAGGCTATTCTAACTGTCTCTCGGCAATTGAGAGAAAGGCTTCGTCAGTGTAGTCGCAAGCAAAGTCGTCGTACTACTGGGGCGAGTGCTATTCCGTAACTCGAGACCTGCCTTGTGGTGGCGCTCGGACTGCGATCACACAGTGGCGACACGCGGGTCCGACATGTACTAAATGGACCGCGGCCGATTTAAGCTACCACCTAGCAAGCGTGGTGTCTGGCGGTGACACCACACCTTTCATGAATCACTTACCTCACAAAAATCTTCGTTACTCGAACTACTGCAATACAGCGAGCGCTAATACTGCCAGCTAAATAAAAGATTCTAACTACTGAAGGCATTAACTACTGATAGGCATAGTTAGCAAATGAAAGATTTTGGTAGAGAATAAACAATGTATTTACCTTAATACTGTTCAAAAGTCATGATATATATATCAGTTCATGACATCCAGTCTTGCAAATTTCCCCCTTTTTTTTATGGACACACGTCCAGATCGTCCGCTCTCAAAAGCCTGCCATCTCTCTACCCACATCCACCACTGTTGGCGGCTCACCTCCAACTGCACAACGCTACGCGCTGTTCACATCCAGCTGCCCAACACTACAGAAGCGAATATTCCAACAATGCCAACCAGCCACAAAAAAAAAAAAGGTTCAAATGGCTCTGAGCACCATGGGACTTAACATCTGAGGTCATCAGTCCCCTAGAACTTAGAACTACTTAAACTGTAGCGGTCGCGCGGTTCCAGACTGAAGCGCCTAGAACCGCTCGGCCACACTGTCCGGCCAACCAGCCACAGGCTGCACACAGCAGAGTCAGTGATTTTTATACAGAGCGCTACGTGGCGTTACCAACATAAAAACCTAAATAGCCTACTTACACCTCGACTCTTATAACTGCCATTTGGTTTCTGTACAAATTGTAAATAGCCTTTCGCTCCCTGTATTTTACTTCTGCCACTTCAGAATTTGAAAGAGAGTATTCCTGTCTACATTGTCAAAATGCTACAAACACAGGTTTGCCTTTCCTTAACCTGCCTTCTAAGATAAGTTTTAGGGACATTATTGGCTCGCGTGTTCCTACATTTCTGCGGAGTCCAAATTGATCTTCCCCGAGGTCTACTTGTGCCAGCTTTTCCACTCGTCTGTAAGGAATTCGTGTTTGTACGTTGCAACCGTGACTTATTAAACTGTTAGTTCGGTAATTTTCACACTTGTCAGCCCCTGCTTTCTTTGGAATTGGAATTATTATATTCTTCTTGAGGTCTGAGGATATTTCGCCTGCCATACACGTTGCTCACCAGATGGAAGCATTTGGTAATGCTTGGCTCTCACAAAGCTATCAGGAGTCCTAACGGAATGTTATCAACTCCCGGGGTCTTGTTTCTGCTTAGGTCTTTCAGTGCTCTGTCAAATTCATCACACAGTATCACATCTCCTATTTCATCTCCAGCTACGTTCCGTACCGTTTTCGTAATATTGTCCTCTAGTGCATCGCATTTGTATAGACCCTCTATATACTCCTTCCGCCTTTCAGTTACCCTTCAATTTGCTTAGGACTGTTTTAATATCTTAGCTCTTGATATTCATGCAGTGGTTCTCTTTTCTCGAAAGGTCTCCTTAATTTTTCTGTAGGTGACATCTGTCTTACCCTTGTGATATACAGGGTGAAAAGTATTTAAACCTACAAACTCTGGGAGGTTGTAGGGGACATCAAAACAAATATTTTTCCCTAATGTCGTTTTTTCCTAGGAGGATTATTTAAACCAGTGGAGGCCGTATTACAATCATCAGTTGTTAGAGGGCGTATTACAATCTTCTGTTGTAGGCAACTGCTGTCCACAAGTGTAGTAGTTCATTAACTCTGTTTACTAATGGAGGGATACACCTGGAGTGAGTACACTGATATGGTTGGTGCGTACTACGTAGCGGACCACAACGGACGAGGTGCACAGCGGGTTTATCAACAATATCCTAATCGCCATATCCCGTATCATACAACCTTTGCTGCTGTGCACCAACGTCTGCGTGAGACCGCGTCATTTAGCAGATTGACTGGACAGGGACACAGTCGCACGGCAAGAACGCTGCAATTTGAGGAAGCTGTCTTGCAGCAAGTGGAGCAGGATCCTTCAATTAGCACACGTGGTTTTGCACGTAACATGAAGACGAATCAGACGAATGTAAGAACAGTCCTTTGAGAGCAATTGTTACTTCCAGATCACTTACAGCGTGTCCACACAACCTGGAACCAGTTGATTATCCACCCAGAGCACAATTTTCGCATTGGTACCTGAACAGTGTGAAATGCATCCTACTTTTCGATCGTCTGTGTTGTTTACCGATGAAAGAACGTTCGGGTGTGATGGAGTCTTCAACATGCAGAATTCGCATGTTTGGAGTGAGGATAGTCCACATGCCACAGTTACTAGCACTCATCAAGTGCAGCTCTTCGTTAATGTGTGGTCGGTGTTGGGAGCTGTTGAACTGGGCCGTATCTGCTACCTAGGCCATTAAATGGCAGGCACTATTACATTTTTCTCACCAGAGCATTGCCACAATTGCTGGAAGACGTCCCGCTCCCTACGAGACAAAGCATTTGGTTCCAAGATGACGGGGCGGTGGCACATTTCAGTCGTCGTGTGCGTCGATTCCTCGACCGACGGTTCCCAGAAACGTGGATTGGCTGAGGTGGTCCTGTACCATGGACTGCTCGATACCCAGATATGTCCCCTCTGGGCATTTTTGTGTGGGGGAGACACGCGCAACCTTGTTTACGCAACTCCTGTTGCATCAGAAGAGGATTTGTTTGCCCGGAAAGTAGCAGCAGCAGGAACAATTCAGGATACTCCTGGGGTTTTTGCCCGTGTCAGACAGAACATGATCCAATGGTGTAATCTTTATTTACCTGCCAATGGAGGGATTTTTGAAAATCTACTGTAATTGAAATTGGGTTGTGTTAATGTGTTGTCTCTTGGTCATAAAAAAATGGAAAAGTGGTTGTTGGTTTAATTAATTTGCCGCCAGAGAAATCTTCCTCTAAAGGTTTAAATACTCCTCATTGGAAAAAATGACATTAGGGAAAAATATTTGTTTTGATGTCCCCTGCAACCTCTCAAGAGTTTGTCGGTTTAAATAATTTCCACCCTGTATGTTTCTACATACTTACATTTGTAATCTAGGCATTCCCGCTTAATCGTTTTGCGTTTCCTATCGATCTCATTTTTGAGACGTTTGTATTCCTTTTCGCCTGCTTCATTTACTGCATTTTTATATTTTCTCCTTTCATCAGTTAAATTCAATATCTCTTTTGTTACCCAAGGATTTCTACTAGCTTTCGTCTTGTTACCTACTTGATACTCTGCTGCTTTCACTATTTCATCTTTCAAAGCTACCCATTCTTGTTCTGCTGTATTTATTTCCCCTCTTCTTGTCAGTCGTTCCCTAACGCTCCCTCTGAAACGTGCTGCAACCTCTAGTTCTTTCAGTTTATCCAGTTTCAATCTCCTTAAATTCCTACCTTTCCGCATTTTCTTCAGTTTTAATCTACAGTTCATCACGAATAAATTGTGGTCAGAGTCCACATCTGCCCATGGATATGTTTTACAATTGAAAACCTGCTTCCGAAATCTCCGTCTTGCCGTTGTATAATCGGTCTTAAAACCAGACCTCTTCCACGTATACAGCTTTAGTTCATGATTCTTAAGCCAAGTGATAACTATGATTAAGTTATGTCTGTGCAAAGTTCTACCAGGCCGCTTCCTCTTTCATTCCTTACCCCATTCCATATTTACCTACCACTTTTCTTTCGTTTTCCTACAATCGAATTCCAGTCCCCTATGACTATTACATTTTCGGCTCCTTTATCTATTTGAAAAACTTCTTTTATCTCATAATACATTTCTTCAATCTCTTCATCATAACTAGTTAGCATCTAAACTTGTACTACTGTAGTAGGCGTGGGCTTCGTGTCTACCTTGGCTACAATAATGCTTTAGCTATACTGGTCGTAGTAGCTTACCTACATTCCAATTTTTTAAATCGTTATTAAACCTCCTCCTGCTTTACCCCTATTTGTTATTGTATTTATAACCCTGTATTCACCCTGGCCAGAAGTCCTGTTCCTCCTGCCACCAAACTTCACTGATTTCCTCTATATCTAACTATAACCTAAAAATTTCCCTTTTCAAATTTTCTAACGTACCTGTCTGATTAAGAGATCTGACACTTCACTCTCCGATCCGTAGAACACCAGTTTTCTTTCTCCTGATAACGACGTCCTCCTGAGTACTGCCAGCTCGGACATCCGAATGGGAGACTATTTTAACTCCGGAATATTTTATCTAAGAGGACGCCATCATCATTTAATCTTTCACTGAAGCTGCATGGACTCGCGTAAAATTACGGCTGCAATTTCCCCTTTCTTTCAGCCGTTCGCACTACAACAATCAGTCAATCATCTAGACTGTTGCCCCTGCAACTACTGAAGGAACCACACGTTTGTCTGGCCTCTCAACAGATACCATTCCGTTGTGGTTGCATCTACAGTTCGGCTATCTCCATCGCTGAGACACGTAAGCCTTCCCACCAACGGCAAGGTCCGTGGTACATGGGGGGGATCATGAGACCAAACAGATGAAAGTCCGACGTCGCAAGGTCCGGACCCTATGGTGGATGCTGGAGCACCTCCCGCCAAAATTTGGTGGTTTTCTTACAAACAGGGTCAGCACCAAAGGGGCGAGCACTGTCACGAAGAAGTCTGACACCGTCAGCATTAATGTTGTCACTTTTGTCATGATGGGCACTATGTAACTTGACCAAAGTTGCAATATAGGATGCAGCATTCACAGTGGTCCCGTGTTCAGCAAAGTCCGCCAATAACAACACCATGCATGTTCCAGAACATGGTCACAAGCGCTTCCTTAGCAGACTGAGTCAGTCTGAATTATTTTCCTACTGGGGAACTAGATATTTCCAACGAATAGAGTCGTACTTGGTTTCGGGCATGAGGCGGTACGTCCACGACTCATCACCAGTGACGATTCCTTTCAGTAAGTGATCCAAACTTCTTATCATTCGCTGGCCCTTGTGGCTGTCTGTCAGGTACTTAGGCTTCCAGCGAGCACTAACTTTACGACATTTCAATGTATCATGAACATCTTACATCGTACCATAGAAAACTTCTGCGATAAGCTTGGAAGCTGCACACGCCGATCGTTGAAAATTGCTACATCAGTAACTCCGACCTTCTGTGGGGTAGCAGCTGTCACCGGAAGCCCTGAGAGTGGCGAATCAATGAGGTTCACACGACCCTCTTTGGGAGAATGCTCACCACCTGGAGACATTGCTATGGTCCATACAGTTGTCGCCATACACGCCACGCATGTCTCTGTTCACTCGTTTCATGCCCTTTGATCCACAAAAATCGAACTATGCACTGCTGATTTTCGCAGGTTAACGACAGTAACACGCGCGCCACGGCTGTTTCGTAGTTCAGCCTTCTCTCTCTAGAGCTGCACATGAAAGGAGAATACCTTCTGCAGCGCAGCTTCAGACTATATCGTCGTCAAATTCCAACATTCCAGCTGTGGTACTGGGGGACAAAAAAAATTGTGGTGCGTTACGTTCCGATTCTCCCACGTAAAAGTAATTTACTGAACCTGTGCGAACCACCTGTATACTATTAACTCGAGGCAGACGAGGCTGACTATAAGCAAAGGGCCGACACTGGTATGCGGTTAAGTACACTGAATGTTTGCCGGTAGAGCTAGCTGTCGACAACACGGTATTGTGTTCGGCATTAACTAGCGACTAGCAGACTCGTTTCCATGTATCCGCCGCTTCTAACACCGTCCTGGCGGTCTTCATTGGTCGGTGGCCTGGAGGTTATTCCTCGGTGTTCAAATCGCCGCATGCAGCACCCGTAGGAGTGCAGGTTCCGGCAGTATCGGTTGGTTACGATACTACATTTTCCAATACAGATTCCCCATGTTGTCTGTAATTATACATTAGTCTTACAAGGATATTATTTTCTGTCCGTGATAAGAGTAAAATGGAGAGCACTTATAGCAATTTTCTCGTTAAAGAATGATAGATGATAAGTTAGGCACCAGGAAACGTACCCTTGAATAGTACAAGTTTAGGAAAAAGCCTATTTCAAAATCTTCTATCAAGGAGACCGAGCCTACTCGCTGTACCAAATTTCGTCCAGATGTGTGGGATGTGCAGAACGTGGCGAAAAATGAAAGTTACAGAAGTGAGAACTCCAGATGACAAAGTCTTCGGACAAAATGGCGTCTTCATGTGCTGGTGAAAGGATTTATTCTATCAGTTTACTGACCTAGACGGAAAGCAAATCATGGGTTGTACGAAGAAATTTAGGAAGAAGAAGAATTGCCATCACGACGCATTAAAAAGAGTCCGCCTAAATTTAAGCCGCTGGTACAGCCGTGTGACGTCAGTTCTCATCGTTAGCTGAAGATTTGGTCAAGAAGCTTCAGAACTGCTCCTATAGCGTCGAGAGAGAAAAAGAAATAACATTTGGAAATGACAGTATCTAAATACATTCCATTGCATATCATCAACTAATCTTGCCAATATCTGTCCGAACGATGCGTTACGCTTGGTTTGCTGTAAACTGTGCGATAAGACAGAACATTTTATTAGTCCAATCAACGAAGGAAACTTAGGGGAAAAATTCGTGTAGACGCAAATTTTTGTGTGCACCACATCTAAGTGCAGTAGGAGAGTGTTAAGAATAAATTGTTATGAGGATGTGAAGCGCTGGAGGGGATGCGAGGAGTCGAAAGTGGAAGCTTGAGGGTTACCAGATTGTGGTTATTTTTTCGCTGACCTCTTTTATAGGTCCGCGAACTGAGAACCGAACGGTTGGTTCTCCACTCTATCTACCCCACTACCTTACAAAAAGCTACTACAGGGTATTTCACAAAGTTATACCGACCCTTCTACAGCTTGCCTTGCAGATCACTGGCCACGAAATGTGTTAACACTACACTGAATACAGATTGAGTTGTTAGTGGCTTTATAATACCAGAAAAGCATATGGAAAGATTCTGCGTAGATCCCTGCATACATCTCTACACTGCTAAAGGGGAAAATTGATTCTTAGTCTTCCTGAATGGTGACTGTAGCGCTGTTTGCCTCTGCACCAATAAAGTCTTATCATGAAATGTACTGCAGCGAGTGTGTTGGGTTATATAGCTCATTCAAAAGCATTGAAGTTACAAGGTTACCTCTTGGAAGTGTTGCAGCGCGAGCCACTTGCTGCCCTGCAAAACGCAGGACATAAACACCAAATTTTGAGACGATAGTCGAGAAACCTAGTCTTCAGCTGTCTCAGAGGCACGCTGAGAAGCAACGTGTTCAGTAATACTCTGTCGTCGAGCATCCGACTGCTCTGGCGTCTCAGCTGCACTTCTGCTGACGTCCAGCGGAAACCTGTGCCGAGGTTCCAGCCGCTCGAGCATTTTCCTGAAGCTCCGCCCTGATCAGTTCTCCGTTGTTCAACACTAACTGACAGTTCTTTCTGTCTAGCTATATTATCAGCTCGAGTTGTTTGTGATTTTTGCGAGAGAGTCGACTTGCATTACATAAGGTTCATTCCAATGAAACGTGGTCAATGCGACCACCTTTGCCTTACGCGTAAGGTGGCACAACGTAACTGCGGGTATGGTGGCGCCATCTATTGATAGAGAGACTGATGCGTGCGCACCGTTCGATGTTGGATAGCGCTAGAATGGTTTCACGCCAAAGAGAAGGTAGTTACACAATTTATCGTCCAGTACCGAACATGCAGGCGAGTAAGCAGGAACAACTTGGAATGATTCGATATTTGGCGACGGAGGGAGTTGGGGGCCGTGAAATGTATCGATGGATGAAAGCTGTATACGTGAGTACAGTCTGAGTCGATTAAGGGTTGTGAAATGACGCAAACGATTCCTTAAGGGGTGCGAGTTATTGGAAGACGATGCCCGTCCTGGACAGGCTCATCGTGTTATCACACCGGAAGTGGTTGCGAAAGTGAATGCTTTCGTCTTGGAAAACCACAGAATCACCACGGATGATATCCTTCGGTTACTGGGTATTAGCATAGGCACCGCCCGCACCATAATGCATCAACACTTGAACTTTCGAAAAATCTGTGCTCAGTGGGTCTCCAACAAACTGACCGCCCAACAACGAAATACTCGAATGGCGCTGTCTTTGAATTATTTGCCACGTTATCATGAGGAGGAAAGTAGTAGGGCAACCTTCGTGCCACCCCACCCTCCATTTGTGCCAGATTTATTCAAGATGGCGGCATGGACGTCATCCAAGGTGGCGGCATGTAGACTTGGCAACATCGCATGACATCATCCAAGATAGCGGATTTTGGAGGGAAAATAGGCCAATTGTACTATGTCCACTAACCTAACCTCAAGAAAAAATGGTGAGAAGTTTGAATTTTGGCGGGAAAATAGACCAATTGTGCTACATCCACTAACCTAAGCCCCAGAAGAAAAAAAAGGCGGCAAGATTGAATTCCAACAGGATAATGCATGCAAAGACCGTACATGTCTTTATTATTATTCATTATCATTTATTAACATTGATTATCATTATTATTTATTATCATTTATTATTATTTATTATTATTGACCTGCCTGCACTAGAAAGTACCATCCAAATTGAAATTCCGACACGATAATGGCTGCAAAACCTTACTTTTGTTTATTATTATTCATTATCATTTACTAACATTCATTATCATTCATTGTCATTTATTATCATTCATTTTCATTTATTATTACTATTATTATTTATTGCTATAGGCCTACCACCACTAGTAAAATTGCGGCAAATTCAAATTCCAACACGATTAGGTCTCAAAAACTGTACTTCTATTTATTATTATCATTTATTATTTATTCAAGATGACCGATTTTCTCGGCGAGAAAGCCATTTTCCTTACATCCATAACAAAACTCTATCACAAGTTCAAATCCCAACACCATAATTGATCACATGTACGAGCTTTCTCCGTCACTTATGTTTTTTTCACTGGTAGCCTATCGTAATTGCGTCAAACAATAAACTGCACTTGCAGTAACGTCCTTTGATTTTGCAGGGGGAAGGGACTGAAGACTTTATTTCAAGCAGTACGGTCATCACTTGTTCTCCAACACACTCAGCACACACATCTTTGATATCGCAGTGCAGTCACCACAACGTCCGCATTCCAACCGAATCAGTTCAAATCCTCGCCACACCCTGGCCAGCGTGCGGAGACACTGCCGATGCATGTCACGTGAGGCGGCCGGCCACTCGCGTTGGGGGCGAGCCCAGCGATTGCTCCCACGTTTTCGCTGGACACGCTGGAACTTGCCGAGTTTGTCACAGCGGTCCCTTGTCCGCTCACCACGTGTATTCCTCGCCTCCGCACGATTCCCGCCAAAATTGTTTGCCTCGGGGCTGAATCACACAACGGTCGACCATTCCCTGCCACACTTTTGGCGTCAAAGTTGTTTTCCTGGGCACGTTCAAACCTGTCGATTCCGACCGCTCACCATCCACCATGTGTCATTGTGCGATCGAGAACGAATTGCTACACTTTTGGTGGCAAAGTTTGCTCGACAGTGGAATCTGCCATGAGTATATAGCAGCATGTTTGGTCCGCACTAGAACGCTCGCTAATTGAGTCGCTCTTGCCATACAGAAGATACCGTCGCCGTGCAAGACAGACAATATATAAAACAATTGAAGACGTCGAAATGACAACATCTGCTGCTGACAAGAAGAAGAATACTATAAAATCTGTCGCTGCACATTCACTACTAGATGGACCCGCGGTCTTCTGTGGATGTAGATTGAACTTCAGTATTGATCTGAATGATACATTTTCCCATGGCAACGGCTGGTTGACAGTCGCTATTGTACGAGGTGGTACTGGAGTTCCTAATGTATCAGGACTCGAAAGCTTTGTCGACCGAGACGTTATAGCCTACCGCACATACCATGTTTGTGAAAATGCAAATAAAGACTTTGGCAAATCATCATATACCTCACCCTCACCTTTTTCCTTATATACAATCGCTGCGCCACCGCCCCGCTTACGTCACACTCCCTCCATACACGCGATGGACATAGTCTTCTGTAAATACCTGGAAAATGACTGTTCATTTCAGACATTACGGTCATGCAGGTGTGTCCCAACTGACTTCTCAATGCTCACACAGCAAAACTCCAGAGCGCAGCTGGCGTATGCGCGGCCAGCTGAGCCCGCTCCATCGGCAGCTCCCTGGCCGGCTGACGTCAAGCGACCAGTGGTACCCGCACAGCCCCATGACCAGCGCGCCAGGTAGGCTGCGAGTGGCGCCTCAGGGTCGACCCACAAACGGTCGCCGCGCGCGCCTCAGAGTCCGACCATGTAAACATCTTTCCGCGCCCACGAGCACTTAACGCTGGACAGGATGGAACCTGTCGACCGCGTGCTGGACAAAGGACATGTTCCACCCTAAATTTATTTTTCTGAACAGGTTCGAACCTGCCGATAACTGCCTCACACAACCGCCCGAGATGTTTGTAAAGTTCTATCACGTGACACGCTTACAGCTATATCGGTCCTACAGTTCGCAAATTATCAGCACCGTCGGACAGGAACCGACACGTTTGCTCTGTGCAAACCACCCTCACGCCACATACCGCCCCACCAGCACGTGTGATGGAGCACAAAGGACGCCCTCATCCCCATCAACTTTGCAATTCGAGACCGATAGACAGGAGCCGACAAACTCGAATTGGAATGTTTTTTCTACCGAGTTGGAAACTTAGTTGACGTCACAACGCGCTATCGACCACGTGGCTCTGTCGGACAAAGAAAGCTCTCACTATGTTAACTGATCACCTGATTCTCATTATTCAGCCCACATACTTCGATTATCTAATCCAGGATCTTGGCGAAACCACACTTCCGTACACATGAGCCATTGGGCACACCTAGCTTAGTAACTCCGCAAGTGAATGCAACAAAGTCTGCATTGCTATTTAATTAATCTGATCAATTAATTAACCACTCTGATGAGGAAAACTGCCACGTCCACCTAGACTTGGAATCAATTTTCGCCACTGCCACACCCACCAGGACTTGAAATACACTCCTGGAAATTGAAATAAGAACACCGCGAATTCATTGTCCCAGGAAGGGGAAACTTTATTGACACATTCCTAGGGTCAGATACATCACATGATCACACTGACAGAACCACAGGCACATAGACACAGGCAACAGAGCATGCACAATGTCGGCACTAGTACGGTGTATATCCACCTTTCGCAGCAATGCAGGCTGCTATTCTCCCATGGAGACGATCGTAGAGATGCTGGATGTAGTCCTGTGGAACGGCTTGCCATGCCATTTCCACCTGGCGCTTCAGTTGGACCAGCGTTCGTGCTGGACGTGCAGACCGCGTGAGACGACGCTTCATCCAGTCCCAAACATGCTCAATGGGGGACAGATCCGGAGATCTTGCTGGCCAGGGTAGTTGACTTACACCTTCTAGAGCACGTTGGGTGGCACGGGATACATGCGGACGTGCATTGTCCTGTTGGAACAGCAAGTTCCCTTGCCGGTCTAGGAATGGTATAACGATGGGTTCGATGACGGTTTGTATGTACCGTGCACTATCCAGTGTCCCCTCGACGATCACCAGTGGTGTACGGCCAGTGTAGGAGATCGCTCCCCACACCATGATGCCGGGTGTTGGCCCTGTGTGCCTCGGTCGTATGCAGTCCTGATTGTGGCGCTCACCTGCACGGCGCCAAACACGCATACGACCATCATTGGCACCAAGGCAGAAGCGACTCTCATCGCTGAAGACGACACGTCTCCATTCGTCCCTCCATTCACGCCTGTCGCGACACCACTGGAGGCGGGCTGCACGATGTTGGGGCGTGAGCGGAAGACGGCCTAACGGTGTGCGGGACCGTAGCCCAGCTTCATGGAGACGGTTGCGAATGGTCCTCGCCGATACCCCAGGAGCAACAGTGTCCCTAATTTGCTGGGAAGTGGCGGTGCGGTCCCCTACGGCACTGCGTAGGATCCTACGGTCTTGGCGTGCATCCGTGCGTCGCTGCGGTCCGGTCCCAGGTCGACGGGCACGTGCACCTTCCGCCGACCACTGGCGACAACATCGATGTACTGTGGAGACCTCACGCCCCACGTGTTGAGCAATTCGGCGGTACGTCCACCCGGCCTCCCGCATGCCCACTATACGCCCTCGCCCAAAGTCCGTCAACTGCACATACGGTTCACGTCCACGCTGTCGCGGCATGCTACCAGTGTTAAAGACTGCGATGGAGCTCCGTATGCCACTGCAAACTGGCTGACACTGACGTCGGCGGTGCACAAATGCTGCGCAGCTAGCGCCATTTTGACGGCCAACACCGCGGTTCCTGGTGTGTCCGCTGTGCCGCGCGTGTGATCATTGCTTGTACAGCCCTCTCGCAGTGTCCGGAGCAAGTATGGTGGGTCTGACACACCGGTGTCAATGTGTTCTTTTTTCCATTTCCAGGAGTGTAGTTTAAGTCCCTACCGACCACCACGTCCTTTTACCGACTCATGTTCGTTGGCTAACATGTACTAATGCTTTCTTCCGTTTACTAACGTGCACTAACGTGTACTAACCTACATTAACTTATATCACATTCTGTCTATACAAATAAGCCAAGCTTCAATTCTGATGATCAGTTCGTGTTTCGCTCCCAAACACAAGAAAATTGTGGCAAACGAAGCCACTAACCTACGTAACCTGTGATGAATCAAAAGCGTTTGCTTTGCCTCTCTCACACACCACGAGCGCGAGACCGCCCACATCACAGTCTGGACCTCTATACTCGCATCTAACATACTCCTCTATAAATATTATAGCTAAACTATGACCCTAACACTGTTGTTCAATCCACACGGCCGAGCACATGGCCAAAACACACCCCCAGTACGCAAGCCAAGAACATTGCTAGCCCCATCTTCAGTTAACCGCTGAGAGACGGAGATATGCTGCAATCACATCCCTCGCGCTCTTGTAGCTACTCGCCTCAGCAATTCGATGTAACAAACCCTCCAAGCAGAAAAAATAACAACCATCTCGAACTCCCTCATATTCTATATCTTACCACAAATACTTAATGTACATTTTATATGCGCATCGGGTATACCTATCACTCTCATACAAAAACACTTGCCCTGATATACCCGGTGTCATGTTGCACAGTCGGCAGACACGCAAACAGCTCCTAATTTCAGTGCACAATATCAAAGTGCTCCTAAATAATGCATTGCACATAACTGTAAACACCATCAGTACTCATAATCTGTCCAAATAACGCACAGCAAAGTAACTCAACAGACGCGCACAATCAACCTGTCCCACACTAAGTCACACGTCCGACAGCTCTGAATTCAGACAAAGGCCTCTGTTCGACCCTTCAAACATGACTTGATGACAGCCGCATTCACACCTAACACCTGAGAAATTCATATCACCTACACGCCGAACATGACTATCGAAGCCACCGAGCGAGGTGGCGCAGTGGTTACAATCCTGCGTCCGGCCATCCTGATTTAGGTTTTCCGTGATTTCCCTAAATCGCTCCAGGCAAATGCCGGGATGGTTCCTTTCAAAGGGCACGGCCGACTTCCTTCCCCGTCCTTCCCTAATCTGATAAGACCGATGACCTCGCTGTCTGGTCTCCTTCCCCAAAACAACCAACAACCAACCAACTATCGAAGCCAGGCTACGAGAGTCGTCTGTCACCGTACTAACTCAGTGCGGTCCAACACGCATGTTAAGGCCGCATTCCATTGCTTGCCGGCCTATATGCGACACTACTCACATTCACGTCTGTTGTCAGAATAGCTGAGAGCGAGTTCACACACACACCGTCGCACACATCCCAGCGCTTCTCTCCACTCACGATCTAAAACGATCATTTGAAAATTAAAAAAAAGAAAATAGAGCCCAATCAGCCTCTTCGAAAGTGTATAGTGCCCCCAAAAATAGTTAACGCTCGCTTTCGTGTTTTCTCAGCTGATTTGTAAATTCAAATTCTTACCCTAACAGAACTTGTTCACCAAAATAATACTGAATGCGCTCCCCACCTCCTACCTTTCCAGCTCTCAACGTACGCAAATGTTCTCAACCCTCCTATATCCCAGCACAACCGATTAATCATTCTTATTCCTTCGTATCGAATTTACTGGCCTAATTTCCTAAGGACCCGTTATCGAAGTACCATCCTGCTTTTCTTTCTGAGGCTTCCTGTGCTTACTTTCACAGAGATCGCTAAATTACCCCCAACAGCCCCCCTCAATCTACACACACACACACACACACACACACACATACACACGGTCATCCTCTCTACTCATCCCATAACATAAGCAATAGTAACTTTACAATCCATTATATACAAACCCTGTATGTACACAGACATACAGAAAACAGAGCAAGCGTTCTGCGAATGTGGACGTGACTAGATAGGCGTGGGTTACATTTGCAGGCAATTTTAGAACACAGAACGATATGTTATGTCGCGGTCGCGTGGATCGATCTAACAAAATCGAAAGAAATGCGAAAACTGATTAGCATATACGTATAAACTGACCTAATATAGACCGAGATGTGGTGAAAGTGAGGACGTGCTTGCTTATCTTCTGGTTCGCAGGGAGCAATTTGTACATGGAGTCAAGTATGCGGCAACAAGAGGAATGTATGAAAACGATGACATCGAAGCGAGCGGAATCAGGAAGGTAGAAAATTTTTTTCTCTTTGAGTTCATATTATAGTGTATGTCTACCAAGGTGCAGTGATACACGCGAGTTGAATACTGTATTTGATGCTTTTCAGGAGGACAGAGAATCACTCACGTCTAAACTTACTCACATCTGTGTTAAATGATAACAGAGAGTGTACGGGTTGATCGATTGAGATAGAGCTGCAACTAGGTACGATTTAAACGTTGACTCATTTATTCTAGAGAAGGACAAGTTGATGAAGGTCAATTTTTTTCCAGTGCTCTATCTGGATGCTTTAGTCACGTGATATACCCTGCGTTCTGGCCATATCCATCTACAGTGCTTTACACATGATATATTGGATGATATACGTAAATATGTGTCAAACTACGTTATGTATAAATATCACTCCGTTCATGTTCTTCTTAACTGTATGATATTAAATTGAGGCACTTTGAGATCTGTTACTATAGATCGATATGGTGTGCTAAGCTCCAATACTTGGGTACATCTAGAGAAATGTGGTGCACTTGGAGGGGTTAGGCCTAGGAAAGCTCTGTTCAGACAAGAGAGGTGAAGTGTAGCTGTATTCCTCTGCTCGTTTGAGGATTAATTGGGTAGCGACGTTGCAGGGTAGAGTGGTCACTGCCGAAGTGAGGATGAACGTAAGAGGGCGAGATTGCTCTGTGACCGCCATAGGTAGACAGATTGATCGAGTACTAAGTGCGAGGTCTTAGAAATATGTATATTGTTGTCTGGTATACTTTGATCATTTTTATGTGTTCGAGAATTAAGTGTGAATGGACGTACTGAGCAGTCATCTATCAATGCTCGCAATGATACTTGCAAAGTAGATGGTTCAAATGGCTCTGAGCACTATGGGACTTAACATCTATGGTCATCAGTCCCCTAGAACTTAGAACTACTTAAACCTAACTAACCTAAGGACATCACACAACACCCAGTCATCACGAGGCAGAGAAAATCCCTGACCCCGCCGGGAACTGAATCCGGGAAACCGGGCGCGGGAAGCGAGAACGCTACCGCACGACCACGAGCTGCGGACTGCAAAGTAGAGGAGGTATGGTTTAGCTATGACATTGAAATTAGGAAAACATGCTGTCACATGATTGGCCAGTGTGTTTTATTACGAGGACAAGGTGCATGTCGAAATATTGTTATCATTGGTTTGTGTTTAAGTATATAATATTAAATGCCCTATCCTCAGTGAGAGGGGTGTGTTTGTCGGTAAAAGTATTTGCTTATTTGACAACATATATGCGTAATTTAGTACATTTAATTGTTCACCCAATATGACTGACTGTGGAAAAAGGAATTATTATGTTCTATTGAGCTGGGCTGTATGTGGGGGCGTATATGCTTGTTCAAAATTGTTATAACAGGGTGGGTGGCATATAAGTAGAACGAGTCCTGTGAATGCATGTGTAGAAGGAGTGAGCGAGTGGATGACACGACTCATCTACGACTGTATCATTAGGATATGTAAATAAATGTCGGATAATCTAAATTGAAGACATTTTTTTTCTTTTCACTCATATGTATGACTTCTGCTTGGAGTTATGTTTGTCTATTTGTTCTAAATGAATACTCATCTTTGCTTAGAAAGTGAGTTTTGACAGAATTGTCGGCGCTGCGTGAATGACGACGGGTTCGCTGGCTGGGGGAGACACTGTTTACATGTCGAGTTGGACATGCAGGGGAGGATAGAGATCTGCGCTATTCAGGAATCCATCTGTGCCGTGTATGTCGTTAGACAATAGCTGGAGAGCAGGTACAGAGAGAGAGAGAGAGCCCACTACGGCATGCTGGTCCTGAGGCTTAGTGGATGGCTGTTTAGATGGACAGAATTGTCGGCGCTTGCATTTCAGGTGAATGGTCAGGACAAGGTCCTGTTGCAGTGACTGAGGTCATTCTGCTTGTAGACAGGCTGCAGAAGGTAATTGGTATGTCTTTCTCCGACTTAAATTGCATATGTCAGATGCACAAAGGTCTGGAAATGGGATCAGCTGAACGATGTTTAGGGTGTGACTAAAGCCAAGTTGGAATTTTAATGTAGCATGCAGGTTCGGGAAAGGTGACACGTTTTGCACTGGGTGCAGCCATCTTGAATAATGGTAATTGCATAATCAACTGACGTGATGACGGAGCGCTCTGGTGGTTGTCATAGGAGCTAAAGACAGTTGAGCTTGGAGCCATTTTTGTTAGGTAACATGATATAAGTAATAATAAACAATAAATCATAATAAATGGTCATAAATGATAATAAATAACTGGAGCAGCTGTCCGAATGCAGAGACCTGTTGGAGTGTATGGGACTGTAAGAGCGAACTTTGATGTCCTCTAGACGGCCGAATAGCGAAGTAATAGTATGTTTTGGGCGCCTTGGGATCAAGTCAGATTTGAGAAGATGATTGATTTGGGTTGGAGTGTTATTAGATGAGTTGTAGATTGTTCCATTGACTACTTCTGCACATTTGCTTCCTTTATTTAGCTGAGTGAAGATCGATTGTGGTGTGTTGGATACATGCTTGTCTGTGGACCTGGGACAGACCTTAATTGATATATAAATTATAACCAAGATCTTGAAAATGTTCCATGACTGAGACCGGTATTCGAGAGTGGAAATATCTTTTGCGTACGTTTGTTTCTAGTTAGTCAGTGGTTTACAGAATGCTGCACACAAAAAAATGGTTCAAATGGCTCTGAGCACTATGGGACTTAACATCGGTGGTCATCAGTCCCCTAGAACTTAGAACTACTTAAACCTAACGAACCTAAGGACATCACACGCATCCATGCCCGATCCAGGATTCGAACCTGCGACCGTAGCAGTCGCGCGGTTCCGGACTGCGCGCCTAGATCCGCTAGACCACCGCGGCCGGCTGCTGCACACAGATGAAGTTCGGCGTTTGTAGAGAATTAGTGTGAAGTCTATATCTTGGGAATTATGATGAACTAGTTATCTGTAGGGTGTAGCCTAGTGCATGATATTAAGAAGTACAGGTAAAATGGTGTAATACTATGGAGAAAATACATGTGTTCTTGCAGTCTATGAGTCTGAGGATGTTTGTAGAAAAGGAAGGAGAGACAGTAAGGCGTTTGTGTTGAGGGGGGGACGATACCGAACTTGTAAAAAGAGTTCTGAGGGTGACTTAGGTCCACTGATGTAAGAGGGAAGATTATCTCTGAGTGTCAGGTCTGTAGAGAGAACAGGTTGACGGTGCTTTCCTAGGATTGGCGAGCATTGTTGTATATAGACGCTGTAGGAGTAGGATATTTTTTTCGCTTGCTGTAGAGATATACTGGATAAGTGCGGTGTTTTGTGTCAAATGTGTATATACCGTATGGTGAAGTTAATGAGGTTTACATTGCGTAGCGTTTCCATATACTGCACTATAAAGCTAATATTGATTATTTCCAGAGTAACAGCGGTCAAGAGAGTATATTTCCGATACTTAGGTCATTGTGGAATGCCAACAAATGAGACCGCGATCGTAACATTTAACTGTATAAGTATAATGAGATCAACGACTTCGGTATTCGAGAGTGCGAATGTAAGTTTTTGGTCTGTTTGTTTCTAGTTATTCAGTAGTTGAAAGGATGCTGTACTTAGAAAAAAATGGGGGTGTTCTTGTAATCTATGAGTCTGGATAAGTTTGTAGAAAAAAAACGAGCAGGCAAGGAAGAAGAAGAGAGGGTAACGCATTTGTGCTGAGGGGAAGCGATCGCCGAATTTGTGGAACAGCTCTGAGAGGGACTTCCGTCCGTTGATGCAGAAGGGTTGATTACCGCTGAGTGTGGCATGTGTAGAAGGAAATACCGGGTTCACAGTGCTTCCTTAGGAATTGAGAGAACTGGGGCATGTAGTGGGTATTGTAAACTTAATGTGGCTTACATTGTGTAGGGTTTGTTTATAATGGACTGTAAAGTTACTATTGCTTATGTTATGGGATGAGTAGAGAGGATGACCGTGTGTGTGTGTGTGTGTGTGTGTGTGTGTGTGTGTGTATGTGTGTGTGTCTGTAGATTGAGGGGGGCTGTGGGGGTAATTTAGCGATCTCTATGTAAGTAAGCACAGGAAGCCTCAGAAAGAAAAGCAGTATGGTACTTCGATAACGGGTCCTTAGGAAATTAGGCCAGTAAATTAGATAAGAAGGAATAAGAATGATTAATCGGTTGTGCTGGGATATAGAAGGGTTGACAACATTTGCGTATGTTGAGAGCTGGGAAGGTAGGAGGTGGGGAGCGCATTCAGTATTATTTTGGTGAACAAGTTCTGTTAGGGTAAGAATTTGAATTTACAAATAAGCTGAGAAAACACGAAAGCGATCGTTAACTATTTTTGGGGGCACTATACAATTTCGAAGAGGTTGACTGGGCTCTATTTTTTTTTTTTTTTTTTTAATTTTCGAATGATCGTTTTAGATTGTGAGTGGAGAGAAGCGCTGGGATGTGTGCGACGGTGTGTGTGTGAACTCGCTCTCAGCTATTCTGACAACAGACGTGAATGTGAGACGTGTCGCATATAGGCCGGCAAGCAATGGAATGCGGCCTTAACATGGGTGTTGGACCGCACTGAATTAGGATGGTGACAGACGACTCGCGTGGCCTGGCTTGGATAGTCATGTTCGGCGTGTACATGATATGAATTTCTCAGGTGTTAGGTGTGAATGCGGCTGTCATCAAGATATGTTTGAAGGGTCGAACCAGAGACCTTTGTCCGAATTCAGAGCTGTCGGACGTGTGACTTAGTGTGGGACAGGTTGATTGTGCGCGTCTGTTGAGTTACTTTGCTGTGCGTTATTTGGACAGATTATGAGTACTGATGGTGTTTACAGTTATGTGCAATGCATTATTTAGGAGCAGTTTGATATTGTGCACTGAAGTTAGGAGCTGTTTGCGTGTCTGCCGACTGTGCAATATGACACCGGGTATATCAGGGCGAGTGTTTTTGTATGAGATTGATAGGTATACCCGATGCGCAAATAAAATGTACATTAAGTATTTGTGGGACGATATAGAATACGAGAGAGTTCGAGTTGGTTGTTATTTTTTCTACTTGGAAGGTTTGTTACATCGAATTGCTGAGGCGAGTAGCTATAAGAGCGCGAGGGATTTGATTGCAGCATATCTCCGTCTCTCAGCGGTTAACTAAAGATGGGACGAGCAATGTTCTCGGCTTACGTAGTGGGGTGTGTTTTGGCCATGTGCTCGACCCTGTGGATTGAACAATAGTATTAGGGTCATAGTTTAGCTAGAATATTTATAGAGGAGAATGTCCGATGCGAGTATAAAGGTCCAGACTGTGATGTGGGCGGTCTCGCGCTCGTGGTGTGTGAGAGAGGCAAAGCAAACGATTTTGATTCATCACAGGTTACTTAGGTTAGTGGCTTCGTTGCCACAGTTTTCTTGTGTTTGGTAGCGAAACACGAACTGACCATCAGAATTGAAGCTTGGCTTATTTGTATAAACAGAATGTGGTATAAGTTAATGTAGGTTAGTACACGTTAGTGCACGTTAGCAAGCGGAAGAAAGCATTAGTACATGTTAACAAACGAACATGAGTCGGTAAAAGGACGTGGTGGTCGGTAGGGACTTTAACTATTTCATTTCAAGTCCTGGTGGGTGCGGCAGTGGCGAAAATTGATTCCAAGTCTAGGTGGACGTGGCGGTTTTCCACATCAGAGAGTTTAATTAATTTACCTGATTAATTAAATAGTTATGCAGACTTTGTAACATTCACTTGCGGAGGTACTAACCTAGGTGTGCGCGATGGCTCATGTGTTTTCGCCAAGATCCTGGATTAGATAATCGAAGCATGTGGGCTGAATAATGAGAATCAGGTGATCAGTTAACTTAGTGAGAGCGTTCTTTGTCCGACAGAGCCATGAGGTCGAAGGCGCGTTGTACCGTGAAGGAAGTTTCCAACTCGGTAGAAAAAATATTCCAATTCGAGCGTGTTGGTTCCTGTCTATCGGTCTTGAATTGCAAAGTTGATGGGGATGAGGGCGTCCTTTGTGCTCCATCACACGTGCTGGTGGGGCGGTATGTGACGTGAGAGTGGTTTGGACAGAGCAAGAGTGTCGGTTCCTGTCCGTCAGTGCTGAGAATTTGCGAACTGTAGAACCGATATAGCTTTAAGCGTGTCACGTGATAGAAATTTCCAAACATCTCGGGCGGTTGTGTGAGGTAGTTATCGGCTGGTTCGAACCTGTTCAGAAAAATAAATTTAGGGTGGAACGTGTCCTTTGTCCAGCACGAGGTCGATAGGTTCCATCCTGTCCAGCGTTAAGTGCTCGTGGGCGCGGAAAGATGTTTACCGGGTCGGACTCTGAGGTGCGCGCGGCTGACCATTTGTGGCTGGACCCTGAGGCGCCGCTTGCCGCCTACCTGGCGCGCTGGCCGTGGGGCTGTGCGAGCACCGCTGGTCGCTTGACATCAGCCGGCCAGGGATCTGCCGATGGAGCGGGCTCAGCTAGCCGCGCGTAAGTCAGCTGCATTCTGCTGCATGACCGTAATGTCTGAAATGAACAGTCATTTTCCAAGTATTTACAGTAATGTCCGTCGCGTGTATGGAGGGTGTGTGACGTAAGCGGGGCGGCGGCGCAGCTATTGTATAGTTATTACGCGTGGGCGAGAGCGAGTCGATTAGTGAGCCTTCTAGTGCGGACCAAACGTGCTGTTATTCAGTCATGCCGGATTCCACTGTCAAGCAAACTTTGCCGCCAAAAGTGTAGCACTGCGTTCTCGATCGCACAGGGACACGTGGTGGACGGTGAGCGGTCAGCATTGACAGGTTTGAACGTGCCCAGGGAAACAACTTTGGCGCCAAAAGTGTGGCAGGGGACGGTCGACCGTTGTGTGATTCAGCTCTGAGGCACACAATTTTGGCGGGAAACGTGCGGAGGCGATGAATACATGTGGTGAGCGGACAAGGGGCCGCTGTCACGTCAAACTCGGCAAGTTCCAGCGTGTCCAGCGCAAACATGTTTACGACGTGGGAGCGATCGCTGGGCTCGCCCCCAGCGTGAGTGGCCGGCCGCCTCACGTTTCAGGCGTCGGCAGTGTCTCCGCGTGCTGGCCAGGGGGTGGCGAGGATTTGAACTGATTCAGTTGGAGTGCGGACGTCGTGGTGACTGCACTGCAATATCAAAGATGTGTGTGCTGACTGTGTTGGAGAACAAGTGATGATCGTACTGCTTGAAATAAAGTCTTCAGTCCCTTCCCCCCTGCAAAATCAAAGGACATGACTTACGTTACTATAATTGCAGTTTATTATCTGACGCGATTATGATAGGCTACCAGTGAAAAAAAGATAAGTGAGGGAGAAATCCCGTACGTGTGATCAATTATGGTGTTGGGATTTGAACTTGTGGTAGAGGTATGTGATTGATGTAAGGAAAATGGCTTTCTCGCCGAGAAAATCGGTCACCTTGAACAAATAATAAATGATAATAATAAATAGAAGTACAGTTTTAGAGACCTAATCGTGTTGGAATTTGAATTTGGTGCGATTTTCTAGTGGAGGTAGGCCTATAATAATAAATAATAATAGTAATAATAAATGATAATGAATGATAATACGTGACAATGAATGATAACGAATGTTAATAAATGATAATGAATAATAAAAAACAAAAGTAAGGTTTTGCAGCCATTATCGTGTTGGAATTTCAATTTGGATGGAATTTTCTAGTGGAGGCAGGTCAATAATAATAAATAATAATAAATGATAATAAATAATGATAAACGATAATAAATAATAATAAATGGTAACCAATGTTAATAAATGATAATGAGTAATAATAAAGACAAGTACAGTCTTTGCATACATTATCCTGTTGGAATTCAAACTTGCCGTCATTTTTTTCTTCTGGAGGCGTAGGTTAGTTGACTTAGCACAATTGGTCTATTTTCCCGCCAAAATTCAAACTTCCCGCCATTTTTTCTTGCGGTTAGGTTAGTGGACGTAGCAAAATTGGCCTATTTTCCCTCCAAAGTCCGCCATCTTGGATGATGTCATGCGATGTTGCCAAGCCTACATGCCGCCATCTTAGATGGCGTCATTGCCGCCATCTTGATTAGGCAACAATGGAGAGTGGGGTGGCACGAAGGTTGCCATACTACTGAGGAATACTCCTTTCTACAGTGTATTGTCGCAGCTGACGTAAGATGGTGTCCCCATTTAGACCGGAAAACAGGCGTCAGAGCATGCATAGGAAACATGCGACTTCACTACCTCCAAAGAAATCAAAGACAGTGCACACCAGATCTGGTAAGGACATTATGTTCTTCGTTTTTGGTCACAAGAGCCCACTGCTTCTCGAATTCCTGGAACGGGGAAGCACCACCAATGCCCAGCGTTATCACGCCACTGTACAGAATCTTGGACGAGCCATCAATTCGAAATGCCGAGGCTTGTTGTACAGTGGCGTTATCCTCTTGCCTGATAATGCCCGCTCACACACGGCCAATGCGGTGAAGACGACATTGCAGCAGTTTCGGTGAGAAACGCTGGAACATCCACAGTAGAGGCCCGACCTTTCACCGTTTGACTTTCATGTGTCTGGACCTCTAAAACAAGGTATCCGCAGCCGCGCGGAGTGGCCGTGCGGTTGCAGGCGCCATGTCACGGATTGCGCGGCCACGCCCGCCGGCGGTTCGAGACCTCTCTCGGGCATGGGTGTGGGTGTTGTTCTTAGAACAAGTTAGTTTAATTAGTGCGTAAGCCTAGGGACCGATTACCTCAGCAGTTTGGGCCCTTAGAAATTCATACACGTTTGAACATACAAGCTATTCCCGGACATCGATTTGCAACGGACGGTGAAGTGTGTGACTGGGTCCAGGCCTGGATCCGACAGTAGCCTACTAGCTTCATCAAGGATGGAATCGACCGGCTAGTGTCGCAGTGGGTAAATGTGCCAACAGTTCTGGCGACTATTTTTGAGTATGTGTACTGTGTATAACAACATTCTTGAGTTAATAAAATTATTACCGCTGCATTACACTAGTGACTCGGTTTCATTTGAATGTCCCTCATAAATTTAAACAGTTATACATAAAGAAAAGAACTGATGTCGAAAGATATTCAACCTAATCAACCAAACCTAGTTTAGAACTAAACTAACCACAAAACAATATAATTAACCGAAGTAATACGTGTCAATATGCAACCAAAAATCTATTCGATATGCATATATGAAAATCCCAGAGATTATCCAACTCGCCAAAGATAAGCAAAGTATTTATAATCTCCCAAACCAAATCGATAACACAGTCAGTTATAGAAAACAAATGCCAAGTAAATTTGCGAGAGAAACAACAAACCTATCCGAAAAGCAAATTATCGATTTCCGAGAGACAAGCAAAGTCAGCAAATAAACACAGAATCATTCAAATAAAAGCAGAAAATCGAATGAAAATCCCGATAATATTACAATCGAACGCACTTCCACATTCCAACAGTATTCTTCACAACTATCGAGATCCAAACAGAAAAGACAGATTAGTGTTCAAGAATTCAAATAATATCACAATCCAATATGCTTTCACAACATTCTACGTGGTGCGAAATATTTTGTTGCCAATACGTTAAATTGTTACAGAATTTAACGATTATGTTATCCATCAGGAACATATCTGTTATCCTAAATTTATTTATGTACTTGTTTTATTTGGAAAACAGTTAACAGCTAATCTCTATGCTAAACTTAACGTTTCATCTGACAGCGAACTTTCATGTATGACTTTGTAATCACGTATCATCCGACGGGAACTGTGGTCACTTTGACCAACCCACAGGAACAGTGTTTCGCGATAAAAGTTAGTCTGTGTGTTAATTCAGGGTATAAACTATCTCAATTCCAGATTTCATCCAAATCCGTCTAGCAGTTTTACCGGAAAGGAGAAACAGACACACATACCTGCATAAAATGTTTCTCATTTATGATACATATACAAGATTAGACAATAATTTCAGAGAGGCACAGTTTATGACTTGGTGAAGTAATGCACATATTTATGCATCGCTGGAATGTATTTAGCACACGTAAATCAGCGCGGTGTGGAAACGTTGGGCTAAGAAGGTGACACATGGCAGCATTAATTCGCGTTCACTGGGCACGCAGATCGTTTCGGACGCATTTACTTCGTCATTTTCAGGTTTCGGACGCCGCTGGTCTCGCGGTCCCATTAGCCTTCCCGTGACCGCGCCTCGGCCTTCTGCAGCACGGAATAACGTGATATATTACGCATTACGGCCGACATCTGATAAATAGCTTATAAGAGTAAATCACGGCGCGCCCAAACGACCTAATAAATCCGTTTTAACTGCCATTAAAGTGAAGCGGCGGACGGGAGCGCTTTTTAGCCTTTAAAATAAAGAGAATATCGTTCCTAAAGCACAGGCCCGGCCAGTGAGTCATGGAGGCGGCGGCGGGCTAGTGATGTGGCATCGATCTTGAAATATGTGTGTGCTTTCCGTAGCCATAATTTTTGAACAGTGAGGGCTTGTATCAATGACGCTGTAGGTTTCATTCAGTATTATTTGTTCTGAAAATAACAGCAAATTATTCATTTCACAAGATGAAACCAGCGATATAAAACGAGTTAGGAAAGGTGTCCGTTCACAAACTAATTAGATACGCCGATTACAGACGAAAGTCTGTGGGAAGTGGGGGTCGTCACTATTGAGATGGTATCTCCTGTGTGCTCAAAAACGGTAGCAATAATATGCATTGCCACGATGACGTTATATAGCCTGTTGTGTCGTATCATCTTCGTTTCAGTCTCTGAGACGTGTCTTCAACCTCACCAATGCCCTGAGAACCATTGTGAGGTGTACGACAGAGGACACTTCAGATTGTACTGTGTATTAGGACTCCTTCCCGTTCCAGTCGCATGTGGGTCACGGATGGAAGTGCATGCTCTGCTACGTGCTCCCATGCTGGCTACAGGTTGTTAATGAGAGTAGCGTGGCCATAGCGCCAAACAGGACTGCCTTTGCAACACGAGGCAATTGAAGGGACGGGTAAATACAATGTGTGTCAGTCAGCGATGGTATCTGTTCTTTCGGGAACAGATACCATATTCATATAGTTAAAGGCTACCCGGCCATGAAATCCTTCTGTGCGAATGCGCACACTTTGCCCAAACTCTTACGGAACTCGTCAGGTTAATCTAGCGCGAGTAATGAGTGATTGGGCACATATCTACACTACTGGCCACTAAAATTGCTACACCAAGAAGAAATGCATATGATAAACGGGTATTCATTAGAAAAATATATTATACTAGAACTAACATGTAATTACATTTTCGCACAATTTGGGTACATAGATCCTGAGAAATCAGTACCCAGAACAACCACCTCTGGCCGTAATAAAGGCCTTGATACGCCTGGGCATTGATAGCGTGTACAGGTATAGCTGCCCATGCAGCTTCAACACGATACCGCAGTTCATCAAGAGTAGTGACTGGCGTTTTGTGACGAGCCAGTTCAAATGGTTCAAATGGCTCTGAGCACTATGGGACTCAACATCTTAGGTCATAGGTCCCCTAGAACTTAGAACTACTTAAACCTAACTAACCTAAGGACATCACACACACCCATGCCGAGGCAGGATTCGAATCTGCCACCGTAGCAGTCCCGCGGCTCCGGACTGCAGCGCCAGAACCGCTAGACCACCGCGGCCGGCACGAGCCAGTTGCTCGGCCACTATTGACCAGACGTTTTCAGTTGGTGAGAGATCTGGAGAATGTGCTGACCTGGATAGCAGTGGAACATTTTCTGTATCCAGAAAGGCCCGTACAGGACCTGCAACATGCGATCGTGCATTATCCTGCTGAAATGTAAGGTTTCGCATGGATCGAATGAAGGCTTAGATCTTTTTTAATATGTGACTTGTAAGTACTGCATCTTTTCGAGTCAGTACAAACTTTAATTTTATTAATGTACTATATACCAAATATGTTGTAGTACATTTAGTCTAATTCTGAATACGACGCTCATAGTAGCGTCGAAACCAGGTCAATTTTGACCTAATATTTGTGACCGAGGGCTTATTTGTTACAATATAATTCTGACACGGTCACCGTACCTTAGCAGCTATGTTTAAAGTTTTACCTGATAAAGGAGTTGATCATAATCCGGGAGCGCATCCCGTGATTTCAGCGTAAGATCACGCTTGCTGACACCTGCGAGACGCCCATGCACACGAGCACGGCGCGAAGGAAACTGTGGTCGATACGATCAAGTGCGTGATCAAAATCGACGGCGACAAGACAGCCTCGAAGGCGGCAGGCCGCTGCCAGCGGCGTGGCGTCGCGCTAGGCGCCAAGTGCCCTTTGGATGTTGTTGTCTCCACCTAAACGTCGGGTCAGGAAGGATCATGTGTCCCATGGTGGTCTGAAGACGAATGCGGAGGATACGGGCGAAACGTTTATAATCCGCGTTCAGTAGCGTAAGAGGACGATAGTCGTGACATCGCTGAGAACCGCTCGGTTTGGGAACCGGTATCATGATGCCTTCGAGGAAATCTGTGGGGACGGTAAAATCGTCGCGGAGGAGGTCTTGAAACATCTGAATCCACTGAGCGGCCATCAGGGGATAGAAGGCGAGGTAGAATTAGTTCGGTAAGCCGCCTGGGCCAGGTGACTTGTTTGGGACGCCGCGTGCCAAGGCCGATGTTAAGTCTTCAGCAGTTATGGGAGGGCGCAGGGCACAGGGCGTCGTCCTGGGCCACTACTTTGGGGTCAGGCAGACCGCACAGGATCTCTTCCTTCTCGCGAACAGTCTTTAGCGTAAAACCGCCTGTAATGCTGGACGAATGCCGGAGCGATGGCACACTGTGAGTTGACACGCCCACCCTCTACTGTCTCTACTGATGTTGTAAGGTGGCGCTTGCGGTGGCGTCTCTACGGGCACTGTGTGAAGCTCGGCCGCGGGGCAGCCTGGTATGTGCTACCTTTGTAGCGTCTAGCTGCCTTGCTTTTCAGTGACGAAGCCACCGTCATTCGTGGATAGCTCACATCGGCGATCGGACGAGAAATCACATTCCTCTGAACAGAGACGTTTCCAAGAACGCGTAGTGCGGTTTGACAGACAATCAGTTCATTAGGCCTGTTGTACTGCCGCGTCGTCTTGCCGGGCCCAAATTTCTAAAATTACTTGAAATCGAGTTTTCAATATTATTGGATGATGTTCCCTTGGCGACAATGATGTGTTCTTGGGCACAACGTGGTCACTGCATATTCTAATCGTCAGCTGTAATGATGTAGCCTTAAGTTACATAACTCAACAATCGAAAAGTTTCATCTTTGGCAGAAATATTGTAAAAAAACTGGAGACAAAAAATGAAAATATTTTATTTCTTATATTTCGTAAATGACTGCGTGAAAAATTCAAGAATAATTAATGATTTTCTTTCACTGCACTTATTACAGTAGCTACAGCCCACAGTTAGCTTCGAAGGCGATTCGTTCGATAATTCTTTCGGAAGATATTACTTAGGGATAATATCGGACATCGTAAAATTAAAATGATTGCCCTCTCTAATGTATATAGTAAGTGGTTTACAATCACGCAAATAATCACGATTAAAACGATAGGGAACCAAACTAAAAGCCTCCGTACCTAAGTAATTCACCTTGACCAAAAAATGAAAACTTTCACTATAACTTTCAACGAATGGCGTTGTAAGTGATGTAGTTTATAACCAAGAAAATATTTGTGAAATTTTTGATGTGAAACAGTAAAACATACATTAGCGGATCAGACAATCTTGTAACAGTTTGAAACAGTAATAACGATATTATTAGTCGTTTCTTATATCAGTTCACGTAAAATAAGATCTTCTGACAACAGTATCTTTGAATAGAGTTCTTTTTAACATGTTACTGATTATAGATTTCAAACAACGCAGCATTTCACAGATACTGACACAAAACAAAATTACTATTACATTTATGCGTATTATACACGCTCGTATACTATGTATTTTTCATGAAACGAGGGGAAAATTTTATAAGTCCGGCTGTGACGTCAAAAAGAGACACTTTAGCTGAACCTAAAATTCCCAGGATGATGGATCGACGGATATGGTCACATTTCTTAGCTAGGCTGGGAGATAAAAGATGAAGCCCACAAAGAAAATGTTTAAAGTCGCATTCGGGACCACGAAAGATGACGTCAGAAGAGCTACATGTTGTTGAGAATATTCTAAAGTGCATTGAAGCCTGTGAAATATACGAAAATCAACTTTGCCTTTACTCACCACCTTCTGTGAATATTTGTTGGAGCTACTCTCTTACAGCTGTCTCTCGGTAATGAAGAAAAATTGGACGCATTGTATGGAGCGTGTTCTTCGAACTAGTCCACACTACCGCATTGTAACGCATTTAGTATTACTCCTGAAACGCCATTTCCATATATTAAGTTACTTAGGATTCAACTCTTTCTAACTCTGTTACAAAACCTATAAAATCTGGGTAGAGTTCCATCTACGAAAGTACCAAACTTAGCTAAGAAAATAGGAGCAACGTTACTGAATCGTATAGATATTACATACCCAACAAGTATTCGCACAAGAATGAAATAAGTTGAATTGAATTTCAAAGCAACAGTGAGCACATTCTCTTACCTGCAACCTGTGTACGGCGGTTTCCGATTTATACTAAACATTTGCCACACCCTGTAGTAGAGCGTGGGACTATAGTGGCCTGGGACGGCTAACGCTGCGTTCTATATTATGTGGCTTCGTCAAACACAGAAGGGTCCTTTGCACAGAGTTATGGTCTCTGAGATGGGTTGAATAGTCGATCATCATCGGTGAAGTTCGGTATATCTCGAAATTGCACTTGCGTTCAACTTAGTGCTACTGCAGTGATTATGCGCGCGCGTGAGTGCGTGCGTGCGTGTGTGTGTGTGTGTGTGTGTGTGTGTGTGTGTGTGTCTAAGTGTGGTGACCCGGCGAGTCATAAACTTGAGAGGGAAATTTGACGACTGCAGGAGCTGACATACACGTTATACGCGTGGCTGTGAGGGTACTTCAACGCAATAGCGGAATAGCGTTCCAAGTCACTCTTCCATGTCTTCCCCATCCTTCCTGTTCTGCTGCTGTGCCGTATACTTACTGTACCATTACGTAATGCTACAGCTTTATGGTCGGATTAGATCATAGCGACAATTCCCCTAAACTTTCGAAAGGCTGTCACATGGTTAGTGAATGAAATATCTTGCTTGTTTGAAAAGCTGGAAGTTGATATTAGAACGGTGTAACACAGAGACTTTCGGAGACGTTGAAATCACGTAGCGAAGTGTACTCGTAGTAATCATAATTGCTGGTGAATCACCTTCTTGCCTGAATGATCTTGAGTCTTGTCGTTGTGGTCAACATGTTGTTGAGTACCAAACAGATTTTGAGACAGTATGCAATGTACATGTTGTTGAGCAATAAACAGATTTTGAGACAGTATGCAACGTACATACGTAATTGGTCTTTTTTCATCCTCTCTTCTTTGTAAGTGCGTTTTGAAGCACCAAACCATTGAGCTATCATATTGGTTGTACTCCAGAATATTTTAGTCTGCTGAACTTTCCTCTTGATTTTTTGTGTAAATGATTCTAGCGTGGTTTTCCGCCCAGACGTTTGTATCTCGCAGACTTTCATTGATCAACTCAATTTTCATGTTACCATACCGACAGATGTTCTGACTGTGCACTGTCCGACATCAATGTATGGCACAGGTTCGAATTTGGGTATTGTTTAATGTTTAATGGTGTAATTTCCTGTTTTTCTATATACTGCATTAACAGCTAATCTGCTAGTTTAGTTTCAAGATACACCGGCTAGTCTCTTAACATATTAGTTTCTTGTGTGGTGTTTCGTACATTTCTGAAACCGATTTCATGCTTTGTACCAACATATTTAATATTTTAGTACAAAAGCTGAGAGAGTTAAACGTATTTGCTTACAGGAATACATCATACGACCGTACTTGTCCATAGTACTGGCACACTTATATATCTTTTATACTTTTTTAAGTAAATGATGATGGTATCTGTTCCCGAAAGAACACATACAACTGATGATCGCGCAGCTTCTGTAGAATGAAATGATAATTAAATCGAATCCCTTAGCTGCCGACAGGTGTTGTTGATATACATCAATGGGGACAGCTGAAAATACGTGCCCCGACCAGGACTCGAACCCGGGATCTCCTGCTTACATGGCAAACGCTCCAGCCATCTGAGCCACCGAGGGCACAGACAATAATGCGACTGCAGGGACTTATCCCTAGAACGCCTCCCGTGAGAGCGACATTCCCAACTGTCCACAACCTACATTTTCAGTGTTCCTAATACACTACTGGCCATTAAAATTGCTATACCACGATGATGACGTGCTACAGACGCAAAATTTAACCGACAGGAAGAAGATACTGTGATATGCAAATGATTAGCTTTTCAGAGCATTCACACAAGGTTGGTGCCGGTGACGACACCTACAACGTACTGACAATAGGAAAGTCTCCAACCGACTTACACAAACAGCAGTTGACCGGCGTTGCCTGGTGAAACTTTGTTGTGATGCCTCTTGTAAGGAGGAGAAATGCGTACCATCACGTTTCCGACTTTGATAAAGGTCGGATTGCAGCGTATCGCGATTGCGGTTTATCGTATCGCGACATTACTGCTCCCGTTGGTCGAGATCCAATGACTGTTGGCAGAATATGGAATCGGTGTGTTCAGGAGGGTAATACGGAACGCCGTGCTGGATCCCAACGGCCTCGTATCACTAGCAGTCGAGAAGACAGGCAACTTATCCGCATGGCTGTAACGGATCGTGTAGCCACGTCTCGATCCCTGAGTCAACAGATGGGGACGTTTGCAAGACAACAACCATGTGCACGAACAGATCGACGACGTTTGCAGCAGCACGGACTATCAGCTCGGAGACCATGGCTGCGGTTACCCTTGACGCAGCATCACAGGAGCGCCTGCGATGGTGTACTCAACGACGAACCTGGGTGCACCAATGGCAAAACGTCATTGTTTCGGATGAATCCAGGTTCTGTTTGCAGCATCATGATTGTCGCATCCGTGTTTGGTGCCATCGCGGTGAACGCAAATTGGAAGCGTGTATTCGTCATCGCCATACTAGCGCATCACCCGGCGTGATGGTATGGGGTGCCACTGGTTACACGTCTCGGTCACCTCTTGTTCGCATTGACGGCATTTTGAACAGTCGACATTACATTTCAGCTGTCGTTGCGCGAAAGTGGTAGGGAGACACGATATAGAACAAACAGACACCACGCAGAATGTTAGAAAATGGTGACCCTGCCAGGATGGTAAAATACCATGACTGAAGGTCGACCACATGCAACCCTTGTTCACAGTACAAGCAGCACTCAGCGGCTCGCCATCTCACAACTGTTCATGACGTCGTCTTTCCGGCTTAGATCTTTTTTAATATGTGACTTGTTATTACTGCATCTTTTCGAGTCAGTACAAACTTTAATTTTATTAATGTACTATATACCTAATTTGTTTTAGTACATTTACTCTAATTCTGAAGACGACGCTTATAGTAGCGTCGAAACCAGATTAATTTTGATCTAATATGTGTGAACGAAGGCTTATTTGTTCCAATATAATCCTTTATCAGAAGTCTTATTAGCGGCGGCCCTCGAACCAGCACTACACGGCCTTCGCCAACAACTGGAATGCATCAGCATTCGAGACGTGACCTTCACATGTGCTACCTTCGCAGACGACGTGGTGCTCTAGGTGCGGTCGAGTACGAAATCCAAGCTACGCTTCAGTGGTTGTGCCGCTAGGCGCGGTATCGGGCAGCGTCGTCAACACGCGCAAGACGACATACATGGATGTCAAGAGAGTCCTACTACACTCGACAGCGATCCCCTTTCCAAAGGTTCCCTCACTGGAAGCACTGGGTGCGCAGTTCTCCAGTACAGTTCGCCAAACTGCGACAGCCACATATCGCCGGCTACTACAAAGGACACGGGCGCTGCTCTGTGATAGCAGATTCCTCAATATGGATATGATTCTCCGAACACGTTACGTCAACACTTAGCTAGCGTACAATCTTAACTAATTTGTGCACATTTTACCGCTAACAGCAGCCATGGTCCGCACTTTCCATGCGACGTACGGACAGTTTGTGAGTGCAGCTCACATATTCAAAGTCCGCTATACTACTTTAACGAGGCCTCCACTGACAGGGTGCCTGGGGTTGACTCACGTCCAGAACCGCACAAGGGCATTATAGTTGCAGACGATGCGGCTCGCATGGACCGCGACCAACAACAGTTTGACGGGGACGCTGCTACAGATCGTCGCGCCGCGAGATCTTCGTTCACCGGTCGCCGTGGGCCACATAGCTCCGTCTCTTGCCTACATCCGCGATTTTCTGGTTGAACTGAGTTACATGACCGAGGATCTACCGGCGACGACGACGCCGACCCGAGAGATTACTACCCATCTATCAGGCACGACAACCCCGTAACAACGTCGAACAATAACATCCAACCATCCGGTGGACCAGGGTGTGGCCAGCCGACCACACCCCAAACCTGACCACATACGCTCATTCCCTGTGGTATGTGGTGGTGAACGGCAAATTAGCCACACGCCAGCGCCTCCATTCCATCCATCTCACCGACGACCCTTTGTGTCCTCACTGTGCCGTCGTCGATTCGGATGCGCATCGCCTGACATGTGCTGTGACAGGCAGATGCTGGGATCTTGTACAACGTAAGCTGGCGGTCCTGTTGCGACACAAGCCAGAATTTATCACGCCGGACGAACTCTTACACCCAGATACCATTTACTTTCCCACTACAAGAACGAACGCCCTCAATTGGCTGAATGGCATGGTGCTGTATTACATTTTGCAGTCCGCTCCCTAGAACGCTCTGGACTTGTGGGTCCACCTGACGACTCATGAGGCGTTCCGCCACCATGTATTCTACCGCACACGACTATTGAACTATTTAGGCACATTATTCGGGGATCCTTCTGCCCATTGGGGCGTTCCGAGTACTAGAAGGCACACTTAAAAATGATTCACGGCACACGGCTGATCCTTAGAACGAACGGTTTAGAGGGAGTCCCCCTTAAATTCATTACGCGAAGACGACTCGGAAGCTTCTGGTGGCGGTAGTAGGATCGCCTTATCACTCACTCACTCACTGGGCGTACCGGACTCGAGAGTCCATTATCGCAGCAACGTATTTTCGCCATCTGTCCCTGCCTTGAGCTATTTCCTTCCATTCACCTCCAATACCTAGACTTCTCAAATCAGCCTTCACATTGTCCTCCCATCTACGCCTCGGTCTCCCCACAGCAAGTTTTCCCTCTAAGTGCCCTACCAGTAATTTGCACGCTGCCCTGCCCTCATCCATTCGAGCTACGTGACCCGCCCATCGCAGCCTACGTGATTTATTAATACTGATTATGATTGAATGGAGTTCGTGAACCTCTAAGGTGTCAGGCAAATCCAACACCTTCCATGAAAACCCTGACATGATAAGCAAATCCAGTAGTATGTCACATAGCTCCGAATAAATCGTGACATCAAATTAACCAAAGTAATACGAGCAACGAGTGAGCAAATGGAATACCACAGACTAACTCTAGAATGCCTAAATTCATGTCATACCTTCCCACCGTGAGACAGACGCAGTTCCGAGGGGAGAAACGATAACAGAAGCCGAGAGCAGAACTGTGTTAAGCGAGAAGGCTCTACGATAAGGGACGAACACCCACGTCGCCAGCTAACCGCTAGGACCACACCCCAGCCGCAAGCTTTAGCATGAGACTCTTTCGTGTCTCTGTTACGTCAGGACAACCCCCCAGCCCATGTTAAAAGATAGAGCCCTCCAGAAGAACAGTATAGATCTTACGACAACAAAAAAAGGACCACACCAGCTGCAAGTTTTAGCGTGAGACTTTTTCGCGTCTCTGTTACGTTGCAAACTTTAAAAACATTGTCCCACCACGAAAAGTATAACGTTACTCATTGGATAGACAGAATTCTTGTAGACAGAGCTTAAGGTTAACATTGAGACCCTGATTGGTCAGATGAAAACACAGCCAGATAGTTTTTTTAAACCAACTTTGGTAAATTGTAGTAAGGAGAAATTAGGAGACAGTTGCTTCCGAGACGGCGAGGTGAGCGGAGCTGTGCTGGCCGCCACCTCCTGACGAACACCGACAAGGTAATAAACACACGTGATGCCGCATAACAGCGCATAAAGCTTCACTCAGAACTGCAGAAGTCTCATCTGTTACACCCCCTTTTTGCGTAATACTAGTGTCGATCGTCAATTAAAGCTCATGGTGTTCACATTTGCCACTTGAAGTAAAAATCTGAAATGCGATTATTTTTCTGTTATATAGTTATTGAGAAGCCACATCAGCCACTGTAATTTACGACGAGTTAGGTAAATAATTAAAGACAATTGAGGGTCACTGTAGACCATTTTGATAGTTTTCTCTTTTGTGAAACTTAAGTTAAACCTAGATTACAGATGTGATATGGCATAGGTCATCCTTCAATCCATTGTAGAACTTGGAAACCCATCCAGGGAGTATTCGTTCACATTTTTGTTGAACGCAGTTGGTTTTTACCATCCTGCATTAAAATATTTCCTTTTATCAATAGTGCAATTTATAAACAATGTTTTGTGAGTAGAATAAAATTTCCAATGGTAAACTTAACTGCTTTTTCGACGTTATTTTAGCAGCTAACTAAAAATAGGAAAGCCTTGAACCCCTTCCACTAAATTTAGTTAGTATTAAGATTCTTTTACAGGGAGTGCAGTGGAACTGACGCTGAAATCATTAAGTATTTGGTTATATCATCGTTAGTCTCACTGAACTCTTCTGAACTCTACATGTCATGTGTGGTCTGGCGTCTCCTTACAAGCAACAGGTCCCAGGTTCAAACTAGTCAATTCCCTAAAAAACACGCTCAAAGCGTCGTTGCGCGAAAGTGGTAGGGAGACATGATATAGAACAGACACCACGCAGAATGTTAGAAAATGGTGACCCTGCCAGGATGGTAAAATGCCATAACTGAAGGTCGACCACATGCCTAACTAGGTCAGAAAAATATCCTGTTAAAAAAAATTTCGTAATAAATTTTTTTTTTCAACATTATAAATAGTCGAAAACAGTAGCTGCAGCGATAGATAGTAAGAAAGTATTAAATAAAAGTGAGAAAATCTGGCAGAGACAATAGCATAATTAAGTTATTAATTTTAATATTGTTAGAATTAAGTTTTCTCTCCAATGCAAGCGCACAGGTGGCGGATACATCGTTGACAAGTTGGTTCTGACCCAACAAGTAAGTGAACGGTTTGTCAAGTCGTGTGAACAAAAAGTTTATGAAACGCGTGGAATCGTATGAGCGCTTGTTGACTCGAAGTAGGGAGCGTGAATTGCTTTTAAAACAGAAAATAAGGGATGCGGAAAGATTAGCAATGGCAGATCGAGACCTTGACCGAATTGAGGTAGAGACCCAACATGAAGATGGACAGAGAATAGAGGACAGTGCAACAAACGATGTAGTATCGCGAGAAGTAGGACATATAACGCACCATAACGAGGATAATGTACGACAAGGCTTAGAAAACATAAGTCAGCATACGACAGAGGAGCAGAAAAGTAGAGAGACAGTCGATGGGGATTCTAATTTGCGTCTTGAATACGTTGAACCCATTGTACAAGTAAACAGAGCTCCCTCACCACAGAGTAGAAGGAATGCGAGCAGAAACGTGTCACAGCACAGTTCAATGCAATCGCTTGCAAACCAACAATTGGGCGAAAACACAGAGCGTAGGACGTCGGAAGAAAACGCAATAGGACCCACCAATCTGGCCGAATTATTACAATTAATGACGGAAACCATGACAAGACAAAATAAAGAAATTGCGAACCAAATTAAAATTCAGAATGCTGAAATGACGAAACGAAATGCAGAAACCACGAGACAAATGCGTGCCATTAAAGAACAAAACAAAAAAGTACAGTTACACCTAAGTCATATTGAAGACGAGGCAAAAGAATCTCGAGAAATGATAGGAAACTTAATAACAGGTTACAATCAATTGAGAACAGACATTGACAAGGTACAAGTGGACGTACAAACATTGCGTAATGACACTCAGGACTAGATCGAAACATTACGTAACAACACCCAGGGAGAAGTCAAGAAACTAGAGAAAAAGATAAACGTAATTACTAGACAAGCAGCAGGTACAGCGCGTGAAATTGTTGAGAACAGTGTGTTACACAAACGTATCACAAAAGCAGCGCTGAAAAGATATGATAACCGCATAGTCAAAATAGAAGCGCAAACGAAGCGACAATTTCAGAAATTGCGAACAGAGTTGTTGCAAACCACTGAAGAGCGTAGTGAACAGGATCGAACAAGCACAGAGTCTGTAACCACATCCGTATCTGTAACAGCACCGGAAAAACAACTAATTAACGAAGATATTACGCATTTGCGATTCCAATCACAGGCGGAAAGTAACATACGTGAATTCAGACAGCCTGCACAGCAACAAACACGTTTCGAATTTCTTGATGAACAAACGTCATCACAAACACATGCGGAACCACAAATGTATGTTTCAAGACAGTTTGGATCGTGCAATGAAGCAGCAAGGTTAGCCAGACAAGATACCGAACCAATACGTGACAATGGAAAGCCAGGTCGCGAAGAGTACAGTGCAATGCATTCAGCTACACGTTCACAACCGATGGAAGAAAATTATTGCGTACCACTCCAACGATACTACGCAAGGGTACGCGAAAGTTACTGTGGACAATATACAATGGATCTACCACAACCGGAAAGAACGACGGGAGAAATGATCAGAAACAAAGGAGGCGAAGAATCGCGAATTTCATATCGAACTATGACGAAGTACGACAACGATCATTTTCTCACTGTCATAAAATTTCAACACTTTCGAGAAGGAAAGTCATTACATCCACGAACTTTTATAGATCGATTCCGAGTAGGATTACCAGAACACTGGACGCTAGCACACAAATTAGACTTTATATGTGCACACATGTCAGGAACAGTCGCAGAAACCATGCAGAATGTTGCAGCGACATGCCGATCGTACGAAGATTTCAGAGAGAAGTTTCTCTCACGATATTGGTCCAGCGAAGCACAGAACAGAGTGAAGTACGAATTATTACAGAACCCATATTTTGAAAATTCAGGAGAGAAGAGTCCCGCGAAATTTTTCGAATTAATGGCAAAGAAAAATCAATGCTTAGATGTACCATACAGTGACGGAGTGTTGATTAAATTATGCGCGGTAAAGCTACCATTGAAATACCAGCAATCATTAGTAGGTCGCGGAGGCAATGGCGTCGAAGCATTGAAAGGTATTCTAAGGAAATTAGAGTTCATATTGTCGGAAGATGACGCAAGAAAAAGACGAAGCGCACGTGAAAACGAAAGCAAAAAGCAGTGGAATCCACAAGACACAGTACGAAGAAACAATAATTACGATCCATGTGATAACTTCGCACCAAGAAACGACAATAGATTTCAACAAAGAACCGTTTATGGATATAGAAGAGAGTATGGCAATAACTATAATTCACCCAGGAACGGCAACAACTATTACAGCGGGAATAACGACAACCGGAACGGGTACTGGAGAACCAATAGACCGACAAATTATCAACAAAGAAACCACTATCAACAAGCTGAACAAGAAAAGAGAACACAGATAGAAGAGGTGGAGGTAAGACCACCAAACCCCGATAAACGTTCGAATTGACAGCTAAGCGCCCATGCCAAAGAGAATGAAGCACCGACCCAGGACAATTGCAGCACCTTGAACAGAGAAGTAAAAATCGTATCACGAGAAGAGAAGAAGGAAGAAACAAATCCGCAGGGACCAGATGAAAACGAAGACAAGAAAATAACAACATCGTGTTGGGTCGAAATTAATTGGGAGAATACTGACGAGGAAGATTAATTACCAGAGTCATGCACAACGAATGTAGGAGGAAAGGACGAAGTAATGAGTATTGCAGTGCTGTTTGAGATGGAAACCAGGGAAAGCGAATTCAATGAGGATAATGCACAGTCGACAGAAGTAGAAAATAAGTTACGAGTGGGCACACAACCCAACGTTTGTAATGAGGGAAGTTATGAAGCGATAATTAGAGCATTTAGATGCGATTATGTCGAAGTAGCGACGAAGAAGGAGAAGATAGACGAGGATGAGGAAAAAGTAGAGGATGTTGAAGAAAGCGTAAATGAAGGAAGAAATCGAGAAGAGAATAAAAGAGAGAGAAGTAGCAGTGGAAGCTTATCCTACAGAAAGTTCGAATTCACAAGGGAAATTCCTAAAAAGACTCATGTATGATTCAGTGGAGATTTCGTTGATGCAAGAAGAAGAAGAACAGAACCAACCCTTTCAAATTCAACCAATTGTAAAGGCCATGGTAAAGCATATCCCAGTCAATATTGTAATTGATAGCGGAAGTGAACTGACTGCGATCTCAGAAAATTTATTCATGCAGTGTAATGCCAATGAGGAATTGCCAGTTCTGAAAACACGTAAGATTAAAGTAAGAGGTCCTATTAGAAACAATGCTGCGGAAGTTACGAGACAAACAAGGTTAACTCTTTCGTGTCAAGGTCAAAAGATCGAAGCCAACTTCGTGATTATACCTAAACTAACTGTAGATTTGATTATAGGCGCAGATTTTTTAAATGAGAGACGAGCGATAATAGATATGGGGAAAGTTAGCGTAACATTCGGGAATGTCACACTTCTCTTTGAGCAAAAGCTAAGTAGTTTCAATAATAACAAAAACAAAAATAACACCAATAGTACCATAGATTAAGTTGAAGGGATAAAGCATAGCTAGTCTAACAGCATGAAATACTAAAATGCTATACACCACGACACTACACAAAAAATAAAAAACGAATTTGAGGATTCTTTTAGAAGTTAAGACTCAAAATCTCTTGGAATTGCAACATGGAAAGGGCGCCAAAATTTGTAGAGCTTTTTAAGAAGGTGCAAAACAATGTAGGTACTAGACATATGTTAGATGATTATAAGTAAAACTTTTTGTAAGAACCATTGTAAAAACTCCAACAAGGACGAGATGCAATGACCCACTAGTTCAAGAAAGAAAAGGATGTAATTAGCAAGACACGATTCCTACAAGGCAGAAGCGTCGAGAGAAAGGAAAGGACAGAAAGACCAACAGAGGGCCCTTGTATCAAAAGTGGGCAATAAATCTGCCCGCTAGGTGGAACCCTGGTGGGACAGAACACGGAGCCGCACAGTGGCAGAGCCCTGCAGAGACGCGACGGGACGCCAAACGCCGGAAGGGTCTCTGAGCACCCCGACTCAGCAGAGCGAGCAAAAAACGGCCCGAAGAGAAGACGGCTTGGGCAGGCCACCACTGGCAAAAAAAAAAAAAAAAAAAATATATGTGTAAAAGTCAAACTACTGCTATTATACAGCATGCTGATGCATGAAACTAAAGAAAACTTCCACAAAGTAAAAATGACATGCCCAAACAATTTATCAAACTGTTACTAAGAGGAGAACTTCAAAGTGACTAGTTATCAATAAATATATCCATATCCTGCCCAGAGAAGAACCAAGATGCAAGTAAGAAGCAGAGAAAAAGCAGGAAGATCAGAAGTTGAAGGTCGCAAGATTGAGACCAAAAAAGAAGATGGGTGAAAAATAGACGACATACTTTCCCAAAACCCTATCCTATTGTAAACTAGTCATCTGCGAAGTATTACAACGAAAAACGACCTCTTTCAGCGACACATAACGATGACTTTCACGCATACGAAGCCAGTAAACCACGAGCTTCTGCACTCACAGCTCCATTCCATTATGGGACCTCCACAACAGCAACACACACTTGCAAAGCCAACAAGGAACGACGATCGAAGCTGTACATCAAATACTTGCCCGCTTCCATCTCGCTCAAGTCCATCACCTTCATGCTAAAAACATTCGCCAACCCCATGCTTAAACATTCATAGGATTGTGTGAATGTGTGAAATCAAATCATGTGATGGAGGACTTGTGCAAAAGAAATGTGTGAAAAACTAAATAAGTTAAGCACACCAGACAGTTAATAAACTACAATATAACAGTCAATGACTATGGACTTAAGTAAAAAATAGACTATCGATAAAAATAAGTCATTAGTCCTGAAATGGACAGTATATAAAGAACAAAAGTAAGGCATAATAAACACTAAAAAAATATGACACTTATTTTCTCCTCATAAAAATAAAAGAATAACTATATTTTACTTATTTTCTCCTTATAAAAACAAAGAATAAAAAAATACCTTGTTGGATGTTTTCCCTTTTTTTAACATTTGTACCATTTGTTAGGATAATATCTCAATACTTGTGTATGTACATTTCTTTGTCAAAGCAATTCTTGGTAATAATTCTTATTTGTTAGTGTAACAATGTTGAAATGAGTGTCTAGAAACAAAAACATTTTAGTTGTACATGATATTTAGAAAATGTGTTAGGAATAGATTTTACTTAATTACTACATTTATAAAAAAATATATTTCTAAGAAAATCGATGTGAAAGGCTCCTCACTTTCGATAACAAACTTCTTAAAAAACAAACTTCACACTTAAATAAAGAAAGAAAATAATTAAATATTAATAATAGCTTAAAAATATACTTCTCCTGTCATTTTTGAGAATGAGATGGAAGAATATAAAAATATAAATTAGTAATACAAACTAGCATAGAACCACGATAACGTGGCTGAACAGTAGGCAACAAAATTTCGATAAAAGAATAATTTTTGACTAACTTAGACAATTATTCAACCATTGCCTAAATTCAGTGCAAAAATTAAGTTCGAAGGGTGGTGATATGTAAGGTGTCAGGTAAATCCAATACCTTCCATGAAAACCCTGACATGATAAGCAAATCCAGTAGTATGTCACATGGCTCCGAATAAATCGTGACATTAAATTAACCAAAGTAATACGATTAACGAGTGAGCAAATGGAATACCAGAGACTAACACAAGAATGCCTAAATGCATGTCATACCTTCCCACCGTGAGACAGACGCAGTTCCAAGAGGAGAAACGAGAACAGAATCCGAGAGCAGAACCGTATTAAGCGAGAAGGCCCTACAATATGGGGCGGACACCCACGTTGCCAGCTAACCACTAGGACAACACCCCAGCTGCAAGTTTTAGCGTGAGACTTTCTCGCGTTTCCGTAACGTCAGGACCACCCCCCAGCCCATATTAAATGCTAGAGCCCTCCCGAAGAACAGTATAGATCATACGATAACACAAAAAGGGCCACCCAAACCGCAAGTTTTAGCGCGAGACTTTACGTGTCTGTGTTATGTCAGGACCACCCCCCAGCCCATGTTAAAAGATAGAGCCCTCCAGAAGAACAGTATAGATCTTATGATAACACAAAAAGGACCACACCAGCTGCAAGTTTTAGTGTGAGACTTTTTTGCGGCTCTGTTACGTTGCAAACTTTAAAAACATTGCCCCACCACTAAAGGTATAACGTTTCTCATTGGATGGACAGAATTTTTGTAGGCAGAGCTTAAGGTTAACATTGAGACCATGATTGGTCAGATGAAAACACAGCCAGATAGTTTTTTTTAAACCAACTTCGGTAAATTGTAGTAAGGAGAAGTTAGGAGAGAGTTGCTTCCGAGATGGCGAGGTGAGCCGCATAACAGCGCATAAAGCTTCACTCAGAACTGCAGAAGTCTCATCAGTTACACCCCCTTTTTGCGTAATACTAGTGTCGATCATCAATTAAAGCTCATGGTGTTCACATTTGCCACTTGAAGTAAAAATCTGAAGTGCGATTATTTTTCTGTTATATAGTTATTGAGAAGCCACATCAGCCACTGTAATTTACGACATGTTAGATAAGTAATTAAAGATAATTGAGGGTCTCTGTGAACCATTTTGATAGTTTTCTCTTTTGTGAAACTTAATTTAAACCTAAATTGTAGATGTGATATGGTATAGGTCATCCTTCGATCCATTGTAGAACATGGAAACCCATTCAGGGAATATTCGTTCACATTTTTGTTGAATGCAGTTGGTTTTTACCATCCTGTATTAAAACATTTCCTTTTATCAATAGTGCAATTTATAAACAATGTTTTTTGTGAGTAGAATAAAATTTCCAATGGTAAACTTAACTGCTTTTTCGACGTTATTTTACCAGCTAACTAAAAATAAGAAAGCCTTGAACACCTTCCACTAAATTTAGTTAGTATTAAGATTCTATTACAGGGAGTGCAGTGGAGCTGACGCTGAAATCATTAAGTATTTGATTACATCATCGCTAGTCTCACTGGACTCTTCCGAACTTTACATCTCATGTGCGGTCTGGTGTCTCCTTACCAGCAACAGGACCCAGGTTCAAACTAGTCAATCCCCCAAAAAACACGCTCAGAGAGTCGTTGCGCGAAAGTGGTAGGGAGACATGATATAGAACAAACAGACAGCACGCAGAAAGTTAGAAACCTCTTCGTTATGCAGTTTTCGCCACTCTCCGCTTAAGTCATCCCTTTTTGCTCCGAAAATTTTCCTCAAAATTTTGTTTTCAAATACTCGACACGGCTTTTCATTTTGCACAGTGAGAAACCAAATCTCACACCCATACAGCATATCTGGTGGAATAATACACTCCTGGAAATTGAAATAAGAACACCGTGAATTCATTGTCCCAGGAAGGGGAAACTTTATTGACACATTCCTGGGGTCAGATACATCACATGATCACACTGACAGAACCACAGGCACATAGACACAGGCAACAGAGCATGCACAATGTCGGCACTAGTACAGTGTATATACACCTTTCGCAGCAATGCAGGCTGCTATTCTCCCATGGAAACGATCGTAGGGATGCTGGATGTAGTCCTGTGGAACGGCTTGCCATGCCATTTCCACCTGGCGCCTCAGTTGGACCAGCGTTCGTGCTGGACGTGCAGACCGCATGAGACGACGCTTCATCCAGTCCCAAACATGCTCAATGGGGGACAGATCCGGAGATCTTGCTGGCCAGGGTAGTTGACTTAAACCTTCTAGAGCACGTTGGGTGGCACGGGATACATGCGGACGTGCATTGTCCTGTTGGAACAGCAAGTTCCCTTGCCGGTCTAGGAATGGTAGAACGATGGGTTCGATGACGGTTTGGATGTACCGTGCACTATTCAGTGTCCCCTCGACGATCACCAGTGGTGTACGGCCAGTGTAGGAGATCGCTCCCCACACCATGATGCCGGGTGTTGGCCCTGTGTGCCTCGGTCGTATGCAGTCCTGATTGTGGCGCTCACCTGCACGGCGCCAAACACGCATACGACCATCATTGGCACCAAGGCAGAAGCGACTCTCATCGCTGAAGACGACACGTCTCCATTCGTCCCTCCATTCACGCCTGTCGCGACACCACTGGAGGCGGGCTGCACGATGTTGGGGCGTGAGCGGAAGACGGCCTAACGGTGTGCGGGACCGTAGCCCACCTTCATGGAGACGGTTGCGAATGGTTCTCGCCGGTACCCCAGGAGCAACAGTGTCCCTAATTCGCTGGGAAGTGGCGGTGCGGTCCCCTACGGCACTGCGTAGGATCCTACGGTCATGGCGTGCATCCGTGCGTCGCTGCGGTCCGGTCCCAGATCGACGGGCACGTGCACCTTCCGCCGACCACTGGCGACAACATCGATGTACTGTGGAGACCTCACGCCCCACGTGTTGAGCAATTTGGCGGTACGTCCACCCGGCCTCCCGCATGCCCACTACACGCCCTCGCTCAAAGTCCGTCAACTGCACATACGGTTCACGTCCACACTGTCGCGGCATGCTACCAGTATTAAAGACTGCGATGGAGCTCCGTATGCCACGGCAAACTGGCTGACACTGACGGTGGCGGTGCACAAATGCTGCGCAGCTAGCGCCATTCGACGGCCAACACCGCGGTTCCTGGTGTGTCCGCTGTGCCGTGCGTGTGATCATTGCTTGTACAGCCCTCTCGCAGTGTCCGGAGCAAGTATGGTGGGTCTGACACACCGGTGTCAATGTGCTCTTTTTTCCATTTCCAGGAGTGTATTAAGGATGCTGACAGACCGTTGTGAGCATTGATACGTAACAGAACAGTTTAGAAGGTTTCCTGCATCGATTGTAACCACAAGTCTTAATCCATTTAGGACACGTAATCACGCATACCCTCCCCCCCCCCCCCCCCAATCTCTTCTTCAGTTTGGATTCAGTGTCATTTCTCGAAGTGATGTCCACGCCTAGATACTTAAATGTGTTCACTTTTTCAAACTGCAATTCTCCAACTCTTAACATTTCCTGATCTACTGCTGTTGGCATTCTAGTGGTAACCAGGTATTTAGTTTTGTCTTCACTTATCCTTAGACCTACATCTTCAATAGCCTTGATTAATGCATTCGCAATGCTGTTACAGATTCTCTACCGCTAATGATGTTTATGTCATATGCATACCCTATTATCTTATATTTCCATTTAACTCCACACCCTCCGAATTATCTGCTGCCATTCGTACAATATATTCTAGGACTAAATAAAAAAGTAGCGGAGACAGGGCATCTCCCTGCTTAAATCCGTTCTTTATTACAAATTTTTCTGACTCCAATTTCCCCACGCGTACTCTACCTTCTGTGTTTTGCAAACTCGCTTCTATGAGTCTAACATACTTCTTTGGCATTCCAAGTTCCAAAAGAATTCTGTAAAATTGTGATTGCAGTACTGAATCATATGCTTTTGTAAAATCTATGAAAAGATTATTAACTGTTTTATTGTATTCCCACTTCTTTCCAAAATTTGATGCAGGGTGCATGTTTGGCGTATATCTGTTCCTCCGAAAGCCAGCTTGGTAATCCCCCACAATTTCATCTGCATATGGCGTAAGCCTGCTTAGCAGAATATTCCAGCAAATTATGGAACATACTGGTAATAGCGACATACCTCTATAATTACTACAATCTATTTTGTCGCTCGTCTTAGAAACTGGGATCAGAATCGACCCCTGCCACTCTTGAGGTATCATATCTGAGTTTCATACTTTAGTTATTACTTTGTGAACTACTTCCACCAATTTCTGTCACCCATTTTTAACTAATTCTGCAGTTATGCAATCTGATCCTGGTGCTTTGTGGTTTTTTCAATTTGTTGATTGCATATCTTACTTCCTTATATATATATATATATATATATATATATATATATATATATATATATATATATATATATATATAATGTAGTTGTGGTCTTCAGTCCTGAGACTGGTTTGTTGCAACTCTCCATGCTACTCTATCCTGTGCAGGCTTCTTCATCTCCCAGTACCTACAGCAGCCCACATCCTTCTGAATCCGCTTAGTGTATTCATCTCTTGGTCTCCCCATACGATTTTTACCCTCCACACTGCCCTCCAATACTAAATTGGTGATCCCTCGATGTCTCAGGACATGTCCTACCAACCGATCCCTTCTTCTAGTCAAGTTGTGCCACAAGCTCCTCTTCTCCCCAATTCTATTCAATTCCTCCTCATTAGTTATGTGATCTACCCATCTAATCTTCAGCATTCTTCTGTAGCGCCACATTTCAAAACCTTCCATTCTCTTCTTGTCCAAACAATTTATCGTACATCTTTCACTTCCATACATGGCTACACTCCATACAAATACTTTCAGAAAAGACTTCCTGACACTTAAATCTGTACTCGATGTCAAAAAATTTCTCTTCTTCAGAAACGCTTTCCTTGCCATTGCCAGTCTACATTTTATATCCTCTCTACTTCGACCATCATCAGTTATTTTGCTCCCCAAATAGCAAAACTACTTTACTACTTTAAGTGCCTCATTTCCTAATCTAATTCCCTCTGCATCACCTGACTTAATTCGACTACATTCCATTATCCTCATTTTGCTTTTGTTGACGTTCATCTTATATCCTCCTTTCAAGACACTGTCCATTCCGTTCAGCTGCTCTTCCGGGTCCTTTACTGTCTCTGACAGAATTACAACGTCATCGGCTAACCTCAAAGTTTTTATTTCTTCTCCATGGATTTTAATAGCTACTCCGAACGTTTCCTTTGTTTCCTTTATTGATTGCTCAATATACAGATTGAATAACATCGGGGATAGGCTACAACCCTGTCTCACTCCCTTCCCAACCAGTGCTTCCGTTTCGTACCCTTCGACTCGTCTGAGTGCCATCTGCTTTCTGTGCAAATTGTAAATAGCCTTTCGCTCCCTGTATTTTACCCCTGCCTCCTTCAGAATTTGAGAGTATTCCAATCAACATTGTCTAAAGCTTTCTCGAAGTCTACAAATGCTAGAAATGTAGGTTTGCCTTTCCTGAATATTTCTTCTAAGATACGTCGTAGGGTCAGTATTGCCTCACGTGTTCCAACATTTCTACGGAATCCAAACTGATCTTCACCGAGGTCGGCTTCTATCAGTTTTTCCATTCGTCTGTAAGAAATTCGCGTTAGTATTTTGCAGCTGTGATTTATTAAACTGATGGTTCGGTAATTTTCACATCTGTCAACACCTGTTTTCTTTGGGATTGGAATTACTATATTCTTCTTAAAGTCTGAGGGTATTTCGCCTGTCTCATACATCTTGCTCACCAGATGGTAGAGTTTTGTCAGGACTGGCTCTCCCACGGCTGTCAGTAGGTCTAATGGGATGTTGTCTACTCCGGGGGCCTTGTTTCGACTCAGGTCTTTCAATGCTCTGTCAAACTCTTCACGCAGTATCAAATCTCCCATTTCATCTTCATGTACGTCCTCTTCCGTTTCCGTAACATTGTCCTCAAGTACATCGCCCTTGTATAGTCCCTCTATATACTCCTTCCACCTTTCTGCTTTCCCTTCTTTGCTTAGAAGTGGGTTTCCATCACAGCTCTTGATATTCATGCAAGTGGTTCTCCTTTCTCCAAAGGTCTCTATAATTTTCCTGTAGGCCGTATCTATCTTACCCCTAGTGAGATAAACCTCTACATCCATACATTTGTCCTCTAGCCATGCCTGCTTAGCCATTTTGCACTTCCTGTCGATCTCATTTTTGAGACGTTTGTATTCTTTTTCGCCTGCTTCATTTACTGCATTTTTATATTTTCTCCTTTCATCAATTAAATTCAATATTTCTTCTGTTACCCAAGGGTTTCTACTAGCCCTCGTCTTTTTACCTATTTGATCCTCTGCTGTCCTTACTATTGCATCCCTCAAAGCTACCCATTCTTCTTCTACTGTATTTCTTTCCCCCATTCTTGTCAATTGTTCCCTTATGCTCTCCCTGAAACTCTGTACAACCTCTGGTTCTTTCAGTTTATCCAGGTCCCATCTCCATAAATTCCCACCTTTTTTGCAGTTTCTTCAGTTTGAATCTACAGCTCATAACCAATAGATTGTGGTCAGAGTCCACATCTGCCCCTGGGAATGTCTTACAATTTAAAACCTGGTTCCTAAATCTCTGTCTTACCATTATATAATCTATCTGATACCTTTTAGTATCTCCAGGGTTCTTCCATGTATACAACCTTCTTTCATGATTCTTGAACCAAGTGTTAGCTATGATTAATTTATGTTCTGCGCAAAATTCTATCAGGCGGCTTCCTCTTTCATTTCTTAGCCCCAATCCATATTCCCCTACTATGTTTCCTTCTCTTCCTTTTCCTACTCCCGAATTCCAGTCACCCATGACTATTAAATTTTCGTCTCCCTTCACTACCTGAACAATTTCTTTTATCTCATCATACATTTCATCAATTTCTTCGTCATCTGCGGAGCTAGTTGGCATATAAACTTGTACTACTGTAGTAGGCGTGGGCTTCGTGTCCATTTTGGCCACAATAATGCGTTCACTATGCTGTTTGTAGTAGCTTTCCCGTACTCCTATTTTTTTTAAATTCTTTATTAAACCTACTCCTGCATTACTCCTATTTGATTTTGTATTTATAACCCTGTATTCACCTGACCAAAAGTCTTGTTCGTCCTGCCACCGAACTTCGCTAATTCCCACAATATCTAACTTTAACCTATGCATTTCCCTTTTTGAATTTTCTAACCTACCTGCCCGATTAAGGGATCTGACATTCCACGCTCCGATCCGTAGAACGCCAGTTTTCTTTCTCCTGATAATGACGTCCTCTTGAGTAGTCTCCACCCGGAGATCCGACTGGAGGACTATTTTACCTCCGGAATATTTTACCCAAGAGGACTCCATCATCATTTAATCATACAGTAAAGCTGCACGCTCTCGGGAAAAATTACGGCTGTAGTTTCCCCTTGCTTTCAGCCGTTCGCAGTACCGGAACAGCAAGGCCACTTTGACTAGTGTTACAAGGCCAGATCAGTCAATCATCCAGACTGTTGCCCCTCTTCAGGATCCACACGTTTGTCTGGCGTCTCAACAGATACCCCTCTGTTGTGGTTGCACCTACGGTACGGCTATCTGTATCGTTGAGGAACGCAAGCCTCCCCACCAACGGCAAGGTCCATGGTTCATGGGACATTGAGAACAGGCCTCGGAAGGCGACCCCTGTCCACTTTGCTCCCAACCATACTCTCAAGCCCTTAAAATAAGTGCTTTGACGTAACCTGACAGACAGTCGGCTGCGTCCGATTGGCGCGTGTACAACAAGCACGAAACGCGAGGCTAAATAAACAAACTCTGCGCAAGGCAATTGGAGGTGTGCGAAAGAGAGCTGTTGGAGCCTTGGAATCTGTATCCTCAAAGAAAAGGAAACTGTGTAAAACAGCAAATGTACATAAAATACCTTCTGCACAACCTAAAATTTTTCGTCGCCTAATATCCGTTGAGAATTTTTATTGTATTTCTAATTCTGAATTTGTCATCTACATCTACGTATATACTATATACTCCGCTAGTCACCTAGCAGTTTGTGGCGGAGGGCACAATTCGCACCAAAGTCGTATTATTCCCCCACCACCCTCTGTTCCACTCGCGGATTGCGCGAGGGATAAGCAATTGTCTGAACGCCTCAGTACGAGCTCTAATTTCCCTTATCGCTGAATGGTGATCATTGCGCGATTTGAAAGTTGGTGGTAATAATATATGCTCTACATCCTCGGTGAAGATCTGATTTCGACATTTAGTGAGTAGCCCCTTCCGTTTAGCGCGTCGTCTATTTGAAACTGAGTTCCACTTCAAACTTTCTATGAGATTTGTAACTGTCTCGCGATGCCGAAATGTACCAGTCACGAATCTTTCCGCTCTTCTTTGGCTTTTCTCAATCTCTTGAATCAGACCCTATTGCTAAGGGTTCCATACTCTAATACTGGACGAACTAACGAACTGTAAGCGATTTCCTTTGTTGAAGGACTACATCGCTTCAGGAGTCGACCAATAAACCGCAATCTAGAGTTCACCTTGCCCTTTACTTGGGGAATCTGAACATTCCATTTAAGATCATTTCGAATAGTCACACCCAGATACTTGACAAATGTTACCGCTTCCAAAGACTGGGCATTAAATTTGTACTCGTACTTTAATAGGGATTTTCGTCTTGTTATGTGCAATAGGTTACACTTACTAATTCTGAGAGATAACTGCCAGCCATTACACCACGGCCGGCCGGAGTGGCCGAGCGTTTCTAGGTGCTACAGTCTGGAACCGTGCGACCGTTACGGTCGCAGGTTCGAATCCTGCCTCGGGCATGGATGTGTGTGATGTCCTTAGGTTAGTTAGATTTAAGTAGTTCTAAGTTCTAGGGGACTGATGACCTCAGTAGTTAAGTCCCATAGTGCTCAGAGCCATTTGAACCATTTGAACCATTACACCACGCATTTATTTTCTGCAAATCCTCATTGATTTGTTCACGAATTTCGTGTGATCCTACTTTCCTGTATACTACTGCATAATTGGCAAACAGTCTAATGCGGCTGTCAATACCAACAACCAGATCGTTTATGTAAATCTTAAAAAAAGTGGACCCATTATGATGCCCTGGGGCACACATGATATTACGCTTCTTTCTCTTGAAGTCACCACATTCAGGACGTCATACCGCTCTCTGTCTGTTAGACAACTTTCTATCCAACTGCATATGTCATCGGATAGACCGTAAGCGCGCACTTTTTGGGGCAAGCGACAATGCGGAACTGAGTCGAACGCCTTTCGATAATCGAGAAATATGGTATCAACCAGGGAGCCGGTATCTAGAGCCTGTGGTATATCATCCACAAAGAGGGCCAGCTGTGTCTCGCATGACCGCTATTTCCTAAAGCCGTGCAGGTTTCTGCAGATGAGCTTCTCAGAGTCTAGAAAGGTCATGACGTCTGAACACAAAATCTGTTTCATGATTCTACAACAAATCGATGTCAGTGAAATTGGCCGCCAATAATGTGCATCCGATTTTCTACCTGGGCCTTCTTCCAGTCCCGTGGAACTTTTCGCTGTTCCAATTATCTCTGATAGATGGTGGATAAGAATGTTGTTATATATGGACCATAGCCAGCATAGAATCTTACGGGTATACCGTCTGGGCTAGATGCCTTCTTGGCGTCTAATGATCTTAACTGTTTTACAGTTACATATTCACTAAACACTACGTCAGCCCTCCTTGCGTTTGTTCGATTATTGAAAGGGGGAATGTTGCTCCAGTCCTCTACCGTAAACGAGTTTTTGAAAGCTAGGTTTAGAATTTGGGCGTTCTGTTTATCATCACCCGTTAATTACCAGTACTGTCAGCAGGAGAAGGTATTGAATTATTTGTAGCGTTCATATAGAATTATTTGTCAGCTTTGTTATAGACACTATATTTAATACGTAATAGATGTAATAGTGTATTTATTTCTGACTGTGTATAATTGATTGTAATTATAATAAAATTATTGTAATCTGCTGGGTAATAGCTAAGGAAACGTTACTGAAATGTATCGATAGCATCTACGAAATGTCAGCAGCTGTGCCGTTGTTTATCTTTGCTTATGGAGAGCCTCTATCGTTTTCGAGCAGAGAGGGAGCAGAGCAGCTTAAGTTATGAAAGAATGCGGAAGTTTTGTTGGGCCCTCCCGCCGACGCGGTAGGCAGCTATGGGCGCGCCAGTGTATCCGCGCCTAATTTGTTAATCCCCGAGTATTGAGAGCACTGTAGGAGTGGACAGGTGGAGGTAGGTGCAGTTCCAACTATTGCCTGTCCCGTAATTATCCGTGACTCTGGAGACGACTCGGTCTTCTCATCCAGCTGCAGCAGCAGCGACAGCTCGGCATTGTCTTCGGCTACAGTCTTCGTCGTGCGCACAGCTAAAACATTGTAAGACCGTTTAGTGAAAAATTATAATCTTACATGTGCATTACTCAGTGACATTTCTTTCGCAAGGTATGACTAACTTGACTAATAATTTGCAAAAGTTAAAACTTGTAGGGCACCTCTGTTGTAATTGTCCTCAGACATCATTACCGTGCAAGATCCCTTTCCATTCCATGCAATCATCGAATGTCTTAAGAAGATAAAAACTGATTGACTATTTACTACCAGTTTCGTGTGTTTGCCAATGTCCAGTTTCAGTCTACATTTCCTGCCTCACTAACTGTTCATTCCTGTATTGCATAACAGACGCTAAACTAATTCGCAATTTTTAGCATTAACTTCATTCACTTAAAGTAACATAAAATTTCACTGGAAAAACTAATAACTAGAGATACTGCACAAATTAAGAGCGTGCAATTTCACTTAGTCTTTATTTAACTTAGCGAGTGACTTCTGCTGGCATGGTATATATTTTGTTGTTGTTATTTCAGAAGTACCATCAATTGCTCATTTGCTTATAGTAAACTCAATTCAATGCTTCAATAATCAAAAGTAAATTGCTTGTCTTTTTCAAAATTTTGCGTTACGTTACGCTGAGGTATTTTTTTTTTTTTTACATAACAGAGTTTAAGTTAAGCCAGTCTCTTATTTAACGAGTGACTCCTTTTAATTTTACTTGCAAAATTCAGAATTTCAGAATAAGTAACTGCAAACTCAGTTCTTCTTGATTCATTTATTTTCTCGTGAACAGCCTTCTGTTGCCAGGCCAGTGATTATTTGCTTAAATTTCTTTTGTTCAAATGACTCTGAGCACTATGGGACTCAACTGCTGAGGTCATTAGTCCCCTAGAACTTAGAACTAGTTAAACCTAACTAACCTAAGGACATCACAAACATCCATGCCCGAGGCAGGATTCGAACCTGCGACCGTAGCGGTCTTGCGGTTCCAGACTGCAGCGCCTTTAACCGCACGGCCACTTCAGCCGGCAAATTTCTTTTGTATTACCTTTCTTAAGATTCTGGAGGTTCACTGCCCCAGCGACTTGGCGACGTTTAATCATCCCCTTTTTAGCTAATCAGTGTTTTATTTTTATTATCAGTAATTTTTGTTGTAAATATTACGTGGTACTCTTTTCCTCCCGTGGAGTTCGTGAGCTATTGTACAGTATTCCACGCATTTCAAAATTATCTTCAGTATTTAGCGTAAGTTTAGAGTAGATTCTTCATTCAGGAGAGTCTTTTGTACACTTTCCTCCAGTGCTATTTTCCTTCTTTAACGATAGCCTTACTAACTATAAAACTTTATTAGGCTTATGCGGGCACGGTCAATTATATCGCAATCCAGTAGACCGATTTGGAAGGGGGAGGTTACAACTTTACCAAGTAACAATAAAGTGCCCATCGGTGAACTCAGTGACTTAAGACTTGAGGTCGAATAAATCAAATACTGAATAAAGAAATAGAATTTTTGAAGAAGGAAACTGCAACGTTAGAAAGGGCCCTAAAAGAACACGATGGAAATGAGTCAAAACTGTAAGGCTCGTCTTGTTGAAAAAGAGAGAATTAAGTGCAATTGTAAAAGATGTTATGTTAAGGAAGAAGGTAGAAAACGTATTTTCTAGATGTTTCGCTCCGGGACAAATTTGCTGTTTGTTACAAGGCAAAGACGGGTTTAATGAAGTTCTCAGCATACTGCCAACGTACTAGTTTTAAAGGTTCTGTCTCGAAAAGCTTGCACGTATTTCATAATGCACATCATTCCTTTGCCCTGTAGTGCAACACTTCAAAATTAGCCTATAAATTTTAAGCGGAATCCAGGTGTTTCGGAAGATGATTCGACAGTTTTTAGAGCAAAGACTTACACATTACCTATGTTAGAAAGAGAAACTGTGCTGTGGTTTGACAAAATGAACACTGACGGCCGCATCTGCTACGATGCGACGAAAGACAAGATTTTAGAACCTCTTAGCAATGTAATGATTCTTGTTGGTCTCTTATGTAAATCTTGGATACAACTAGTGCATTATGATTTTGATGTGACAATGAGCAGTAACGTGCTCTAAGATGTATAACGTAATAATGAATAAGGGCTACATGTTGTGGCTGTAACATGTGATTTGGGTGGCAAATTTCTAGGGTGTGGAATGAGCTCTGTGTCGGCACATCCAAAACATTTTTCACAAATCCAGAAGACAAGGAAGGGAAGATCAGAGTTTTCTCGATGTCCCTCACTGAAGCTTCATAGAAAACACTTTTTGAATCAATGAGTAGTTCTATCTAACGCTAAATGAGATCATTTTAGACAGAAAGGTGACCTAAATATAATACACCACTTATCACAAGTTCGTTTCAGCATCAAAGGTAGGCCACAACAAAATGTTAGGATGGCAGCTCCTTTATTTTCACACTGCACGGCTAAAGCTCTATTCTATGTTCTAGGAAAGGAACATGAAGGTATTTTCTTTGAATTAGACAATGATGTGTTCGACACTTTGAATTCTAGAGTTCACTTTGAGCATGGCGCGCCACTACGAAGTGGGTTCGGTCTAAACCTTCCAAGCCAAGAGAACACTTTAAGAAGGTTTCAAGATGCTTGTCATGATATGCGCTTTGGAAACAGAAAGGGTTTGGTGCCGTTTCAAACTGGGCTATCGTCACCGTCACACCACTTATAGGACTGTTTGAAGAATCAAGAAAAGATAGAGGACGGTATATCCCAACATCCCGATCAAACCAAGACTGTCTGTAAAATTATTCTTCGACAATTCGAGGTCTCAGTGGCTTCAAGAACAATCCTTCAGCAGTTGAGGTTAAGTACAGAATTCGGCTTCTTGTTTTAACAGGAAATGCAGACGATGTGCATCGGTTGCTGATGAGAGAATCAGTACAGTTGCCGTGGACACCGAAACGCAAGAGGACGAATTCTTGAAATTATTACCAGTGAACTTTGTATTGACGTGACAGAGGAAAATCAAGTGAAAGCCTAGCGTGCAGGTAGTTACGACATTGCACACATTATGGAAGAGGGAGGAGAATATCTGAGAACAATGCACGAAGTAGGGGAAAAGTTCTGACGCAGAGGACGTTTCGCCTGACTCTTCACTGCATGGCAGGCTATCTCGCATTTCCGAAATGTCGCACCACTGACAAATCCTTGGGATCGCGAACTGAAATGTACTCAGTTCCTGGAACAGATTCTTATTCATGGATATCTACTATTTCTCGAGGAGGTCTTCAAAATCGACAAGAGTCTGGATGACCACAGTAAAACAGTTTGAAATTATATTGTCTGAGTATCATGCACATACCATTTCTATGTGTAACAAAGTAGGTAAGACTTAGACATCAATCATTAAAGCAACGTTTTCTCTGGTCTACGAAGATGTAATTAGTTAGTATGCAAGAACGGAAACATTTATCTGCATTAGGTGTTTAAATAAAGAGAAGCAGTTGGAAGCATTGCAGAAGAACGCAGCAGATAAGACTTTGATGTGGACAGCATCTCGACAATGAAAACCTGAAAATTCGGTTCCTTTCACTCACAACAGGGAATTGACGCAGTTAAAAATCACAGGAAACAAATATGTTTGTTTACCGAGTTGAATTACACTACTGGCCATTAAAATTGCTCCACCATCATGAAATGCAGATGATAAACGGGTATTCATTGGACAAATATACTAGAACTGACATGTGATCACATTTTCACGCAATTTGGGTGCATAGATCCTGGGAAATCAGTACCCAGAACAACCACATCTGGCAGTAATAACGGCCTTAATAGGCCTGGGCTTTGAGTCAAACAGAGCTTGGATGGCATGTACAGGTACAGCTGCCCATGCAGCTTCAACAGGATACCACAGTTCATCAAGAGTAGTGACTGGCGTATTGTGACGAGCCAGTTGCTCGGCCACCATTGACCAGACGTTTTCAATTGGTGAGAGATATCTGGAGAATGTGCTGACCAGGGCAGCAGTCGAACATTTTCTATATGCAGAAATGCCAGTACGGTGACCTGCAACTGCGGTGGTGCATTACCCTGCTGAAATGTAGGGTTTCGCGGGGAGCGAATGAATGGTAGAGCCACGGATCGTAACACATCTGAAATGTAACGTCAACTGTTCAAAGTGCCGTCAATGCGAACAAGAGGTGACCGAGACGTGTAACCAACGGCTCCCCATACCATCACGCCGGGTGATACGCCACTATGGCGATGACGAATACACGCTTCCAATTTGCGTTCTCCGCAATGTCGCCAAACACGGATGCGACCATCATGATGCTGTAAACAGAACCTGGATTCATCCGAAAAAAATGACGTTTTGCCATTCATGCACACAGGTTCGTCGTTGAGCACACCATCGCAGGCGCTCCTGTCTGTGATGCAGCGTCAACAGTAACCGCAGCCACGGTCTCCGAGCTGATAGTTCATGCTGCTGCAAATGTCGTCGACCTGTTCGTGCAGATGGTCATTGTCTTGCAAACGTCCCCATCTGTTCACTCAGCGATCGAGACGTGGCTGCACGACCCGTTACAGCCATGCGGATAAGGTGCCTGTCATCTCGACTGCTAGTGATACGAGGACGTTGGGATCCAGCTGGCGTTCCGCATTACCTTCCCGAACCCACCGATTCCATATTCTGCTAACCGTCATTGGATCTCGACCAACGTGAGCAGAAATGTGGCGATACGATAAACCGCAATCACGATAGGCTACAATCTGACCTTTATCAAAGTCGGAAACGTGATGGCACGCATTTCTCTTCCTTACACGAGGCACCACAACAACGTTTCACCAGGCAACGCTGATCAAGTGCTGTTTGTGCATGAGAAATCGGTTGGAAACTTTCCTCATGTCAGCACGTTGTAGGTGTCGCCACCGGCGCTAACCTTGTGTGAATGCTCTGAAAAGCTAACCGTTTGCATATCACAGCATCTTTTTCCTGTCGGTTAAATTTGGCGTCTTTAGCACGTCATCTTCGTGGTGTAGCAATTTCAATGGCCAGTAGTGTATCTCGTCTAGTCTGAAATTATTTTAATTACGTATTTGTTAGGGTTTAATATTTGTTTGCGTGTATTTATCACAATTTAAAAGCATTTAAATCATTTATAGAAGGCACACGCCCTAAGCCTTCCCGCAGCCTTGCTTTCATACAGTGAGCTGTCTGGTGTGGCCGGCGGTTGTCTGCCTGCTGACGTCACGCGAAAGTCACTATTCACAGTTCCTACGTTGGACTGGTCGCCTGAGTAGAGACTATCAGTGGCATTACCCAGTGATTTGCGTTGTGCTAACAAGAAAACTCTAATCGTATACCTTCATCTCCTTGTAGAGGATGACGAATCGCCCATTGTAAATGATAAGATTAAAAGGCCGAGTGCATGTAATGCCTGCCGCACTAGCCCACATAGAAATTCTGCGTTTGCTTTAAAGTACTGTACTACATTTTATCAACTTAATGATGTCCTCTACTTCATCCATACCGTACCCATTTTCACGTTTAGATGAAATATGCCTGTTCGGCACTCCAGCAGCTTTCACATTACAAAATTCGTCGAGAAATACCATATCAGCAGAGTCAACTTTTGCGACATGCTTAACAACTCACTAAACTTTAATTATAAACAGTTTATTTATACATAATAAGTAGTTGTTGGAGAGAAGCCATAGAAGTAATACTTGTTAAAACTTACGTCTGGTGATACTGTTGCGTTTTCAATGATAAAATATATCAGCAACCAGAAGGATAGCAATGACTACAAAATAATAGCACAACAGTTTCGAAAAGTGAGTTAGGAACAGATCGGTTTTCGAGTCATAGCCTACAAAACATGTCATGGTGTTAGAAACGATAAATATTACGACGTTCCTCCACACTGACCACTACAAAATTTTTCCATCCGTGCAATACATGTTTTTACATACAACATACGTAAGTGTAATCATACAGTCCGTACGCGTCAATAACCCAATGTTCAGTATTCGTCGGCTGAAATCATGAATGTAAGATGTCAAACTTATTTCGAGTGTACAATACAATTTCTTTCCAATCGAATGTAGCAACTGACGTTTGGAGTCGAAGATATTTTTCCTCCTATACGCGTGTGGTACAAAATGTGCCTCCTTTATGACTGCTTGTTAACAACCATCAGTCTTGGAGGATCAGCGTAGACAGTATACGCCTCCACTCATCTGTATTTTTAATTTACACTGCATTCTCTCTCTTTTGCTCCCATTATTGATTGTATCTCCTTCCATTTCTCTCTTTTACTATCACTGTCTCTCACTGACAATTTCTCCTCTCTTTGCCTTCCACTGATTATTTTCAAGTGGTTCAAATGGCTCTAAGCACTATCGGACTTAACATCAGGGGTCATCAGTTCTGGGGTCATCAGTCCCCTAGACTTAGAACTACTTAAACCTAACTAACCTAAGGACATCACACACATCCATGCGCGAGTCAGGATTCGAATCTGCGACCGTAGCAGCATCGCGGTTCCGGACTGAAGTGCCTAGAACGCTCGGCCACAGCGGCCGGTGATTATTTTTATCCATTGCTCTTTATTTCTCTTTCACTGCAACATTCTCTCAACCACCATCACTGTCTCATTTTTGTTTCTCCTTCCTCTGGCACTGTCTTCTCTCTCTTCCCCCGTCACAGTCTTTTTGGTACTCTCTTCCAGCACAAAAAAGTGCGAATGAATTCGCAAGCCAAAATTAGTGCTGAGAAAGGCCAAATGAGGAATGGAGCCGCTGGTTCTCCAGTAATTTGAAGAGGAGCATATTCGCCTTTTTTGTGGTCCGACAGGTGTATTTGTTGCTAGTCCCCTTCTCTTCCCTGCAACAGCTGGGTTTGCTGCTTATGTAAAACGAATTCAGTACCTCAACAAGATTTTGACAATTCAATTATATACCTCGACACATTTATATACTTTGACACATATAAACAACGAATAATTACGCATAATATAAGATTAACACAAAATCGTTTGCTCTGCGCTTTTCTGGATAGCTCATCGACCGCAATTCATAGAAAAGACCATGCTTATGGTTTGTCATAAAAAATTAAAAATGTTAATAGAAATATTTTACTGATTTGCAGTCTTTCAAGTTTTAGATAATCTATGGCAGTTAAATTAAGTTCTTCTCTGGCATGTTCAGTCTCTTCTTAGCCCCTTTTTACACTCAATACTAGTTGTGCATATTTGTGTAGGTGTGTAGTGCCCATGATAAAGAACCAGTGCGTTATAAGGCTTTATTGGTGATAAAATGTTGACTGACGGCATAATTTGGTGACCTAAGAACCCTTACCATGACCCTAGATTCCTCGCCATGTGTTCACTATATCAGTAAAAACACATTTACACCTCAGTCCGGATTTTTTTTAAAAGTAAGTCTTCTGACTGGTCTGACTGGTTTGTGGCGGCCCTCTATGGATTCCTCTCCTGTGCCAACCTCTTCATCACATAGTAGCACATGCAACCTACGTCCTCAACTATTTGTTGGATGCATTCCAGTCTCTAGCTTCCTCTACAGTTTTTACCGTCTACAGTTCTCACTATTATAGTGGAAGTTATTCCATGATGTCTTAACAGATGTCCCGTCGTTCTGTCACTCACTTGTTGTTGTCAGATTTTCCAACTATTCCTTTGCTCTCCGGTTCTGCGCAAAACTTCCTCATTCCTTGTCAGTGCACGCAATTTTCAACATTCGTCTGCAGCTAAAATGCTTCGATTTTGTTCTGTTGCCGCTTTCTCATAGTCCATGTTTTACTACCATACAACGCTTTGCTCAAAATGTACATTCTCAGAAATTTCTTCCTCATATAAAGGTGTTCGCTGCAATTAGGCTTGTCTTGCCCAGAAACGTTCTTTTTGCCAGTGCTAATGAGAGCCCATGAGAGTTCTTGGAGAATTTGTGGTGGAACAGGACGTCCACGAACACACCTATGAATCATGTCTGACTTATGCTCGATTGCATTTAGGTCGGGACTCACCGCCGGCCGTTCCATTACCACAATATCCAAATTTCACAAGACACCACTTTTGACACCCATCAAATAGGTTCTGTCTTTAGAAAGAATTCAGAGCACTCCACATGGCCCAGCAGTATCTGTTTGATTCACTGCCTGGCAGTAAGACAGCCATGTACAACGACAAGATCCATTATGGCTGTCAACAATAAAGCCTCCTCATAACATCACAGAACTTTGAAAACTTGCCGTTTTCCCGGGCAACATGTGGCAGATACCGCTCACAACGAGTCTCCGCACACAAAAACGGCCATCTCTTTGCGTCAGAGGATTCTGGACTCGTCTACGAATAAAACGTCTCGCCAGTGACGAAATTGCCAGTTGACATGGAAAAGACAGAACTGAAGACGAGATGAAGGGTGTCGTGCCAAGCGGGGTACTCGAACAGGACGTCTGGGTCGCATGGTCCAATCTCGTAACCTGATCATTTCAGTCTGATCGGACAGAGCGGTTCCAGTGGCAATTCTAAGATCGTCTAGCAGTGATCTGGCGGTAAGAGTAAGATGCTGCAATGCTGAGTCGCCCAGATATCGGTCTTCACTTGGTATTGTAATGCCCGGCGACTTTATCCAACTCAGCTTGTGTACTGTCCTGTTTCCCTATGTGCCCACAACATATGGATGACACATGGGGAGGCATTGGCACTTGCAGTAACAAGACCGAAGGTCGGTTCGTTTTGGATAAAAGAGACTGCCCTTGAAACTTTGCACTGTATTAAGACGTCCCATTGCATGTGTTTTGTTGAATACAATGTCCACAAACGAAAACTGCCATCTGCGTACCTCATTAGAAAACAGTGGGACACCGGTCGTCACTTCCTTCTGACGGGTCACGGGACACTGTCATGATTGCTACGGCAAATAGATGGCGAATAATTTTAATTGTTGCCCACCGGGAAAGCGTAGATCTCGCACCATGCAGTAACATCACAGGTATCGCCTGTATCAAAATAGATGTAATATACCGGATGTTGATACATGTGTTCCCCCAGTTCTTGTGAACAGTGTAACTGGAAAGGCAGGGGTCAAACTGAAATTAATAGGCATAATCCTCAAGAACTGTTGTCCACGCAGGAAGGAGTTAGCTTATATAAAATTCTTGTTCAACATACTGGGTGATCAAAACGTCCGTATAAATATGAAAACTGAATAAATCACGGAATAATGTAGATAGAGAGGTACAAATTGACACACATGTTTGAAATGGCATGGGGTTTTATTAGAATAAAAAAAAAACCATTCAAAAAATGTCCGACAGATGGCGCTTCATCTGATCAGAATAGCAATAATTAGCATAACAAAGTAAGACAAAGCAAAGATGATGTTCTTTACAGGAAATGCTCAATATGTCCACCATCATTCCCCAACAACAGCTGTAGTCGAGGAATAATGTTGTGAACAGCACTGTATAACATGTCCGGAGTTATGGTGAGGCATTGGCGTTGCATGTTGTCTTTCAGTATCCCTAGAATTGTCGGTCGATCACGATACACTTGCGACTTCACGTAACCCCAAAGCCAATAATCGTTTTGGATAATCTGAGGACCTGGGAGGCCAAGTGGCGACTGAGCACACGATCATCACCATACGACGCGCGGAAGAGATCTTTCACTCAGGTTTTTTTTGTTCTAGTAAAAGCCCATGTCATTCCAAGCATGTGTGTCAATTTTTACCTCTCTATCTACATTATTCCGTGGTTTATTAAGTTTTCAAATTTTTACTGACTTTTTGATCACCCGGTATAACTGAGATTTATTCGTTGGTCTCTGACCCTTTCTTCATAGGTACAAAGTGAAAGTTTCACGGATGTATTCACTCATTTCCAGAGGCAGACGCTACAAAAGAGGTGTTGTGCGTCATTAAGTGGTACGTTTCTAGATGAATCACCTAGTATATTTCTTCCTCCTATGCACTGAACCGTGACGAAATGTCACCGTTGGTTCTATGCGTTTCCTCCTTGTCTGTAGCGCATTCCTTTTGAAATTCCCGCTTCACGCTCTCATGTTTTCTTATCGCAGCCAGAGGGTGCTGTGGCGTGGCTGAGGCAGGCTGCCTGTCGTGTTTGCGGGAGTGCGTCGATCGGGAGGAGGATCTCTTATTGCAGACATCTGGGTGTGGACGGGAGGCGACGCTATTTTGTTGATGGTTTGGCGTGACTCGTATCAGGTGTGATGCATCGTTAAAGCCGTGATAGCAACCAATGTTACTGTCGTGGTCTCAGGTGGATCCAAGGGGATGAGGCCTGGATGTCCATTGAAACTCCTATCCTACTGATGTCATCGGACTTAAAGTAAGACGTTTTGACCATTATTTGCATCATTTGCAAGCAACTGGGAATTTCGGGGTCTGCAGTAATTCGGCGAAGATTATTTGTTTCGTCTATGTGTAAATGATTGAACAAGGGGCAGTTTATTTAATGCTCACCTTATGGTCGTGTTCTGCGTGTGTTGCTTGCGAGTGTAAACTTGCCTCTCACATTTGTCTGTTGATTTTAAGCGCATCGTCAAATACTGAATCCAAGTAGTGAATTTCAATTAATTAACTGATTTCTTTGTTTCCTCGTCACGACGCGTGTTAAATGGCAAAGTAGAATAGTAGACTTTAACGTGCTACCTCATATGCGTGGCATCAATAGCAGAGCCCAACCTGTTAAGTAATTAGGGCTTGTGGTAAACAAAGGTATTTAAGTGTGTTGTTTTTAATATTATCTGAAATGTGTCAATGATTTATGTTGCTCTAGTTAATTCTGGGGTGTGAACGGAAGTGTTGGCACGACTGCCATTTAAGGGAATCCTGCTAGTTTTGATTGTTTTGGAAACTTTAATTGAGAGAGAAACTAGTGTGCTTTAGTCCTACCTTGGGTTAAGGATATATTAGGGCCCTGGAATTTGTACTGCAGGCTGCAACATCATCCTGTTGTTTTATGTTGTTTTTTTTCTCAAGCTAGGTGTTTGCGCTAAACATGCTTTAGGCTGAGCGTTTCGCCCCTAAGCGTTATACTTGGGTTTCAGCTGAGTGTTCAGTCTATTGACTGTCCATCGTACGCCACATCGGTAATGGTCAACCTGTCATCAGTTGAATTCAATGCTGTAGTTAGTTGTAAGTTAGTACTGGTTCCATTACCTTCTGACCAAGGTTCTTGCTCGACGCTTGTCTTTAAATACGCCGCTAACCTGGTTAGCGCATGTTGTGGTTAGCTTAAATTAATCACTGCTCAATAGCCCAACACAGTTTATCGGCGGTCAGAAGCAGTCAATGTGTTATTTATTCCCTTATTCTGGTCAATCTATAAGCATGCTATTCTTAATTTTGTTACTCTAGGTAGCCATTAAGTTGCCATTTTCAGGGCGTTTAGATGGAGTGCAGCTCCTTTGAGTATAGATTTGCCAATTTCCAATTTAGTTTTTTCCAGTTTTTAATCATGCTTATGCGTATATATATATATATATATATATATATATATATATATATATATATATATATGGGTGGAATCTAAATGTTTTTTATTACTATTGAGTTGTACTTAATGTCATATTGTAGAGAAAGGAACTTATTGGAGATAAACAGTCACCGTGTTGCGGACGGTGCACTTTCCTGTTATTCACCTTAATGCTCTAGTCAGTGTGTAAACTTGCTAATTATTTTCCATTTAAATGTAGTGTGCCTGCCTTGATGTTATAAGTGACGTGTTTCGTAACCAGTTCTTCAACGCGCCTACGTGCATATTTTTATTTATGGGAGAACTTAAATTGTATTATCCTGTTGAAGTTTAAAGTGCAGAAAACTGAATCAAGTGTTTATTACTGTTCTAGTGCTATTACCCGCCAAGTATAACACGCGACATTTTCTTGGTCTGTTATCAAGTGTTGCAACAAATGCAAATTTCAGTGAAGTGCTGCGCTGTTTCAGTTGTTTCCGTGATTTCCTATCCCCGCAAATAATATTTAATTATTTGATATAAGACTGATTAAGTCTTGTTGAAATATTGGAGGGAGGTGCGCGTGACATACGCACATCTCGCGAATGACTACGAAGACGTGATTAGTAAGATTCAGGTTTGTCCAGAGGCTTACCACGTACGCCACTCGCGACTCTAACAGGTAGGAGGGAAGTGAAGGAGGACCACAAAGTGCCTTCATCCAGGCATCGTAAGGTAACTTGCAGATCGTAAATGTAGACGTAGAAACTTTACTGGCATTACTAATGAACTAACAAGAAATATTGAGGACAAAGTACAGTTTATTATAACCGATTACAAAAGTCTTGGGAAGCTTCTGTGAGTCAGGAGAGCTAACGCGGGCGCGGCTGTTGTCTGGAACCGGAGTGTCGAGTGCCGCAGCGGCAGCGACAGCGACAGGTGCGCCTCGCCTCCGCAGCAGCTGGCGGTGGCCCTTGATGGAAGTTTGGCGAAGGCGAAGGACGGGCGATGCGGCCTCACAGAATACCGATGAGCGGAGCTACGCCGGCTTTGGATTTGCGTCACGCGCTCCCCTCCCTCCCACACGTGCCAACCAGTGGTCGCCGTCTCCTCCCTCTCTAACGAAGCGACACCCAACAGCCCTGACCTCGCACAGTACCGTCTGGACACCCAGCATCAGCACCAGATGTGTACAGTTTCTGTAGTTCCCTTTTCCTACAGCTAAATCGGTGTAACGTTCGCTTGACATGACGCAAGTGTTCTGGAGGCTAGTTTCCTCACGTTTTACAAAACACTCGTTCGACCTATACTTGAGTATTGTTCCTCAGTGTGGGATCCGTACCAGGTCGGGTTGACAGAGGAGATAGAGAAGATCCAAAGAAGAGCGGCGCGTTTCATCACAGGGTTATTTGGTAAGCGTGATACCGTTACGGAGATGTTTAGCAAACTCAAGTGGCAGACTCTACAAGAGAGGCGCTCTGCATCGCGGTATTGCTTGCTGTCCAGGTTCAAATGGTTCAAATGGCTCTGAGCACTATGGGACTTAACATCGATGGTCATCAGTCCCCTAGAACTTAGAACTACTTAAACCTAACTAACCTAAGGACATCACACAACACCCAGTCATCACGAGGCAGAGAAAATCCCTGACCCCGCCGGGAATCGAACCCGGGAACCCGGGCGTGGGAAGCGAGAACGCCACCGCACGACCACGAGCTGCGGACTTGCTGTCCAGGTTTCGAGAGGGTGCGTTTCTCGATGAGGTATCGAATATATTGCTTCCCCCTAGTTATACCTCCCGAGGAGAACACGAATGTAAAATTAGAGAGATTCGAGCGCGCACGAGGGCTTTCCGGCAGTCGTTCTTCCCGCGAACCATACGCGACTAGAACAAGAATGGGAGGTAATGACAGAGGCACGTAAAGAGCCCTCCGCCACACACCGTTGGGTGGCTTGCGGAGTATAAATGTAGATGTAGATCGCTTTGTAGCCATTCGGTCATGTATTACCAGAAGAGAAACTACTGGAATGGCAGTTTTAGTTTGGATCGTAGACCAACGAATGACAGCCAACCGCTTCGTTGGCCGAGATTTGTTTTGTGTGTACGGGCGGCAAATCGGAGCCAGCGAAGACATTGGCCTCGGTTGCGGTTCGGTCTCGTGGCGGTACGTTGTAGTTGGGACCCAGTGTGCGCGCCGCGTCGAATGTTCGTTGGTTCAGTAGCGATTTGTTGTGTCTCTAGAACGGGTGTGCATTTAAGTTTTTCAGGACAGCCACAAGTCGCACTTAGCACGTTTCATTGACCGGCTTCACTCTTTAAAAAGAGCATCAAAAACTCTGGAAGTTGTAGTTTAAAGTACAGTAGTTAGCTGTTAAATTAAAGAGCGAAAGTAGTCAATGAAATATACTGAGTGCAATTTGTCACTGTCCCGAAAACGTGAATTTCAACAGTCGCTGTTTCCCCTGTAGGCAATGCATGCATCTGCTGAGGGTGTTTACTTATTGTGTTTAATTATACTCCAGTATAAAGTGGAATACTGAAAAAGCATTAAAGCTGTTAGGGTTTTATCGTGAATGGAAATGTTTATGGAACCGTAAGAACTGAATAGACTAGATGCTTGGAGTGAAATAACTCAGCTATTAGAAACTGATATAACATGAGGGAAAAAAATGGTGTCTATATTGACATCCTGTCGTCGTGAGCGACAAAGAGAATCAAACAAAACTATGAGTGACTATAAACTTTCGGCTGCAAATAAAGCTCTCCTAGCAGAGGCGTTAGCTTTCAAAACTTTTAGGGCCTACGGAACTCAACAATAATTCGGGATCTGTAGCTTTCAATTGGAAAAAAACTATGAAATAGCTCATATTTCAACTGAGGTTTAAGGTCACTCATTAATTTACTCCCACACAGGGCTCTCTACTTTTAGAAAAGATTGTCCACCAGCGCTTCCTCTTCTTCTTTTTCTGGTGATCGGAGTGTTCCAGTAAAATAAGTACTGCACGTGCGGCGACTACAAAATCCTCTTCTTCCTTCATAATATCAATCAGTGAAATTGTAATTAAAATGCTACTTTATAACAATAACGAAACGGGAGTAATGTCGGCAAGTTACCAGCGCCAACAGCGATTCCAAAGGGCCGAATGCCTTAGTCCCAAGCCCTTCGTTTGGTGTGGACGAGAAGCCCAACGTCAATACACTGGCGATCAATGTTCGGCATAATCCAGTCTCCGTCGATCGTTGACCTTCCTTGGACTAGTGTGTACGCATCTATATGGTGTTCTCAATGCGATTAAATTTTGCTACACTGCCTCGCATGTGATGAATGTCACTGATGTAATGATTACTGATATGCTGTGTACTGTATAAGTAGTGCATGTGAAACAAGAACTGTAAATCTTCATGGCTTGTGATGTCTAAGGTTATCGTCAGTAAAACAAGAACGAAAAAGAAAGAAAGAAAAAGGTTAGCGTAGCCGCGTATCGTGCTGGAGGACCCGGTACCTCCACGGATTTTTCTGAAGTAGGGTCGTCTGGAGTTTGGTCCACTCAGTCTCACGAGGCCCTATGAGGAACTGCTGGAATAAAGGAGGAGTGGTATCATCAAGGTTTATCTGGGGCATTAATGGCTGGAGTGACTGGCGACATGCTGATCACATGATTCCGATCGCCGATCGCCGATCGCTCCTGTTACTACGTTGTAGGTAACAGTTGGCCGTTCGAAGCAGCCCTAAAGACTAATCCGTGAATTTCTGGTAACCCATCAAGGAAAGTGGGACTGCAGCCAGATGCGAAGTACTTGAATAATGATAGGAAAACAAGCGACTATATTTGAACCTACGTCGTTTATTCTTTTTACCACATGCTACCAGTTTCGACACCAAATGGTGTTATCTTCAGGCCCAAAGCATAACCTGCCATTCACAGCCGTTTTCAAGTGCAGTGAACAGAGGCAAGTACTTGCCTCCACGTGCCTTGGAGTTACAGTTGTCGTCTGACATTCATGGGCTTGTTATTGACACGGAAGGTCAATCGAGTTAATTTTGGCCCGCTACATGCCATTCTGTTCATTGCACATGATAACGGTTGTGGTTGGCAGTTTACGCTTGAGGCCTGAAGATGATACCTTTTTGCTGTCGAAAGTGGTAGCATGTGGTAAAGGGAATTAACGACGTATATTCAAATACAGCCGCTGTTATCATTACGCAAGTAATCCGTAAATTATGTTTAAGTCTACGATTTATGACTATTTTTTTTATTTTTGCTCCCTCAAACACATTTTATATACATAAATCTAATACAGGACGAGCGTAAAATATTTTTCTGATTACAAAAATTTGTAAGGAACATCGCTACATACTGCTACGAGATTTGTTGCAAATGGTAGTTCAACTCTTAAAGAATTTTAGGGATGTTCCTACCAATGACGGATTTTTGTGAATGGTAGCCTAACTTATGAAGCTGTTTACGTTCACTTCAGTTACAGGAACTTCGACCGCGGCTAGTTTGTCAACAAAATGGTGCACCGCCACCTGGAAGTTACTTGTTCAACAGTTCTTAAATGGCTCTGAGCACTATGGGACTCAACTTCTGAGGTCATTAGTCCCCTAGAACTTAGAACTAGTTAAACCGAACTAACCTACGGACATCACACACATCCATGCCCGAGGCAGGATTCGAACCTGCGAGCGGTCTCGCGGTTCCAGACTGCAGCGCCTATAACGGCACGGCCACTTCGACCGGCGCAACAGTTCTTACATGAAACCGTTGTGGACAGACTAATCAAGCCGGCCGGAGTGGTCGAGCGGTTCTGGGCGCTACAGTCTGGAACCGCGTGACCGCAACGGTCGCAGGTTCGAATCCTACTTCGGGCATGGATGTGTGTGATGTCCTTAGGTTAGTTAGGTTTAAGTAGTTCTAAGTTCTAGGGGACTTGTGACCTCAGCAGTTGAGTCCCATAGTGCTCAGAGCCATTTGAACCATTTGCACCAGACTGATCAGTAGAGATGGTCTACCATCGTGGCCATAGCGTTCGGCCAGACATTACACTACTTCATCTTTCTCTGGGATATCATTAAGATTAATGTTACCTCACCATTTCCTAATGTGCAAAATCGTACGGTACACATACCAGATGCGATGGAGACCGTGGCGGGAGAGATATGGTGACAGAAAAGGAGAGCAATTGAACATCGCCAAGACGTTCTACGAGCAGCAAAACTAAACTAAACTAAATGGGTTAGGCTACCATTTGCCACAAACCGCCTAGCTGCATCTAGCTTAGTTCCTTCTAGATAAAGTTTTGTAAGCAGTGAAAGACATCATGCTTACTCTTGATATATAAAGTGGAATTGCAGCATTCAGCCAGAAATTGACAGTCCAATTCATAATTTAATTGATAGTTGCGGATTACATGTCCAAACGGCAAGAAGGCTGAGAGCTATCTGTTAGACTTACCAACCTAACAGTCGTTAGCACGGGGAATGTAGAACGAGGTAGTGGCTGTTAGGTGGCAGTAATGTTTCGGTAGAATAGCACACAGCCATGAGCTCTGGGTGAATATACAGTGTTAGCTTAGTACTTCTGAGTTTCCAGACAACGACTATACGAAATATTGAAACACGCGCAAAAAAATGACCCATATCGGCATCTAGCGCACCTCTCCAAGTTTTTCAAGCACAATACAAGTGCTTAGTAAGGGTAGCGTTTGTGGTTCTTCAGACGTCAACATAAGTGGAAGTGAATGTGCTAGTATTTCATAGACATACACTCCTGGAAATGGAAAAAAGAACACATTGACACCGGTGTGTCAGACCCACCATACTTGCTCCGGACACTGCGAGAGGGCTGTACAAGCAATGATCACACGCACGGCACAGCGGACACACCAGGAACCGCGGTGTTGGCCGTCGAATGGCGCTAGCTGCGCAGCATTTGTGCACCGCCGCCGTCAGTGTCAGCCAGTTTGCCGTGGCATACGGAGCTCCATCGCAGTCTCTAACACTGGTAGCATGCCGCGACAGCGTCGACGTGAACCGTATGTGCAGTTGACGGACTTTGAGCGAGGGCGTATAGTGGGCATGCGGGAGGCCGGGTGGACGTACCGCCGAATTGCTCAACACGTGGGGCGTGAGGTCTCCACACTACATCGATGTTGTCGCCAGTGGTCGGCGGAAGGTGCACGTGCCCGTCGACCTGGGGCCGGATCGCAGTGACGCACGGATGCACGCCATGACCGTAGGATCCTACGCAGTGCCGTAGGGGACCGCACCGCCACTTCCCAGCAAATTAGGGACACTGTTGCTCCTGGGGTATCGGCGAGGACCATTCGCAACCGTCTCCATGAAGCTGGGCTACGGTCCCGCACACCGTTAGGCCGTCTTCCGCTCACGCCCCAACATCGTGCAGCCCGCCTCCAGTGGTGTCGCGACAGGCGTGAATGGAGGGACGAATGGAGACGTGTCGTCTTCAGCGATGAGAGTCGCTTCTGCCTTGGTGCCAATGATGGTCGTATGCGTGTTTGGCGCCGTGCAGGTGAGCGCCACAATCAGGACTGCATACGACCGAGGCACACAGGGCCAACACCCGGCATCATGGTGTGGGGAGCAATCTCCTACACTGGCCGTACACCACTGGTGATCGTCGAGGGGACACTGAATAGTGCACGGTACATCCAAACCGTCATCGAACCCATCGTTCTACCATTCCTAGACCGGCAAGGGAACTTGCTGTTCCAACAGGACAATGCACGTCCGCATGTATCCCGTGCCACCCAACGTGCTCTAGAAGGTGTAAGTCAACTACCCTGGCCAGCAAGATCTCCGGATCTGTCCCCAATTGTGTATGTTTGGGACTGGATGAAGCGTCGTCTCACGCGGTCTGCACGTCCAGCACGAACGCTGGTCCAACTGAGGCGCCAGGTGGAAATGGCATGGCAAGCCGTTCCACAGGACTACATCCAGCATTTCTACGATCGTCTCCATGGGAGAATAGCAGCCTGCATTGCTGCGAAAGGTGGATATACACTGTTCTAGTGCCGACATTGTGCATGCTCTGTTGCCTGTGTCTATGTGCCTGTGATTCTGTCAGTGTGATCATGTGATGTATCTGACCCCAGGAATGTGTCAATAAAGTTTCCCCTTCCTGGGACAATGAATTCACGGTGTTCTTATTTCAATATCCAGGAGTGTAGAACGACAGCAGCCAGATTTGGAAATCTCTTAACTGGGATGCCTATTTGCAGGCGCTAACTCAATATATGTGACAATACGGATCCCACTATTTGACTAAATATTGTGACACACCTACCCCGTAACGATGTGCTTTTTGTCAGAGTATTACAAACAGTAGTTTTCAGAGGTGCACTATCACTTAATGTGGGTCATTTGTCTGAATGTCTTGTAGTTTTCGCTCATGCTTCTTTTGAAACCCAGAAGCAATTTAGCCCTGTGTAGGAGTCGTCCACTTGGTGTATGCATCACTATTGAACTTAGAAATCATAATCTAGAGAATACATCAGTGCATTTATACAAAATGGTCAGGAAGATTTCGATGTTGTCACTATAGTAAACAAAAAGAGGCGTCTAGAGGTGGCATCTTGTAATTTAAACTCTCCCTTTAGTCACGCAGGGCTGACGTGCAACAGCCAGCAGTGCAAGACGGCGCTGAAGTCATTATAATTGCGTGGAGACGCCACGTGGAAGCCGGTTTCGGTTACTGTGTGGCCATACAGAGCCACTACTTCATGGTGGTGGTGCTTTGTTACACCACGATAACTTTCTGCACTCATGTATGAGTTGTCACCCACCTTGATTTGTTCAATTAGGGAAGGTTAATTTGTTACAACTCCTACTTAAGCAATGTGAAGGCTGCTGCTGCGAATCTGTATTCTGATGAACTTAACATCCTACTTCTAGAATGGAAATTACATACCCAATTTATCCTAAACTTCGCTCGTGTATAGATATTCACACATATTGTACACATCTCTTTCTCACTCTCTCTTTATTCATTTCCACCTCTCCCTTTTATCCATCTGCTCCTACCCTCTCTTTGACAACTCTCCCTGCCCCTCTCTCCATCCATATCCTTTTCCTCACTCTGACCATGTCCTCCTTCCCCTTAATCTGTCTGTCTTCTTCTCCCTCCTCTCTCCCCCCTGTCTCTCTCCATTCTCCCTTCCTCCTTTTTCCGTGCACATCCTTCTCCCTCTGTCATTATACATCTGCCCACTCTCCCTATTCGATCATGTCCAACCTAACTTGTAACTCTAGCAAAGCCTGGAAAATGTACCTGCACGACTTGCCTACCATGCAGAACAACTGACATGTCAGAGGCAGAAAACCCATTTATGCCGGTCCTCAGCTCCTATGGGAGCTGATTCTCACATAGCAAGCATTATGTGTGGAAAATTTGGTTGAAGCTGTACATACACACATTCACACATACAAACATCATTTTTTATAAAAATAAAGGTACTGACAGACTACTCTCCTAAGCTGTGGCCTTACTTCCTTGTATGAAAGATAAATGTGAAGACGATGGTCCGAAAGCATAGTATTCTAACAGACTTATTAAAAGAAGCACTGAAGCTTCCGCAGAAATTACTTCTAACCCTAAAAATGGCCGAGCGGTTCTAGGCGCTTCAGTCCAGAGCCGCGCGACAGCTACGGTCGCAGGTTCGAATCCTGCCTCGGGCATGGATGTGTGTGATGTCCTTAGGTTGGGTAAGCTTAAGTAATTCTAAGTTCTAGGGGACTGATGACCTCAGATGTTAAGTCCCATAGTGTTCAGACCCATTTGAACCATTATTTTAACTCAAAAAATCTTCTTCATTCTGTTCTCTCCGCATATGATACTGCAGCTTGTTCAGTACCGCACACCTAAGAATACGCACACAAAACTTGATTTGAGAAGAAAACTGCTGAAACATGGCACCCTGCGGTATGTCAGATTCACTACTACGATTTGTGCACCTGCAGTGAAGTCTATTCGAAGTGCATTCTACCTGCACACTCTCCAACTTCGAAACATATGCACGTACAAATGGATATAACTGGGCGAATATCACGTGACCATCTGCTCTGAGACTTCAGCTGTACCATTGGGCGATGTAATATTGGTGATATTCCACAACTTCATCCAAGATAGGCAAAATTCATGCACCATCTCTCTCGCGCAATGGACTGAAGACCAACCGAATCGTCTACGTGCTTAGAGAACTCTACTCCAAGCGCTAACACTCTGAGTGATTAAAAACTATTATGTTAATCTTACTCATTTGATTTGAACAGGAAAATGGAAGCAACAGAAATCCTAGCCCACTACTGCCCCCTACTGCCCCACCTAAACAGGATTCATTCTGCGATTTCACTCCCTGTGGTTGTAGTGACAACTAGTACCCTTAAAAGGTAGGAGGCAATTTACTAGTTCTTTATTAGATCCAATCTCCTCAGTATTCTGTGTATTTTGATCTCCAACGCTTCGTATTGGGAATTTAGGTGTGGTGTGGGTTCGTCACTGTAGCCAAACAGACTACACACCGAAGCTTCCTTTTCTGTACACATCATCTTAGGTGTTTCTTTAAGTTCCTACGGCTGTCACCAGTCCTGCCATGAGATTTTCTCCTATTTAGACCCAGTGTTACACAAGTTCTCATAAAACATGGTTTTAGCAACATTAGCTAGACACATTTTTGTTCTAGGATCATAGTCCAATATCATATATGCCGCCTTTTGATCTAATTTCGAAGTTTTGATTTTACCACCACCATAGGAAAGGTTCTCACTCAGTAAATGTAATCGTCACAGCTATCCTAGCAAGCCTATCAGCTTCTTCATTACCACTAATTCCTAAGTGACCCGGAGCAGGTATACCCTGTTGCTTTATCGTTGTCTTACAAAGGTTTTGTGATATTCTGCAACGATGTTTCATCTCGTTGCAGGGCTGACAGAAATTTCAGAGCTGCTTGGTTGTTTGAATAAATGTAAATGCTACGATGTTTGTAGCGCCCACGTACATTCTCCCCCGCACAGTCCCTGATAGTTTTCCTAGAGAGACTGCATTTCCTACTCTAGGATGTAACCTGTACACCCAAGCCCCAGAGCTCTTGTCTGATGCGACCCATCAGTAGACTATGCTCTGTCTCCGGCATAGAGTCGTCGTTAGTTCTTCCACTGCTTCCTGCTTCCAATTGTAGCACTGAAAGGTTTGTTGGTGCAACAGGAAGTTGTTGTATATTCAATTGGCATTTCCCCGACCATAACTTTGTTTACCACGTTCCCTATAGTGGTGTACTGAATTCTGGATATCCTAAAGGTATACAGATATTTCCAGTTCATAGCCTGTATGTCCCTACATCTGCCTCCATTTCAAACCAGGGCTGTAATTCGGACATGTCCAGCATGGTATACATCTCAACAGTGTGTGTCCTGTTAATTCCGCCTTTTATGGTTGAGCGGGTCAGTCGCTGCACCTTGCCAAGCTTCTTAGTAGCCACCCTCAGTTCTACTTTGTTTCACCATACTGTTGTCCCATAAATTATCGCAGATGTTATTAGAGCTGTGTATGTCCAGTACATACACTTGGGGTTTAGACCCCAGTTTTTTTCCATAGGCCCTTCTGATGCTTGTAAGAGTATCTTTCGCCTTGGAACACAGAGATATAAGGACAGTTATTGTGATAATGGGAAGTTTAATATACAGGGTGAATTACTAACTATTGCCATCTAGAATAACTCCGAAAGTATGATAGGTGCTGAAAAGTTTGTGGGACAAATGTTTATGGGACAACTAGGACCATAATGTGACGTTCATTTCTAGTTGCTAGACGGGGTCACATAAGACATATGATGGTCATGTTTTTTTTTTAAGGGATGCTGTAGTTTGGTACTTATTTTCTGATAGGGGCTATGGAGACGAACAGAATGATGTGTAACAGTAAGGCCTTTCTGCGAATTTCCGTGGGACAGGTCTGGCTTCCAGGCGTCCAGACGTTGCTACAAAACATATTTGTGAAGGCACGAGGCTTTTAGCGAGTTTATGGCCGTTCTTTGGAAAGTTCGAAATGGACGCAACAGGGGCGATAACGATCTTTTTAAGGTGGTCTGTGGTTGCATCCAGGTCATGCTTTTAGCAAAGACAGTGTAAAGACGTGGGAAAGAGGCTGTGAAGCTGGATCTTTCTTCCTTTTCTCCCATTTAAAGTCGCTGGTTGGTCAAATCTGTGGATGCAGGGCAAGGGGCGGTCTCCCAGCTTTTAATGACACACTCCAGCTCATGACTGGCTTGTGGTAAAGTGGGAGTAGTCGATGATGTAAATGTGCTACACTACCGAGCTGGCAAGGAGCTGAGATGAAGAGAAGCGGTCTCTCTTGTAATGGTGCTTCGCTAGTAAAGAACTGCAGGTCTTTACCTAAACAGTGAGACTTGTTCTTTTGCTAGTGTGCCACTTAGAGCCTGTGCCAGACACCATCTGAACCATCAGGGATACTGCTTCTAACATCATGCACACAACGAGTGATATCTAGAGAATTATATGCTGAAAGATATCCTCAACATCCCTACCCTACGCATTGTACAATTAAATATGTGTATGATAAATTGAGAACAACTGGATCATTAATGTATCAGAAACATATCTGGCAAAGGTAAGTTACTAAAGAGGAAATGGAAATTGGTACTCTTGCCAGTGTGGTTCGAGATCCTTGTGTTAGTTGACATCAAATCGCAAGGGAATCTGGCATGAGCCAGAGTAGTGTAGTCCGTGTTCTGCATCGCCATCCTTGCCATGTCAGTCTCCACCAAAAATTAACTGGTACGGATTGCATGCATCACATTGAATTTTGTTGATGGGCTCAACTTCAGATTCAGAGGGATGACACACTTATTAATTTGGTTTTATTTACTGATGAGGCTAAATTCACGAACCATAGAAATGTTTATTTGCATAACATGCATTATTGGGCAACTGAAAATCCATGTTGGCGAACAGCAAGTTCCACAGCAAAACCCGTGGTCGATGAATGTATGGTGTGCGATTCTGAAGGACAGAAATCTTAATGGTAGGAAGTACATCAAATTCTTGCAAGTAACATTAGTCTGTTGTTGGATGAAATACCTTAAGGAACAAGGAACAGAATGTGGTATCAACACGATGGGTGTCTGGTACATGTTTTACTGATTGCTAGAAATGAGTTGCAGTGACAATTCCCAAATTGTGGGATTGGACACGGAGATGTGTCGTGGCCAGCTCGTTCGCCAGACTTGCCGCCTCTGGACTTTTTCTTATGGGGACTCGTAAAAGACATTGTTTATAAAGACGTTCCAACTACACCTGAAGATATGCGACAGAGAATTATCAGAGCATGTGCTTCGATAGATATCGAAGTGATAAGCAATACCACTCAATCCATGATAAGAAGATTGCAGCACTACATTCATACCAATGGTCATCACTTCAAACACTTTTAGTAAATGGACGTTCATACCACCTTTGTGACCTTCGTTGACCTTCAAAGACCTTACTGTTACACATCACTCTATTTGTCTCGATAGCCGCTATCACAAAATAAGAACCAAACTATAGCGTCCCCTTAAAAAAAAACAGTTGACCTTCATATCTCTAATGCGAACCCACCTAGCAACAAAAAACCAATGTCATGTTATGGCCCCCGTTGTCCCTGCAACATTTATCCCACAAACTTTTCAGCTCCAATCATACTTTGAGTTATTCTTGTTGACGATAGTTAGTGACTCACACTATATTCCAACTTTAATTAGTTAGTTGTTTTTTCTCTGCCCCTTGCAGTCTTCCTGCAAACCCATCATATCATTTCCTACCTGATAGTTTCTGCACGGTCGCAACTATACCTGTCAGTGTAAGCTACCCGTTTTCCATCATGAGCTCGCGACCGAAAGACAACTTGCTCTACTATATGCAGAGATGCATCATCGACACGTAGGCATACAGTTTTTACCTGAGCCTCCCAAACTCCACAAACCACTAGCCGCATCTTTCATCAGGGCTATAGCCTTCTTGATCTGACAATTTATGCTGTAAAGATTATTGACCGTTTATCAGAAATGTCGAATGCCTCAGGATAACAGAATTTCACCAAGTAGGTGAAACTGTCTTTGTCCACATAAACTGTCTCTATCCAGTAACTTGCGATCTCCGAATATTGGTATTGAAAACTCTTCAAACTCGTAGAGGAATGGGCGAATGTGGAGTTTGGAAGGGTTCAGCATGAAATACATGAATGACTGCAAATTGTCTGAAAATAGGCGAACATAGCTATTGCTAGTCAACCGACATGTTCAAAAGCAGAGGAGAGGTGCTGCAGGCGATGTCTTGCTGTTAGCAAAGGCACTCACGCCCGTCGTCTGCTGCGTGTCCATTAACGCCAAATTTCTCAGCATTGTCCTTTTGTATACGTTTGTCATACTTCCTACACTGATTTCTTCTGTTATTTCACGCAGTTTTGATTGTCTGTTAGCACTGAAAACTTTACCCAGACACTGCTATGTCGGTCAGTAATTGAAAGCTGTCGTCCATTGCGTTGTCCTTGGTGTGAGGTAATATCTTAAATTTGGTATTGACGGCAATCTCTTGATACTGTGGATCTAGGAATATTGAATCCCCTAACTATTTCCGAAATAGGATGTCCCATGCGTCTAGCTCCAACTACCTTTCCGCGTTAAAAGTCTGCTTGTCGTGCGACCACAGTCACGTCGGAAAATTTTTCACATGAATCATCTGAGTACAATGACGGCTCCACCAATGCACTGCCCTTTTGTGCCTTGCGTACGTGATACAAGTGTCATCTGTGTATGGGCATATCGTTACCTCATAACTCTCAACACCTCAGTGTATTTTAATGTGGCAGTCGACTACACAAACTATTAAGACTTTGATACAATAAGTTGTATTGCAAGCAGTCTCTTGATGGTATTCTGTGTTATCCTACTGGATGACCGTCTATTCGCGATAAACAAATTATGTATCTGATTCGTCATTGAATGTATAAGATGTACGAGACTGTCAGGTTTTTGATGGGGAATTTGTTAATGGTTGTAATGACATAATGAGTAGCCATTCGTTGGGAACTTTTCATGTAGAGCTTTCAATTCGTCTGCGTGGAAGTGGACTAGCCAGATACGTTACTGGGGTCAGATACTTGCTCTAAAGTCAAGATCGGGTAAGATGATGGTGCTAGAAAATATCTTTATTACTTGCGGTTACCATTGCTGGGAAATCAACCACCTTCCGAGTGGTGTTCTTTGCAGGTGTTAAGAACAAGGACAAAATCTAGTAAGAGGAATGAAAGAACAGCTGTACATCTCTAGATACCCAACTGCATTGCTGTGCTGTTCCAGATCATAAAAAGCCTTGTCAGCTTGGAATTCGTAGTACATTCAAAAATCCAGTTATGTACATCTAAGAAACTTATGCACAACACGTACGGTCTTTTCGAATTTAGTTTGCAGGATATTCATGCCTTTACGAGGGTTGCCCAGAAAGTGATGCACCATTTTTTTTCCCAGCCGAAAACAATGATGCGAATGTGAAACGTTACGTATGTGTTATTTGAAGTCTCGTGAGTGAGCGCGCTAAGTTTCCGCCACTACCGGCAGAAAGCATTGTTGTAGGACAGTTTCAAATTGGCGTTTGTAGGTGATGTAAGTTACAAGCAACATGTCGTTATTGAATTTATCACTGCAGAGCGAGAAACTGTCGCAAATATTCACAAACGCTTGTCCAAAACATATAGGGCATCTGCTGTCGACAGAAGTACAATTAGCCGCTGAGCTTGGAGGGTTAGACCACCAGACGGCGGTTCGGCGGAGCTCCGCGATTTACAGCGGTAGGGGAGACCATCTACGTTTGCCACACGTGACACACCTGACTTAGCCCCCTCGGACTTCCACTTGTTTGGGCTATTAAAGGTTGCCGTTCATGGAAGACATTTTGAGGACGATGAGGACGTGATGCACACAGTGAAGCAATGGTTTCGCCACCAGGACAAGGATTGGTACCTACAGGGCATATATACTCTTGTTTCGCGCTAGAGGAAGACCATAGAACGGAATGGATAGTACGTGGAAAAACACGGTGTCTAGATAAAACACCATTCTTTCGTGTGAGTATGCCTCATTTTGTTCAATAAAGAATTGTAGAGGAAAAAATGCGCTGCTTTTCTTTTTGGGTAAACCTCGTATTTGTTTATTCGTATCAAAAGCAGTAATAAAAATACGATTTGAATTACATAATGTTACTTAGTGTTCAAACTTGTAGAACATATAAGGTAGTGTCTGTCCATAAGTTTGGCATACCTCGGGCATTAGGTTTTACTGCCACACGTTTTGCAGTTCATGAATGGGCTGTGGCTCTTTCCTTCAGAGTGGACTAAGGAAGCTTCACATTACGAGTATACGTACGCCCCATTGGACGTGTACCAAGCCTCTTCAGAGATTCCATGTAGACCAACTTCCTGCACGTCCTCGTGAGAGATTCTCATTCCGAAAAGTGTCATCTTGTTTAGCGTGGCTAGATGTGTACCAAACGTTGCAACTGTACTCTGTGGCAGAGTGGTTCTGAGCCAGGGCGTTAGTTCTCACCGCCTCTGGTTGTGTACCACAACTGTCTCCAGTCAGTTTACGAAGGACGTTATTTCTAGTTGACACTTTCTGTTTGGTGTTTTGCAGTGCTTTTTGTAAGTGATAGTACGATTCACCTACCTACTCAACTGTTGTGTAGCACTTGAACCAGCTACTCGCAGTCTCTTTGAAACCTGCTTGTTCTTTTAAAGGGAGGAAGAAAACAGAGTTTCTGACGGGTTAAGTTTTATTTTCTTTGTAGTAATGGGTTAGTTCAGATAGACACTTGATGGACATTTTGTTAATAGTCCGAACGGATTAATACTCACTAAGCACTGACTAACACAATAGACAGAATGAGACTAATCACACACAGAGAGACGGAACGCGAGCGTAGATAAAGCGAAACTTTTCGAGAAAGCTAAAAAGCTGTAGAACGCAGAACGTCCTCATGGTAGCACGTCTCAAGCAGAACAACTGTGAGGGTGGGCTTCCAACGCTACTGGATTCTGTAATCTACCCCTCCCTCATTTTTTGCTTGTTATTGACTTCATAGTAAACTCTTTTGATAAGCTTAGAGAGGAGTAAGATTTACAATAAACATTTTTACTTATCTTCTTTTCTCGTAGTTGGCTTCAGTTCTTCACGTCAAGGAGTTGATTCTTGAAGCTGAAATTTTTGGTATTATAGTTTCTCATTGTTCCGATTGACGAAATAACTTCTGAAGAATTGCCTGAATAGTTAGTTTCATTTTCTCACATTTGTCTATACCACACTGTCTTCACAATTTCCACTTCAAAACGGAAAACTGCATTGTTATTGCCAGAAATAAGAACATGGCCGAACACATTAGAGGCATGACCAGTAATCATCTATTCTTAGGTGCTGCCAATATTCCAAAGAGTTTACAAACTTTCTTGACAAAAGAATTTATATCATTATTTTATAAATGAATCCAGCAGTAAACATAATAAATGACATCAGACTGCGCAATTATTAATAAGAATTGTAAGTACGCTAGATATTCCGAAATTTCAAATATTTCTAAAAAAAAGTCATTTAAACTGCACACACAGGGCTAGTACATATCGATTGTAACAACGAAAATAAAGTAAATTCATTTATACACTTTAGCCTCAAATACACGACTAGCCATTGAAATTGCTACACCACGAAGATGACGTGCTACAGACGCGAAATTTAACCGACAGGAAGAAGATGCTGTGATATGCAAATGATTAGCTTTTCAGAGAATTCACACAAGGTTAGCGCCGCTGGCGACACCTGCAACGTTCTGACTTGAGGAATGTTTCCAACCGATTTCTCATACACAAACAGCAGTTTACCGGCGTTTCCTGGTGAAACGTTGTTGTGATGCCTCGTGTAAGGAAGAGAAATGCGTACCATCACGTTTCCGACTTTGATAAAGGTCGGATTGTAGCCTATCGCGATTGCGGTTCATCGTATCGCGACATTGCTGCTAGAGTTGGTCGAGATCCAATGACTGTTAGCAGCATATGGAATCGGTGGGTTCAGGAGGGTAATACGGAACGTCGTGCTGGATCCCAACGGCCTCGTATCACTAGCAGTCGAGATGACAGGCATCTTATCCGCGTGGCTGTAACGGATCGTGCAGCCACGTCTCGATCCCTGACTCAACAGATGGGGACGTTTGCAAGACAACAACCATCTGCACGAACAGTTCGACGACGTTTGCAGCAGCATGGGCTATCAGCTCGGAGTCCATGGTTGCTATTACCCTTGACGCTGCATCACACACAGGAGCGCCTGCAATGGTGTCTCAACGACGAACCTGGGTGCACGAACGGCAAACTGTCATTTTTTCGGATGAATCCAGGTTCTGTTTACAGCATCATGATGGTCGCATCCGTGTTTGGCGACATTGCGATGAACGCACATTGGAAGTGTGTATTAGTCATCGCCACACTGGCGTATCACCCGGCGTGATGGCATGGGGTACCATTGGTTACACGTCTTGGTCACCTCTTGTTCGCATTGATGGCACTTTGAACAGTGGACGTTACATTTCAGATGTGTTACGAGCCGTGGCTCTACCCTCCATTCGATCCTTGCGAAACCCAACATTTTACCAGGACAATGCACGACCGCATGTTGCAGGTCCTGTACGGGCCTTTCTGGATACAAAAAATCGTGGACTGCTGCCCTGGCCAGCACAATCTCCAGATATCTCTCACCAATTGAAAACGTCTGGTAAATGGTGGTCGAGAAACTGGCTCGTCACAATACGCCAGTCACTACTTTTGATGAACTGTGGTATCGTGTTGAAGATGCATGGGTAGCTGTACCTGTACACGCTATTCAAGCTCTGTTTGATTCAATGCTCAGGCGTATCGACGCCGTTATTACGGCCAACCTGCATTTCTTCTTGGTGTAGCAATTTTAATGGCCAGTAGTGTATAATACATCGTGTACAAAATCATATGCAAAACTGTTGAGATAATATTAAGCTATTTAAAAATTCGTAAATATTTTTTACTATCGCTTACTTCTGTTGAGGAAAAGTAATGCTAGAGGAGAGTGTCCCTTTACAATGAGAAATATCCCTACTTGCAGGGTGAAGAATTACGTAGTGCTATAAGCAGAAGGTTGGATAACTGCGTGCGCTGTCAGTTGTTTTATGTCCAAGCAGTTACTAAAAGGCATTCCAGGAGATTCCTAACAACACAACAAAAATGTGCATGCAGAGGGTAAAAAGCAAATAAAAAATTTAAGCTAAACTCTAAGCGTGAAAAGGGAAAGAATGCTTAAAGTAGACTCAAAAGTAGGACATAGTTGAACGGAGTATCCATTTAATGCATCATCAAATATCAGATCAACCGTAGCCGCACATTTCAAGATAGACTGCAAAGAGAGAGCGAGAATTTCATCTCTCATGAAAGATACTGTGACCTCCGGACGATGTTGAAAAACGTCAATAGAGAAGAATGTCGAGTCGCCTGCTACTCGGGAACAACGTAATTAAATCTAGATTTCAGAAAAGGGGACGTAAGACAGATCCGCATCCGCCTTACGTCACACAAATACACTGCGCTACAGAATTAAAGGATCACATTTTCGAAACCACGTAATTATTTTACACTGCGACATGTAAAACTGGAATTTGGCTCAAAGGTGCCTAAGACTATTCTCTGCATCGATACAAACGTTTGGCTCCTTGCGTAGTCACCCTCGGATTCGGCGAACACCAAGATATCAACATATCAAAGCCGCAGCTTAGAATTTCATGTGAGATGTCAGGTGAGTTAATGATGTCACATTGGCACCAAATTTCACTAAAATTGTTGAGTTACATATGTTTGTCCACTGAGCTTTTTCTGAAAGTGGTTGTCAGGGAGTAGGTATTCTTTTTCTCACCGCTAATCTGTATCAGCCAAATTTTTGTCCGGCTAACAAAGGGGGATGTGGTCTAACGAAAGTAAATAATGTATTCTGCCAATCTTGCGATTACGTTTAGGATAGAATCTGACACCCTGTACTTCACATTTAAACCATTTTTTTGCGCTGTACATGTTTTTTGTGAATAAATCCTTTGCGGTATCCGAACTTGTGATTCATCCTACTAGCATCCCAACAGGAATGACTGATTTGAAGTGCTAAACTGAAGTGAAGTAAAACCACTACACTTTGCTTCGTTTTATGGAAGTCCTTAGGTGCAGTTTGTCAATGGCAGGGTCGTTGTAATCATTTGTAGGCGTCAGAAAGCCACTGCGGAGACAACATTAAGCAACCACACATATGCACATTGTATGTTACAAGCACTACAGAGGTTTACAAAGTGTAGATGTTTGTTTTATTGCTATTTGTGCAAAATATGACCCGCTTGACGTCTAACGTCTCTTGAAATTCTGCAACAGACAGGTCATTAATTCATCACGGTATTGCAATACCCTCGTAATCTAAGCAAAATGGTAACTATCAGTTGCAAAATTTGTTGTGATATTGTGAGACAGGCATACCATACTTCCCACTAAAAGCAATAAACCCACCATCTGCTACACTGTGGTAACGTACACTAAAATTCATCTGCGGATAAAAGAGCAATCTACTCTAAACCCATTGTGAAAGTAAAAGCGAAAGCTGTGAGCAGTTTGTTTCATGATTAGTACAAATAGTTCCACTTGTTCCATTTTGTATTAATTATGTGTAAAGGGCGGAATATGTTTTTGGCATGAATCTTATATGTAGTTACCTGGCAGATGTAAAAAATTAAGCAGACACACCACTTTTGCATTTTAGTTGCACCATATAACAGCCTTCTATTAATGTTTATTTGCAGAACGGCTTTGTATATTCGGTAAGCTAATGTGACAGTAAAAGAGACAATTTTGAAAGAGTCTGCAACGTGCAGTATTTTCACTTGAGCAGTCACTTCCATAGACTTGATGTTAAATATTTGTTGTGATTCGTCTTCTACCGTGGAAAAGACGGTTTTGAGTCCATGACAACGATGCACTCTGTTTTACCTTCAAAATGCTGGCGAAACCTGGTTGTGTGTTGCTATGGTGTCATTTTGTGGGAAAATGATGAAATGAAAGGAGAAACCCAAAATTTAGTTTTTGATTTGAAAATTATTATTTTTCACTTTGATATTCGGCAACATTTGTTAATATATAAAACTAGTCCCACTTTAAAATCTTTGGTTAATTATACCCGACACTATGGCTAACATAATTTTTAATCGTTTTACTTGCTAAAATCGTGCCCTTCTTTGCACTCTCGATGTTCTGTCAGAAATGTTAATTTGATCAATGTTTTTGTGCACACTCCACTTCATCCCTTCCCTGAGACAGTCCGACCCACACTGTAGTGCTGTCTCTTGCCTGGGAAGTGTCCAGTTGCGTCATACGCCCTTGTCACGTGAACAGCCCGCGATTGCAACAAAACTTGCACCTTTCACGTAATCTGAACAATTAGTTGTACCTTTATAATCGATCAGCTACATCAGTAGAGCACTGAGACGAAGGGAAAATTTAGATATGCATTTATGTACAAAGGACGAAAGCCACCAGTATGTTAGGTGATATCTAAGACGTCCGAAGATTTGGTGCCCTTGCAAACGTTCTGGATGTACGTCTTAGATGGGTTGCTGCTATGTTGAAATACATATCCAATTTATTTGGGAATATTTTTATCTTTTATATTTCTGCAGTATTTTCTCATTGCATATTCCTTCCATCAAAGATTATTTTTTTCTTTCTTTTTGGCGGTACTGCGCGATTCATCTTGATCCACCAAAAGTATCGGTTAATTTTTCTATTGGTACATCAATGTATTGTGTTCGATTACTACGGCAAGGCCAGCCTTCATCAATACCGTTTAACTAATAATAGCAATAAAATTCGTGGATTATGGCAGTGGTGTACTGAGAACACAGTGCTGCGTTAGTTACATGAGAAAAGTTGTTCGTTTGTCCCAGACTGCGATTCTCATCTAGCTTCAAATTCGAATTTACGAGATTATCCGGCAACCTTAATAACGCCTTCAGCTTGTCATACGCTTCCTCACATATTTTCTTTGGTGACTTCACTTATTGACCGACAGGGTGATGTGGCCCGCCACAAATTCCTCTCTTGTGATAACCGCTTCATCTGCGGTTACATCCTACGCCTTAACTTAATTGTTGGATGTAGAACAATCTACTAAAAAGTCTACTAAAGGGCAGCAAATGAAGTAGGCAAAAGGGAATATAAACATCTAAAGAATGAATTTGACGGAAAGTGCCAAACAGTTAAGCAGGAATGGCTGGAGACATGTATGGATTTAGAAGCATATTTCTGTAGAGAAAAAAATAGATGCCACTAACAAGAAAATTAAAGAGCCCTTTGGAGAAAAGAGGAACAGGTGTCTGTATATGAAGAGCCCAAACGGAAAACCAGTCCTGAGCAATGAGGGGAAAGCTGAAAGTTGGAACGAGTATCTAGAGCCTCTGTAGTAGGGAAGTGAACTTGAAGGCAATACTATAGCAAAGGAAGAGGTAATAGATGAAGGTAAGATGGCAGATACGATATTGGGAGAAGCAGCTGAGAGATCATTGAAAGACGTAAGACGAAACAAGACAATTAGAACTGCTGACAGCCTTGGGAGCGCCAGCCATCACAAAAGTCTTCCATATTGTGTGCAAGCTGTGTTACACAGGCGAAATAACCTCAAACTTCCAGCAAAATGTAATAACTGCAATTCCAAAGAAAGTACCTGCTGACTGGTATGAATATTTCCGAACTATCAGTTTAATAAGGCATGGCTGCAGAATTCTAACACGAATTCTTTACAGAAGAAATCAAAACTGATAGAAGCGAATAGTCAGGGAAAATCAGTGTGGATTCCTGAGAAATCTGAGAACAACCGAGGCAATACTTACGGTACGATTTATCTTAGAAGATAGGTTAACGATTGGCAAACCTACTTTTATAGCATTTGTAGACTTATAGGAAACTTTTGTAAATGTTGCCTGGAATACTCTCTTTGAAATTCTGAAGGTAGGATCTAAAGGCTATTTAAAATCTGTGCAGTAACCAGACGGCAGTTATAAGAATCAAGGTGCGTGAAAGGGAAGTAGTGGTTCAGAAGGGAGTGAGACAGGTTTGTACCATATCGCCATTGTTATTTCATGTGTACACTAAGCAAGCAGTAAATGAAAACAGAGAAAAATGTAGGGTAGGAATTAAATTTTAGCGATAAGAAATAATAAATTTGAGGTGTGCTGATGAAAATGAAATTGTAATTGTGTCAGAGACAGCAAAGAACTCCTAAGAGCAATTGAACGGAATGAAAATTGTCTCGAAAGGAGGATATTAGATGAACATCAACAAAAGCAAAAAGAGGATAATGGAATGTAATCGAATTAAATTAACTGATGCTGCGAAAATTAGATTAGGAAACGAGACACTTAAAGTAGCAAATGAGTTTCATTATTTGGGCGGCAGAATAACTGATGATAGCCGAAGTAAAAAAGATATAATATGTAGGCTGGCAATGGCAAGAAAAGTGCCTTTTTAATGTGAGCATTCCGTTCTTGGTTTCCTGTTTTTATCCTTTCCTCTTGGTTCTTGTACATGTTGTTTATTACCCATCTTTCCTTGTAGTTTTCTACTATTCCCCAGTTTCATCAAAATACTTAATCGTCTTAAAAAGAATCCGGCATTCCGTTAGCCCAATCAAACATGTGCAAAATTCTTGTGCATGATAATGTCATCAAGATTTCAGTAGACGTGCGACGCGATTGTCTCACGTCGCTGTTATTTCATTTTTCACACCTTCTTGTTATTTTAATTGGAACATGTAAAAGCTATGAACGCTATCACGCTCCAAATCTTTGTCTCTCAAGTATATTGTATCTCTCTGAAATGAGAATCTTCTTGCACTCCTCCTCGTTAACGAGTTATGTTATAGTTTCGTCCATTCAATAAGAAACTGAAGCACATATCGATATTGTCCTAGTAACTTTTCTGTCGAAACTACTATCAGAACTTTTCTACTTTTTGTCCAAAAGGAAGGAAAGTTCTGTTGATATTACTCAATTGTTTCTTTTTCTCTTTCATTATCTCTTCGAGCCATTTCTTCCGTCTACTTTTATACGTACCAGTACTGGTGACAGAAGAACAATTTTGATAGCAGCAATAAGCAATAACACGGAAATAACTCCATCATAAACCACAACCGGGGGAAGTTCACTCTAGCAATTTTTCGCTGGAGCAGAAACTTAGATACTCCTAAATAGAAACATTTGGTCTTTCTAGCGGACAAGGAAATAGTTATTTGCAGTCTCTATTGCGAACAAGAAAAGGAATTGCTGAGTGTTACATGTGGAACAGCTTCAGACTGCGTATCTAACATCTATAATCATTATGGACTCAGAGTGGAGCGTGTAGGGTATGCTCTACGAACTGCGCCAAGGTAACTGCGATCATAAAGCTCGAATTTTATGATGAAATCATCGCCCTGCTGGGTGCACTGACGTAAAAGAAACGGAGCGGAGACTTTAACTACTAGGTGACGGCAACTGATTATAGACCGACTACACAAAGTAACAGAGAAAATCTACCTATTTGAATACAGGTCTTGAAAAATACGCGTGACACCAGTGTGTAACATACGTGTATCAAAGTCGCTCGTGATTAATCGATCAAGAGAACTGCAGGATACTTAATCTGATTGCAGAAACCACAAGTTTGGCAACACTGCTTCACGCGTTAATTATATGATAATCTGATTGAAGTCACCAATAAAAACGAGTTAAAATTTCGACTGAATGACAGACGGACCTGCTTCGAATTTCTTTTGTAGTTCACATTAAATGCACTGAAAGAGAGAACTGATCAGTCAGTGTCTGACAAATAATTATATCCTGTGACATGTTAAATCATACGAACAATAGAAAGCACAGTGAAGAAAATATCTGAGTAAAGACATTGCCTGGTAACTTATATACATTCTGAACAAATGTCTGTGTGTTCAATGCCTTCCCGAGACTCTCGTACGATTTTCGGTGTTGTGGGGATCCTAGCATCCAGACCCATAAAAGTACTTCGGCTGAAAATACTGGTCACTCCAAACGAAATCGTGTAACTGAGCTTCTTGCCCTGATAACGAATTGATTTCAACGATCAACCTAATATATACATATAAAAAAATGTTTTGCATCACACCGGTTACCCACAACTCCTGCAGATAGACGTTGACTGTAGATGTTGTATCACATACACAGTCGCTTTGACTGTTCAGAGATGTCACTAAATCCTCCCTAATATATAAACAACGACGCATGAAGAGCGCCTGTTAGACTGAGGGGGTCCGACAGCCGATCAGTTCCAGTCATTCCACCAGGAAGGAGGTACACGGCTCGTGTTGTCTCTAGTTCAACCGTACCTAGACGGTCAATACCGCAGTTCTATTGCGTTCGCATTGTTACTTTTTGTCAGGAAGGGCTCTCTACAAGGGAAGTGTTCAGGCGTCTCGGGGTGAACCAAAGCGATATTGTTCGGACATGGAGGAGATACGGAGAGACAGGAACGGCCTCGCTCAGGCCGCCCAAGGGCTACTACTGCAGTGGATGACCGCTACCTACGGATTACGGCTCTGAGAAACCGTGACAGGAACGCCACCAATAGCAATAATGTTTTTCGTGCAGCCACAGGACGTCGTGTTACGACTCAAACCGTGCGAAATAGGCTGCACGATGCGCAACTTCACTCCCAACGTCCATGGCGAGGTCCATCTTTGCAACCACGACACCATGGAGCGCGGTACATATGGACCCAATAACATGCCGAATGAACCGCTCAGGATTGGCATCACGTTCTCTTCATCGATGAGTGTCGCATTTGCCTTCAACCAGACAATCGTCGGAGAAGTGTTTGGAGGCTACCCGGTGACGCTGAACGCCTTAGACTCACTGTCCAGCGAGTGCAGAATGGTGGAGGTTCGTTGATGTTTTGGGGTGGCATTATGTGGGGCCGATGTACGCCGCTGGTGGTCATGGAAGGCGCCGTAACGGTTATACGATACGTAAATGCCATACTCCGACCAATGGTGCAACCGTATCGGCAGCATATTGACGGGGTATTCGTCTTCATGGATATCAATTCCCGCCCCCATCGTGCACATATTGTGAATGACTTCCTTCAGGATACCGACATCACTCAACTAGAGAGGCCAATATGTTCTCCAGACTTGAACCCTATCGAACATGCCTAGGCTAGATTGAAAAGGGCTGTTTATGGAACACGTGACACACCAACCACTCTGAGGGATCTGCTCCGAATAGCCATTGAGGAGTGGGACAATCTGGAACAACAGTGCCTTGATCAACTTTTGGATAGTATGTCACGACGCATACAGGCATGCATCAATGCAGGGAACGTGCTACTGGGTATTAGAGGTACCGGTGTGCCCAGCAGTCTGGACCACCACCTCTGAAGATCTCGCTGTATGGTGGTACAAAATGCAATGTATGGTTTTCATGAGCAATACAAAGGGCGGAAATGATGTTTACGTTGATCTCTATTCCAATTTTCTGTACAGGTTCCGGAACTCTCGGAACCGAGGTGAACTTTTTTTGATTTGTGTGTATATGATATCTAAAATAATTCGTCGGTGGGTTGATTCCTTAGAATTACCAAATTTCTGAGACCCTATGTGCATTGTTTCACCGGCTGATACCAACTATCACAAACATATACGAGGAGCGTTCAATAATTCATGGAACACATTTTTCTTTTCTTAAAGCGGGTTGGTTATTCAGGACTCCCTTACACTATATTGTTGCCCACTCTTTCGGCTACAAAACCCTATTCTTCAACATACTCCCTGCGACTTCCTTGCGCCACCTTACTGGGAGGGCCTGTATGCCCGCATGGAAGCACGCCTGTGGCCGATGTCGGAGCCGACGTCTTGCAGCATCAGTAATCTTACCATCATCCACTTACTGTTTCCCGTGGAGTTCATCCTTCATTGAACAAAACTGTGGGAGGTCGGAAAGTGAGAGATGAGGGCTGCAGGGCGGATGAAGAAGAAAAGTCCAGTGAAGTTATCTGAGCTCCTCTACGGTGCGCAGTAGTGTGTGAGTCCTTACATTGCCGTGGAGAAGTTCGTTTGCATTTTTGTGGCGACGAACACGTTGAAGTCGTTTTTTAGTGTCCTGAGAAGAGCACAGTACACTACAGCGTTTATTGTTGCACCATGAGGGAGGCCATCAAACAGAATAGCCCTTTCAAGACGGCCGCCATACCTTACCGACTGAGGGTGCGGCTATGAAATTTTTTTCTCGGAGGAGAGATGATGTGACGCCTCTCAATGGCTCTGAGCACTATGGGACTTAACATTTGAAGTAATCGGTCCCCCAGAACTTAGAACTACTTAAACCCAACTAACCTAAGGACATCACACACATCGAAGCCCGAGGCACCATTAGAACCTGCGACCGTAGCAGTAGCGCGGTTCCAGACTGAAGCACCTAGAACCGCACGGCGACAGTCGCCGGCGCCTCTCGATGGACTCGGCGACGTTAGCCGGCCGGGGTGGCCGATCGGTTCTAGGCGCTGCAGTCTGGAACCGTGCGGCCGCTAGGGTCGCAGGTTCGAATCCTGCCTCGGGCATGGATGTGTGTGATCTCCTTAGGTTAGTTAGGTTTAACTAGTTCTAAGTTCTAGGGGACTAATGACATCAGGAGTTAAGTCCCATAGTGCTCAGAGCCATTTGATTTGTTGTAACGTTATACACATGGCGTTTGGGATATTAGGACACATGAAAATAATGAGAATGGATTCAAATGAACTACGTACAAAACATTTGACTATATTTCCATGTTCTGCATTTCACCGTATTCTCCTTTCGTTCATCCACAAACATATCTGTTTCTCTTTATTATGACCTAACATTGATTTTATACCGAATTTCATCGCCGTGCTAGTTTTAAAGCATACATGACGTCGTCTGTTGTGTAAGCAATGCTTTGTGACATTGTTACCCATTTAGGACGTTCGGCTGTCTATCGGCCATTGTATTAGTTTCGGCCTGTGGTAGTGAGACAATTTCTTTACCAGTAGAGTCCATTATTGTAGTCAATACATTGAAAATAAACAGTCCCGGTTCAGAACAAACCAAAAGCGTATCTGGCTATACCACGAACCAATCCGGCTTATTCACTGTGTCCCTGACCAAAACAGGGCTTTAAGTTGCTTAGGTGTCGTCTACACTGTTAAGCACCAAATTATTCCCGTCTTTTCATACAATAATTACAATGACCATAATAGTTCTTATAGTCTTTGGTACGCGGTAACATTCATTCCTCTTGTTCCGCCACCGCAAATTAAATTCAGTGAATATGCTTTTCAGTTAGTGTTAAACAAAATCGAAGATTATTATAAAGGAAGCAAAGTTTTAAGTTATACATAATCCCCTAGCGGAAAAGGATAGGTAAACACAATTTATCTTTGCTCATAAGAAAGCTAATTAGAAGTGATGGAATAGATTCTTGGAGGATGTGAGTGTGTAATCCTCCACGAAATTACGCACCTCACTAATTAATATCTCGATGTAAATACAGCACTATAAGCTGTTTGGTGTGAAGCAGCGTAGAAAACAAATAAGTAAAAAAAGTATCAGATAGGAAATTACATTAGAATGGGTTACAGAATATTTGCTGTGAGAAAAGTTGTGGTTCTGATCAGCTCTATAGAATTTCAAATTTCTAGCCTAGGTCTACATGATCTTGATCGCAAACACACACTTGCATTGTAGCAATCAATACTTAGGTATTTGGTTTGAGTCATATTTCTGGACGAAATTTTTCTCATCTGCATTTAGAAGATGAGATGAGGAGAGATCGTTCTCCAACGTATAGACTAATGTCCCAGTTAAAATTATAAACTTCTACACAGTTTCGTGTCGAGTGAAAACTTTCTTTTGTAGATCATCCGACGAAACGGAACGTTTAGATCAGATACACCCTTGATGCCACCGACAGAACTGGGTTACGTACCAGTCGGCCGCTTCACTGTATCCCTTCTCTTTTATAATGCAACTTACCGTGGCACTGAACTTCACACACACTTACGAAAGGCATGTTTTCTAACATCGTTACACAGAATCAGTGAAAATCGATAGATGTAAATAATGTTAACAAGTAAAAGTACTGCCTATTACAGTGGTATTTGATGTCATGTAGAGACAACTCTATTTACCTTTACTTCTATTATTATTAGCTTTTGGCATTTATTGATCTTGTGAATAATTGCTCCTGATCTTACTTACTGTATTTTCAATGCTCTCAAATTCGATGAGATTAGGGTGTCTCCCGATTGTGTCAACCAGTTATTTCACGGTTATTTATCTGCTTGCCTAAGGGTGGGGCTCTCAGAACTTCTTTCGACACGTATCTCTGTTCAGAAATGCATATTGTTCGGTCTTCATATTCGTGTGATCACTTTTGGTTTTATGCAGGCATTTTCACAAGGTAGATTTTTTTTCTGATGAAGAGATAGAAGACCGTTGCATGGTGTGCTTTTCTTCATTCGAACCACATTTCCGTATAGTGTTACTCTGCGTTATTTCGTACTGTACTTCGGTTAAAAGTTTTCTTACAAAGACTGTCATTAATTCTTTTCCTATACGTACGTTTCTATTTTGGTGGTCTCTATATTTGTCTGAGAGTTTCCTGTTCCGGTTAATGATTCTCCAGCTGTACAAAAAACCCGGTACTCTGTTGCATACAGATATTATCGTCCCATCAACGAAATGTGAGGTAAGTTTGCTTCAGAGAACTTGAGATCTTGTCTCTTTGTTTTCCTTTTTTCGTTTGCACACTACCTCACAAGCGACTTGAATCAAATTGCGTACTTATGGAGTTCATCTCAGTTATGCGACTGGATACGTGATTTCCTATCAGAGAGTCACAGTTCGTAATAACTGAAGGAAAGTCGACGAGTGAAACAAGTGATTCCTTGTGTTCCCCAAGGTAGTGTTATAGGCCCTCTGCTGTTCCTTATCTATATAAACGAGTCAGGAAACAATCTGAGCAACTGTCTGAGGTTGTTCGGAGATGATGGTCCCATTTATCGTCTAGTAAAGTGGTCACAAGATCAAAACAAATTTTCAAAACGATTTAGAAAAGATATTTCTATGAAGCGAAACTTGGCAGTGGACTTTAAAAAAATGAATAGTGTGAGCTCATCCACGTGAGTGCTAAAAGGAATCCATTAAATTTCGGTTACACAATAAATCAGTCAAATCTAAATCCAACTGAATATCTAGGAATTACAATTAAGAACAGTTTAAATAGGAAACAACATTTAGAAATTGTTGTGGAAGAAGGTGAATCATGCACTGCGTTTTATTGGCAGAACGCTTAGAAGACGCAACAAATCTGCTAAAGAAACTGCCTACACTACGACTGTCTGTCCTCTTTTGTAGAACTGCTGTGTGGTGTGGGATGCTTACCAGATAGACGTAAGCGAGTACAACGAGAAAGTTCAAAGAAGATCAGATCGTTTTTTATTATGGAGAAATAGGATAGAGAGTGTCACGGACATGTTAAAGGATTTGGGGTAATCATTAAAACAAAGGCGTTTCTCGTTGTGGCGGGATCTTCTAACGGAATTTCGGCCACCTACTTTCTCCTCCGAACGCGAAAAATTTTTATGGACGCTGGCCTACATAGGAAGAAACTATCATCATAATAAAATAAGCGAAATAGGAGCTCTCAGGAAAATATGTAGGGTTCGTTTTCTCCGCGCGCTATTCGAGAGAGGAATAACAGAGGCTTATTGTAAGGTGGTTTGGTGAACCCTCTGCCAAGCATTTAAGTGTGGTTTGCAGAGTATCCATTAAGATGTGCGTGCATTCCTACAGGTGAGGCTCAGGGAAACGTATTTTGGAGTACCGGTTTCAATTTATTCAGACGCTACAGTATATTTATTATCAAGCAGGCACAAATTTCTGCCGTGTAATTCTTCGTCTTTGCATAACAAATAGCATAACGTCTGAATAAGTACAAGCTCCAATGCCTGAGAAGCGACTCGAACCACGTTACAATCACAGTGCCGCCAGATAGCTTTTATAATTGCGTTAGCGACCTGTAAGCGGACGATGGTAACAAGAGAAAATATAAAAAATGAAGCTGGCGAAAAGGAATACATACTTCTAAATTTTGAGACTAAGTGTGAAATGGGTAAGCACGATTAGTTAGAGGACAAACGGAAGGTTGTAGGAGCATGGATGACTAGGGGAAATGTAGTTACAGACTACAGGAGATTAGAGACCTTAAGACAAAAGAGAAATACCTTTATGAATATCAAGAGCTCAGATGGCAAGCCAGAACTAAGAAAGCTGAAAGTTGGAGGGCATATACTGTATGGTATGTCTATATATATGTAAAAGAACATTAGCACGAAATCATAGTAAGATAAGACAAAGGTACTAGGAGACGATGCTACGAGAAGAATTTCACAGAGCACTGAAAGATCTAAGTCGAGAGCCAGTAATTTTCCACCTGGTTCACAAAATACGTGAGACATGTTAAGTACACTGACCTCAAAAAAAAAAAAAAAAAATTCTATTTTCAAAGAAGACGGGTACTGACAGGCATGAATGTAAGCGAACCACCACGTTATTAAGTCATGATTGCAGAATATGAACACGAATTATTTAGAGAAGAATGGAAGAAACTGGTAGAAGCCCAACTCCGTTGTATTCTGCAGAAATGCAAGAAGATGCGAGGCGATACTGACCGTACGATTTACCTAGGAGATAGATTGTAGAAATGCAAATCTACGTTTAAAAATTTGTAGATTTAGAGAAAGCTTTTGACAACGTTGGCTGCAGTACTCTATTTGAAGTTTTGAAGGTAGCAATAATAAAATCTGGGGGCGAAATTTTATTTACAATTTTTACTGAAACCAACTGCAGTTACAATGATCAAAGGACATGAAAGGGGAGCAGTTGCTGAAAAGACAGTGAGACAAGGTTGTAGCCTCTCCCCTTTGATCCTCAATCTGTAAATTGAACAAGCAGTGAAGTATGACAAATGAAAAATTTGGAGAAGGAATTAAGGTTCATGCACAAGAAAGAAAAAGTTGAGAATTTCCGAACATACTGTAATTATGTCATACAGGAGAGGACATTGAAGGACAGTTGAGCGGAATGTCCATTCTTGAAAGGAGGATATAAGATGAACATTAACAAAATGAAAACAAGGGTAATGGAATGTAGTCGGTGGGGAGAGAATTAGTGTAAGAAAAGAGACACTAAAATTAGTAGATGAATTTTGTTATTTGTGCAGCAAAATAGCTGATGATACCTGAAGCAGGGACGACATAAAATGTAGACAATAATGGCAAGGAACGCGTTTCTGAGGAAGAGAAATTTGTTCACATCGAATATAGTTTTAGACGTTTGGAAGTGAAACTTCCTGGCAGATTAAAGCCGTGTGCCGGACCGAGACTCGAAATTGGAACCTTTGCCTTTCGTGGGCAAGTGCTCTACCATCTGAGCTACCCAAACACGACTCACGCACCGTCCTCACAGCTTTATTTCTGCCAGTACCTCGTCTCCTACCTTCCAAACTTAACAGAAGCTTTCCTGCGAACCTTGCAGAACGAGCACTCCTGAAAGAAAGGATATTTCGGAGACATGGCTTAGCCACAGCCTGGGGGATGCTACCAGAATGAGATTTTTACTGTGCAGCGGAATGTGCGCTGATATGAAACTTCCTGGCAGACGTAAAGCTTTGAGGACGGGGCGTGTGTCGTGCTTGGGTAGCTCAGATGGTAGAGCACTTGCCTGCGAAACGCAAACGTCTCGAGTTCGAGCCTCGGTCCGGCACACAATTTTAATCTGCCAGGAAGTTTCATATCAGCGCACACTCCGCTGCAGAGTGAAAATATCATTCTGGATGATTGGAAGTATTTTTTGAAGTGTAGCACTTGTTGGAACTGAAACGGGGACTTGAAATAGTTCAGAGAAGAACAGAGTAGAAGCTTTAGAAAGGTATTTTACAGAGGAATGCTGAAAATGTGGTGGTTAGGCCAATGAGAAGATGCTGGCCAAAAGTGCAAACAAATGAAATTTCTGGCATAACTTGACTAAAAGAATGTATCAGTTGATAGGACACTTTGACATATGAACGAATCACCAGTTTGGTGTTGGAGGGAATCGTGGGGGTAAAAATTGTAGAGATAAGTACAGTGAACATGTTGGAGAGGATGTATGTTTCAGAGGCTTTACACTGGATAGCTTAGTATGGAAAGGTGCGTAAAACCAGTCTTGTAACTGAAGACAGCAGCCACATCAACAACATCAAAAATGCACATTGGGTGACTGACGGCTTTATTTGATGTCTTCGTCAATGGCGGATAAACACGATAATTTGGCCACTGTTACTGACACATATCGTTTCGTTAAAGCCTACGAGTAATGCTTGTATCTCATACGTACGATGCTGAACAGCTGCGAAATGCACTTCGCTGTATGTCTGATGTGCAACGGGAATCACAAGTTTAAGAGTCATCGTTACTTACTACCGCGCATTCCTGCCACTCAGCATGTCAGTAACACGCAGCTGGGTGAGAGGTCTCTTACAAAGGAAAGCGGTTGACAGTTTGCATTGATTCTAATACTTTTCTTCGTTGTGTCTGGTTTCGTCATGCTACGTTGTTTGCTTAATTGCAGAAGAAAACAGAAAGCCACTGATGCACATATCTTGTTACAATTGTTTACACGTACTTTCACTTTCTGCTCCCTTGTACATCCACACACTGCTTCCATACCCCGCAGTCACATCCACCAAAGACATTGTCCTTCCAAGCTTTTGACCCTACGGGAGCATGGTAAGTATTAAGGATGCTGACAGACCGTTGTGAGCATTGATACGTAACAGAACAGTTTAGAAGGTTTCCTGCATCGATTGTAACCACAAGTCTTAATCCATTTAGGACACGTAATCACCCATATTCCCATCAACAGCCATCATTATAATGTGAAAACTATGTTCGTACCAGTAATCCCTACCTTGTAGATGTTGTGCAATATATATGATGTGCAACAGCAATGTACCAAACTTATGGAACTCGGTTATTTGGTAGGCATTTCTAAAATTTCCACATTTATTGTAATAAGCAGATAATGAAATCATGGTTTAATGTTAACTGAAAATGAGTAATCAGTCAAAATACGTCAGACAAAGTTAAGCTTATCTTGTCTACAGCTATTATTCATCAGTATGATCTACATATAAACGATATTCAGTAATTTTCGGAATATATGAAATTTTCCTAATTATTGTCAATCAGAAACTATAAAGAAATGACTAAAACTTAGTTTCTATATAAATGTCAGAACATCTATTAATACTGCTAAAAATCTTTTTAGTTAAACGTCGAAAAGATGAAAGGAATGCTGTACCAAATTTATCTAATGTTTGTACTGTATTAGTCATGCAATTTCGTGTGCCAAAAACAATATTGGACCAATATGCTTAAACGAATGGAATAATATCAGTCGTAACATTTCCGACTGTACGTCTAATTAACAAGATTTAATGATTTTTAAATATACCTCGTAGAATCTAAACTAACGACAATGTTACTATTGTGATGAAATGTATATAAGTGAACTATTGTGACGAAATGTATATAAGTGATATTTTTGGGAGGTGAGTCCCACTGTAATCCGAGGTTTTGAGGCGCAATAGCTATTTCACTGGCTGTAATACATCTAAATTGAGAGGTATTAAGATGTGTTTCTTATTTCAAAATACACACGCCGAGTGAACCTAAAAAGTGAATCGAACTCTTGGCAAGAGCTACACGCGAACGTCCCGATCTCAAGTTAGTATTCTACATTGCGAGCTACACTGCTCACAGAGTTTGTTTTTATTTCATCGAGCTACTGACTGCGACAAATTCACGTAATTACATTTTGGTTTAAAGAAGAATGCGTTACTTTTCGTGACGAAGAACTTTACATCTTATCCAAAAGAAATAGAAACGTAAAAACACATCCCAAATTCCGGAATGAAATTCTCACTCTGCAGCGCAGTGTGCGCTGATATGAAACTTCCTGCAGAGGCCGCGAAAGGCAAAGGTCGCGAGTTCGATTCTTGGTCCAGTACACAGTTTTAATCTGCTAGGCTGTTTCACATCCCATATTCATAAATCTCACACACAGTGCTGGTTAAAAGGTTCATCGTAAAAGCAGGTAATCATGATTCTATGTGACACCATAGCTAAATGGAATTTCTGTAGTGTTGTTCTGGACACATAGCGTCTACTATTTGGTGATACGACCCATTTTTACTGTACTCGCTATGTTCAGCAGACCATGTAAAATGAAGGGCGGGTGGGGTTCATCGTAAAAGCAGGTAATCATGATGCTATGTGACACCATAGCTAAATGGAATTTCTGTACTGTTGTTCTGGACACATAGCGTCTACTATTTGGTGATACGACCCATTTTTACTGTACTCGCTATGTTCAGCAGACCATGTAAAATGAAGGGCGGGTGGAGGTTGTCATTCGCCTGCTACCAGACAACGGGAATGTCCGAGTCGTACAGCTGGCTCTTCAGTTTGCATCAAAATATGCATTTGCGAGACTGTGCGATCCGCTGCCCAAATTTGTCTCTAAGGAATTCGCTTCATATAAGAGTGCAGAACACGTACGCATTTCAGGGCCACATTTCTGGCATCAGCCTTCGTTGACGCTGCAAAGTTTCGGTGTAATGGCTTCACCCAGGTCTGGAATTCAGCAGAAGGGTCTCCCGGGCGGTCTCTTTAAGCACGGGAGCGGTGAAGGAAGACACAAAACCCGGGCCCCGCTCCGAGCGGCGGCTCCTCTCCGGTCGCCGTTAGCCCAGGCCGGCGGGGCACCTCTGGGAGCTGACGAAATCTTGGTAAGCGCTGCGCCAGGGTGCCGGTCGATTGAACCGCAGTTAGGCTGGGCGGCGCGGGATCAGCGCAGGATCCTGCCGCCGCCGGCCGGAATACAGATGGAGACGGAGGCGGCCAGAGTCGGGTGGAAGCCACGGGACGCGACGCGCCGATCGGGGCGCCGCGGCGACGCCGCGCGGGGGCGTCGGAGGCGGAGGTGGCGGCCGAAGCAGGTGCCGGGGGCCCGCCGCGGTCCCAGGGGGCAGCTGCAACCAGCCTCCCCCACTGATTCGGGTCGCTGGCCCGGTGCTTCGGGACGGCCGCTGTGATTCGAGACCTCCATATCACGTCTCACGATTTCTGCAGCGGTCGTCTGTGGCAGCTGAAATACCTACGCGTGAAACCAATTCGTGCACACAGGATGCTGCAGTTGCGGCCGGCCACCCAAAAATCTACAGGGATTGTACAAAAATAAACAAACACCGCGAGATCTACATCTACATCTACATTTATGGTCCGCAAGCCACCGAACGGTGTGTGGCGGAGGGCACTTTACGTGCCACTGCCATTACCTCCCTTTCCTGTTCCAGTCGCGTATGATTCGCGGGAAGAACGACTGCCGGAAAGCCTCCGTGCGCGCTCGAATCTCTCTAATTTTACATTCGTGATCTCCTTGGGAGATATAGGTGGGGGGAAGAAATATATTCGATACCTCATCCAGAAACGCACTCTCTCGAAACCTGGACAGAAGCTACACCGCGATGCAGAGCGCCTCTCTTGCAGAGTCTGCCACTTGAGTTTGCTAAACATCTCCGTAACGCCATCACGCTTACCAATTAACCCTGTGATGAACGTGCTGCTCTTCTTTGGATCTTCTCTGTCTCCTCTGTCAACCCGACCTGGTACGGATCCCACACTGATGAGCAATACTCAAGTACAGGTCGAACGAGTGTTGATGAACTACATTTTCTAAGGACTCTCCCAATGAATCTCAACCTGGTACCCACCTTACGAACAATTAATTTTATATGATCATTCCACTTCAAATCTTTCCGCACGCATACTCCCAGATATTTTACAGAAGTAACTTCTACCCGTGTTTGTTCCGCTATCATACAATAAAGGATCCTTCTTTCTATGTATTCGCAATACACTACATTTGTCTATGTTAAGGGTCAGTTGCCAATCCTTGCACCAAGTGCCTATCCGTTGCAGATCTTCCTGCATTTCGCTGCAATTTTCTAATGCTGCAACTTCTCTGTATACTACAGCATCATCCGCGAAAAGCCGCATGCAATTTCTGACACTATCTACTAGGTCATTTATAAATATTGTGAAAAGCAATGGTCCCATAACACTCCCCTGTGGCACGCCATTGGTTACTTTAACGTCTGTAGACGTCTCTCCATTGAGAACAACATGCTGTGTTCTGTTTGTTAAAAACTCGTCAATCCAGCCACACAGCTGGTCTGATATTCCGTACTCTCTTACTTTATCAGGCGACAGTGCGGAACTGTATCGAACGCCTTCCGGAAGTCAAGGAACATGGCGTCTACCTGGGAGCCTCTATCTAGTATTTTCTGGGTCTCATTAACAAATATAGCGAGATGTGCTTGCTTCAACATAAGCGTAGATGTTATTCCGGACTGCAAGTTGCTCTGTTGTATTTGAACACGAAAGGTACCTGCGCAGTATCCTCAATACGTTGCCAGTGTCAGTCATCGTCGGAACTGTGTCATCTGTGATCTGACAGTACTGTGTCTGAGCTAAGTGGCTGCAACGTGGGCAAATTGTTGGTGATCATATGGCGATTGATCCGCAACAGAGGTAACGGAGGTAATAACGTGATTGTGCCTTCAGCAGATATAATTTTTCTTGTTTTACTACTCACACGTGTTTATTAGTATTAACTACTGACACAAGTATTAACATGAAGAATACATATGTACCTCATAATACATACTGATGTTCACGAGTTCGTTTCGTATTTGCAGTACAGCTACAGCTATTGCCTACCAGTATGTCATCTGCAATTTATAAGTGTTTATCATTGTATCGTTATGTAATTTCTCACCTTCTTTGTTTTCCTTTTTTTATTTTCAGGCCAAATATATCTGTTTCTTCTTTCTGTAGCACTATTGTCGTTATATTATGTTGTTTTGTAAACGAAGATACGTTGTTTTATTGACTAGAATTTTCTATGACAGAGTACTATTTTTCTAATAATGTGTTGAAGTGTTGCTGACTCTGATTAGGCTTACTGAACTGTTGATTAAGGAGGGGGAGCAGACTATGTATTTTTTTAGATCCCGCATTCTCGTGTTTGTACAGGGTGTCTGGTGGAGCTTTATAACACACACTGTTTCACTATTGGTTTCATTTGTTCCGCCATATTGTTCTAGGCGTTTTGGGCGGGAATTTTGAACCATGTGGTGACCTTAGGCTGTGGGGTGCGTCTTTCTGTGTGTCTGTGTGTGTGTGTGTGTGTGTGTGTGTGTGTGTGCGCGCGCGCGCGCTGGGTATGCATGTGTTAAGTGCCTTGGTTTTCTGATAATTACTTTAGAGCTGAGAACAGGATTCCATGGCATATAGTGTGTATTCATTCACCATTTCTTTTCCTTCCACTATGGTCTTTTGTATACGCTAATTTTCTTCTATTATAAGCTTCTGTGGAGGGCTATTGCTGAATTTGACTGTTTAAGTCAGTGTTTATTTCTATTGGTCTGTGCTTCTTGTCCACGAGATCATCTCCAAATGTGTAAGGACTGCTTTTGCTCTTAAGTCCCTTTTTGTGTTCAGTGTATCTGATGTTGAAATTTATACTTCTCTGTTCAATGTAAAATGAGTTTGAGTCTTGAAACATGATTTAGAAGATCCAAAATGTGTGATTTGTCTGTATTTACATTAGTTTGCCAAAGTTTCTTTTGTGTAGACTTGTCTGTTCTATAGGCAATTGTCAGTCCTTGCTTTTGGGATGTGTTGCCTATTCTGTGAGCTGCTTTGTTGTTCTACGTGAGTATGTGCCATTTGTTTGTTGTTGTGGATGCTTCTTTTTCAGATGTGTTCTGTGTGTGTATGTTCTGTGTGCCTGTTGTTGTGTATTGGTGTTGCTGTGCTTGCTGTTGTGGATTCAATGCGATTCCCATTTTTGGTTCATTTTTTAGTTTCAACGATTATTTGTTTGATTCATCGTAAATAATTTTTGTAGTTGTCTTCACTCAGGGTTTTTTCATTCTGTCTAGCATCTGTCAGAACCCAGCTTCCTTGAGGCTAATGAGATGATTTCTTTGTTGATTTGTTGTTGTGCTGAAAGTTGTCGGTTTCCTCGATATGGAAAATTGTTGTTGGTTATTGCCTCCGTGTACTGTGATGGTGATTCAATCGAAGAGTTATACTGCATACAGATATATCGGTATCATGAAAATATTTGTGTTGAGTGGTCGTGATAGACGGTAATTGAAGATGATTGTTGCGAGGAAGGCCTAAATTCTAAGGCTACAAATATAGCACCATTCGTACCCATCATCTATAAGAGATCATTGGAACAGGATTCAGGATTTCACTGGCATCGATTTGTTGTAGAATCATGGAACACAGTTTGTGTTCAGACATAATGACTTTTCTAAACTCTGAGAAGCTCACATGCAAAAACCAGCAGGGTTTTAGGAAATAGCGGTCATGCGAGACACAGCTGGCCCTCTTTGTGCGTGATACACAACAGACTCTAGATACCGGCTCCCAGGTTGCTGCCATATTTCTCGACTTTCGAAAGGCGTTCGACTCAGTTCCGCACTGTCGCTTGCTCCAAAAGAGTGTGAACTTACTGTCTATCCGATGACATATGCGGTTGTATAGAAAGTTTTCTAACTGACAGGGAGCAGAATGTCGTCCTGAATGGGGCGACTTCAACAGAAACAAGCGTAACATCAGGTGCGCCCCAGGGCAGCGTAATAGGTCCGTTGCTTTTTACGATTTACATTAACGATCTGGGTGATGGTGTTGACAGCGCCATTAGACTGTTTGCCGATGATGCTGTAGTCTACAGGAAGGTGAGGTAACACGAAAGTTTTGAACAAATCAATGAGGATGTGCAGAAAATAAATGCGTGGTGTAATGACTGGCAGTTATCTGTCAATATTAGTAAGTGTAACCTACTGCGTATAACAAGGCGAAAATCTCCATTAATGTACGAGTACAAAATAAATGCCCAGTCTTTGGAAGAGGTAACATCCGCCAAGTATTTGTGACTATTCGAAATAATCTCAAATGGAATGATTAGGTTACATAACTAACAGGCAAGGCGAACTCTAGATTGCGGTTTATTGGTAGAATCCTGAAGCGATGCAGTCCTTCAACAAAGGAAATTGCTTACAGTACTTTAGTTTGTCCAGTCTGAGAGTATTGTTCGTCTGTATGGGACCCTTATCAGTTGGGTCTCATTCAAGAGATCGAGAAGGTCAAAAGAAGAGCAGCAATATTCGTGACTGGTACATTTAGCCATCACGAGAGCGTTACAAATCTCATAGAAAGTTTGAACTGGGATACTCTTGCAGATAAACGACGCGCTAAACGGAAGAGGCTGCTCACTAAATTAAAAAATCCGATCTTCGCCGAGGATGCATAGCATATATTAATTATTACCACCATCTTTCAAATCTCGCAGTGATCGCCATTCAAAGAGGAATGTAAATAAGAGCTCGTACCGAGGCGTTTAGACTGTCGTTTTTCCCTCGTGCGATCTGCGAGTGTAACAGTGGGGCGAGGGGAAGGGAGGGGAAATATGACTTTGACGGGAATTGTGCCCTCCGCCACACACCGTTTGTTGGCTAGCGGAGTGTACACGTAGATGTAGTTGCAGAGGAGTAAGTCGCTGCAGAAATGAATGTGGCACTCGTGAACCCCGTCAGCAACAAAGCAATGCCGAGGGAGTCCCATAAGCGGAGAACTGCATGGCGAGCTGGAATCCGAAAATCACTCATCTGTGATGAAGATGCCTGTTACCGGAAAATTTGGTGCTTGGACTGTGGAACGATGGAAGGAAATCATTTGGTCTGACGAGTCTTCTTGTAGATCTTTTCCGACTTAGGGATTCGGTGATGATTCTGGCAGCCATGTCGTGGTATTCCATGGATCCCATAGGTACTCAGTAAGTTCGCAATACTGTCAAGGGTTCTGTGACCACTTTGGCTGATCAGGTCTATCTAATGGTCGATGTTTGTTCCTCAGTGGTGATGCTGTGTTCCAAGACGACGGTGCCCCAGACCACACAGGCCACAGCGTCGGGACTGGCAACCACAGCTACCACATCTCAATACTGTTGAGCCAAAGTCGTCTACTTTGGAGAGCAGGATGCTTGACCGCTACCCACCTGTACAGAGACCAGACTTAATTCATGTGAGTCGAATGACTTAAAACGGAAGCAATGGTTCGGGAACGGAGTGAGATAAGGTTGTACCCTATCGCCGGTGTTATTCAGTACATTGAGCAAGCTGTAAAGGAAACCAAAACACAAATTTAAGATTGGGAATGAAAGTTCAGAGGTAATAAATAAGAACTATGACGTCTGAGTCACTCAGCAAAGGTCTTAAAAGAGCAGTTAAACGGAATGGACAGTGTCCCGAAAAGGTCTGGTAAGATGTGCATGAAACAAAGTTGGAAGGTGGCAGAGTTAAATCCAGTAATGTTGAGGGAATCAGAATAAAACATAAGACACTAAAATTGATACATGCGTTTAGTTATTTTGGCAGTGAAAAAACTGATTTGAGGATATAAAATGCAGGCTGGAAGTAGCAAGAAAAGCCTTTCTAAAAGAAAGGAATTGATTAACACTGAACAAAAGTTTAACTATTAGAAAACTTTTCGTGGAGGTATTTTCCTGAAGTGTAGCGTTGTGTATAGGTAATACGTCGGTGACAAGCGGTTCAGACAAGAAGAGAGTAGAAACTTTTAAAACTTGATGCTACAGAAGAACATTGAAGATCAGATAGGTAGATCGCATTACGAATGATGACCTGGGAATGGAAGTAAGGAGAAAAAAATTTATAGTACAATTTCACTGAATGAAGGTATAGACTGATAGGTCACATTCTTAGGCAACAAGGAATTGTCAAATGGATACAGATTGCATTAGTTATTGGCGGATGAGGAGGCTTAGAGAGGATAATTTCGCTTGGAGAACTGTCTCAATACAGTCTTAGGACTGAAGACATCAACAGCAACAACAAAAACGTGATGAACGGACGTGGGGCCACTGAGATGGATGGATCGCCTAGTCTGGGCATGGTTTCAGGGGCGGGGAAGTGGTTGATTTTGGACTGAGAAGTTTCATAGAGAAATAAGGAGTGGCGATACGTTTATGGAGGCCTAGAGGTTGGGACGTGTGTTGGAGCCATGACCTGCGGAGGATATGAGGCTATAGCTGGTTAGAGAAGAGACGGATGTTTGCATTAATAAATGGGAATTGTATCATGTTGCTATAGACACAGTAGCAGCTCGTGGTTCAAGAGGCTCAAGTACACTGTGGTATTTTGATTTTCGAATCCACGGGACGTTTACGCTCTGCGAAGAAATGCATGAAAAATGAGATGTCTGGAGTGGATCACATAGACGGACGACAAAGGTTAAGGAATTCCACGCTTCATTGTAGGACTTGCAGGGAAATGTGATTCGCTAAGATGAGATGAGGTGAGATGAGGCTGGGTTGGATCAGGGTTTGCTCAGTGCATCGAAAAGAAAAATGTAATCTCATGTATGGCCCTCTAGTAGTTTTGTTACTTTAATCTGTCGTCAGGTTGGATGGTTTCTCCATGCTCATGTCCTCATATGTGTCAATTGTGGGCAACTTCATAATGGCCATGGTGTTGAGTTGAGCCAGTCACCATATGCACAAAAAACTTGCCAACAAAGGGATCTAATGGAAATGTTTTCTTATAATCATGAGACGGATGATCAGTTTGCTGAAAATATTTAGGAATATAAATTGGTAGCTAAACATTTACTGAATAGTAATGGTGGACAGAAACCTGCAGTAAGTATATATATATATATATATATATATATATATATATATATATATATAAGAAGCCCTGAAACATAATGGAGTGATTATGGTATTTAAATGTAATGTAACATTCAGACTATGCACTGTGCGGGATGAAAAGAAATATGTAAGGATGTAAAGCAATCCACTGAAAATAAATGCGAAATATTAAAACGTATGACCAGGTATTGGCGAAACGGGAAAGAGGGAAAGATTTGAAACTAGAATGACAAAAACTATATATATTATAAGTTAAGTAGAGCACGGTAAGAAAGCAAATGGAACTGCGCAGTGTAGCGGCGGACATGCTTGTGGTAATGCACATTTTCTGTCTCCTTTTCTCCTCCCCTCCCTATCTCTCTCTCTCTCTCTCTCTCTCTCTCTCTCTCTCTCACACACACACACACACACATACACACACATTCATAGTTCCTACTGAAAGCTATGTATCCGCACTGTAAATGCCACAGTCAGTACCTCATCGGAAATATATCAGGGAATTTGCGGTATGCGAATAACTTATTTCCGTGCAAATTTTGTGAAACTCGGCCTCTAATCAAATTCAGATGTTCGATAGTCTATAACAGAATAAAGCTGCAAATTATTGGATTCTGATTCATTAAATTTTCCGTTAATTTCTGACCTATGGGGACCTGAACGATAACATAGCTTTTGGGCTTCTGATAGCAGTGTGCGAGCGAGACATCACGCTACAAAGCGAGCCCACAAGTAAGTACAGGCTCACATTCATCCACAATCCGATTTACTTCAAGCTATTTTTTCGAATCATTTCAATCATATAGTCTAAGCCTCAAGCGAATTTGTTTGACAAATATGTCCGCTGGTCGAGAACGGGATTTGTGGTTTAAGCTGATGTAACAGTACTCAAATTATAATTGTTAAATGTTGGTTAAGTTTATATTTCAACACTGTGTTGACCTGTTTGCGGTTAATGGTTAATTTAGTTCAAGATCTGTTTAATCTACATACAACATGTAGATATTACGTTATATAACGCATTTAATCCATCGAAAAACTTAATTTTTGTGAAAAGATCTTAATTGAAAGTGAAATTTCAACTTTGAATTGATACTAATAATTTACATGAGGTTACAAAGTATCTCTATATTCTACCAAATCTGTGGTTTTTACGTTCTGCACAAGTGTTTTGACTCTATATTCTATGAAACATATATGTTAATTTAAAAATATTCACATTTAGATGCAAGAACTTGACGTGAAGATTTTAGTAGTAATAGTAAAGATACTTAAAATTTGAAAGAAAGGTATTAAGATTTCGAAATCACCCATGATGAAATCTGTGAACTACTGCAGCCACCAGACTGTTTCTGTCTGTATGATCGTGCTAATCTTCGGAACTGCTGCAGGGATTTTGATAAGGTTTCCACCAACATAATGATTCCCGAAAATTTGTCTAGACAATTTACTATCGCTGAGTGGTGAGTGTGTATTAAACCGGGGATCTAGAAACGACGCATAGGCTTCGTCCCGCCGTAGCCCTCAGTGGTTCACAACAGGCCACAGCAGTCCATCGACCCCACCGCCGCCCCACACTGAACACAGGTTTATTGTGAGGTGGCCCCCAGTGCACGGTCCCCACCACCCCACTCCGAGAACGTTTAATACCAGACGAGTGTAACCCCACTGTATGCGAAGACAGTGTTTGCGCAAGAATGCCGACATAGTGTAACTGAGGCAGAATAAGAGGAACCAGCCCGCATTCGCCGTGGTAGATGGAAAACCCTATAACAAACCATCCACAGATTGGCTGGCACATCAGACCTCCACAGTAGTCCACCGGGCGGATTCGTGCCGAGGATCGGCACGCCTTTCCTCTCGGGAAGCAGCTAGCAGGTCGTGCTCGCTGAGTAATGATGACAGCGTATTATATATTTTTCTATCTGTTCAATCTTCAGATGGCATTTGGAGTGACAACTGGTGACACTGATGGGCGCTAGAAGTTGATCAGCTACATACGAGGCAGTAAAATCCAGAACATAAATCGGAACTGATGGTCAAGCAATAAAGTGCGTGCCTCGAAACAGAATGTTTGCGGCATCGAATTTTTCAGTTGACCTTTTAACATCTGAGTTATGTGGAGGTTTGCCAGAAACGATATGTGATTCGGATTCGACGTTAAGCTGTAGTTCCCTTTTCACCAGTTGGTAAACGAGGGAGGGTTAAGAACACATATGTCGGCGGAATCGCTTGCAACAAACCGTGGAGCCACAGGAAGTGATTGCTACCAGAATCTGTGCGTGTATACACATCTTACAATCGCATACATATTACAAACTGACGTCCCTTGACAGGCTTTTCTGTTTGTATGTGAAGGCTCACCTCAGCAATTACTTTTGTGATTTTATATGGTTTCTATTAATCGACAGATTGACTCAAGAGGAATGTGGTTATAATGAAAGTTAAACTTTGAAGCGCTATAGAAATAACACCACTGGTCAGAATGTCGGAAAACTGCAACGGAATACTATCGGAGAAGAGGGGAAAACGTACGGCAGAAGAAAAATAGTTACCAAGTGTAGCAATAGATGGCGCTGCAAGCATCATAATTTAATAGTGGTCGAATACAAATGACAAATGGATCATACAAAAATGCCTAAGGTGCAGTTTTGACGTTAAACAAACTATACGACTCAGTGTGCATGAGTGTACCGGTGTAATACTGTCAGTTACGTAAGCCCATCCACCACGGCAAGGTCATGTCACATCGGATGGCAAAATTCGGTTTTTAGTTGTCCTGAGACCTAAAACCACCATCGATCAAAATCAGATCGGATTATTAATTTCCGTGTGACTGGCGCAAAGCATTTTATATATGCTGTCCAACGTTTTCTGCAACGAGTTGAAACCGAGAAGTAGCATGTTCCACAACTTATAGAAGTGTTTTCGGGGTCACGTTCAGAAAGTGTTATGCAATGCGTGCCTTCAATGCAGCTAAGTTTGCAATCGAAACTCTCAACAAAACGTCTTTCAGATAGCCCCACAGCCGGAAGTCACACGGATTAAGATCAGGTGATCGGGACGGCCAGGCTGTAGGGAAATGGCAGCTGATAATTCTAGAATTTCCTAAATGGTGCTTCAGCAGCTACTTCGCTGGATTTTTATGTGCAGAGGTGGGCCATCTTGCATAAAAATGATCCCATCCACACATCCACGCTATTGGAGAGCTAGAATGACGTGTTTGCGCAAGAGGCACTCATAGCGTTTACCAGTGCCGGTACAAGTAACCGGTCAAGATGCACCTGTCTCTTCGAAAAAATATGGCCTGTGAGAAATGATGCCGTAAACCCGCACCATGCAGTGACCTTCTTTTCAGGATGGACTGGTACTGGTTGATTTGCGTGAGGATTTTCCGTTGCCCACATTCGACAATTCTGTGTACTGACATACCCTGTCAAATGGAAGTAGGCTTCGTCTGCCCACAAAATCTTCCGTGATCAGTTATTGTCCACTCCCATGCGAGCCAGAAATTCTAAAGCGAAGCAGGTCAACAGGAAGCAACTCGTGCACATGGGTAATTTTGAATGGATAGCATAGAAAGATGTTTCGTGGGATTTTACGCTCACGGGTATGTCCAATGTTCTCCATGCACTACACGTTTGCACACCACCACTCGTCTCCTCCTGCATTGCTGTGGCCATTGCTTCCATTGACGTCGACTCAATTCGTTTCCACCTTCTACCAAGTTGCACACCAAAAGAATCCGTCTTCTAGAATTTCCGAATCATTTTCTTCACCACGGCAGTCAACAGACCAACGCCTTTTTCCAAACACTTCAGTGTCCGGAACTTCTGCAGAGAGACGTGTGCACAGTCATCATTCTTGTAATACAGCTTTACAAGTAGAGTGCGATCCTGCATTGAGACAGTCATGGCGAACGTTGCAGACGCGAAAGGAGGAAAAGACGTGTACCCGCCGTGTTTATACCAACTTCAGTGGGTCGTGCGCATGACAGGTGTTTTCATTTACGTATTCTTACACGTATAGCGCCATGTATTGGCCAGTTTTAACACAATTTTTTCTCTTCACCCATACGTTTTCCCCCTTTCTCCGACAATATTCCGTTTCAATTTGACGTCATTCTGACAAGTGTTGTTACTTCTACAGCGTTTTTAAAGTATAACTTTAATTATAATCACCCTGTATAAAATTTACCGAAATTTCGGGCAAATTGGCTGAAATATGAGACTTAAAGTTACCCTGGCTGTCTGTGAAGGAAAATCTCAGGAAATGCGGCAGGGAGGTTGATTCGGTTTTCACTAATAAACACACTGCTGCATGAGGAAAAATAAGTGGTCCAGCCGCAAGTACATTGTGGCAGATCTGGATCACTGAGTATACACAGATTGAATCACCTGAAATTTGCACCGCAGATATTGCGGAAATGGAAAGTTCTACTGATGTGCGGTTTCCAGAAAATGGATTGGTAGGTAGGGGATCGTATTGTTGGCGAGTAAACAGACTGTAATAATATTTGGATAGTGTGTTTTTTTGTGCAAACGTGCAGTGTTTTAAATGGAATAATGCCTATAGTCATTAAAAAACTAAAAGTAGAGTAAATTACAATGTCAACAGTATTTGTTGTAGGATTCTAGTTAGTCATTTACGAGAGATAGTGGCATGAAAAGTTCCCCCGCACGACATTTTGTTGTGTCATTCAGTCTGCATAGTTGCAGTTGCTGGGTACGATCTTGTTATGTTTGCTTAAGTGTGATTCCGTGTTCCTTGAGTGCGAAAGTCAGTGTACGACAGTCCAAGCAACTGGAAGATGGGATTTACCAATTCAGAAAAAGGCAACATGCTCATGGTGTATGGGGAGCGTAAGATGAAAGCGGGTCGTGCTAGTACAGTGTACTCGGCAAGATATCCCAATACACATCAAGCATTTCGTTAGATATTTATCAACCTCTTCAACCTGTTACGTGAAACTGGCACTATAACAGAAGGAAACAAGCGAAGACTGAAAAGGGGAAATTAATGATGTGGCTGCTTTTACCGTTGATACCCATTTTAGCTCTCGTGCGAGGAAGTGGCCTGAATCAGGCAAGTGCTCCACACAGTCGCTGTTGACAACGGTTCCATCCCCATCACATCTCTCTCCATCAATAGCTGCATGGAAACGATTACGATAATTTTAGTTTCTGTACACAGGCATTAAAGCAGGATACTCCAGATGTATCACGTATCTCGTTAAGAAATGGAGCCACATTTACCAATCGTGGTGAGGTAAACCGCCAAAACATGCGCTGCTGGTCCGTCAACAATCACAGTTGGCTTCGTCAGGTGGAAAGTCAGCGTCCACATAATGTAATCGTGTGGTGTGGGATGGTGAAACATCAGGGCATAGACCTGTTATTCATAGACGGAACACTGAACGCGCACAGTTATCAAAGCCTCCTAACAGACTATCTTCCACGGATGCTCCTCAGCAGACTAGGAGGAAGCTGTGGTACCAACAGGATGGCTGCCCAATACATAGTGCACGAAGTACTGAAGCTTGTTTTCACGAGCTGTTTCCAGTCGCTGGGCTGCACCCAGTAGATTTGTAGCTCGGACAGCCCGTTCCACGGATTTGACTTCTTTCTTCTGTGGAAAAGCTGAAAGACACTTTCTACAATTACATACCACCTACACCCGATGATATAACAACGTATTTTCTGCAGTCGCCGGTACGGACTGGAAGTGTGTGTTGCCGCTACTGGTTGTCATTTTGAACACAATCGGTGATGGTCAATTCTCTTCTTACTGGCCAGAAACCGAGCAATTTCTTTCCTCGATTTTTTATCTCGAGCAAGCACACCTTTCATTCCCTTTTCTTCTTTGATGTTCAACAACCAGGTTTAATGCTCATTACTTAATAGTCTTGTATCTTTCACGTTACCATTTTATATCCGAATCCCACAACTTACTCTGATAAATTGATTTCATAATACACTACTGGCCAATAAAATTGCTACACCACGAAGATGACGGACTACAGACGCGAAATTTAACCGACAGGAAGAAGATGATGTGATATGCAAATGATTAGCTTCTCAGAGCATTCACACGACTTTGGCGCTGGTGGCAACACCTACAACGTGCTGATATGAGGAAAGTTTCCAACCGATTTCTCATACACAAACAGCAGTTGACCGGCGTTGCATTGTGAAAAGTTGATGTGATGCCTCCTGTAAGGAGGAGCAATGCGTACCATCACGTTTCCGACTTTGATAAAGGTCGGATTGTAGCCTATCGCGATTGCGATTTATCGTATCACGACATTGCTGCTCGCGTTGGTCGAGATCCAATGACTGTTAGCAGAATATGGAATCGGTGGGTTCAGGAGGGTAATGCGGAACGCCGTGCTGGATCCCAACGGCCGCGTATCACTAGCAATCGAGATGACAGGCATCTTATCTGCATGGATGTAACTGATCGTGCAGCCACGTGTCGATCACTGAGTCAACAGTGTGTGACCTTTGCAAGACAACAAACATCTGCACGAACAGTTCGACGACGTTTGCAGCAGCATGGACTATCAGCTCGGAGACCATGGCTGCGGTTACTGTTGACGCTGCATCACAGACAGGAGCGCCTGCGATGGATGTACTCAACGGCGAACCAGGGTGCACGAATGGCAAAACGTCATTTTTTTGGATGAATTTAGGTTCTGTTTACAGCATCATGATGGTAGCATCCGTGTTTGGCGACATCGCGGTAACGCACTTTGGAAGCGTGTATTCGTCATCGGCATACTGTCGTATCACCCGGTGAGATGGTATGGGTGCCATTGGTTACACGTCTCGGTCACCTCTTCTTCGCATTGACGGTACTTTGAACAAAGGACGTTACATTTCAGATGTGTTACGACCCGTGGCTCTACCCTTCATTCGATCCCAGCGAAACCGTACATTTCAGCAGGATAATGCACGACCCCATGTTGCAGGTCCTGTACGGGCCTTTCTGGATACAGAAAATGTTCGACTGCTGCCCTGTCCAGCACATTCTCCAGATCACTCACCAATTGGAAACGTCTGGTCAATGGTGGCCGAGCAACTGGCTCGACATAATACGCCAGTCACTACTCTTGATGAACTGTGGTATCGTGTTGAAGCTGCATGGGGAGCTGTACCTGTACACGCCATACAAGCTCTGTTTGACTCAATGCCCAAGCGTTATTACGACCAGAGGTGGTTGTTCTGGGTACTGATTTCTCAGGATCTGTGCACCCAAATTGCGTGAAAATGTTATCACATGTCAGTTCTAGTATAATATGTTTGTCCAATGAACCCCCATTTATCATCTGCATTACTTCTTGGTGCAGCAATTTTAGTGGCCAGTAGTGTATAGTGTTGTCACGTGAGTCGAATTATAGTTGCGGATGTTATAGTCCATTGCCAACTATCGGCGGCATCCATCATTGTACATGATATACATTATCGTCTCAGATGTCGTCAGGTCATTCATATCCGATATAATATAAAATATTCAGATAAATCTGTACACAACACGCACAATACGTAAATAACGCTTTAAAATTAACCCTATATTGAATTAAACTTTTATTCTTTGAAATAGAAATTTATGGAGTTTTGCTTTGAGGGAAAGGAAGTAAAATTACGGTACATTTTTAATAATTTTACATTTCTGCCGCTACGCTTTAAACCCTACCACGCCTTTTGGATTTCTGCTATGATTAGAAACACTACTATTGCCTACGTTGCGTCTAACTACGTTGTCATCTAACTGTTATAATAAACGCCAGCAAACGTTCATTTGCGAGACACAATAGTAACATATGATTTCGATACAAGGTATTACCTCAGTGAAAAAATTTTCATTACCTCTCCATGACGTAATTCAAACTGTTGCGGAATTTTCTGCGGTACCGCAGAAAAATTGTTATCTACGTTCTAGTGGACAAGATATGAAGTGTCAGATATTTACAAAATTTTCAGGTTGTCTTATTATTTATCTTATTTTAGTTACCAAGCATTTAGACAGTTTAATTATTATTCAACGTATCTACAAATGATGTAATTAGTTGCTGTGTTTACAGTAATGTCTCTGTACATTGGTCTCTCTCTCTCTTAAAAGAAATTATTAGTGTTTCAACTGAGGCAAATATATTAACTTTTTCTTGAATTATCGAGCGCAGTCTTCTGATTAAAAAGTTAGCACTTGATAATAGCAAATCACTCGTAGTAAGCAGAATGAATTGTCACTCCACAGCAATGGGTGCGCATTTATGTGAAACTTCCTAGCAGATTGTAACTGTGTGCCAGACGGGGACTCGAACTCGGCATCTTTGCCTTTCGCGGGCAAGTGCTCTACCGACTGAGCTACCCAAGCACGACTAACGACCCGTCCTCACGGCATTACTTCCAGCAGAACTCATCTACATGCAAAACTTCACTGAAGTTCACCTGTGAAACTAGCTAGACAAGCTCCCTGCAGGAAAGGATATTGCGGAGACGTAGTTTAGCCGCAGCCTGAGGAATGTTTCCAGAGTAGAAGACCGGGCCTTATTACCACGAAATTTTTAGAGACTCATTTAATGTCATCATTTTATTAGCTCCTGGTTCAGTCACTGTATTATTTTGACTGGGCTCCAATTCCCACCAAATATATCCTCTCTTTTTTGGTTCAAATGGTTCAAATGGCTCTGAGCACTATGGGACTTAACATCTATGGTCATCAGTCCCCTAGAACTTAGAACTACTTAAACCTAACTAACCTAAGGACAGCACACAACACCCAGCCATCACGAGGCAGAGAAAATCCCTGACCCCGCCGGGAATCGAACCCGGGAACCCGGGCGTGGGAAGCGAGAACGCTACCGCACGACCACGAGATGCGGGCTCTTTTTTTTTTTTTTTTTTTTTTTTTTTTTTTTTTTTTTTTTGGAACCGTTAACAATAGATAATCATATAAATACAGTAAATTCTGTCAACCCCTACTGCAACATTTTCTCAGCGTCAGCCTCAACTCTTCTTACATAAGTGGTTGGGATTGTGTGGCTGTTACCATTTACTACAAATTTAATCAGAAAAGATGGTAAGAATCTTCTAGAATAAAATATGTCCTTTAATGTAGTTCGTGTAACTTACAACAATAGAAATACTCTTAACAATATCACACTGATTCATTTTGATGAAACTGACATATTCTAAAAATCATTCACTCTGAAAAACCCAGTGATGATTTGACATTGTTACATCTATTACATAGTCTTCTCGATACACTATTAAACGCTTTTTATCTTAATTACGCCTTTTTCCCTGGCTCTCGACTCTTTCAGTAGATTTTCACTCGACTGACCCTGCCCCACTGCTGGCTTTCCGTGCTCGCTATTCATTAGCTTTTCGAAGTGACAGAACAGTGCCCTATCCGCCGGATGACGTATAAGACTGCGTAAAGTTCTAGAATTTAAGGCTCACCAGGTAGTGCCTGCCACTATGCACCTCACTGATAAGATGTCGTTCATGGCATCTTTACATCGACACTCTTTGTTTTCCAGAATGCAAACTGCGGAGAAACTAGCAACTCAAAAATCCATGATATTTAAAAACACCCTATCTAGGTCAAAGAACAAAGCTGAAGACCGAAATTCTCAACCAAGCGTCTGTGGATGTACTACATTTTTCAATAGAACAACACTCCATCTCATTCTCAGACTAAAACCGTACAGCAGTTTACAACTCAGGTTTGGGTTAATCTAGTGTCCTGATATGTAAGGAGATATATTATTATAAAAGACAAAACGACACGCTTTTGCCGGCCGAAGTGGCCGCGCGGTTCTGGCGCTGCAGTCTGGAGCCGCAAGACCACTACGGTCGCAGGTTCGAATCCTGCCCCGGGCATGGATGTGTGTGATGTCCTTAGGTTAGTTAGGTTTAACTAGTTCTAAGTTCTAGGGGACTAATGACCTCAGCAGTTGAGTCCCATAGTGCTCAGAGCCATTTGAACCATTTTTTGACACGCTGTTGCGAAAAAAAATATCATGCAAACTCGTTGCATGAGAAACGTGTAGTAACTCCGTGAAGATTCAGTATGTACAGCACATAGTAGTACATTAAGTGCACAATGGAGGGAGTGTCTGTTTGTATATGTTCAAATGGCTATATAAATATTTCCAAAGTATAAATCGTGCTAAGTATTTGCTGTACACGTAATATATCAATCGCAAATAACCAGGGTTCAAATGCTGTTTACCAGTGTATTAGAAGGCATATCACAGGGAAATAATCCTTTCCGAGGCCCCTGGGTTATGAAAGGAAGAGAGAAAAGCAATGTACAAGCTAGTGAGATGAAATTCTTGAGGAACAGTATTGGAGTGACAAGGATAGGCAGGTTAAGAAATGATAGGATCAGACAGTTAATGAAGGTGGAACTGTTACAGGAGATAGAGAAATCAAGGATGAGATGATATGGACACATTAAGAGAATGGAGGAGAAGAGGATACCCAGGAGTATACGCGAGATGAAACTGGAAGGAAAGAGACCAAGAGGAGACCGAGAGACAGATGGCTGACAGGAGTAGAGGAATGCGCCCAGAAGAAAGGAGAAGAGTGGACCAAGGTGAAGACAGAGAGATGGTAGCAAGACAGAAGACGATGGAGAGGCCTATGTTCCATACAGACCCGACCAGCGACTGGAAACTGTTCAATATGACGATATGATGATCACAGGGAAATAATGGAAGTGAAAGGGTAATGAAAGTTAATAGTATAAATATTGATTTACATCCATATATCATCAGACAATGTCCAGAAATGACAGATGTTGAGACCGATTTTGGAATAGAAAAGCAATTACAAATCGCTAAGTAGTGGAAAGTCATCAGGAGGCGATGGGATACCTGTAAGATTCTATAAATATCATGAGAAAGAACTTGCTCCTCTTCTAGCAGCAATTTAGCGAAGTTCGTCGGGGTAACGAAAAATACTCTGCGACGGAAGGTCATTCCTGTCATCAAAAAGGGTCGTAGGACAAATGGAAATAATTATAGTATCATTGACGTAAATTTATTGTAGAATTATGGAACATATTTTATGTTCAAGAATTATAACATTTTGGAGAACGAAAATCTCCTCTATAGAAATAAACATCGATTTTGTCAACTTTATTGTGAAACAGCTTGCTCTATGAAATTCTATGTGCTGTAGACATCGGCGCTCAGGTTGACCGTATCATACGTTCCTTGTCTTCATGAAATAATTACATCCCGTCCTGCACTGCCGTTTAGTGAAAAAATACGACCTAACAGAGCATCTGACCAGATTTGCAACTGGATTTCAGACTTCCTTGCAGACAGAACTGCCCGTTGCATTTACCGTAACAAAATTGACAGATGCAAAGGTAATATCGGGAATATCCCAAGGAAGTGTGATAGGACCGCTACTATGTACATTGTACGTAAATGATCTCGTAGAAAGCGTCGGAAGCCCTTTAAGACAGTCCGCAGATGATGCGGTTGTCTGTAAGCATGTAGCGTTGCTAGAAGACAGTATCGATTTGCAAAATAACCTATAGAGCATTGATGACTGGTGCAGGCCCTGGCAGTTGATCATGAACGTAAATAATTGTAACGCATTCGGCACTCATAGGAAAAGAAATCCGCTACTGTACAATTACAGTATCAATGACAAGCTGTAAGAAACAGTATCTACCGTAAAATATCAATCAGCAACTATCCAGAACGACCATAAGTGGAGTGACCACATAGAAGAGAAAGCAGACACGAGATTGAGATTCATAAGAAGAATCTAAAGGAAATGTAATTCATCCACGAAGGAAGGGGCTTACGAGGCTCTTGTTTGACCGATTCCTGAGTAGTGTTCATCAGTCTGGGATCCAATGAAGGGCAGCGCGTTTCCTCACGTGATCGCTTAGTCGGCACGAGAGCGTTACAGAGATGGTCCACAAACTCCAGTGGGAGGCGCTACAAGAGAGCCGTTGTGCATCACGAGGTAGTTTACTACTGAAATTTTGAGAGAGTAGTTCTCGGGAAGAGTCGGACAACGTATTACCATCTCTCCTTTCATCGTTCATCTTAAACTGTTCATAACCAAAATACTATTGCTAACGACGACATATCTGCTGTAAGAAGACACATAAGAAAGTCATTCATCCGTATTACACTGAAGCGCCAAACAAACTGGTATGGGCATGCGAATTCAAATACAGAGATACAGGGTGTTTCAAAAATGACCGGTATATTTGAAACGGCTATAAAAACTAAACGAGCAGCAATAGAAATACACCGTTTGTTGCAATATGCTTGGGACAACAGTACATTTTCAGGCGGACAAACTTTCGAAATTACAGTAGTTACAATTTTCAACAACAGATGGCGCTGCAAGTGATGTGAAAGATATAGAAGACAACGCAGTCTGTGGGTGCGCCATTCTGTACGTCGTCTTTCTGCTGTAAGCGTGTGCTGTTCACAACGTGCAAGTGTGCTGTAGACAACATGGTTTATTCCTTAGAACAGAGCATTTTTCTGGTGTTGGAATTCCACCGCCTAGAACACACTGTTGTTGCAACAAGACGAAGTTTTCAACGGAGGTTTAATGTTACCAAAGGACCGAAAAGCGATACAATAAAGGATCTGTTTGAAAAATTTCAACGGACTGGGAAAGTGACGGATGAACATGCTGGAAAGGTAGGGCGACCGCGTACGGCAACCACAGAGGGCAACGCGCAGCTAGTGCAGCAGGTGATCCAACAGCGGCCTCGGGTTTCCGTTCACCGTGTTACAGCTGCGGTCCAAATGACGCCAACATCCACGTATCGTCTCATGCGCCAGAGTTTACACCTCTATCCATACAAAATTCAAACACGGCAACCCCTCAGCGCCGCTACCATTGCTGCACGAGAGACATTCGCTAACGATATAGTGCACAGGATTGATGACGGCGATATGCATGTGGGCAGCATTTGGTTTACTGACGAAGCATATATTTACCTGGACGGCTTCGTCAATAAACAGAACTGGCGCATATGGGGAACCGAAAAGCCCCATGTTGCAGTCCCATCGTCCCTGCATCCTCAAAAAGTACTGGTCTGGGACGCCATTTCTTCCAAAGGAATCATTGGCCCATTTTTCAGATCCGAAACGATTGCTGCATCACGCTATCTGGACATTCTTCGTGAATTTGTGGCGGTACAAACTGCCTTAGACGACACTGCGAACACCTCGTGGTTTATGCAAGATGGTGCCCGGCCACATCGCACGGCCGACGTCTTTAATTTCCTGAATGAATATTTCGATGATCGTATGATTGCTTTGGGCTATCCGAAACATACAGGAGGCGGCGTGGATTGGCCTCCCTATTCGCCAGACATGAACCCCTGTGACTTCTTTCTGTGGGGACACTTGAAAGACCAGGTGTACCGCCAGAATCCAGAAACAATTGAACAGCTGAAGCAGTACATCTCATCTGCATGTGAAGCCATTCCGCCAGACACGTTGTCAAAGGTTTCGGGTAATTTCATTCAGAGACTACGCCATATTATTGCTACGCATGGTGGATATGTGGAAAATATCGTACTATAGAGTTTCCCAGACCGCAGCGCCATCTGTTGTTGAAAATTGTAACTACTGTAATTTCGAAAGTTTGTCTGCCTGAAAATGTACTGTTGTCCCAAGCATATTGCAACAAACGGTGTATTTCTATCGCTGCTCGTTTAGTTTTTATTGCCGTTTCAAATATACCGGTCATTTTTGAAAAACCCTGTATATAAACAGGAAGAATACGGTGCTGCGGTCGGCAACGCCTATATAAGACAACAAGTGTCAGCTACAGTTGTTAGATCGGTTACTGCTGCTACAAAGGCAGGTTATTATGATTTAAGTGAGTTTGAACGTGGTGCTATAGCCGGCGCACGAGCTATGGGACACAGAATCTCCGACACAGAATCTGTTGGGGAGGTACAGCAGTTTATGGAGAAAGGGAGTAGTCAGTACTCCAGCCGTAACAAATCGTTTCGTGGAGGTTATACAGGCGTATGCAAGATATTTCCAGACAAATGTATGCTGTTCCAAGAAATGCATCGCCTTACGTGAGGAAAGGTTGCAAGAGTTAGTCATCATGACGTCTTTAGTTTTTCTATATAATATGAGACGTTAAGATACTGTGGAGGCAATTTTACACCGTATTCTCAAGTGCACAGCTTTTGACAAGACGAGTTACTGGCAATTTATTTCGTAATTATACATGTAATGGAAAGACAGACTTGTGTTAAACTTTGGCGATAGTGCTTTAGGATTAATTCAGTAGCAGTTAGTTCTCAAAACTGATACCTTGTTAATTCAAGGGCATCCTGTATGCTTTGTCCAAATCCTGCATCAAAAATATGACGTGTTAAACGGAAAAAAGTAATTGCAGTTAATGCAGTATTTGTCTGATTAGTAAACACGAAACAATCGATGAATCGCGTTTCAACATTTCTTTCTTCAATTTGTTTGATCCGTTTCTCAATATTAAAAAAATTGAATCTTATGACAGCAACAAACTTAATGTTTCTTTGCACAGTGTTGTAAAGTATGGTTGACAGACAAGTCATTAAGGTCTTGTTACTTACATTCTGGTATTGAAAGAAAAAATTACATTTATTAAAAAAAAGTCCTTAACTGTTCCAAGACTGATGATTACTTTCAAAATTCATGCCTTCGTTACTGATGATAGGCATCAGAAGGTAGAACTATTGATTTTTAGGCGGAAAGTTCTGAAGATGTGAGTAGTGGGTCCCAATTCATTGGTAAACACTGACATTGTACTTTAAAATCCAACATTAATTATCGAAACCTTACTTAAAGGTAACAAGTTCCTGATACACCTTGGTTCCTGATACACCGTCCTTCTGAGTTTCCATGAAACGCTCCAAGGAAGTAAGACAGCATAATTAGTATTCCTACGAGCAAAAATGTGGTTTACGTTTGTAAGAGAATTCACTTCAGTGCGTAACAGTGTTCAATGAGTAAGTTTTATTGTTTTCATTTGCGAGTCATAAGTCTGTCAGTACTAAAGACATCCAAGTTTGTAGAAAGGTCACGCAGTTTAGCGGGAGCGATCATCCACCAGTAACAATTTGTCAGATAAATAGAGCTGAGACGTGCAGCGTCGTTACAAATGTGTGTTAATATTCGTTACTCAGTGAACAGAGCCCTGTGAGTGTTACGCACCACCAGTTTTTATGTCGTTATACTAAGGGAGAGTCTTATATGTCTGACAATGCAGTTTTACTGGCTGCATATTTTTGAGTTTGCCTTATTCCGCTGTACTTTTAACATACGTAATATTACATGGACAACATAGGCACCTATGTTAGCACTGGAAATGATATGAAATATTGGTTTATGGTTTCCTTGTTTATAGAACTCGATGGTGGGATCATGACTTCCAACAAATAATATTTTTAAGTTAGAGAAATATTACATTTGGACCCTGGCTGATCTTAATTTCCGCACTTCTATTTTCTCATTGTTAACTTCTGAGCCAACACCAAAAGAAATATTGTTGGAATGCTATTCAGAAACAGATGGTGAGACATTATAAAACTGTAATATGTATAGCAAACCTTATTTTAAAAAAATAAATAAAAATTTTGAAAAAAGAGGAGCAGTCGAAGGTTTTATGAAATTATTTCTCTCAGTGAAAGAAATAAAACAGGTTAGAGAAAAAGTTTGAAAAAAGTTGAGCGGTCAAATGTTTTGTGAAAGAGGTTAGAGAAACATGCTTGTAAATGTAAGTTGACCATTCATTAGACGCGTTAAGAGCCCATTGGGTGGAATTCCACGCAATGTGTATCGTCTAGACTTTTAAAAAGCCTGAGATCCTAAGGTAAAAATTGAACTTTAAATGCCTAGTTGGCATTCATTTGCTGCACATGATTTTGAACATAACTGAGGCATATGAAATGCTTCTTTCATTTATTTTGTTTCTTATTTTCAAACAAATCATTACACAAAACATTTGACCGTCCTTTCTAACCAAAGTTTTAATTAATTTCTAGTTTTCTTCAGAACCCTTGGAATCTAATATATTTTGATATTCTATCACAATTAAGAGTGTGATACATGTAAAGAGAACTCAGAGAAGTTTTACTTCATCCTGTGATCTGATATTCTTTGGCACTTCATTTACCTAGCTGGTGCGATGTCTCCATGAAATATTTCATCTTTCCCTTAAATCACTAATTAGTTTTTAATAACTCTGATTAGATTCAAGCAGCTATTTTTTTTTAAATTTCGGAACTAGATTTGATGCTGGTCATTTTCCAGTCTTCGTTTGACTATGAAAGTACCAACGAAAATCCATTTTCTAATGTCTAAGCTTGTGAATCAACGGACCAAGTGTAGGGTACTTTAGAAAACAATGAAAATCGACCTCATGACCCCATAGTGGAACATTGAGAATCTAAGATGGACATGACTGTCGGGATATAATAAGCGGTTATGAAAGTAAATGACATGTTTTTGATCATTGATGGTGTTGCCTTTGATCTTATACCTGGTGACATTCATCTTTAATTAGCAGTATCTGCAGGCGCAGAGACTTCAGTACCCGTAATTAGCAGCCGTCCTTGTGAGGCGGCGCTCATTAAGCCAGCTTTTTCTTCTCTTATGATATTCGCCCTGTGTGAGTAAGGCCTCTCTCGTGGAGAATCTCTTCAACAGCTAGTGGAAAAGTCATAGGGAGCTTTTTTTTACGATTTATTCAAATAGGAAGACTCCCTGTGATCAGTTTCAGAAGGTCACTCACCTCTGATGTGATGAACGTATTTATGAGTAAATGTATACGGCATTATGTTTATGTATTATTTGATCAATGAGTAATTCCCCACTAGTCACTAGTCCAATTACGGATGTCAGATCTCTGCTCGTTTTTAGATCAATGTATCCATCACAATCTCTTATTGTGATTGTATGTGTGTGTGTGGTATGTGTGTGTGTGTGTGTGTGTGTGTGTGTGTGTGTGTGTGTGTGTGTGTGTAAGTATAAACTGGTTGAGAAATGAAGCTTTCGGATCTGAAAATGTTAGGAAAGTTGTTGAAAGAAATGCTTGGTACACACTACAAATAAATTCACAGTAAAAGAGCTACTAAAATGGACATACTGTAATGAATTCTAAAGTGTTACAAACAGCGTGTGACAGGAATGCAGCAATTTTACACACAAAGTGGGCCACTGAATGCTTATTGGTGGTTTGTATATGTCATTCCTTGAAACGCAAGTAATGAACAATGCAAACGTACCAAAATGGCACTGTTTCCCACTGGAGGACCTTAGTGTGAAATTTTCTGTTCCACCTTCTATAAATTGAAGAATGGAACTGCAGCTAGTCGATGACTTGAAAGAAACAGATATCCAACAGCAGTAAATTTATGGAGTAATTTTTTTACGTTATCAGTTTCGGTGCCCCTCTGGCACCATCGTGATGCACCTATACACGAAACGAGATGTCAGCCAGGAATTTGCGCTTACCAAAGGAACCACTATATCAAACTGATTTCTATAGATGTCTTCACAACAGACGTGCGAAATCACCTTATATGAAGGGGACCGTGTCAAGGAACCCAAAAAATTTGCAAACCAGTGATCTATTGGCTGACTGATCTGTCGTCAACCACTGATACGATGTGACAACATAAGTTCAACGCCTTGGAAGCGCAAGAGAGGAGACCTACATCAGAACTGTCGAGCTGTTGAGTGGAAGATATCTGCTTCACTTCGGTAGAGTGCTGAGATTCGATGTCAAATTCAGCGGACTTTTTAGATGGAGGCACTCCGAAAGGAATCATCATGAAGTGTCATCACAGAGAGCAGTCAAGATATTGTCCGTACTTGCCCTTGATGCTGGTCCTGTCTTGTCATGAGCTCAGTCTACTTCATGCTGTTGTGGTTCTGTTCCCCGCCTTTGCTGGAATTCGTTCCGTTCTAGATGTCCACTCTCACGAGGGTTCGACTTAGTTTCCTTTCCTCATGCCAGCTTTACCTTTCCCAACTCAGGCTCCTTTTGCAGCTGATTCCAGTATGGTCCGAGTTTTGACTCTGCTGTCAACGAGTGTTTATGATGACCCCAGTCATCCGGTTGAAATCTGATTCCTTGGGGCTTCGCCTTTGATCCAGCACCTTGCAAAACTTCACACCGGTCAGGGACGCGACGCCTTGTACCGTTATTGCCTGAAAGGCTAACGAACCGGCCTTACCAGTGGACATCGGCATTAATCGTCTCTGTCTGTGCTTAAGGATCACCACCGACAGCTCACGCAGCTGCACAGCTGGCAGTGTTTTCGTAACGTGACAACCTTGTTCTTGGAAACAAGGCTATTGGCTACAGCGTGACTCTGAAATGCACTTCCTTTAATCCCACCTGGATGTGTTCCCATGGTGCATTCAGTGATGAGCATGGCGATCAGTTCCACCTGGGCATATCTCTATTGGTACAGGGGTACACAGGACGGTGGACTACTGCAACACTATGTGATCAAAAGTGTCCGAACACCCACAAAAACGTACGTTTTTCATATTAGGTGCATTGTGCTGCCATCTACTGCCAGGTAATCCAAATCAGCGGCCTCAGTAGTCATTAGACATCGTGAGAGAGCAGAATGGGGCTCTCTGCGGAACTCACGGACTTCGAAAGTTTTCAAGTCATTAGGTGTCACTTGTCTCATACGTCTATACACGAGATTTCAGAACTCTTAAACATCTCTAGGTCCACTGTTTCCCATGTGATAGTGATGTGGAAACTTGAATGGACACGTACAGCACAAAAGCGTACAGGCCGACGTCGTCTGTTGACTGACAGAGACCGCCGAAAGTTGAAGAGGGTCGTAATGTGTAATAGGCAGACATCTATCCAGACCATCACATAGGAATTCCAAACTGCATCAGGATCCACTGCAAGTACTATGACAGTTAGGTGGGAGGTGAGAAAACTTAGATTTCATGATAGAACGGCTGCTCATAAGCCACACATTACGCCGGTAAATGCCAAACGACGCCTCGCTTGGTGTAAGGAGCACAGTGGACGACTGGACAGTGGAAAAACTTTGTGTGGAGTGACGAGTCATAATGTGCCGTTCCGATCGTAGGAAGTGAGTATGGCGAATGCCCTGTGAACGCCATCAGCCAGCGAGTGTAGTGCCAACAGTAAAATTCGGAGGCGGTGATGTTATGATGGGGTCATCTTTGTCATGGAAGAGGCTTGCATCCCTTGTTGTTTTGCGTGGCACTATCACAGCACAGGCCTACAGTGATTTTTTTAAGCACATTCCTGTTTCCCACTGTTGAAGAGCAACTCGGGGATGGCGATTGCATCGTGTGATAGAGCACATATTCATGCAGCACGGTCTGTGGCGGAGTGGTTACACGACAATAACATTCCTGTAATGGACTGTTCTGCCCAGAAACCTGACCTGAGTCCTATAGAACACCTTTGGGATGTTTTGGAAAGCCGACTTCGTGCCAGGCCTCACAGACTGACATCGATAACTCTCCGCAGTGCAGTCTCCGTGAAGATTGTGCTGCTATTCCGCAAGAAACCTTGCAGCACCTGATTGAACATTGCCTGCGAGAATGGAAGCTGTCACCAAGGCTAAGGCTGGGCGAACATAGTATTGAATCCAGTCTTACCGATGGAGGGTGCCACAAACCTGTAAGTCATTTTCAGCCGTGTGTCAGTATACTTTTGATCACATAGTCTATGTTGCCTGATTTTGGCTTCATGCATCAGTTACCACCAACAAGACGAAGGCACATAAACAAGGCTAATAAACTTGACAAGTTCAGTTAGTGCATATATCCTATTGATTATGGTGATAATACAAGTGAAACGTAAATTCCCATTTCACTTTTAACGCAAAGTGAGGAGATAATTTTACTTGGGATATTCAAGTTTACTACATCCAAATCTATAAAGAACGTCTACTTTTTTTTCTATGAAAAGTCCACTTAGAACCAGTGATATTTAAGAATGCTTCAACAAATATTCCGTTATATTTTTTCTGTCAGTAAAAGACTTTTTAGTACCTTCACACGGTTGACACAATTTGTAACGTTGTTTAGAAACGTCAGGAGTAAAGTATTGCCCATTTATTCTTTCTCAGATTTCTTATGGTCCACACATCACTTCCGACAGTGTTGTACTATTTAAGTAGAAACAGAACATCGTCCACTGTCATGTACGTACTAAATACCAAAGGATCAGTTTTCTTACTGCAGCTTTATTCATCTGCACCTTAGTGCTTCAGTAGTCCTTCGATCTACAGTCTTGAGTAGCGTGTTACTCTATCAAAAAAGATTCACTTCCGTATCCATGGCTACTCTTACATTTAGCAAAAAAATGGTTCTAATGGCACTGAGCGCTATGGGACTTAACATCTGAGGTCATCAGTTCCCTAGAACTAAGAACTACTTATACCTAACTAACCTAAGGACATCACACACATCCTTGCCCGAGGCAGGATTCGAACCTGCGACCGTAGTGGTCGCGTGGTTCCAAACTGAAGCGCCTAGAACCGCTTGGCCACACCGGCCGGCTACATTTAGCAACTGCATCATTTTACTCTAGGTTGAGTACATCTTTAATGCGAATTCTATGTGGCGTAGTCTGTGCGTTCTATGCAGTAATTAGAAAAATCTTCATTACTTTTTTAAACGATGACTTTACCCTTGATAAACAGCAGCCTCGGAACCCGTTTCCGTGGCACGTTCCTGTGCTTTATTCGACATCTGACAATCTCTTTTGATGTCTAGTAGATATAATTTCTCTCTATGTATTAGTCGCCAAAAAGTTACGTACGCTTGTTTCGCTCACTATCGATATTATCCTCTTTAACGCACCTAAACGATCAGCTAGTCTCTTCATCACGAAAAGTGATGTACGTACCACAAACATACACCCAGATTACGTCGCAGTCCGCGCACTATATGTGAATGATAGTAGATGGGAACTGTCTGGAAATAGCAGCCATTACCATGTACCATAACGGTCGTCCACTGCCGGTAAATTATTTTTTGTGTATATGTCCCCACTATTTCGTGAAGTTTACCACATGACAGCAATTCGTTGTCGAACAGTAAGCCGATATCACGAATGATTACAATAATTTCCTCGACGTTTGTCCGAAAATATACTCTTGGCATTGTGACGTCGAATGTCGTAAACCAACAAAAAACTGAAAACACATCTATATGACCATACAGAATGAGTGGTGAAAGAGGACACCTAGAGCTCATGCAACGAGAACAGGATTTGCAAATAAACAGTTATTATGAAACACAGGTATTGATAGACGATTCTTTTCTGTAAATCACTTGACCGAGACACTATAAGTGATATTCAGTTTACCTAAAACACCTGACTAACTAATAAAATCGAAGCTCTCGAACGCTGCTAGTATGTTTTACATCTAATTCTTTCTCTACGAATTGCCATGACGTACAACGTAGCATACATGGTAGGTTGCACATATGTTAATTGTCCTGTCATATATTCGATTAACATGGCTTTATAAATAAAGAGTAAGTAATTGCTTTTTAATTTTGTGTATACCGTAAGACTAAAGACTTTTCGTATTCATGGATCAGTTTATTAGCAGGAAGAAGTGGAATGTTCCGCGCCACCTTTGTTGAGAAGTGTAAGGGTAGTTCATTCGCTAGGCACGACATTATACTACTAACTCAAAAAAAATCATATAAAAGCTCGAAATTGTCCCTCAGAAATGTCGATTATGTTTTGTTTTAGAGATTTAGTAAGATTCTCCGACTGTTAGCGACTGGACCTGAAATACGAGCTAAACTAACATCTCTTGCGAAGCATCATATATCCTGGTTTTCCAAGGCAAAGCTAAAATCTGTCAGTTGTCTCCATTTTTGAGTCTATAATTTATTAGCGACGCCTCTCTTACTTACGGTGCTGCTTTCCAGTTCTCCACGAATACTTCAGTATTGCGCCGAATTTAAAGCTTCCACAGTCGTTTGTTGGTTTCGACCAGTTAGAACGTATGACTGCTATTATGAGACGTGTTTTCTGAACGAACGCTGTTCCTTCTGTAATTAGCTTAATTTTTACTTCCGTTGATCATCGTATCGCCTTTGTTCAACTTGAAATAATTCTAGTTTTAAATCAAGCTGAGTAGGTCAGCTGTATAATAGCTTATTCTCTCTTTGACATAAGCATTTCAATTTTAGAACGACTGAGACAGTCTTATAAAAATGTGCTGCTTCTCATTTATCACTCGTTTAAAGATTACTTTATAAATGAATAGCCGCATGGCCATTAGAGATTTTACACATGGTACTCGTAGACCATGTGTCTGATGTCATTTGAAAGTCTATTATTCTTACAATCCCACATATTTGAATGACGTAGAGGAAGGCATACATTCTGCATTCACTCATTACATTGGAGTATGATAGTGCTACTGACCAAATGCTAGTGTTTTAAACTAATAGTCTTTCGTAGAAATAACTTCATTCTTCTTTGAGTTCATTTTGAAAAGCTGCATCGCTGCTTGAATTGAGTGAAATTTCCGTTTCACTAATAATATTTTAAATCAGTGTTGGAATCTCAGTCGTGCGGTATCTATTGTTTGAATAAGATGTTCGATGATATTTATCCTTTCACAAAAATTACTGTTGTCATACTACATGTTGTGTATCTCCCGTTTTACAAAACTTCCATGAGGGAATTTGAAAATGTAAATTTTATCTCCACCGATATTACACAGGTACGTTTCACACCTTCACCCATGTTATGATTAAGTCCTAATATATACAATAGTACTAGAGTGACTGCGAATTTTATGGTGCTTGGTTCCGGTTGTAAATTATTCCTATGACAGTGCTTCAGTTTCTTCGTAATTACCACAATCATTATTTCTCAATTAACTTAATTGCGTAACTATGGTTTTTAGAATCACAAATTCAGTCTTGTGGCCTGGGTTGGTAAATGTTGACCGACCGATGTGGACCAGTAGTGAGCTTGTATTTGATAGGATGGCGATTCAAATTCATATCCAGTCATCCATGTCTAATTTTTCCACGATGGCCCCAAATTTCAGAAGGATACGGCCGATTTTCTTTCAGTCCTTCGACATTCCGAGATTGTGCTCTGTTTCTGAGAAACTCGTCGCCGACGTAGCATTAAGCCGTATCTAATCCTCCTGCATTCTTCCTCCCCAGATGATGATATGCTCACAACTGGTTCCTGACCACAGATCTTGCCATAAAATTCTCAATGAAAGGGATGACATAACAATGATATCCATCTGTCAAAGTGAAATTGTCGGTCTGTGCACTGAAATGTTAACATATATTGGAAAATGCATTAAGATATTCTGTTGCCTTGGTGGATGACGCTTTCAGACATGGACAGTCATCGGCAGTTTATTTTTCACCTGGAACCATTCAAAATTTTCACAGTTTTTCGGTATATAGGGTAAAAATAAACTGCAGATGAAAACCCACGTCGGAAACCGTAATCCGCGATACAACAGAGCATCACATTCTTAGGAGACAAGGCCTGTCTACGTATCAGCTGCCTCCATCTTCTCCAAGGGTGATTGTGGCAATAGATGTCATATTAGATGTCAAAATGGTAGCCTAGAAGCAGGCGCTAGCACGTATAATTCGTCTCCCTGTTGCGTTGTTGGATGACGTTTCTGGACTCAGGTTCCTATCCTTGATAGGACACCGTCTACAACCAACCGGTGGCTTATGTCGCTAATGTCTCAAACAGTCTCTGGTAATATGACTTTCTCTTTAGCGATATTACTGAACACACAAATCTTTCTACTTGTTTTAAACGCTTTTCATAGTTTAGTAATCTGAGTAGTTGCACCTGCCTGACGATTGCTGATAAGTTCCAATATGGACATCCTCTAGGATGTCAGATATATTTCTTATCATCAGAACTAATATTCGTCCAACATTATTGTGCCTGTGAACTACGTATTGTAGGTAAGCCTAAAAGGAGGCATTTAGCTATGTTTCGCAGGATGCCTTGTCGCACACACCATTCACAGAACTGTATTTCTCTCAATCGACTGATGAATGAGTAAAGTCCCTACAAAGACTACAAAAGTGACTAGTAAACATTTTTAGACGAACGTGCCCTCAAGAAGTCTTCCCTCTTAAACCAGATGTCCTTGTCTCTCGTCTCTGCGTTTCTGTTATCTCTTGTGGGACCAAGTGTAAATTGTGGTTTAGGCTTCTCTCATCCTGTAGGGGAGTGCGTAAGTCGTCCGCTTAATTTTTCACTTATCAGTTCGCCATAAGTGTTTTGACAATGGAATAAGTTTCTACATTAACCGAAATTTTTCGTAATTTCTGGCTTGTTGATGTAAGTCTTCCAACTTACATGTTTTCTTGAAGAGTAAGAATTAAGGTTAATGTTTGTGATTAAACCTTTTCACGGGGAGATTTGTTTAAAATTTTTTGGATTAAACTGAGCCACCGTCAGTTGCTTAAATCGGACGTCTTACTTTTTCGTATTTGAATTATGTCTCTGTTAGTGCACTTTCTTTTCTCTTAGAATTTTCTTGCAAACTCCAGATTGGTAATGGACAAGGTAGAACAAAGAAAGTGGAGTCTGTCTAACGCGACTGAAGGTATTGATGCAGTTCCTAAAATGGAGATGGTTTGGTAAAAAGGACAGTAAACAGTTTAATGCTCCAAAAACAACTTTTATGAAACTGTCCAACATGACGCACAGTACACCTAAGGAAGCAGCAAAAATAAAAAGCGCCGTTCCTGCAATATTGGGTAAAAATCTTGAAGAGTTGGTTAACTACAGTCTTTCCTTGGAAGCTTCTTTTTTCCGCTTACTCTTGTTCACTTGTGAACAATGGCAGCGAGAAATAGTACTTTCAATGACGAAATTTCAGGAAGAAAGTGAAAAGCCTTTTTCTTAAACATCACAAAACCAAAGTCCCAGAAAGAAAGCCTACATGAACATCCTGTAGCAGGGCTCTTGGGTTAAGCAAAAGAAACAGAGAATTTCTGAAAAATTCTGGGAGGTGTTAATGGTACATCGACTTTAATACTAGATCAGGTTTTTTTCAGATTCGATATCTTTAATCTAATTTTGTTTACTGTTATTCTGACTATTGTTATAGAGGGTCCGAGTTTGGAAATTATTTTTCTAACTTCCTAACTGTAAGGTATTAGAAAATAGCTTTTGTAACTACTTTTAATTAAATTTTCTAAGAGTAAAATGTAATTTATTCATATAATTATAAAGTAAATATGACGTGTTTTTAAATCGTAAGTTTTTAATATTTACTATTTCCTACCATCAGAAACAAAATTAGGGTTTTGTTTTGGGTGTTTTGTTCTACTAATACAATGATATTTCGTGTAATGTTTTCGGTTACATCTGGATGTGAGTCTGGCAGTGGAACAAAAGTTACAGTTTCTGTCATGTTTGATACTGAATGTTGCCCAAACAATCAACATGGAACTTCTATTTGTAACTCAGAGGATGTATCTGAATGAAAATATCTCAGTTCATTCTGTGAACAGTGCAGTACAACTACAACGTTTTCAAAGAAAAACATCAAGAAGTGATGAAAGTCTGCTGCAATGTGCATTTTTTGCAGCCAGCTACTTTCGGCCAAGCGATCATCTTCAAGTAACCTTCGCAGTAACAAAAATGTGTAGAAATATAGCATGCATCAAAATAATTACTTTGAACCACTGTGCGTAAGAAGTACCCACAGCGTTACATCTGCTGAAATGAAGGTCCGCTGGCATCAAGTAAATAATTATCAGCAGCTAAATGAAACAGTAACAATACTATATGTGTAGAGGCATGAAGAACGTTGAAGTATAAGTATATAAAATCTAAGACAAGAAGCAGTTACTTACATACGCATAAATTGCCCTATATTCGCATTTTAGGTAGCATCAAACCAGTCTCAGGACTGAAGACCACAACAACAACAACAACAACAACGTAACTCTAATATGATCCTTTATTACGAGTCAATGTATTTTTCCAAAATTGCTCTGTAAACTAATTAATAACTTACTATTCGTAATTAGACTACCAAATTAATTCAAATTAAGCTACACAATAAACAGACACCAATGTCTGCGGGTAAAGTATTTCTGAGTCTCATTTCTTCAGCGAAGCAGATGCATTAAGTTCTTCTGTAAGCTAGGTCTGCTGGAAGATTGTGGGAAGTGAAGAACAACGGGTAAAAATACAGGGAGGCCATAAAACTGTTATTTTGCTGAAAGGCAGAGTCGGTAAGAGGTATACCTTCGGTGATAGGCCTTCTTTGGAACGGCCACAGCAGGCAGGACTAAGCCGAGCATGGCAAGTTGTAAACTGGCACTGCGAGCTGCTGTGAAAATAATACTTTCAAAAAGATAGAGATATGCAAGGGGATGGGAAGAATCTATAGACTTATCGGAAGTCAGCAGTATTTGACGTTTAAATTTGGTAATGGAGTCCCGGATTAGTTCACCAGAAACGTTTGTGTAACGAGGTTAGAGACGTTTGAATGTGTACATGCAGCCGCTTTCATTGGACGAAACGTGAAATAAATCTCTGAATTGCGGTAGGGAGCTGGTGTTGAGTGGAAAGGTACTGAGCCATAATGAATTTATCAACGTTTCTGAAAACACTAATAAGTTTTTTAAAGGAAAACATCCAGTAATAACATTACCCAACTGATGGCAAACATCTTAAAGTGGGCAACAGTATAAAATCATTTCCTTTTAGTAAAGAATATTAAATGAAGCAATAAACAAAAAATACATTTACATTACAAACAGCAAAACATACGATCAAATGATTGTCACAAATCAGTCATCGGCTATTGCCAGTAATTCTGAAGTAGCCAAAATGACTGACAAATGTGGTTAATATTTATCATGTTTGCGGTGGTAGCAGAGGTAACGCCAGTAGCAATAATTCCTCCTTCTCTACTAACATAGGACGGCGGTTGCCACTACCACAGTACTAGAGACTCTCATTAAAAATGCATCTTTAACCAGATCACAGTTAACAAGAGATACAGTCAAATCACCTATCCTGTAACAGACAACTCGTTAATTATTTAGTAAAAATTAAAGATATTATAAATGCAGACTTTTTTTTAGAAGCAAACAATTTAGTAAGCAGCTCGAGCTCGTGATAGTACCCAACAAGCAACTATAGACATGCCTCAGGAATAGATTCAACAGTTTTCACTGACTATACAGTACAATTCGTAAATCAGAAGAATTATATCTGCATTCTGTACCCTTATATTCTAAAATCAGCCACAAGCCCACACAAATTGAAAGAACAGAACTTAAGTAGTCCCAGGCAAAAATGGTTCAAATGGCTCTGAGCACTATGGGACTTAACATCTGAGATCATCAGTCCCCTAGAACTTAGAACTACTTAAACCTAGCTAACCTAAGGACATCACACACATCCATACCCGAGGCAGGATTCGAACCTGCGACCGCAGCGGTCACGCGGTACCAGAGGAAGCGCCTAGAACCGCTCGGCCACAGCGGCTGGCACCCGGCAAAACCTTCATTAATAAAACATTTATATACATAACTACGGGCAACCAGGACACGGAGTCAAAATAGCTACTACACGACACCAAGTGACGCGCACATTAATGGGATGCTCACCACGATTACTCGTAAAATCCAGCGACCATTGACAAACGCTTGCTTAGAGAGCGCCGAGAGAAGGAAGTAACAAAAATCACTCGCAGTCGGAAACACATGGATATCACCCAGCAGACGCCACCGCGTCCAGTACTTGCGAAGGTCAGACCGGACTCCAACCCGGCACCACAGTGGACACAGACTGCTTGCAACTTCAATAGCAGAGGGCATGCCGAATACAGTGCGTCCTTCCGCAGTATGCTTTACCGAGCATTGTCCAAGGTTGCGTCCGACACTCGGCCCCGCCAAACCCGCAGTCAGCAAAGGCACCGCTCTTGCCAACGGGCCACGGCAGTCGCTTGGTCACAACACGCCTGCTAGCTTGCACTCCTCGCCGTCCGTGTCACACTTCCTCTTCTCCAGGTCGCCGCAGTCCGTAACTGCCGCCTCCTCCGACCTGTCCCCTACCGGTGACAGTAACGCTCCATGCGCTGTTGCGGCCAGAGGGATTCAAAATCCGTGGGAATTACGCTAAATTAACCAGGAGCGGACGGGCGCTCTTATAGTGGGAGAGAATTTTTGCTTTCTACCCCACTCTAAGAGGGAAATCTGTATTCCTTATTAATTGCATCAGATAAATTAAATGAAGAAACTGTTGGTGTTTTTATACATTTTTTATTTGTCACAACTCGGAATGTCTACAGCGATTGGCTATTGAGAATTTGGTGCTGGCAGTACCAACATCATTTTGTGAAAGTGAATAGGTACGTAATTTGCTCTAGATCTACAGAGTACTAAAATCTTCGCTTTCGACCATGAAAGGGATACATCCATTTACCTTAGAGCTTGTGTGTGGGAGGGCTCCTTCCTAGAGTTGACCATGATGCTGGGGCTGAACTTCTCAGCTACCGCTGCTGCCATCCTCTACACTTTGAAAAAGATGTTAAACTTGAGCCACACTTGGCGAGGGTACTATGAAGTCATTTATTTCGATTCAAAACCGTACTTCTGTAAATTAATTCACACTGTTAGCTAGTTAAACTCAGCAACCGCTTATGTAAGGGAACTGGTGTTTAGTTGTATGCATTTTTCTGGAGATTTTCTTTAAGGTGATTACTAATTCAGCAGTCATTAGGGGATTATGTTGAAATGGCTAATTGTATCATTGTATTTCCAATTCCACCGACATGTGCCACCGTACTATCACGCGTAGTCGATGTTTCATTTGAATGTTTGATGTCAATGATTAGAATCAAGTTAACACATCTTAGGAATAAACAGGATTTTATTGTTAACCTCGGTCTCATTTATTAATTCACTAAAGCCCGTGTTATTATGTTTATTTCATTTGTTGCACCCATAGATCCTGATAATTGGGTCACCTCTGTTTAATTTCAGCTGTTCATTGGTTTTCATTGCATGACTTTTTCTTCATAAAATTTCACATCATCTTATGGGGAGCAGTTTGTTCACTGTAAAAGTTACCGGGATTATGCTATGTGCTCAGGTGTAGTATCATGTTCTTCACTTTCACAAGGATCCATTGTTTTTTACATTTCTCTATTATTCTGTTAGTGCACTGGTCAGCACACTGTCTCATCAAAGTCGATCATAAACTGACAACCGAATCACATGATATTTGTTATTATTCGAGCACAGCGATATTACCTGTGAGTTAATCGCATCTTCATTAGAAAACCATTACTTAAAATATCAAAGTCCGGCTTGTGAACCTAGAATAAAACAAGTAAAACGGAAGAAGCAACATGGTTTGTGAAGCCTATACGGAAATTTGTGGCGAATGCTAGTGTTATTGCCTAGTGCCAAATTGTACATAACTCTATATATATTTAAACACAATGCAATCGCTTTACCAATACCAGGTGTTTCATGAGGAACAGTAAATATCATTGGAGATGGCTGTACAGACTATTTCAAATATAATATTCCCTGAAACATACGTCCACTTTTTAATGATTGCAAAAAAGGCTATTAGAAACAAATACTCATAGAAACTGTTAAGCCAGTGCAAAGCATAAGTCTGAAGTCGACTTTCATACAATCGACGGCTCTCTAAACAGCACCACATTCCAGCGTTACCCCCGTTAATTCGTGGCGTTAAATTCCATATGAGCCTCTGGAAGCCTCTGGAAGCATTGGGTAAGATGGATGATCTTCACTGTGGTCTGGCTCAGCTTGCTGTGTCGTATGGGATGATCGCACATACTCGCCTCTGTGCCCTCGTATATACAGACGTAATTAATTATCTGTTGCTCTAATAATTTATAGACAGATTGTCGAAAAATTAATATTAGAAAATGAATTAATCGTTCGTGTTGGATTAATACTGACGAGCAACACAACAGAACTATAGTTTAAATAAAATAAATTTTCATTGATATTAATCAGAGGTCGTCGGATTGTGAACTCAGGTCAGTGCAGAATAAAATTAAAGTTAATAACCAAATAATACATTAATAATGTGCAACAACATATCCCTAACGCAGAATATCTGCACGCAGGATTAGTTTCTCAAAGCATTAAAAATTAAAACACGTGAATAAAGATTCAAAGTGCTGAAGAACTGTTCTTTTGTCAGCCACGGTATGAAATACGTCCTGTTCCCGTTTGTTCCTACGTCTTTCATGCTTTATCCTTTTCAAAACTTCGTTATAAGTTTTATCTACCCGTTCTGGCTTGTACCCGTTACTGACATCAGAGTACAGAGTAATAAGTACGTTAAAGTCATTGGATAGTGGAAGTCCTCATATTATTTCACTCGCACCATCAAATAAGTTATTTATATGTATCAAAGTGTAATGTAAAGATACTGGTAGACTCACAGCAGATGTTAAATGTACGTATTCCGTCATCACTACTAATAGGCAAGTCTGATGTAATCTTGATAAGTTCTTTAACATTTTATAAACAAAAACAAGAAAACTATATCTCGTTGATTAATTCATCCGTCGATTCTTGATAGTAGAAGCTCGTAAGTATACATAAAATCACTGTATTTTTAATGTTGTACAGCATCAGATTTTTAAGTTAATCGATTTTCACCTTACGAAGCCATTATCAGGGTTTAACGGAGAATGGTTGTCTAAGAGGATACATACACAATATCGTGCTTATCATCTGTAAAGTATTGTGTTGCAATAAGGTACAAGCTAAACTCTTTTAAAGACGTGATATATACAGGGTGAATCAGAAGTTAGCGTCAAACTTCCAGGAGATGTTCAGGGATATCTTCCGAGTAGTTTTGTATCAGTGATCCGCGGTATCCGTTGGCTCGTATTGGTGTAATAATGTAATTGAAATGGTAGGGAACTTCCAGGTAAGAGCGGTAAAGCGCCGAATCCAAGAGAAAGAAAGGCTTTTAGCAACATTTACTTGCCTCAACGACACTAAAAAAATTTCGAAGAAATCGGCAATCGAAAACGCGTTATGATGGCCACCATAAAATTGTTAATGAATCACAGTAAAACTCACGCTTCAAATTACTGAATACTTAAAGAATATTTTGAAATTCTACACATACGATTCTGAATACGATGTGCAGTGAGAGACTCAGTGTTGACAGAATTTAGACATAGAAACACTGACAGTATTAATTATGATAGGAGCTGCAATAAATGAATTTGGTAAATGGTCAAGCGTTGACTTCAAATGATAATCTTGAATTAAGCCTAGAAGTACTCTAAAAGACACACAAGAAAGGTGAATCGCAGTTCAAATGGGAAAACAATCTGAAATGGCCTTTTCTGGCTTAAACTGTGACTCAGTAGTTTCAAAAATACCCGTGGCAGTTTTAACACATGAGGATTTAAAAGAGAGCTAACAGTTTAAGAGATTTTCTATAGAACAGATTTAACACAAGACGTGTTAAGTCAAAGCACACAGCTTTAAAAAAAAAAGTTTCTTTATCAAATAAATACAAAAATAAAAATTCCATAAAACAATCAATATTAAATGTTTTGAATGAAAACAGACTCAGTTGCCAACTTTTTATTCATACCAATTATGTGTTTCGCCCTTTTAAGGCATCATCAGATTACCTGGAGACAATAGAACGAAAAATTAGTATGAGAAAACAATAAATAGAATGAGGTCTGGTTTCTAAGTAGTGCAGCTATGGGAACATGGGACAGTAATATATTCATAAACTCACGTAAAAATTTAGTACGATAAGCTTCGTCACTCAACTGCCGCTGAAGTACATTAAACAAGATATAAGGCCTCTGGATATAATGTCCAGTCGTCAAACGTCATATCAGGTACGTAAATGACCTAAACGGGTAGTCAAAGTTGAAAAGTACGAGAATTAACCAAAATTAATGTTAGTGGTGGGAGAAATGGGAATCTAAAATGGTTAAATACTGGAACAATTAGGTACCTTGTGTATATTACATTGGGCTCGGCAAGTGGATGTCGAGCAGGAACGATCGGCTAAGTAGGTTCGCGCAGCTCAAGAACAGACCAGACTATGAAGCGTTCGACCGGATATGCCGCGCTAATATCACGGGGTGTTGGGTAGATGGCATAACGACTCGAACTTAACAGAATACAGTAATTGCATTGCTTGATCACAGAAATTTAAACTTGTTAAATATGGACATACTACATACAAAGAGAACAAATCACACTGCAGTTACACACTGGAGATCCAAAGAAACAGGTACACATGCCTAATACCGTGTAGGGCCATCGCGAGCACGCCCAAGTCATCATCACGACGTGGCATGGACTCGGCTAATGTCTGAAGAAGTGTTAGAGGAAATCGACACCATGCATCCTGCAGGTCCATCCATAAATCCGTAAGAGGGGTGGAGACCCCTTCTGAACAGAACGTTGCAAGGCATCCCAGATAAGCTCAATAATGTTCACGTCTGGGGAGTTTGGTGGGCAGCGGGAGTATTTGAACTCAGAAGAGTGTTCCTGGAGCCACCCTGTAGCAGTTATGGACTTGTGGGCTGTCGCATTGTCCTGCTGGAATTGCCCAAATCCGTCGGAATGCACAACGGACATGAATGAATGCAGGTGATCAGACAAGATGCTTACGTGCGTATTACCTGTCAGAGTCGTATCCAGACGTATCAGGTGTCCCTTATCACTCCAACTGCACATGCCCCCCACCGTTACAGAGCCTCCACCAGCTTGAACAGTTCCCTGCTGACATGCAGGGTCCATGGATTCATGAGGTTGTCTCCATACCCCCTCGATACAATTTGAAACGAGACTCGTCCGACGAGGCAACATGTTTCCAGTCATTAACAGTCCAATGTCGGTGTTGACGGGCACAGGTGAGGCGTAAAGCTTTGTGTCGTGCAGTCATCATCGGTACACGAGTGGGCCTTCGTCTCCGAAAGCCCATATCGATGATGTGTGTCTGAATAGTTCGCATGCTGACACTTTTCAGCGTAATGGGTGGGTAAAATTATGCAAATTTAACAGTAAGGATGAATCAGTGCCGTAATAGCTAGGTAATCAAATGTAGACCAACATTAATAAAATAAACTGCATTGGGTAAGAGAGGCTAATGACATGGCGAAGAAACAGCCTGCGGGATGTATGTGTCATAAATGTCAGATGATTGCAGAGCCAGTACATTGATTTAAATTACAATAATTTCTAAACGGGTACAAGAGAACCTTAAATAAAAAAATGTAGAAGTGAAAAAACAGTAGCTGGCACGCGCGCACGCTGTTGACGACAACATAATAAGGATAAAACCGTTGCAAGCAATTTTGATTTTCATAACGATCTTAGAGATAAAAGAATATGTGCTAACACAAAAACATGTATGACGTAATAGAGGGAATGAACAAAAGATTTGCTAGGAAAATCCGGAATTAAACAATAGCATGGGAGGTTCGTTGCAGTTGGCATCATTACATCGTAAAAAGAATGTTTTTTCGTAACCAACTAATTGTTCAAACGAGTGTTCCCATCTCATTCAACAAACTCACCGTCATCCATTTGCGAGGGGTGTCTAGCATATTCATGTTATTCTGTGTTGGAGGCTGATGGCCACTCTGCGTATTTGTCTTTGGGTGGATGTTTGTTACGGACATAACTATTCTGACCTTCGTTAACCAATGACAAAAAAGAAAAAAAAAGAACTTCCATGGCTGCTTCTTCAACAGTCCAGCTAGGCCATACGACAAGTAGCCTACAAACGAGTCTTTCTCAAATTTCGTACTGGTTACCGACAAGCAGTGTGATTTTGGATTCATTTGGCAAGGAGTTGCACTTGTACAAAGCATCAACTATTACTGGGTGGTTAGTACAAATGAGTGGATGTGTCCTTAAAAGGGCGAAAAGCGCAATGAAAGCAATTTTGCAACCGTAAATGTTTTCATTCAAAAATATTCATAATTGGTTGTTTCATTAGACAGCCAAAATGCAGTGGAACCTATATAATCAATATCAAAGTCTAAATTCCGTTTTCATTTTACAAATAGGCTTAAAATAACTCCGGTATGTAATTGTAACTCACAACGCTGACCTACATTATGGTCTAAGCCTAATAAACCACAGTCGCTAAATGCCAAAACACAAATTAAACTTCTATAGCGAAGCCTCACTCAGGGGTTTTCTGAATCATAAGCAGTACTTCTGTCATACTTAACTATTTTGTGACCTGGTCTCTCGCCTCATAATAAATACTGGCAGATCACCATCCACAATTCAAAGCAGTGTAAATAAGACACATACCGACTCCGAAGACACAAGCTTTCGACTACAGATGCTGAGGGAAGCAGTAATTCTTCAACTATGGCGGGTACAGTTTCCACAGGATAACCATTCATAACATGGTGAACCGGATCTCAGTCCTTGGTAAACAAGCTCCGTTACCATGCGGAACGGCAAGCAAACACTGAGAGCGTGTGAGAGTCCGCTTGGGGTTAAATTAGTTTGATGTGCAGCTATACTGCCTCTTGCGGGACGCCGGCGAATCGTTGTAAGTTTAGTGGGCAGAGAGTGTGCATTTATATCGCAGGGTAGCAGCCATATCAAATCGATGGGGGAATAATCTGGTCCGGCAGAAGGCCTCCACCTATTCCACACCCACTTGGTTCCCACACAATAGATTTGTTACGCCAGACTTCCGCACTTGCATGGAAACTTGGAGAATTCACAAATAATATCATAACATGTAATTACTTAAGGTCACAACGAAAGAAACTTATGATACAACAAAGGTGGAGCAGGTTGCTCTTCAAATAACGAAAGCCGTTACAGTTCGAACAAATGATACCACGATCAGGGGCGTAAAAAAACTGAAAAATGCACACGCATGAAGAAACAATCACCATTACTTTCACACGAAGTATGGGCAAGTGATTCTAACATAAACATGATGGAAAATTTCTGAATTGTGTGCATTGCACCATGTTGTTCCACTGGAACAAAGCCAAGTCTGATCAATGCAAAAATTGCACGTGTTCGTCAGCTATTACTGCTACCTCATAGCACAAAGGCACTGGGAGACCCATAGCGTTTCAGTTGAACTGAACTTAAATATTTCAGCACTATTTGACAACGGATACAACGCAAATTTCAGAAGTTCCTAGCAGAGCAATATAGGACTACGTCTGTACTCACCAGTAACCAGCAGCAGAATGCCTTCCTTTCCACAAAGGTTTCACCGACTACTACGTGAAAACTGAAACCAGAGAAAGCATCCGTCACCAGCGTGACAAACAAACAATACCACCTCCAGAAAGACTAGACCTCTCTGCCCAGGTACAAGGATCTTGATCTGACCATCCTGCTCTCCCCTCCAAGCAGCGAGCACACAGCACTCGCTCCAGCAGACGGCGACCAACACAACTTCCACCACAAATAGAAAAGACACTCAAACACTCATTTGTTCACATTCACACACACAAGACCGTTCAGGAAAAGGAACAGGTATACATGTGGGAACGTGGAACATAATAAATGACATGATATAATCAAACACTGATGACTTTTTGCAAAATACTTGGTTTTGTGGCAAGAAAAACATTTTTCTGCCGTCAACACTTGCACGAATCAGTAAATAGGAGGTATTGGGTTTATTACCGTAATCGATCTTGTTCCTGTTAAGACACTTCTTCAATCAGGAGGAGCCCTACAATATGCAATAATCAAAAATTAGAACAACCCTCGTCTGAAAAAGCGCTGCGATGTTGCGCTCAGCATAGAATCTTCCACAGCATTCAGTGAACTCGTACACTAGGTGCATGTCGGCCAACTCTTCACGGTTGAACCTGTCCACAATACTGTTGTGTATTACTGCCAACACTCCAGTAACAATGCCGGAAACGAAACCATAGGCAGAGCTGAACACAAATTTGAGGGCAACGAGTTAAAACGGACATTATTGTTGACAACATCAGGTACCGTGAGCTAATAGAAACAAGGCACACAGCGAATACTGCCGATATTTGCACCATCCATATTGCACTAATTTCAGTGCAATATAGAACCATGGACCTTGCCGTTGGTGGGGTGGCTTGCGTGCCTCAGCGATACAATTAGCTGTACTGTAGGTGCAACCACAACAGAGGCCAGATAAACGTATGGTTCCTGTAGGGGGCATCAGCCTTTTTGGTAGTTGCAGGGGCAGCAGTGTGGATTATTGACTGATCTGACCTTGTAACATTAATCAAAACTGCCTTGCTGTGCTGGTACTGCGAACGGCTGAAAGCCAGGTGAAATTGCAGCCGTAATTTTTCCCGAGGGCATGCAGCTTTACTGTATGGGTAAAATATTCCGGAGATAAAATAGTCCTCCATTCGGATCTCGGGGCGGGGACTACTCAGGAGAACGTTGTTATCAGGAGAACTGGCGTTCTACGAGTCGGAGCGTGGAATGTCACATCCTTAAATCGGGCAGGTAGATTAGAAAATTTAGAAAGAGAAATGGATAGGTTAAAGTTGGATATAGTGGGAATTAGTTCGGTAGCTGGAGGAACAAGATTTCTGGTCAGGTGAATACAGGGTAATAAACAATAAGTCAAATAGGGATAATGCAGGAGTAGGTTAAATAATGATTAAAAAACAGGAGTGCGGGTGAGCTACTACAAACAGCAAAGTGAACACATTATTGTGGCCAAAGTAGATACGACGCCCCCGCCTACTACAGTAGTACAAGTTTACATGTCAACTAGCTCCGCAGATGACGAAGCGATTGATGAAATGTGTGATGAGATAAAAGAAATTATTCAGACAGTGATGGGAGACGAAAATTTAATATTCATGGGTAACTGGAATTCGATAGTAGGAAAAGGAGCACAAGGAAACGTAGTAGATTAATATGGAATGGGGGTAAGGAATGAAAGAGGAAGCCGCCTGGGAGAATTTTGCACAGAGCATAACTTAATCATAGATAAGACTTGGTTCAAGAATCATGAAAGAAGGCTGTATACATGGAAGAAGCCTGGAGATACTGGAAGGTTTCAGGTAGATTATATAATGGTAAGGCAGAGATTTAGGAACCAGATTTTAAATTGTAAGAAATTTCCAGGGGCAGATGTGGACTCTGTCCACTCTGACCACTGTAGATTAAAACTGAAGAAACTGCAAAAAGGTGGGAATTTAAGGATATGGGACCTGGGTAATATGACAGAACCAGAGGTTGTAGAGAGTTTCAGGGAGAGAATTAGGGAACGATTGACAAGAATGGGGGAAAGAAATACAGTAGAGGAAGAATGGGTAGCTTTGAGAGATGAAATAGTGAATGCAGCAGAGGATCAAGTAGGTAAAAAGACGAGGGCTAATAGAAATCCTTGGGTATCGGAAGAGATATTGAATTCAAATAATGAAAGGAGAAAATATAAAAAGGCAGTAAATGAAGCAGGCAAAAAGGAATACAAACGTCTGAAAAATGAGATCGACAGGAAGTGTAAAATGGCTAAGCATGGATGGCTAGAGGACACATGTAAGGATGTAGAGGATTATCTCACTAGGGTTAAGATTGATACTGTCTAAGGAAAATTAGAGATCTATGCAGAGAAGATAACCACTTGTATGAATATCAAGAGCTCAGATGGAAACCCAGTTCTAAGCAAAGAAGTGAAAGGAGAAAGGTAGGAGTATATAGAGGGTCTATACAAGGGCGATCTTCTTGAGGACAATATTATGGAAATGGAAGAGGATGTAAATGAAAATGAAATGGGACATTTGATACTGCGTGAAGAGTTTGACAGAGCACTGAAAGACCAAAGTCGAAAGAAGGCCCCCAGAGTAGACAACATTCCATTAGAACTACTGACAGCCTTGGGAGAGCCAGTCCTGACAAAACTCTACCATCTGGTGAGAAAGATGTATGAGACAGTCGAAATATCCTCAGACATCAAGAAGAATATAATAATTCCAATCTCGCAGAAAACAGGTGTCGACAGATGTGAAAATTACCGAACTATCAGTTCAATAAGCCTTGGCTGCAAAATACCGGGTGATCAAAAAGTTAGTATAAGTTTGAAAACTGAATAAATCACGGAATAATGTAGATAGAGAGGTACATATTGATACGCATGCTTGGAATGGCATGGGGTTTTGTTAGAACCAAAGAAATAAACGTTCAAACAATGTCCGACAGATGGCGCTTCATCTGATCAGAATAGCAATAATTAGCATAACAAAGTAAGACAAAGCAGAGATGATATGATGTTCTTTACAGGAAATGCTCAATATGTCCACCATCATTCGTCAACAATAACTGTGGTTGAGGCATAATGTTCAGCACTGTAAAGCATGTCCAGAGTTATGCTGAGGCATTGGCGTCGGATGTTGTCTTTCAGCATCCCTAGAGATGTCGGTCGATCACGATACAATTGCGACTTCAGGTAACCCCAAAGCCAATAATCGCACGGACTGAGGTCTTGGGACGTTGGAGGCCAAGCATAACAGAAGTGGCGGCTGAGCACATGATCATCACCAAACGACGCGCGCAAGAGATCTTTCACACGTCTAGCAATATGGGGTGGAGCGCCATCCTGCATAAACATCGCACGTTCCAGCAGGTGTTTATCAGCCAGGCTGGTGATTATGCGATTCTGTAACATATTGGTGTACCTCTCACCCGTCACGGTAGCAGTTTTGCTGTCCAGCGCCATCTGTCGGACATTTAGTGAACTTTGTTTTTTTTTTTTTTTTTTTTTGTTGTAACAAAACCCCATGTCATTTCAAGCATGTGTGTCAATTTTTAACTCTCTATCTAAATTTTTCCGTGGTTTACTAAGTTTTCAAATTTATACTGACTTTTTGACCACCCTGTACTAACACGAATTCTTTACAGATGAATGGAAAAAAAAGAAGCAGACCTCGGGGAAGATCAGTTTGGATCCGTAGAAATGTTTGAACACGTGAGGCAATAGTGACCATACGATTTCTCTTCGAAAATAGATTAAGGAAAGGCAAACCTACGTTTCTAGCATTTGTAGACTTAGAGAGAAAGCTTTTGACAATGTTGACTGGAACACTCTGAAGGTGGCAGCGGTAAAATACAGCGAGCGAAAGGCTATTTACAATTCGTGCAGAAACCAGATGGCAGTTATAAGAGTTGAGGGGCATGAAAGAGAAGCAGTGATAGGTAAGCGAGTGAGACAGGGTTGTAGCCTCTCCCCGATGTTACTAAATCTGTATATTGAGCAAGTAGTAAGGGAAACTAAAGAAAAACTCGGGGTAGGAATTAAAAATCCATGGAGAAGCAATTAAAAACTATGAGGTTTGCCGAGGACATTGTATTTCTGCCAGAGACAGCAAAGGACCCGGAAGAGCAGCTGAACGGAATGGACAGTGTCTTGAAAGGAGGATATAAGATGAACGTCAACAAAAGCAAAACGAGGATAATGGATTGTAGTACAATTAAGTCGGGTGACGCTGAGGGAATTAGATTAGGAAATGAGACGCTTAAAGTGGTCAATTAGTTTTTCTATTTGGGGAGCAAAATAACTGATGATGGTCGAAGTAGAGAGGATGTAAAAAGTAGGCTGGCTTGGCAAGGAAAGAGTTTCTGAAGAAGAGTAGTTTGTTAACATCGAGTATGGATTTAAGTGTCAGAAAGACGTTTCTGAAAGTATTTGTATGGAGTTTAGCCATTTATGGAAGTGAAACGTGACGATAAATAGTTTAGACAAGAAGAAAATAGAAGCTTTCGAAATGTGGTGCTATAGAATAATACTGAAGATTAGATGGGTAGATCACATAACTAATGATGAGGTATTGAATAGAATTGTTGAGAAGAGAAATATGTGGCACAATTTGACTAGAAGAAGGGATCGCTTGATAGGACATAATCTGAGGCGTCAAGGGATCACCAATTTAGTATTGCAGGGCAGCGTGGAGGGCAAAAGTCGTAGAGGGAGACCAAGAGATGAATAAACATATTCAGAAGGATGTAGGTTGTAGTAGGTACTGGAAGATGAAGAAGCTTACACAGAATAGAGTAGCATGGAGGACTGCATGAAACCAGTCTCTGACTGAAGACCGCAACAACAACGTGGATAAATATCTAAATGAAGCAAGAAACCAAACGAAACTTGTAACTAGCGGAGGAGCGAGGAGTTGTAGCAAAGTAGAAAAAAAAGTTCTCTCTGATTAACTTCTCAATATTTGTGTCGCATCCTTTACATGCATAATTACTGCACTGTGCCCAAAGTAAAACTTTGCGCATATGCTAATTGGTGCCAGTAAACTACAGCAATCCAATGTACGCCTCCGCATTATCTTGACGGTCCATCTTGCTTCCTCTGTACACAATTAAGCAAGTACGCTGTACAACACAATTCAACGATAACTTTTTCGAAACCGCATAAGTGACTCCCATTGCAACGTATAAATGGGAAAAAGATGATCAGCAGGGTGACATTTTCGGAACCATAGTGATCTTTCAACATTATACTGGCTTACCTGGATTGTATTTCATGTCTCACCATAGTCGGAAACATAGTGATCTTTCAACATTATACTGGCTTACCTGGATTGTATTTCATGTCTAAATCATTTCCTGCATTAACTAATACATATCAAGAGTTTAATTTGAAACAGAAAAGCAATCATCCTATATTTGCGTTATCACCGTATCTTGACCTTGTTCCATCCCTCTAGCTGTCTGCCTTGGAGTGTGTTTGTCGCCTGCTGGAGTGTCTACATGAGTTTGGACTTAATGTATGGGACAGCTTACCCAACTTTTGTGTGTAGCAAAAGGGAACTCTTCTGGGTTAGAGTGACTCCGGCGGGAGATGATCCGTCGCTTTTGTTGTTTTGGCGAGTGTAGAATATGCGTATTGCCTCCGCGTCGGCTTCTGGTCCGCGGTAGAAAGCATGGGTGAGTAGCTACAGCCTTACAGCTCTGGGAATTGTCGAAAATGTAATATCTAATTTTATTCCTTAGTTTGTAATTTTGTAATCTGTAAGTTTCACTTTCACTGAGTCCTAAATTCATACCTCGGAAGGTTCCACCTACTATAGATAAACTCGAGGTACTTTGCATAGGCAAAAATTGAGATTAATTTCGCGATTTTTGGAATTTATAGCAGTGTTTTCTTTGTGCTCTGTGACTTTCGGGCTGTGGCGACTGAGGCCACGTGGATCTACGAGTGAGACTGGATTACTGAATAAATCGGGTGACTGGTTATGAGAAGTGCTTATGGTTTTAACCTTTGGCAATTATATTAAAAAAAGGCCACCGTGGTTTGAACAGATCTGAATGATTTTTCGTTGTACATGGTCGGTAGCTGTTAGTACGTGTTTTGGTCGTGAGATTGTGCTTTAGTATTCTGTGCCAGTAATTGAACCGGTTTCATAGCTTAAGTAAATTCTCGCGCCTTATTGTCTGATTTCGTGATGTTCCTCGTCGTGCATTTTTTATATTTTATCAATCACGTGGTTATTAGTGACCTACCTTTTGGAAGAATTGTTCTGATTCAATGCTCTTAATTCCAACCTGAATTTTTAAAAATTTGCGAATAATTTTCTGTTAAACTATTAGACTATTGAGGCTAGTGTCTCTCTATTCCAATTCAGATCTTGCTTCCTTTACTAAATTAGTGAACAGCTTTTTTGTATGTGAGAAATAGTTAGTTTGAATGTGTGCATGTGTAATCCATTTTTTCCATGGAACTTCCAATTTCAACTGATCATGCAATTTATGTATGTTCCTCAGTCCGTTTCACCGACAATATTCAGTACTCACCCGCTATTTATCCAATTCCCTATCGAGACCCCTTGTAGGCCAGCTTACCTCACACGTGTATGATTTTTAATATAACTAAGGACATTTCCCAAGCTGATTATCCTACAGAATTAATTATGAAATATCAATACATATCAAAATTCCATTAATTTTTCCTGAATTGGGGCTTCTCCGCTAACTGTTTCTTCTTTCCAAACTAATGTTCAAGTTAATTAAGTGGTAGGTCAATTCAGGTGGCGGCCGGAGATATCTCTTGTAGTAAAATTCCAATTTAAATACATATAATAATGTGCCAGGCTGCTTAACAGAAGAATTTTCCGTCGGCTAACCTAACTACATAATTAAACAGGTACGTTACACTGGATACGAGAACCTCGGATGTGACGAACCTGGTCGGCTGTTCGAAGGCTTCCGTCGTAAATATCCGTGGAAATAGCATGAATGATAATGAAGATACGAGAAGGCTGCGAGATATTGGACTTACACACCTCATAACAGGGCGTGGAGGTCGGAGGCTTGCACTCTTCGTAAAACCGACAAGGGGCAGTCTGGGCGATATCTGAGGACAGAGGGCAATGCTGGAGCAGGCACAAGGGCACCAGTCAGATTGCTCAACATGGATTTAATCGGCAAAAGACTCCTAAGTGCACCCATGTTGAGCTATGGACATCCTCAATTACGATTGTACTGGGCACGAGATAATCGATACTGGGCCGTGGATTGTCACCTGATCGGATGAATCAAATTTCGTGCTACACCGGGTTCACGGTCATGTTTCGGTGCTCCGTCATGTAGGCGAGCGGTTACTTGAAACATACACCGACAAACGGTTTAGGGCTGGCGAGCGTGATTATATGCCATAGGCGACATTCGCTTGGGCTTTCATAGGACCATGACAGCTGTGGACTACGTGGTTATTGTTTCAGTCTACCCTCATCCCTTAATGCTTAACGTCGTCCCAGAATGCGATTTCATCTTCCAGCACGATAACCGTCCATTTCAGAAGACCAGAAATGCGCCACTATGGTTTGAAGAGCATGATACTGTATTCAAATAAATGGATTGGTCACATGCTTGTCTGCTGTGTTTCTCCGTCGGGGGTTCGAGTCCTCCCTCGGGAATGGGTGTGTGTATTCCTCATAGAGTGAGTTAGTTTAAGTTAGATTAATTAGTGCGTAGGCTTAGGGAACGATGACCTCAGGAGTTTGGTCCCATAAGACTTTACCTCGAATTTCCAAATTTTGTCTGCTGTGAGCCCGACAGAGCACATCTGGGGCAATATCGGCTGCCAGTTCCGGGTCCACAAACCACCGGCCTGAAGTCAGATGGAATTTCGTGATCTGTTTATGTACATGTGGTGTCGGGTACCTCCAGAAACATTGTAAAGACTTGCCGAATCCGTAGCTCAAAATCACAATTGTATGTAGTTCATAGTGTAGACCAACACGCTATGAAACCGCAGTCATAGTGATATGGCAAACCAGTGTACGATGTATACTACGCTTTTTTAATGTCTCTAAGCATAAGTATTTAGAGTTTCATGTAGATGTTGTAACTGATAATAGTTATGTACTTGACGCCATGAAAACTTTCTTTAAGCTGATATAGTGTGTGTGTGGGGGGGGGGGGGGGAGTTGAATAAGTTAGATACTACGATAATGACTGTTCAGATGTAGTAAGAGTAAATAACTGTATGTAAAAGAGACATAAGTTCCATGATATAAAGGTTATCTTAATGACAATATTTCATTTACTATATAATAAGGTACTGTCGAGCGTTTATTTTACATTGTTTTGTTAGATTCGCTTCTTTTGCTTGCTTTGCTGTCTTGCTGTTCGAACTGTTATGTAGATCAGTCTTCAGATTTTTAGTAATAGTGGATCATAGTACTGATTATGTTGGTTATGCTATGGTACTAGTGAGCTATTTATTGTATATGAAGGGTAGGGTATCTGTTTTACATACATTCATTTCAGAAGCAAAGAGAAGGAGCCTTCCACGTGAACGATAGAAATGGACAGAAGTGCTAGTTTAAAGACAATCAGTGATTTATTATTAATAATAATGTTGAATGGACTTAACGATTGCTCACTGTAATTAGAGTTTTAAATTGATTTATTATGGCTTATCTAAAGGACTAAATTTCTAAGTGAGATTACCTACTAATCAGAGATTATATTCAGTCTGTTGAATTCAGAATCAGAATTGTTATCGTGGTGCTCTTAAAGAAACTCTATGGTGTCGTTCATAGAGTGGAAATATCTCTGGAGTGAACATTTAGGTGCGCAAAATTGGTTTTCTGTTGTCTACATAAATTACCACGATGGTCACGTGATGTCGGGAAGGCGTAGGTTTACCTGTAAATTTTGAATGTCATTGTGTCGCTAGTACAGCCAGATACCCATCGTATGTGTCGTGGATTTGTTTATGCTTTTGTAGATACCATTACAGTTTGGATTTAATACCTGGAATAAAGTGGGCTCTTAGTTTTGGAGGACAAAATGTACGGGCATCACGTTACGTCACCGCCACTTGAGCCTAAATTTACTCTGTCCGTCACGTCATGTCATGTCACGTCACGTAACGTCAGATCGCTTAGTCGAGTGCCGAACGGCGAGAGCGAGGTTATGAGTCACCATCCGTGATACAAAATGTCAGAGAACTGTATCGGAATTTAGGAACTAAAAACAACAAAGTTTATAATGGCTAAATCAAAGGTCATAATATATAATTTTGATAAATTTTGTTTAAGTTCTGATAAGTTACACAACATTTGAAAACATGGACATTTATTTTGTAGAGAAACTATGTTTAAACAAACACCTCAAACAATAGGTCTACTCTATGAACTGATTCTATGGAAATAACGAAACATTTTCTACGTGTATCAGTTAAAAGAATCTTGTTACATCTAGGTTCAGTATTATTGACTGAGTAACTGTTTTAACATTACATCACCATAATTTTCACCAGCTTTAGCAAACGGGTAATGTTATGTTTACGGCTCTCGTAGCCATAGAACGGATTTATAAACAGTTACGAAACCCAACTACAGGCTACATCTTCTAAATATTCATAAGATTTATTGAGACGGCCTAATTGGCATCCCTCAACGTGAGGACAGTACTAAGCTTAATTCATACACAAATAGATAGATCATGTAACTGTCCTGTATTTCGTGTCACATGTTCTCTTCATTAACTTTTTACAACTTGTGATAACGAATCCACGAGACGGAAGACGAATATTGGCTATTAACGGGACTGTCTAAGAGAACAACGTTACCAAATTTCATGGATTTTTTGTTCTTTGCGTAGTCTTTTAGGAGACGGCATAATATCCGTAAGTATCTGCTCTATACAACGGTTCTTACACGTTCTAAGTCTTATACGTTTTTATTAATATGCAGATGTCTTTATGGTGGTCACTTGATCAACACTAGGTGTCTGTAAATAACTACACGCTATAGTTGCTTTTGATGGTTTCGCGATGTAATATTTTTACTTTATTTAAATTACCGAATTTTATGTTGCCTTACTTTTAAACTGTAGCACACATGAAAGCGAGATGCCTGGCTATGTCAGGTAAAGGCTGTGATTTTCTTGTCAGAAATGTTATTGATATTCGGTACGGGTCTGGTTCAGGTCAAAGCTCTTCCTTCGACATTTATTCAGTGACTGAACTGCTACCCTTATTTGCTGTTTACGGAACTCATCAAAATATCAACTTATGACAGATATAACATCATCACTGGGTTCAGTCAGTTTTCATGTATAGAAGCCTTGAAATGGGGAGTAGGTGGAAGTAACAGAATATCTAACATAGTGAGAAGGATGAATGTACCAAAAATGAGCACTCCACATCTGTCTGCTCTCTCGTTTTCGAAACTGCTAAGTTGCTGTTTTATTTTACTAATAGAAAGTTAGTTTTCGTTTTGCCAATGAAGCAACTTCCCAAGTACTTTTCTTCCAGGCAGTTCAGAAGGCGTGTGTAACATTCTATAATAGTTTTATACCATTTGCATTGCAATGTATCACAAAGATCACTTTTACATCACAGAAGCCATCCGCCACATCTTTTCTGCTGTGTCGTTCGAACAAGACACAGCGTGGGAAAAAGCACTGCAGGCGCGAATATGCGAACTGGTGCCACTGTCAAGAGACTCGCCAATTTCGCGAGTTTCACCAGCGCCACGGCCGGCGCTGAGGACGAAGGTACCGACTTCGCCTCCGCCAATTGGTGGCCGAGTACAGTCCATCAACGACGGGACTACAATGGAAAGAATCCTACTCGGAAGACAGAAGAGCAGTTCTCGCTCACTTGGATATAGATCATCGTGCAGGGCTGACTTCGACAGAGAATTTCGCTCAGTGAGCTCTTAGAAGTGAACAGACAGTTGTTGCAAATTGCATTTGCTATCTACTGTGAAGTTTATCAATCATTATTTGCGCTTAGGCATTGAGGGCCGTTTTTGTGTCACATTACGTACAGTGTTGAAAACTTCATTATTCAATAAATCACAAAGATAAGTAAACCTTTTAAACTTATTTTTGTGACTTTGTTACTAATTCGTTGGAGTGTTGTAGAACATTTGTGCTGCTATCCTGTTACCCCGTTACATGACTCTGGCTCGTGGCTGAGTAATAGTAGCATGGGGAGATTGTCTTCGCGGTGTACTGCACCATAATCCGTTTCACGAACTCCCAATCTCAGCTTACCGTAACAACAATGGCAACTCCGGCTCCACAGCAGTAGCGACGAGGCCTTTACAAAACTTCTGACGAGAGTTTACAGAACTGGCGACGACGCTTTACAAAATTTTCCCTCGGTTTAAATATTTTTCGTCTTTTATTACCGGTTCATAAGCGTCCTCGTTCCGCTTGAATTGCTGTTCCGTTTCGACGTCAAGTGGTAATGTCACGCTTATCCCAAAGTAGCCAATCACCTCACAAAAGCAGTTGAATTCTTTTTTAAACTGTCCAAATGTCTCTGAGAAACTTGTCTTCGCTTTGTCTTCTGGTTATCAGTTTACAAATGCGAAATGTATGTTGAACATGATCCAACTAATTACCCTTTTTTACAACGTGTCTGTTGTGGCTGCTGTTTCGTACAGTGCAAAGTGCTGATCGTCCAGTAACATAGCGAGCGTTACCTGTGGGTTCTTGACCGAGAGAGGTGGCGCAGTGGTCAGCACAACGGACTCGCTTTCCGGAGGGCGGGTGTTAAAACCCACATCCGGCCATCCAGCTTTAGGATGCCCGTGATCTCCCCAAACCAGTACAGGCAAAGGCCGTGTTGGTCCTTTCAAAAGGGCGCAGCCGATATTCTTCTCTTTCAGATCGTAATCGGAGCTTGTGCTCCGTTTGTAATGCCCCAACTGTCGATGGGCCTTCAAACTTCCTTTATTCTGGGTTCTTATTGGACTTGACCGTTTCAGGACACCCATCACACGAATCTTTCTCATCAGGAACCGAACTTGAACTAGTTGCATGTTCAAATGGTTCAAACGGCTCTGAGCACTATGGGACTTTACATCGGAGGTCATCAGTCCGCTAGAACTTAGAACTACTTAAACCTAACTAACCCAAGGACACCACACACATCCATGCCCGAGGCAGGATTCGAACCTGCGACCGTAGCGGTCGCGCTGTTCCAGACTGAAGCGCCTAGAACCGCTCAGCCACACCAGCCAACAGTTGCATGCTCCTTAACCATTGAAAGTGTAGGAGTAATAAAAGCCCTCAGCAAGTTTGAATGGATTTTCATGGCCATTAAAACATTGAAACAAGAGTTCTAAGCAGCAGACTATTCTACTTTGTCCATTTGAACGAAACACACACAGCGCATCTAATCAGTACAAGAGGCAGACACTAGGGATATGTTACTACAATTCCAGTATCAACATCAAAAGATATTGATTCATGTATTTCAGTTTTTGTGCCCGATCGAAAACGTTTTACTTTGCCCTTTGCCTTCTTTAAAAGTTAAGGTGAAAAAAAAGACGCACCACAATGGGATTATCCGAATGGGACCGAAATCTGTAGATGTTATGTGCATTATTTATTCAAGCGAGAGAGCTTCACAAATTATCCAGATCAATAACGCGCTGGTCCGCGTCTGGCCTTATGTAAGCAGTTGTTCGGCTTGGCATTTCTTTCCAGAGTTGCTGGATGTCCATTAGAGGGATATCGTGCCAAGTTCTGTCCGACTGACGAGTTAGAACGTGACACTCTCGAGCTGGTGGGAAGGCCCTACCCATAATGCTCCTAACGTTCTCAACTGGGGAGAGATTCGGCAACGTTGCTGGCCGTGGAAGGGTCTGGCAAGCACGCAGAGCAGCAGAAGAAACTCTCGACTTGAGAGGCTGTTGGGTTGTTTTCGGGGAAGAGACCAAACTGCGAGGTCATTGGTCTCATTGGATTACGGAAGGACGGGGAAGGAAGTCGGCCGTGCCCTTTCAAAGGAACCATCCCGGCAGTTGCCTGGAGAGATTTAGGGAAATCACGGAAAACCTAAATCAGGATGGCCGGATTTCAGAGGGTGGGCTTTGTCTTGCTGGAATATAACCTCATGATGGCTTGCCATGAAAGACAACAAAACAGGGCGTAGAATATCGTCGACTTTCCGCTGTACTGAAGAGTGCCGCGGATGACAACCAGAGGGATCCTGCTGTGAAAAGAAGTGGCACCCCATAACATCACTCGTGGTTGTCGGGCCGTGTGGTAGGTGACAGTCAGGCTGGTGTCCCACCGCTGTCTGAGGCGTCTCCAAACACGTCTTTGCTGGTCACCGAGGCTCAGTTCGAAGCGGGGCTCATCTCTGAAGACAGTTATACTCCAGTCAGTGAGCTTAGAGGCTACGTGTCTGGAAAGGCTCCGGATAGCGTAGGATACCAATCTGACTGTCAACCGCCGTGTGGCCCGACACCCAGGAGTCATAGTCTGGGGTGCCATTTCTAAACACTGCAGACCCCTTTTGTTGTCACCCGCAGCACACTTATAGCACATCGGTACATCGACGATATTCTACGCTTCGTTTCGTTGCCATCCTTGGCAATGCGTACTGGGCTTACATTTCAGCTAGATAACGCGAGTTTCTACTGCTTGTCGTCCTGGTTGCTAAATCCTACCTTGGCCGGCAAGGTTGCCGCACTTCTGTGCTATCGATAGCTACGCTGCCACGGCATAGGTGCAAATTCTTAGGTTGTGACTACGACACCGACACCGACGACAGCGCCCTCTAGCCGGCGCTGTGCAGCTCCACGAGCACCGCTCCAGATTCTACCCATTTGATTCCGAGTAGACGACCAAGCAACATTGTTTCTATTTCACAGTGGGCGAGCCACTACCGATTTGCCTTCGTAACTTTTAGTAGCTATTAGCTTTGATATATGAACGGCTTCGCACCTACTTGCCCATTTGTACGCAAAGTTAAGTAATATTATCAGTTCTATACGTTCATACACCAGTAAAAGAGCTATAACCTATACGCAGTACCGAAGCATTTCACCTTTTCCTGCTCCTACTCACTTCCTACATTCGGTCTACCCTTTAGTTTACAGGAGCAGACCAGCGCGCCGCCATCCAGGCGGGATGCAAAAACTTCTCCACCTAATCCAAGCCGAATAACTGCTCGCGTAAGAGCTCTGAGGACGACCAATACTTTCTTGACCTGCTCACTTTGTTAAGCTCTTTCTCTTGAATAACTAATCCAACTTTCCTGAAATTGTAATCATTTCTACGGATTTCGGTCACATTCGGTTAGTTCCTTCGTGGTGCGTCGTTTCTTATGGCTTTGAGTGTATGTAAAATCGGAAATACCTGTTACATTTCGAGGAAGGTGCTCAAAATGACTCTGATTCACTTTTGCCTTGCAAACACTGTCTGGAGTAATTTAAAAGTGTTTTAGGTTACGCTGGAAAATGTGATTCGACAAACTGCTTGAAGAAAGGGAGCACATCTTTCTTCGAGACTGCAACAGGTGTAATTGTAATGAATTGAGGGGTGAGGTGGCGCGCGTAAAAGATAAGGCTTAATCGATCAGTGCGGCGCTACCTGCTTACCGGGATATACGGCCGCTCGTCCGTCAACCGGCTGCCGGCGGCCGGCGCCGGTCGCCTCCCTGGCGGCTGATTGCGTTACCAGCGGGGGCCGCGCCGTTTCTATGGTAATCCGGCAGCCATTAGTCGCGTGCAGGCCTTCCGCCGTTATCCCGCGGCCAATCCCCGTCCCGCGCACACTGTCCCGCCGTCCACCCATCGACTTTCGCGCGCACGTGAGTTCGAGCCCCTTACTGATCGATAACGGGTTAATGGAGGTGTCCGCACTGGCCTGCAGCTGAGGTCGCCACATCCCTCTAGACTGGTGTTACCCCGGCAGTCTCTCCAACTGCCACCCTGCTTCGGACCCAGTCAACAGCACATTCGCACTTCATAGATCCTAACTGCGGGCTGACAGTGTGTCTGCCGCAGTGGATGAAGACTGTAACGACCCATGCGAAATGCAGTTGACCTATAAAATGTGTGCCTAGACTGACGGTACACTCGCAGTGTCACACAAAGAGATCATGCAGTACACATAACACACATACATTCGCTTTAATAAACTCTCCAATGTGTAAAATAATGAAATACTTGAATGTGACCACTTAGGATATCATTTTAGGTACTCAGTTACAGCTACTCAAGGGCCGGCCGGAGTGGCCGAACGGTTCTAGGCGCTTCAGGTTCGAATCCTGCCTCGGGAATGGATGTGTGTGATGTCCTTAGGTTAGTTAGGTTTAAGTTCTAGGGGACTGATGACCTCAGAAGTTAAGTCCCATAGTGCTCAGAGCCATTTTTGAACACCTATTCAAGAATGTAATTTACCTTGTGACTGATTGTCAATTTGGAAAATTTAATTAATAAATAATAAGTACAAATTTTGACATCAGAACTGTAACGGAGTGTCCCATTACAGCCACTATGAAAAGAAAACTTAACTTATATTATTCATAACTTTTTGCAAATTATGACATTCCCGTATGTACTGTATTGACTCTCTGACAAATGTTTCCAGAGTGCGTATATGAACAACGATATTAAAGTTTTATATTGGTGTGCATCATCTTTTGCTATGTACAGCGCTTTAAACTTATCCGTTTCCCTTTTCGAATATTTCAATAAATGGTTTACAACAGCACTGATATTTAAGTTCCTTCTGTTCGTCCAATATGTCTTCTGGTTGATTTATTATGTGTATATTCATTTCAAGTTAGTCGAGAATGTTCATGGTAGGACCCTTCGGAATTTTATGAAGTATGTGCAATTTGTGTTCACTTGTATCTATCGTGTGTTGACTGTTATTTAAGTGAATTAAAAAAACTGATTGTTTTAAAGAACACATGAGAAAAAGCAACAACAACCAATCAAGACTCCTTCTCCATCTAAAAGACCGTTAACACACGGTAGGTACAAATGAACACACATTGCAGGTACTCAATAAAATTCTAAAAGTTCCTACCACAAACATTCTGGACAGACTTGAAATTTATGTGGCTATAAGAAACCAACCACACGACATATTGAACGAACAGATGGCTCTTAAATACGACTACTATTTAGAAAAAATTTACTGAAATACTCGAAAATGGAATCGGATAAATTCAAAGCGCTGTGTACAGACAAAGATGATGATCACCAATATATAACCTTAACACCGTTGCTCATATACATACTCTTGAAACGTGTCAGTTAGGCATTACAATTATTACAAAAATGTCGTAATTTACGAAAAATTATCGAAAATAGAGGCTAACAAAAGCTTACACATCAAATAAGAGACGCCTCCCCAACGGACAACCAATACATTAGTAGTAACTGCGATCCCTATAAACATTTATATCATCTGTATCAGTGCTTATGTTTTGTAAACATTTCGTATCGTAGTTGCAAAACTGTTAAATTATTGTCATTAATTATCATCTTGATGCAGAATACATAGAACTTCAGTCGAAATACAGTTGTTATACATATGTATGTCAGTCCATCTAGACAATATCCAATGAGGTGACAAAAGTCGTGAGACACCTCCTAATATCGTGTTGGACTATCCTTTGCCTGGCGTACTGCAGAAACTCGAATCACATGGACTGAACAAGTCGTTCTAAGTGCCCTGCAAAAATACTGAGCCATGTTGCCTCTATAACGGCCCATAACTACAAAAGTGTTCCCAGTGCAGGATATTGTTCGTACTGACGTCTCGATTATGTCCCATAAATGTTCGATGGGACTCATTTTGGGCGTTGTGGATGGCAACATAATTCGCTTTAATTGTCCAGAATGTTCTTCAAACTAATTGTGGCCCAGTGGCATGGGGCATTGTCATCCACAAATATCCCATCCTTGTTTGGGATGAACGACTGAAATGTTATGCGAGGAGCAGAACATAACTGTTTGTAATCAATTATCTGTTCAGTATCCTCTACAGTCTGGAGTCTCAATTAGACGACCATCTCCAGACAGGAGTCTGAAATCGTAAGACCAAGATTCAGTCAGGCAGCGGCTCTCAGTTCATTCACATCTACAGAGCAGAATGTTAACTGTTTATTTTCTCCTGTGTTTTCCTCGAAGTATATTTATTAAATTTGGTGTGCGTTTCTCTGTTTAAAGTGGTTCTATCTCACGTTCTTGTCAGAGTAAATTCAAGCAGTCTTTAGCGCAAATAGTTGTTCACTGAACAGCCAGCTACACAACTCATTAACGCATCAGCGCCCATTGGTTACACATCAGGGTGGTAGCAGATTGCATATCTGGGATTCTGTGAGTTTTTATAGTTTACTTCCCGAATTAGTCTTTCTAGGATGCTTAGGATGTGTGCACGCTTTGGCGAATGCAGGAGCAGCTGGCCGCAGTTCGCGAATACGGGAATCACTTTAGCTACAGTCAGTCTTGTACAGGCTGCTGCTTCGGGATATGGCGGTGGCGGATAATCTGGCGCATCGTTTGGGACACTTCAGGTGTCGCTTGTTTTGCCCAACAGCTCTGCTTTTGAGGCACCTCCTAGAGTACCCAACGCTGTGGATCTGCCCTTACAGCAAGGTGAGTGGCGGGCGGTAAAGCGTTCGCGTCGCCCACAATGTAGGGCGAATGTGGAAACTGGCTGCATGGCCTCGCCCATTCAACCTGTGAATGGACAAACGGCTACTCCTTTAAAGTGCGCGTCATTTATGTTGGCGGCCGAGTTTAGGTTCGTTCTGCGCATCAGACGTCACAAAACACAGTCAGCCAATGAACAGACGTTGCCACATCTGGACTGCAGTGCAGAGCATGGACGAGTGTCTTCAGTTTTAGAAACGTTGAGTCATAAATAAAGTAATAGAACAAAAGCAATGTCTTGATAGCAGACATTCTTTTATAGAAAGTTTGGAATAAGCATTCTTTATACCAATTGCTTCATATTCTATTAATTAATTAAACCAAACAAGCAATAAGACTCCTAATTCAGGCGATAGCAAGGAAAGGTGTTTGTATCACTCTCACGGACCGCTTTTTCGCAATAAAGAACAGCGGTAATTGTTTATTTCCTATTGTACTTCGACAAAGCATAAGTAATTCATAGTCATACCAACAGTGTTTGTCAGTATCTTGCGTTACCTGTTTAGTCCTCATGGCATTACATAGTCAGACGAGATGCGTTAGCATAACCGTTAAGGTGTTGGGCTGCTACGCGAAAGGTTATGAGTTCAAACCTTGTGGAGTGCTAAATACTTTCATTATTTAAAAACAATATCGAAGTGCCTTACTTCACGAATTATATTCGTTTGAATGCAATTTTTTGAAATTTCTAGTGCTTTGTCTCTTCATTAACCCGTTCGCTGCTGCAGACACGTGCTCGCCGCATTCCGCGCTGTGCGCGATTTTGTCATCACTGCACTGCTCGCCTGTGCAGACACATGGTGTTCCCACTGCTTTGACACACTTATCATTCGATGTCACAAAAACTATTTGACCAAAAATTTTATTTTTACACGTCTTCTTCACTGATACCTTCCCCCCATAAATCACTTAATTTTTTTTCGATGTTCAACACAGTTATTATGCAGCATTAAATGTAGTAAATCATTGCACGAAATTTTGAAGAGTTCGCAGAGGTAGAAGTCCATAGCGTATACTTTCCGTATGGTCGATTTTAGTTGCCACAATGTTGAGAATGAAATGTGGACAAGATACCTAAATTTCATATAAAATTTACTGTATAACAATAGCTCATGTAAGTACCACATAGGTGTCGTATGTAATATTGAGAAATATTCCGTCTTTCGCGACTGTAATAAAAGTATTATTTACACCGGACGCGTTTGGCTTTATTTTAAAGCACTTCAATCAAGGAAAGGTATGGCACATACACAATGGTACTCATGTTCTCTTTCTTGTTTTTGTTCCACAGCCGCAGTTTTACCAATGGTACTGAAATATATTCCTCTTCTGCAAATGTAATAAGGGGTTTATTTAGAACAGATGTGTTTCTCTCTTTTGAAGCATCTTCAGTGGACAGTATTTTGTCTCCTCCATTGCCAAGTCACCTTTCGTAGTTTTGTGCTGCGGTAACACAATATTCAACGTTTGTGTTGGCAGATCAGTGTTTTAGCAAATAAATGATGTTTGTGTGTGGCACACACAAAAATTATATTTGACATAGCTCAGAGCACTTCACTGATAGACGGTATATTCAAGTACTAATGTTTTTGTAAGTCCACAGTCTTGTTTAATGTATTTTGTCTACTTCCTTTTGATTGATTGAAGTGCTTTAAAATAAAGCCAAACGTGCTCAGTGTAAATAAAACTTTTGTTACAGTCGCGAGAGACGGAATATTTCTCAATATTACATACAACACCTATGTGGTACTTACATGAGCTATGGTTATACACTAAATTTTATATGAAATTTAGGTATCTTGCCCACATTTCATTCTCAACATTGTGGCAACTAAAATCGACCATACGAAAAGTATACTCTATGGACTTGTACCTCTGCAAACTCTTCAAAATTTCGTGCAATGGCTTACTATATTTAATGCTGCATAATAACTGCGTTGAACCTCGAAACTAAATGAAGTGATTTATGGGGGGAAGGTATCAGTCAAGAAGATGTGTAAAAATCTAATTTTTGGGCCAAATAGTTTTTGTGGAATCGATTGATAAGAGTGTCAAAGCAGTCGGAACACGATGTGTCTGCACAGGCGAGCAGTGCAGTGACAAAATCGCGCACAGCGCGGAATGCAGGGAGCACGACTTTGTAGCAGCGAAAGGGTTAATGCGGCCGTGGTGGCTTTACTTCATGAACTGCGCGCTCCCCCCTAAACGTAAGCTCGTGAACTATGCTATACTACGGCGCTGCTTCGATTGGCGCGTGCGTCGTGTGCAACTGGCAACGCAGCAATCTCCCGCGTCTGGGCGGGCATGCGCGAGCCGCCAAGATAAAAGAATTGAACTATAGTGGCGTCCGTGCAGGTACACGGGTAGCAGGTGAAGGATGGGGGGGGGGGGGTTACTAGTTATTGGGAGCTCCAACGTTCGGCGTATTATGGAGCCACTTAGGCAGATAGCGTTCAAGGCAAGAAAGAAAGCCAATGTGCGCGCAGTACGTCTGCCAGGGTCCTCATCCAAGACGTGGAGATGTTCTTGTCTTAGGCTGTACAGCGTGCAGAGTGTGGTCGTCTGCAAATGTGGCTCACGTCGGGACCAACGAAGGCTATTGCATGGTTTCTGAGGACATATCAATTTTCTACAGGCGGCTGGCGGAGGTGGTATAGACTGCTGGCCTCACCCATGGGGTGCAAGCAGAGCTCGGAATTTGCAGCACTGTTCCTAGAGTTGATGAGAGTCCTTTGCTTTGGAGCCGAGTGGAGGGTCTATAACCAAAGGCTTGGTCGACTCTGTGACGGTCTTGCCTATAGAGTTTTAGATATGCGTGGATTTGTAGGTCTACCATTAGTAGGTCATGGTGTAAGACGTCGTGGTCTCCTGACCTTCATTGTTTACATATTCCGCACTCACAATCATAGTCTGCACATCAAGACGCTTCATTTGAGCCCAAACTCGATAATATAAAGTCAATGTTGTATGAATTCATGTAAACGATATGCAAATAACTAGTAAATTGCAAGTGCGCACTGAGATTGAAATACTTGAGGCTGGCATACACACACACATTCAAGACATGACGGTCCCTTCAGAGGACAAGTCAACCTATCTACGTCAGCCGGCGACTGCCCGTAGAGCAGACAGCATTTGCCTGAGTGAAAGGGAGAACGACCCTGTGTTCAGCTTAAAAGCAAATTGCGCTACGTTGTGTGGGAGCGCCCAGCCTTCGCATTCTTTACAAGCAATGCTGATTGGTAGACGATATTCCTGACGCCTTGAGCTGAAGGAGTAATGGAAGAGACCGAAAGATATACCCCTTCACGTCTGGCGTGGAGAGGGGCCGTTCCGTTGTGGCTCTTGGAGCGAGAACATGTAACGAGAGTGTGTGCGCTCGTACGTGTGCTCAAAGAGCGAGGAACACTTCAGTACTTCACTGGGAGAGCACCTCTGTCGGAGTGCGACTCTATATTGAGTCCTTGCGATTAAGCATTGTTCACTGTGTTGACTGCCGCACTTATTGTGCAGTGTGAACGGACAGAATTATAGTTAAACGCCTGCGAGCGAATTTTTGAGTGACATCACGGTGGACAGATTATCTGACCAGTGGACCACGCCAATAGTTAGACTAGGGGCGAATAGGAGACCTTGACTTCATCAAGGCGTAGGGAGAGTTTGATCCAGATAGAACGAGAGTTATCTTATTTGTCAGCAGCGAGTGGCGCAGACAGCAGTCATCGCAGCTTACGGTATTGTGCGCTACAGCTCTTGCGAGCCCCATATTTCCTCCACAACAGTACACTTCACTGCATTTCACACGCGACAGCCTTGACTGTACCTAGCAACATTCTAATGGATAATTATTCAAGTTGAATAGGCGCGGCTCTTAGCCATTCTGCCAAGTCAATAACAATCTTAAACTTCGTATAGAAATTTCATTAGCGAATCCTATCCTTAACAGGTAACTTCACTTTCCAAAAAGAACCTGGAAATAGCTTGTTCAGTTCATAATTAAAAGTGCCATTGTGATTTCTCATAATTTTTGCAAAATAAATAATAATTTTCCTTAGTTTCGTGTTTTTCTCACACTGACAAGCACTACTCCAGACCCAAGTATCCCATTAGTTACATAAGAAATTTTGTGAATTTTTGTGTCATTTCCTTACAGCGGAAGACTCCAGAAGATATTTATTGCTGAAAGTTTTTCAGGCATTTCTCTTTAGAACGTTCGGAGCGTCTGTCTGACTTCTGTAGTAGTGTGGGGGTGGAAACTGCATCTTGCAGGAGCCACAGGGTAAAGGGTACATCTCAGATAATTCCGTTGCGCAGAATGACAGAATAGCACCAACACCTCGCTCACAATGGGTGCACTACACAAAGCAAGCAGATACACGGGTAGCAGAGTACCTGTGGTGTGCACATGAGGGTTTTGTAGGTTAGATGGTAGTTTGAGGTGCTCTCATGAACACTCACCAATCGATACACAGCAAGGGGAGTCAGACCGTGTTCAGAGTAAAGACACTTCGACTGTCAAAATTTTATTAATAAATTATCGAAGTATTCCTAATAAAGTTCCCGAATTTACTGCCCTCCTGGAATGTTATTGGGCTCAAACTATTCTTGGGACCGAGAGGTGGCTGAAACTCTAAGTGGAAAGCTCTGAGATATTTACCGGAATGAATGTTTGATATACAGATTAGAGGCCACAGAAGGAGGAGTGTTTATTGCAGTTTGGAGTCAATCCACCGAGTGTAGACTGGAATGTCTATCGATTCATTGCGGAGGGTGCAGATAGATAGTCATGCAGAATACTGTTCAACACGTTTTCTGAAAACTGTTTTGAGCAGTTAGCTCGGCAGCCCACACGCACAGAAAATATCTTACATCTTGTAGCTATTAATAGTCCAGGCTTTATTGACAGTGTCAGAATAGAAACGGGGACTAGCGATCATGATGCCATTATAGCAACTATGGTTACTGAAGTTAATAAATCAATCAAGAAGCCTAGGAGAGTCTTTCTGCTAGACGGAGCAGATAAACAGTCTTTATCATCTCTCTTAGACAGTGAATGGACACCATTTAGGTCCAGCCAGATGGAAGCAGAGGAATTATGGACGAAGTTGTAAATCGTGGTCTAGAGAGTTATGTGCCTAGTAAGTAGCTAAAGGATGGAAGAGACGTACCATGGCCTAATGGCGAAATTCGGAAGATGCTCAGGAAGCAGAGGCTGTTGCACGAAGGTTCCAAAGGGAAAGCACAACTAACGACAAGTAAAGTTTACCAGAGCTTCGTACGTCTTTGCAAAGATCTATGCGCGAAGCATTCACTAGACAGCTCTGGTTATATGTAAAATAGCTAAACGGGTCTAAAGTTTCCATTCAGTCTCTTGCTCACCAGTGGCAGTTGAAGATAGCAAGAGGAAAGCCCAAGTTTTAAATTTCTCTTTCAAAAAGCTGTTCACGCAGGAGACACGTACAAACATACTGTCAGTTTACCACCAGACAGACAGACTCCTGCTTAGTAATAAGCATCCGTGGCCTAAAGAAACCACTGAAAGATTTCAAACCAAATAAATCACCAGGTCGGGATGGAATCCAAATTCGGTTTTACAAGGAGCACTCTATGGCATTGGCCCCTTACCTAGCTTGCATTTATCGCGAGTCTCTCGCCCAGCGCAAATTTCCAAGCGCCTCGAATAATGCGCAGGTGACTCCTGTATACTATAAGGGTGAAAGAACGGATCTGAAAAATTACAGATCAATATCCCTAACTTCGGTTTGCTGCAGAATTCTATAACATATTCTCAGTTCGAATGTAATATACTTTCTTGAGACTGGCAACCTTATGTCCCTGAATCAGCATGGTTTGGAAAGCAACGCTCGTGACAAACTCTGCTAGCCGTTTTCTTATACAATATAACGTAAACTGTCGATGAAGTGTAACAGGCTGATGTGTGAGTGGCTCGAAGTCGTCTGGAGCAACCGAACCCAGTATGTTGTCCTCGATGACGAGTGTTCATCTGATACAAGGGTATCGTCAGGAGTGCCCCAGGGAAGTGTGAGATGTGAGACGACTGCTGTTGTTCTCCATATACGTAAATGATTTGCTCGACAGGGTGGGAAGCAATCTGTGGTTGTATGCTGATGATGCTGTGATTTATGGTAAGGTGTCGAATTTGAGTTACTGTAGTAAATTACGATACGACTTAGACAAAATTTCTAGATGGTGCGATGAATTGCAATTAGCTCTAAATTTGGAAAAATGTAAGGTAATGCAGATGAGTAGGAAGATCAAAACTGTAATGTTCGGACACAGCGTTAGTAGTGTACTGCTTGACACAGTCATTTAAATGTCTGTCGTAATGTTACAAAGCAGCATGAAAAGGAACGAGCATGCGAAAACTGTGGTGGGGAAGGCGAATGCTCAGCTTCGGTTTATTGGGAGAATTTTAGGAAAGTGTGGTTCACGTGTAAAGGAGACAGCACATAGGACTCTGGCGAGTCCTATTCTTGATTACTTCTCAAGTGTTTGGGATCCATACCAGGTCAGATTGAAGGAAGACATCAAAGTAATTCAGAGGCTATATTTGGTACCAGTACGCTCAAACAACACGTGTTATGGAAATGCTTTGGGAACCCAAACGGGAATCCCTGGTGGGAAGGCAACGCTCTTTTCGAGGAACACCGTTGAGAAAATTTATAGAACCAGCATTTGAAATTTACTGATGAACGATTTTAATGCCGCCAGCATACATTGCTCATAAGGACTGAGAAAATAAGATACGAGAAATTAGGGCTCATACGGAGGCATAAAGATAGTCGTTTTTCCCTCGCCCTATTTTCGAGTGGAACAGGGGAGGGAATGACAAGTGGTACCGTCCGCCACCGTATGGTGGCTTGCGGAATATCTATGTAGAGGCAGATGTAGGTATCTTCTCTCCTCACTTTCCATGAAACCTCAGTGAACTCTGGAGCAGCACTCCTGCAACCGCTCCCAGCAAGTTTTCATGCCACTTACAACACTCCATGAGCCCAATGTCTCCCATCTAACCCGTCTGCTCTACTCATTGGCCAGTCCTGTTCGAAGTTACCAATACTATTTTCTCTTTAGGAGAAGCGGTCAATCCCTCACTCTCAGGTTACTTTGCAGAGAGATGGAGACGTTGTGCCCCAATTTGTTTTTCCTTTCACAGCCACCTTATGTAGTATGTTATGTTGCTTCCATAAACCTCTAAACTGGACAGCAAATTTATCATGGAGATCATTATCCGGACGGCCTGAACATTTGCGTGTGTCTGACCAGGAGCCCTGGCAAACCGAAGAGAAGTGCTTTTGTGCTCGCCCATATATAATTTCAGACCAATCAGAAATGTTGCGTTCCTTCTAAAATAGTTTTAAGTCCTGAGGCTTCCCAAAACACTGCGCAGACCCAAAAGACGACAGCACCTGACGGCTCCCTCAGTAGCGTCCTGTCCACGTTGAACATATAAACGTGCAAATTTTTATGAGCGCTATTCATGTTTAAGGGCACTTACGATGCTGTCATAATGCGTTCGTTGTGTGACCCAGATTTCTCTCGCGCCCTCGACCTGTGTTGTGATAAGAGGCGCCTAACAGGTGGATCCAGGTAGGTGGTTTTTATGCCTTGTCGAACGGATGCATTGTCTGCGCGTCGCAGGAGAAATTCTTGGATCCTGAATTCTGTCCCAGTAAGTGCTTCGAAATGTTCCTTTCCCTAATAGCTGCACGTGGCTTTCAAGCCCGGAACGTCCACCGCAGGATTTACTGTTAAATGATCAAACTATCTGCTTCTCAACTCCAGAAAAATGCTATTCGAAGGAGAGTCATCGTGAAGACCCTACATACATTAGCAAAGTACACACTTCTAACAAGTCCTGTTCATACTGATAATTTCTTGTCTCTCACACACGATGTCTTCGATGAAAAATCAACATTGAATTGTACCCTTGAATATGGAGAATAGTAAGAGAGTGACTTTGTCCTCTCTAAACTTTTTTTCCTGTGTGTTCCCATAAATTCTTTTGAGTTGTTAGCTTCCTCTTCGCGTCCTAAAACTGACAATGTCTCTCTTGACGGGACATCCTCAACTGTTGACATTCATCTCAGTCGTAAGATCCATTATAGCTGTACATTTTTTATCTTTTTTAAACGAAAAGAAGAGCCCAATTTTGGGACCTATGTCATCTCTTTGGGTGCATCTGTAAAGGTATAAAATCGTTAGCATTAAAAAAGGTAAACGGAACTTATACTAAAATTCTTAAGAAGCAAACACTTCTACAGACATAAAATGTGAGTTCATAAAAGTCGAATAAGAGGATAAATTAGGTTAAAATAGTGTCTCCCTGGTACATGGCGTAAAACAGTAGACTCAGTTCCTTGACTTTAAATACATCGAAAGGACGTTTCAGAAGCGGCATACAAATCTATTTTTAGTGTAAGATGAAAGATATTACCCGTTTGCGCAAAACAGTTGAATAAGCAGTTGGGAAAAATTTCCCGTGCCAATAGTAGTACCAATAGCAGTAGTAGTATTAGTAGTTGTAATAGCACTAGTAGCAGCAGCAGCAGCAGCAGTAGTAGTAGTAGTAGTAATATGAAACCGAGGACCGCTGCGTCCCGTAGGATGAGCTGCGCCGCCTGTGGCGAAGGCGTGCCCCGAGTGTGCAATGTCTCTGGACGTGGCAGCTGCTCCCTCTGCTTCCTACACGTTCGGTTTTATGTGGAATTTCAATAACGGACGACACGCTGGCACAGGTGTCCAGCAAGCAAGACAAACCTTTGTTTGGACTGCTAGCGTCAGCCCTGGCAAAAAAAACTACTGGCCCATGTTTTAACGACAAGTCGTCAGACATCGTACAGGATGGGCAGTTCTAAACGAAACAGCTATGTTTAGTGAGCTGAATGGAGAGTAAGAATCATTTCCTCTCCGTAACGGTTCTAAGTATTAGCATGTTAAGCTGTTCAAAGCGTGAAACTTCGAAAGCATAAAATCATATTGTCTTACGCTGAATGTGCAAAAATAAAAGCCGTGAAAATAAAGGTATAGGCCTAGAACATCGGTTTTATATATTGTGAAAGACTTAATGATCATAAAATTATAGAAATCGAGTTATGTTGAGGACCTACAACCACACGAAGTCTCACTAATATTACAAATTTTTAAAAACACTGCAAGTATAAGACCGTAAAAAGTATAAAACAATAAATTATAAAAGTGAATCTATGTGCAGGGTGTGACAGTCATTGCATGGTGTAGCAGTCATTGTTAACAGAATTAGCTTCTACTTGCTGCATCTTCTTATGGGACGCAATTTGCAGCATATACGGAAGCCAGTTTGCACGCCGGCCTGCTTCTAGGATGGTGTATGAGCCGAACCGCCGCCGCTGTCTCTTCTCGGTGAGTGGGGCTGTTGATTATACGTACGTTGTCGTGAGGTGGGCTATTGGAAGAGGCCATCAAAGTTTCTAAAAATTCGTTACAAATCAAATCGTTCTACTGATTTAATGTGTTGCGAAGCTCTTGCAGACATCCTGTAAGAATGTCATTGTCTTCCGAACTGTAATGAGGTGTCACTTTTGTCACGAGGTGTCACTTAGGTTCATTATGCAGCATTCTCGAATGCGTATCAACAGCTCCAACAGCATTATTCGACGTTAAAAGACACTCACCGTACGCTGTTTTGTTACTGGGAATTGAAGCTTGCTCTTTGAAGCGTACTTCAAAAGACTTGCCTGTTTGACCTAAGAATGCTTTTGGATAGTTTCCACACTTTCGTTCATTTACACCTGTTGCCGTGAACTTCGAGGCATTTCTTTTCACACGGTCCTCAGTCCGAAGCGAATGATGCCATTAGTATTAAACCCTATAAGCAAATCGCTATTGCGAAAATGTTCACCAATAATTTCTGTAACCCGTCCTTTATAAATTACAGCTGTGTACACGACTTTCTTGTCTTCCTGTTCACCTATTAGCGTGCAGCCATTGCTTTTAAGCTATTGCTATCTTTTAATTTTTTGTTGAGAGTGGATAACTATTGCTTACTGCAATCTGCTTTGTAATAGCGATTTCTTTATTCCTCTCATGCTCACTTTATCACTTTTGATGGATCAAAGATATGCCATTTTGATCCTTTCAGGGTGCCATACTTAGAGTCACAAATAATGTTTACACAAGTCGGTTTTCTGTACACGATAAAACTGTGGTTACCCTCCTCTCTCGCAAATGTATCATCGAAAATAGCTGACAGCTTCTTTATTTTTACGCTCAACTTTAAGCGTAATTTTTGGGTAAATAGCATTCATTCTCTCTGCTGTGTCATTGACACCATTTTGATCTCCTAAAACTACTGAAACATCATCATCCTCTTGGCGATAGCAATAGAGACCTTTACTGTCTACCGCAGGATTGTTATGGAAAATCGGTTATCAAAATTATTAAGGAAAATCTCAAACATAATGCTGCCTACCGAATTTCCCATCGCTAGTCCTTCAAGTTGGTGCTATATCATACCGTTGTTAAATTAGTTATAGGCTAACGTCACATCCCGTCCCTTCTTCTTGTTAGTGTTTTCCATATATTCCTTTCCTCTCCGATTAAGCGTAGGACCTCCTCTTTTCTTACCTTACCAATCCACCTAATTTTCAACACTCTTCTATAACACCACATCTCAAATGCTTCAATTCTCTTGTGATCCGGTTTTCCCATAGTCCATGTTTCACTACCAAACATACATTCTCAGAAATTTCTTTGCCAAATTAAGGTTTATGTTTGGTATAGACTTTCATAGGCCAGGAATGCCATTCTGGCCAGTGATAGACTGCTTATGATGTCCTCCATACACCGTCCGTCATTGGTTGTTTTGCTGCTTAGGTAGCAGAATTCCTTACTTTCATATACCTAGTGACCATCAATCCTGATGTTAACTTTCTCGCTGTTCTCGTTTCTGCTACTTCTCATTACTTTCGTCTTTCTTCGATTTACTCTAAATCCATATTCCGTAATATTAGACTGTTCGTTCCATTCAGCAGACCATGTAATTCTTCTTCACTTTCACTGAAGATACCAATGTCATCACTGAATCGTCTCATTAATGTCCTTTAATCTTAAATTGCACTTTTATTTCCGTCATTGCTTCTCCGAAGTACAGATTGTAGGGGAAAATCTACATCCTTGTCTTACAACCTTTTGATCCGAAGCATTTCATTCTTGGTCTTTCACTGCTACTATTACCTCTTGAGTCTTGTACATGTTACATATTACCTGGCTTTCCATGTAGATTAACCCCGTTTTCCTCAGAATTACGAACATCTTGCACCATTTGACATTGTCGAACGGTTTTTCTAGGTCGACGAATCCTATGAACGTGTCTTGATTTTTCTTTAGTCTTTATTCCATTATCAACCACAACGTCAGAGCTGCCTCTCTGGTGCCTCTATCTTTCCTAAAGCCAAACTGATCGTCATCTGACACATCCACAATTTCCTTTTCCGTTTTTCCTCTAACTATTCTTGTCAGCAACTTTGCTGCATGTGCATTTAAGCTAATTGTGCGGTAATACACTTGTGAGCTCTTGCAGTCTTCGGATTGTGTAGATAATATTTTTCCGAAAGTCACAACGTATATCACCAGACTCACACATTCTACATACCAACTTGAAAAGTCGTTTTGTAACCATTTCCCCCAATGATTTTAGAAATTCTGATGGAATGTTATCTATCTATTCTGCCGTATTTGATATTAAGTCTTCCAGAGCTCCTTTTGATTTTAATACTGCATCCCGTATCTCTTTATAAATCGACTGCCGATTCTTATTCCATCAAATGAGACAAATCTTCCCCCTATACCTGCCATCCTTGTACTCTTTCCCCCTATCTGCTCCCTTCTCAGCATTTAATAATGGAATTACCGTTGCACTGTTAATGTTACCACTCTTGCTTTTAATTTCATCAAAGATGGTCTTGACTTTTCTATATGCTGAGTCAGTCCTCCCCATAGTCATTTCTTTTTCGTTTTCTTCACATTTTTCATGCACCCATATTTTCTTAGCTTCCCTGCGTTTCCTATTTATTTCGTTCCTAAGTGACTTGTTACGAATCTTCTTTATCCTGAATTTCTCTAAACATTTTTTTTTATTTCCTTCTTTTATCGATCAACTGAAGTATTTCTTCTGTTACCCATGGTTTCTTCGCAGTTACATTCCTCGTACCTGTGTTTTCCTTTCCAACTTCTGTGATTGTCCTTTTCAGAGACGACCATTCCTTTTCAACTGTACTACGTACTGAGCTATTCTTTATTGTAGTTTCTATAGCCTTACAGAACTTTAAGTGTATCTCTTCATCCCTTAGTACTTCCGTATCCCACTTCTTCGTGTGTTGATTCTTTCTGACGAATCTCTTAAACTTCAGCCTATTCTTCACTATTAATACATTGTGAGCTGAGTCTGTATCTACTCCTGGGTACGCCTTACAATCCAGCATCTGATTTCTGAATTCCTGCCTGATCGTGATGGAATATAGCTGAAATTTTCCCGTATCTCCCGGCCTTTTCCAAGTATACATCTTCCCCTCGTGTTTCTTGAATAGAGTATTCGTGATTACTGGTTGAAATTTATTACAGAACTCTGTTAGAACTTCTCCTCTATCATTCCTAGGTACCAAGCCCATATTCCCCCCTTAACCCTTTCTTCCACTCCTTGCCCTACAACCAAATTCCAGTTGCCCGTTACTATTATATTTTCGTCTCCCTTTAAGTACTGAATTATCCGTTCAATATACTCATACACCTTCCGTACTACATCATCAGTTTGCGACGTAAACATGTATACCGGAACTATCGTTGTCGGTGTTGGTTTGCTCTCAATTCTGATGAGAACAACCCTAAGACGGATCTGTTCACAGCAACTCAATCTCTGCCTTACCTTTCTTTTAATAAAGAATCCTATTTCTGTCGTACCATTTGCTGCTGCTGTTGATACTACCCTATGCTCATCTAGCCAGAAATTCTTGTGTTCTTCCAATTTCACTTCACTGGCCTCCGCATTGTCTATATGGAGCATTTGCATTTCTCTTTTCAGTTTTTCTAGCTTCCGTTCCACCTTAAAACTTTGGATACCCCACGCCCCGACTCGTAGAACGTTATCCTTTTGTTGGTTGTTCAATCTTCTTCTCATGGTCGCCTCCCACTTGGCAGTCCCGAGATCAGAATGGGAGACTATTCCGAAATACTTTGCTGGCGGAGACATCATAATGACTCTTCCTCAACTACAGCCCACATGTCTTGTGGATACACATTATGTGTCTTTATTGCAGTAGTTTCTATTACCTTCTGCATCCTCAAAGTGTCAATCGTTGCTGATTCTTCGCCTTTAGGGGCAGTTTCCCACCAGAAGGGCCAGATAGTGCCCTGAACCTCTGTCCGCTTATCAGCCCTCTTTGATTAGGTCGTTGGCAGAATGAGCGTGACATAGGAAGTTGTCGGGTGACTTCAGCTGCCAACGCTGATCTTTCTCCTATAGCTATTTTATTGTGTTTTGTAAGGTTGTTCTTAATTGTCTCTAATCTCTCGTAGCACGCTAGTACACCACATCAAGGAATGCAAAGATGGGATCATCTGTTATGACTGTATCTTTAACTTTGTCTGCAAACTTGTGTGTATTTTTTAAACTATACTGCTTATAAAACGTGTATAGCGTTTAAACATTTGTGCTAGTGTTGCATTTATTCTGTCACTATTACTCTGTCTCGTGTTGGATATAGCTTGCCTGTGCGTCTGGCGTTTAAGGGTTCATGGCTATTCAGGACGACTCAGCTCCCCCATCGCTGTCGTTTCACGCAATACACCATGTTATAGTTACCATCCATAAACCTCGCTCGAGATTTTCATATCCTCTCGCTCGCTATGCAGAAACAATTGGTCCTACAGGAAGAAATGAACAGTATCTTTTTGTAGCAAATTTAAAGTAGTCAATTTTGTACTGTGATACGTTTTCGCCAGACGCCGAAGTTTTCGAGTAATTCAAGAAACACGTACAGAAGTGGCCTTCAAACATACCCGCACTCGGGCTACACCAGTAAAGCTTTCTACTATGTTGGTCTCGCTACTCCCTTCTACCAGTGTACAATTATTTGTGACTGCACGAATTATTTCCCGCATTCGATTTTTTCGTGCCATCGGTTGGCCTTCTTACGCCACCGGCATAGTCGAGCACTTAAAAATTGTAAAACTGCCGTTCGCGTAAATTTTACCTACAATTTTAAGAATTTTAACAGCAGAAAATAAACAGTTACATAGCTGTCTGTATTCGTCAGGCCTTCTGGCAACGAAACTAAAGTGCTTGTAAGGGTTAAGTTTGACTCGACTTGTCAATGTACTTATCTTCAGCGTAACATTTACGAAAATAGTTGTTCCTTGACAAGTTTAAATTAATAATGTGAACGAAGTAGTTTGTCTCCTAACAGCGCAATCAGTAGAGACAAAAACGGTCGATTATCAGGATTGTTCGTGTAATCGGAAACTTTTGTACAGTAGTAGAAGGAAGTACCACGACCAACGTACTAGAAATCCTGACTGGCGAGGAATGTGTGTGGCGTGCAACTGCGCTCGAATGTCACTTCTGTAAGTTTTGTCGGGAATAATTCGAAAACAGTTGTCTCCAACGAGAATTTAACTACATTACATTTCCTACAATAAGGTACTGCTCATTCTTCCTGTAAGACTAATACAATGAGGTGATAAAAGTCATTGACTAGTTGTATGCATATACAGGGTACGAGCGCACAAGGTATAAGAGGACAGTGCTGTGGCGGAGCTGTCACTTGCGTTCGGGTGACTCGTGTGAAAAGGTTTTCGAAGTGATTATGAACGCACGACGGGAATGAGCAGACTTTTAACCTGGGATAGTAGTTGGAGCTAGACGGATAGGACATACCATTTCGGAAACCGTTAGGGAATTCAATATTCCGAGATCCATTGTGTCAAGGGTGTGCCGATAATAGCAAATTTCAGGCATTACTTTTCACGCCGGGCACCGTAGCGGCCGACGACCTTCACTTAACGAACGAGAGCAGCGGGGTTTGCTTTGATTTGTCACTGCTAACAATCAAACAAAATTTAGTGAAATAACCTCATAAATCAATTTGGGACGTACCACTAACATATCCGTTTGGACAGTGCGTCGAAATTTGACGTCAATGGGCTATAGCAGCAGACGACCGTCGAGAGCGCCTTTGCTAAAAGCACGACATCGCCTGCAGCGTCCCTCCTTGGCTCGTGGTCATATTGGTTGGACCCTAGCGACTGAAAAACTGTGGCCTGGTCAGATGAGTTCCGATTGCAGTTTCCAGTAGCTGATGGTAGGGGTCAAGTGTGGCGCATACCGTGTACTCAAATTGTCAACAAGGCACTTAAGTTGGTGGTGACCCCATAATAGTGTGGGCTGTGTTTACGTAGAAAGGACTGGGTCCTCTTGTCCAACTGAACTGATCATTTACTGGAAATAGTTATTTTCGGCTACTTAGAGACGATTTGTAGATTCAGGGACTTCGTATTCCGAAACAATGAATGAGTTTTTATGGATAACAATGTACCATATCAGCGGGCCCCAACAGTTCGTCATTCGTTTTAAGAACATTCTGGACAACTGGAGCAAATTATTTGCTCATCCAGATCGCTCGAGATGAATCACAACGAACACCGGCAACACTTTCGCAATTATGGACGGCTACATAGGCATCATGGCTCAATGTTTTTGTAAAGAACTTCCACCGACTAACTGAGTAAACGTCTCGTCCATTCGCTGCATTTCGCCTGGCAAAAGGCGGTGCGACACGATAATGGGGAAGTATACCATGATTTATGTCACCTAAATGTAGTGTGTGCATAGCGAGCAAGAGAATATTAAACCCTAGCGTGTGTTTTATGAAGGCCAGCAATAACACTGGCCGTTGCATAAGACAACAGCGTTAGGGGGCAGATGAATCAACCGATACATCGCTTTTTTCTTTTGACAGGAAACAGTTTCGAATTTTGCATGGTGTTCTTTTGAAGCATCTCTAGACACTTCAAAAATGGTTCAAATGGCTCTGAGCACTATGGGACTCAACCGCTGTGATCATCAGTCCCCTAGAACTTAGAACTACTTAAACCTAACTAACCTAAGGACATCACACACATCCATGCCCGAGGCAGGATTCGAACCTGCGACCGTAGCAGTCGCACGGTTCCGGGCTGCGCGCCTAGAACCGCGAGACCACCGCGGCCGGCTCTAGACACTTCGTTAATCCCATTTCCAGAGTAATGTTTTTCAGTTTTATTTACATAATTTTCATCGCCTATAAGGACAGCAGTTCTGCATTTATTCACCCTTGTGATTAACGTTTGACGTCTATTTAACTGCTTATTCTAGTTACGAACCTGCTTTCGTTATTACGGCTACTTTTTGACTGCAGCTGTATTTTTAACGCGATGGTTACTTTGACAACTAGGCCGTTCTGCTTTTAAGCTGGAAGCTTTGCTACATCTGTATCGCATTTGACCTCTTTTAGTGTTCTATTTATGTTTGTGTCCTAATTTTGGTTTTGGATTACATTTTACACCTTTTTATAGGAATATCTCTTCAACTACATGAGTTTACGAACAAAGTTAAGCATACAGTTGTGCCAGCTGACTGTTCCTTTATATCCCAAGATGTGGTTACCTAACGAGCCTGTCCGCGAGACGTTAGAGATAATTAAGAACAACCTTATAAAACGCAATAAACTGGCTCTAGCAGAACCGCTGAATTAATGGAGTATTCAGAACTGGCGTTATGTTATAACTATTTCACGTTGATGGTAAGATATATAACCAACATGAAGGGCTAGTCATCCCCTAGCCAGAATTATGGTCGAGATTTTCCTTACTCATTTTGAACACCAATTTTACATAACAGCTCCACAGTGGTAAGCAAAGTTCTCTGCAATTAACGCTATGTGGATGATGCTGTTTTGTTAATTAAACGAAATCAAAGCGATGTTAATGGTACAGCGGAGAGAATAAGTGGTATTCAACAAAAAATACATTTATAGTTTAGTATGAAAATAAAGGAGGTATCAACTATCTCGATATTACATTTACAAGGTGCGGGTGAACACCGTTTTAGCGTATGAAGGAAACCGGTGCGTGTATACGTTATTGTGACTCAAAGTCTTGGGATCCTGAAAGAATCAAGATCCATGATCAAGGTTCTTAAAACTACCAACAAGCGAGCATAAGCTGAATAAAGGAATCGCTATTATAAAGGAAGCTGCAGTAAACAAGTTAGCCAGTCTCACAACCATGGTCTAGATCTATATTAGATTATACGAATGGTGTGCTGTAGATGGCATATATTTAGTTTTAATTTTAGATCTGAAAATGATCATGAGGAATCCAAACATGTAATCTAGATAAAAATGTGGAACTGAGACGAACCACTAAACAATAATTATCGTACGTATACACCGAAGCCCGAAGAAACTGGTCTACACATGCGTATTCAACTACATAGATATGTAAACAGGAAGAATTCGGCGCTGCCATCGACAACGCCTGTATAAGACAAGTGTCTGGAGCAGTTGTTAGATTGGTTACTACCGCTACAACGGCAGGTTATCAAGACTTAACTGAGTTTGAACGTGGTATTATAGTCGGCACACGGGCGTCAGGACAAAGCATCTCCCAGGTAGCGATGAAGTGGGGATTTTCCCGTACGACTATTTAACGAGTGTACTGTAAATATCAGGAATCCGGTAAAACATCAAATCTCCGACATAAATGGGGCCGGTAAAAGATCCTGCAAGAAAGGAACCAACGATGACTAAAGAGAATCGGTCAACGTGACACAAGTGCAACCCTACCGCAAATTGCTGCAGATTTAACTGCGGGGCCGTCAACGAATGTCAGCATGATAACCATTCAACGAAACGTCGTCAATAATGGCTTTCGGAGCTGAAGGCTCACTCGTGTACCCTTGATGACTGCACGACACAGAGCTTCACGCCTCACCTGGGTTCATTAACACCGACATTGGACTCTTGGTGACTAGAAACGTGTTGGCTGATCGGACGACCCTCGTTTCAAATTGTATCGAGCGGATGGACGTGTACGGGTAAGGAGACAACCTCATGAATCCATGGATCCAGCATGTCAGCAGGGGACTGTTCAAGCTGATGGAGGGTCGTAATGGTGTGGGACATGTGTAGTTGGATTGATATGGAACCCCTGAAGTGTCTGGATACGACTCTGACAGGTGACACGTATGTAAGCATCCTGTCTAAGCATCTTGTCTGATCACCTGTATCCATTTAAGTATAATGTGCATTTCGACTTACTTGAGCAATTCCAGAAGGACAATTCGACCCCCTACACGTCGATAATTGCTACAGAGCGGCTCCGGGAACACTCTTCTGAGTGTAAACACTCTCGCTGGTCACTATCCTCCCCAGACATGAACATTATTGAGCATATCTGGGATCCTTTGCAATGCGCTGTTCAGAAGAGATCTCCATCCCCTCATTCTGTTACGCATTTATGGACAGCCATAAAGGATTCATGGTATCAGTTCTCTACAGCACTACTTCAGATGTTAGTCGAGTCCATGCCACGTCGTGCTGCAGCACTACTGCGTGCTCGTGAGACCCTATACAATATTAGACAGGTGTACCAGTTTCTTTGGCTCTTCAGTGTATATCAGTACAGTTACTGTATCTCTCATGACTAGTATGTCGTCTATAGTGAATGAACTAGTTATTTATAACAATTCCTGGTGTTCACATCAAGTATTGATGTGTATTTTAGTGGTGATTTTCATCTGTTTTCTGATATATCGATTTTCTATGTAATAACAAAGACACTTGTAGCTGTAGGGCGACAATTTTATAAGATCATGTTTCTTCCATACTTAAAAGCCAATCATAAATACCGTGACTTGTGTCTCATAATTCTCCTCGATACTAGTTTTATATTCGTTTGTAGAATTATTTCATGTGCAATATAACGTATGCGAATGTTGCTTTCCTTGTGTGTGCGTTACTACAGTCTGTCATCATTATTCACTGTGGACATACGATCTGTTGCTGATTCACACGGTCTGAATTACGTGATAAGTGCTGTGTACCGCAATAATTTTCCGATTATTTGGTGATTAATGCAACGAGTAGAGTTTCAATACACATCCATTGTAAAGGTTACGGAACAGTTCCGTTTGGCTACCTCACGAGTAAGTTTTAACTACCTGTGACCTAACGGGATTGAAAGTACCACGTACTGAATAGTTCACTATAGTCTGTACTCCCGTTTGTAGAAAACGAATCACGCAGCACACTTGGGAAAGGAAAAGAAGTATAGGTTCACTTTACGTGTCAAACGAACCTGTACAGCATAAAATTACTTCCTCATCTAATATTTTGCAGACATTATCTTCCCTTCTCCTGTATGATAGTCTTGAATATTTGTAGGTGTTTTACATCACATCTACTAGCGCAGCAATCCGATCACATTTAACAACAGTGAAAACGCCTTGAATGGAACTAGCTGATTCTTATGAAACATAAACGTTGGAAGCAACCACTAAAATTAGAGGAAAAGGTGTAAATATGGGATGGGACGATGGGATGAGAAGTTCCGCCTTATGCAAGACACCTTTTTTCTTTTGTTTCACCCATACATGTTTCAGCACTTCTGTGTTATCGTCAGTGGGTTCTATTTTTATTTTTAAATGTAAATTTGTTGTTAACATATTAACATTTGCGTCGTTTACAACATTATGTAAAAGTTGCATTTATAACTTAATTGACGAAAAGTAAAACACCTTACATTATGTTTTGTCCTCTTGTTTTGGTAGCTGTTAAGCTACACAATATACAACTTGTCATCTGCAAACATCAAAACGTAATTTATTTTTTGTTTGTTATGCATTTACGAACGGAAATAAGACTGTATCACGTTTTCTTTCTGTAACTTACAGTTTTGAAGTTGTGGTACGTTTTCCTGTGTTGTTGGCGAAGTAAATAGGCTTACTTCTTTGCCTGTGTTCGCGTGGCAATGCAGTTTTTCCGATTACTCCAAATATAGGCGGAGTTTTCGCTGCCATTACGTGTTGTTGTGGCTGTGTGGCGCGCGAGTTTGAATTGTATTTTGTGTTAGTGGTGTGTGGTTTATGTGGGTTTGCGTATGTGTGATGAGTACTGGGGCAGAGAGAGAGTGTGTGAGAGAGAGAGAGAGAGAGAGGGAGAGAGAAAGAAAGAACGAAGAGAGAGAGAGAGAGAGAGAGAGAGAGGATTTGTGTGTGTGTGTGTGTGTGTGTGTGTGTGTGTGTGTGTGTGCTACTTGTATAGTTCTTCTATTGTGGCGAAGAGAGTTTTGTTGCACAGTGATGTGCATTCATTGAGTACTTTCTTTCCTTGGGCTATTGATTTTTGGATGTGGTAGTTTTCTTCTATAGTTAATTTTTGGTATAGGCTGCTGATAGTTTTTAGGATGTGAAGGTCAGTTTCAATGTTTGTTGGGCGGTGGTTGTGTGCTACCAGGTGGTCTGCAAATGTTGAGTGTGTGCTATTGCTTTTCAGTGCTCTGAGGTGTTCATTATATCTGGTTCTGAGGGACCTGCATGTTTGGCCCACATATACAGATCGACAGCAGTTGCAAGTAAGTTGGTAGATGCCAGACTGGCTGTATTTGTCAGTGTTGATGGTAATTCTTCCGAGTCTGCTCTGTATTGTGTTGTTGGTTCTGTATGCTATGTTGAGTCCTTGTTTCTTTAGTATATTACCCACCTTGTGTGTGACTTTGTTGTTGTAAGTTATTATGTGCCATTTGTTGCTTACTGTCTGCTGATTTGTTGTGTGATGAGTTGTGTTTGTATGTACGTGTGTTTCATGGTTATGTGCTGTTTGTTTTTGTATTTTGTGGTTTATTTTGTCTACTCTCTTTGCGTCATATCCATTCTCCTGTGCAATTTGTTTTATTGTGTTCAGTTCTTGTGTGTAGTCATGCTTATTCATGGGTATTCAGTTCAGCCTGTGAAGTAAATATCTGAAGCTGGCTTCTTTGTGGGTTATGGGGTGATTGGATTGGTTATGAATAATGGTGCTGGTGAGTCTGGGTTTTCTGTAGATTGTGAATTCATGTTTGTTGTTTCTCTTGTGTATAGTGAGATCTAAGAAATTAAGTTTTTCATATGTTTGTTTCTATGGTGAATTGTATTTGTGGGTGGATGGAGTTTATGTTATCATGAAGTTCTTTTATGCGGGACAGTGGTTCATCTATTAAACAAATTATGTCATCTATGTCTCTGTACCAATATATTATTTTGTACTGTTTTGGTATTAATATTTTGTCAAATATTTGTTTTTCTATCTGGTTGAGGAATATGTCAGCTAGGAGGCCACTGATTGGGGATCCCATGGGTAGTCTATCTTGTTGAGAATAAAATCTGTTGTTGAATGTGAAGTAGTTCTGTTCTGTGATGAGCCTGAGCATGGTTAATATTTCTTGCATGTTTGTTGTGGGTATGTTTCCTTGCAGTTGGAAGTTTCTTTCTATTATGTTGATGGTTTCTTCTGTTCGGATGTGTGTGTACATTGAAATTATATCAAATGAAACCAATGTTGCTGTGTTTGGTATGTTTTCAGTTTTTATTTTTTCTATTAAGTCACTTGAGTTCTTTAGACTTCTGTTGTCAGTGTATTTGTATATTGTCTGTAGCAGAGTGTGTGTGTGTTTGGGTCAGTGGTATGTTGGTGCTTTGGTGAAGTTAATTAATGGACGTATGGGTATTCTGGGTTGGTGAACTTTAGGCAATGATTTTAGGGTGGGGGCCTTGGGATTTTTCTGTATCGTTTTTTTAATCTGTGTTTCTGTGAAAATTGTTTCTATGTTTCTCAGGGTTTTCTGTAACTTACTTTGGTATCGGTTTGTTGGGTCACTTGTTAATTCTGTGATGTTGTTACGTTGGATGAATTCTAATGTTTTGTGAATGTATTCCTGTTTGTTTATGACTACTATTGAATTACCTTTGCCAGATTTTGTGATGATGGCATTTTCTTGTGTTAATTTATTCTGTAGTTTTCTGTAGGTTTTTTCTTCAGGAGTCCTAGTGTTTTCTTTTATGGTGGTTTTGTTCTCTTTGATTATATTTCTTATTTCCTCTGCAACTAGTTCTCTTGTTACGTTTGCATTATATTCAGGTGTGTTTAGTTTTTCTTGTTGCTTTATGATGTTTTCAGTTTCTGTTATGATATTTTCTACTGCCTTATGTGACACCATTGTGTTAATGTTATGTTTGGGACCCTTTTCAAGTAGGCTTCTTCCTTGTTCAGATAATTTTATGTCTGTTAGATTAATCACTCTTTTGTGAAAGGTGTGTTTGTTGTAATGGTGGTGGGATTGGTGGGTTTTTGTGTGATTTAACATTTTTGTGAGTTTCTTTTGTTGGATTGTCTGTTTTCTGCCTATTATGGTCTCAGTGCATGTTCTAACCCTGTATATTAGTTCATCAAAAAATGGTGGGTATGTTATGTGATTAGCTAATTCTAAATGCAATCTGTATAATTCAATATTCAGAGTCTGGTTTTTGGAATACAAAGACCGGATTCCTTGCTTTATCCACATGATTTCTGCCTTACGGTTTGTCTGTTGTGCTGCTGGTGACATGTTGTTTACAGTTATTGTTACATAGTTAGGTACAATTTTATAAGCCAAACATAGGTACAATTTTGTATTATTTTTACCCATTCATTAAAATATTCCAGAAGATTTCTTGCCTATTTTTGTTGATGCCCATTTTTGCACCCTCTTTGTTTATGTTTTATTTTACAAAATTTTGTAAATATGGACACCGTCTTTTGTTTTTAGCTTAAATGTACCCTTTTTCTTAAAAATTGCAGATTTCGTACCTTCATTGACGACTACAACAAATTTAAGAAATGATGAGAGGCGAAACAATGGTTAGTACCTATTAATTCTATTCGAAAACAAAGATTTACGAAATTTTGGAAAATAAAACATGGACTAATCGATGTTACTTTGTAAAATGCTGGGCACACGTCGGAAAAATAATCAAGAACGTCTTAAGATCAGCAGACAAGGAGATGTATCTTCAGTTTAAATGACAATAAATGCTTACTCATTTAAAGGTCATTACTGAAAAATAGGAAAATTCATACAAACTTAAGTTAACAGTTAACATTCATAACAGTGACAAACGCACACGAACATTTAAGCACTTATTTTTTTTGGTGAAAAATACGGAGGAAAAGTAGATTTTCGACTTCCTTGTTCGAAAATATTGAGACAATTGACGTGATGGAAACTTGAACCAAGAAGATAAATAACTTCAATTTGTTATTAGTTCTTAAAGCTCTTGAAACTTTGCTTTGAATAAAATCTTAAAGAAACTCTGCTTCCACGTGTCATGCCCGATCTAAGATTCACCTCTGTTCTCACATCAACTCTGAGTGGAAAAAAAACGAGAGACTTCACGCTGACTAGAGAACGATTAATGAGCAAGCACAAGTGTCCTGATGTCATACGGGGAATTTCGGGGAAGGACTCACACTATCAAGTGTGCTCATTGAGAGTCTCTATCGACGACATGGACAAGTTATTAGTATATCATCTTCAGTTTTCTTGCTTTATACGTCATTTTTGTTTACGTATTCATTGGCTTCATCATCTGACAAGAAAAAAATCCTCTACGGTCAGACTCAAGACTACAGCAGGAGGTACATTAAGACTCGAGAGTATTGCTTACCGCCAAGAAATAGATATGTCAGAATTGATTTTCTTCATTTTTCTAGTCGTCCTGTTGCTTGAGATCAGTGTCTTCCATGACACGAAATATCATGACATTGGGGCTAACGATTTTGTGGAGAGTATATTGCAGCTCTCGTACATAGTGCCGCGATACATACGGAACAGTGACGATGGGAAGTTAGGATTTAGTGTACCGACGACGGCGCACTGATTACAGATAGTGCACAAGCTCGGATTGGGAATGACAGGGAAGGAAATAGGTAGTATCATTAGCATCTGCATTAAGCGATACAGAGAGATTACTGAAGACAAAGTTATGGAAGATTTGGCAGGTTTTTGAAACATGATCGTAGATTGCGGATCCAGCTTTTTTTATCACTGCGCCACTTCGCTTCGAATACAGGGCTGCGTGAGCCGCACATGCGAGTGGGGCACATCGTACATGTAAAGGTTAGGTGAGTAATGCCCTCCATTCTGCATTTAGGTTTTCAGTGGTTTTCCAGAATCGTTTAGGGGTAACATCAGAGTGTTCCCTTGAATCGTTTAGGGGTAACACCAGAGTGTTCCGTTGAAATGAACAGGTTTTCCGATGATCCTGTTCTCAGACGAGTGGGAACTATTGTTGTCGTCCCGCTAGTCCTTGTTTCGCTGCCTTTCGGTAAGACACTAGGCAAGTTACCGACCGAATTCCGTACCATAGTTCGATAACAATTGTTCTCTCCACCTGGATTGATGCGAGTCAGGTAGCTTCCATGAAAAAAACTCGTTATTAAAATTATTACTCAAAGGAAAGACTAATTTTTTAATGAACATTAATTATTAATTTCACGGCAGTGTAATATTTGTTGTAAAAAGCAACTTTGTGAAAATCATTATAGTTGTCAGAACGTAAGTTTTAGTTTTCGTGATACATTTTTTTATATGTAGATTCTTTTTAATCTTTTTAATCTTTTAGCAAGTTCGAATTCCATCCCCTCCCCTCACAGAAGGGTGTCATTTTTATGATTTTACGAGATTCATTACCGAGTAAGCTCGGGTAAAATTCATTTCAGTTTAAATGCATGTAATTATATTTTTAATAGTGTAGTGTGACATTCACGTGTGTACTATTCAGTGTTTGGAAATATATTCAGTTAGATTTCTTACGTAAATTTTAGTACAAACATTTGGTTATATATACTTTCCTAAATTAATTTGGTAATTTTAGCACTTTATCCTGTTAGCACGTGTGCTGGAATTACAAGTCACGTATTGTGGCGTCATGCACTGTGACACTGATCACTGCACTAAAACACAAAATTCCGTGGAATCGTTTATTTAGTTTACAGGTTTGCGTTTCAAATTAAGTTGTTGAAGATAATTAACGTACAGTGGTTCATGGTGTGGGTTCCTGGTATCATGAACCACTGGCAACGTATGAGTGGCCAAGTAAGTGGTCCTGACAGTCGGGATACCAGTTACTTTGGAATAAGGATGGGTATCTCGAACATATTCAGAGTCGTGGCCACCTTTGTGCTCAGATGCAAAGACTACCAAATCCACCGGTTAGTCCCTCAACCGTTAGGGGTAAAACTCAATGGGACCCGGGGCAAGTAAGGATAGCATCTTGCTTCCCTGGTACTATAAATATGATGCTGGCAACAATCAGAGCAAAATGCCTCGGACCTTTGGAGGTGACGGAGTCCCACCTCTAATTGACAAACCAGGGACTCCTAAGATACGACTCGGCAAACGAATAGTAACTAGATGGGGAGCTATTAATATCAATGGGGGCTACTCTGGGAAGAAGGTATAGCTGGCAGAGGCTGCAAGTAAGATGGCGTTGGACGTTTTAGCTGTTAGTGACATTCGGGTAAGGGGTGAGAAAGAAGAGGATGTGGGAGAATACAAGGTCTACCTGTCAGGAGTCAAAGCAGGAACAGCACAATGGGGTGTAGGGCTTTTCATCAGGAAAGAAATGGAACCCAGCGTAGTTGCAATAAGGTATGTAAACGAATGACTGATGTGGAAAGATTTGACAGTGTCTAGCAAGATAATTAGGTGTCAATATATTCGCATTGTGAAGGGACAGATCAAGATAAGATGGATAGTTTTTATGTCGCACTCAGTGATGTAGTTGTAAGAGTAAAGGACAAGGACAGTGTTCTGCTCATGGGTGATTTTAATGCCAGAATAGGAAATCGAACAGAAGGGTATGAAAGGGTTATGGGTAAATTTGGAGAGGATATGGAGGCCAACAGGAACGGGAAACAGCTCTTGGATTTCTATCCCAGTATGGGCTTAGCAATCACAAACTCTTTTTTTAAACATAAGAACATTCACCGGTATACTTGGGAAGGCAGGGGAACCAGATCTGTCATTGACAATATAATAACAGATCAGGAATTCAGGAAGGCTGTGAGGGACAGACGTGTATTCAGGGGATTCTTTGATGACACTGATCACTATTTAATCTGCAGTGAAATTGGTATTGTGAGGCCGAAAGTGCAGGAGGTCAGGTCCATGTGTAGGAGGGTAAGAGTGGAGAAACTTCAGGATAAGGAAATCAGACACAAGTACATAACAGTGATCTCAGAAAGGTACCAGGTAGTTGAATGTAGTCAACTGCAGTCACTGGAAAAGGAATGGACAAGGTACAGGGACACAGTACTAGAAGTGGCCAAAGAATGTCTTGGAACAGTAGTGTGTAAAGGTAGGATGAAGCAAACAGCTTGGTGGAACGACACAGTCAAGGCAGCCTGTAAATGGAAAAAGAAGGCATATCAAAAATGGCTACATACTAGAACTCAGGTAGACAGAGAAAGTTATGTTGAATAAAGAAACAAAACCAAACAGATAATTGCAGCATCCAAGAAGAAATATTGGGAATAGTTTGGAAACAGGTTGGAGACCTTGGGTCAAGCTACTGGGAAACCATTCTGGAGTGTAATTAGCAGTCTTCGAAAGGGAGTTAAGAAGGAAATGACAAGTATTTTGGACAGGTCAGGAAAACTGCTGGTGAATCCTGTTGATGCCTTGGGCAGATGGAGGGAATATTTTGAAGAGTTGCTCAATGTAAGTGGAAATACTATCAGTAATGTTTCAGATTTCGATGTACAATGGGACAGGAATGATGATGGAAATAGGATGACATTTGAGGAAGTGGAGAAAATGGTCAATAGACTGCAGTGCAATAAAGCGGCTGAAATTAATCAGAACTCATCAAATACAGTGGAATGTCAGGTATTAAATGGCTAGACAGGATAATTGAAATGGCGTGGTAGTTGGGACAGGTTCCATCAGCCTGGACGAAAGCAGTAATCACACCAATCTTTAAACATGGAAACAGAAAAGATTGTAACAACTACAGAGGTATCTCTTTGATCAGCGTTGTGGGTAAAATCTTCTCAGGTATTGTTGAAAGGAAAGTGCGAGTATTAGTTGAGGACAAATTGGATGAAGATCAGTGTGGGTTTAGGCCTCTTAGAGGTTGTCAGGACCAGATCTTTAGCTTACGGCAAATAATGGAGAAGTGTTACGAGTGGAATAGGCAATTGTATCTATGTTTTATAGATCTAGAAAAGGCACATGACCGGGTTCCTAGGAGGAAGTTATTGTCTGTTCTACGTGATTATGGAATAGGAGGCCAACTTTTGCAAGCAAATAAAGGTCTTTATATAGATAGTCAGGCGGCAGTTAGAGTTGACGGTAAATTGAGTCCATGGTTCAGAGTAGTTTCAGGTGTAAGACAAGGCTGCAACCTGTCTCCACAGTTGTTCATATTATTTATGGATAATATGTTGAAAACAATAGACTTTCTGGGTGAGATTAAGATAGGTGAACACAAAATAAGCACTCTCGCATATGCGGATGACTTAGTTGTGATGGCAGATTCTATTGAAAGTTTGCAAAGTAATATTTCAGAGCTAGATCAGAAATGTAAGGACTATGGTATGAAGATTAGCATCTCCAAAACAAAAGTAATGTCAGTGGGACAGAGATATAAACGGATTGAGTGCCAAATAGGAGGAACAAAGTTAGAACAAGTGGACGGTTTCAAGTACTTAGGATGCATATTCTCACAGGATGGCAACATAGTGAAAGAACTGGAAGCGAGCCGGCCGAAGTGGCCGTGCGGTTAAAGGCGCTGCAGTCTGGAACCGCAAGACCGCTACGGTCGCAGGTTCGAATCCTGCCTCGGGCATGGATGTTTGTGATGTCCTTAGGTTAGTTAGGTTTAACTAGTTCTAAGTTCTAGGGGACTAATGACCTCAGCAGTTGAGTCTCATAGTGCTCAGAGCCATTTTTGAACTGGAAGCGAGGTGTAGCAAAGATAATGGAGTGAGCGCTCAGCTCCGATCTACTCTCTTCTTCAAGAAGGAAGCCAGTACCAAGACTAAGTTATCTGTGCACCGTTCAATCTTTCGACCAACTTTGTTGAATGGGAGCGAAAGCTGGGTGGATTCAGGTTACCTTATCAATAAGGTTGAGGTTACGGATGTGAAAGTAGCTAGGATGATTGCAGGTAATAGTGGATGGGAACAATGGCAGGAGGGTGTGCACAATGAGGAAATCAAAGAAAAACTGGGAATGAACTCTATAGATGTAGCAGTCAGGGCGAACAGGCTTAGATGGTGGGGGTCATGTTACACGCGTGGGAGAAGCGAGGTTAGCCAATAGACTCATGGGTTCAACAGTAGAGGGTAGGAGGAGTCTGGGTAGACCAAGGAGAAGGTACCTGGATTCGGTTAAGAATGATTTTGAAGTGATAGGCTTAACATCAGAAGAGGCACCAATGTTAGCACTGAATAGGGGATCATGGAGGAATTTTATAAGGGGGACTATGCTCCAGACTGAACGCTGAAAGGCATAATAATTCTTAAATGATGATGGTGATGATGACGATAATTAACGTACAGTTATACGGTTCCATTTTTGGCGATCCTTTTATGATTTAGCGATCCCGCAACTACACGACTAGCACTTTTCAGGGTTACAGCACAGATACACGGGTATAGAAATCAGTAGTCAGTCCAATACAGCTATAGTTCACATGAAATAAATACACTCGTTTTTTGTTTTGAAAAGTTACAACAAAGTCGCAGACACCAAACATTTCCCAATACATCACTGGCGAATCACGTGGAAATTTACGTATACGGAATGATAGTTACAGATTGAATAGAAGCCACGGCCCAATTGCGCCTAAACTTCATTAAAGTCTCGAAAACCCCAAGTCTCCGGTACATCTTACTACATGTGTGCTGGAAACTTCAGTAGCAAGTTGTGCATTACCACAACTAGATGAGCCCCAGTTGAGGTTACGGATATGAAAGTAGCTAGGATGATTGCAGGTACTAGTAGATGGGAACAATGGCAGGAGGGTGTGCACAATGAGGAAATCAAAGAAAAACTTCCTCAGTAGAGGGACAACGATTATGAGAGAGAACTTGTTCTCCTTACAGCAGTAATTTATCGTAGATCGATTGAGTAATGAAGGGTATGGAGCGACTGAAGAAAGCGCAGACCATTCCCGTTTTTGAGAAGGGGCACAGGACAGATGCAGACAATTACAGATATATATCGGTGAAGTCAGTCTGTTGTAGGATTATGGAACATGTTGTATGTTCAAGAATTATGACGTTTTTGGAGAAGAAAAATCTCTTCTATAAAAATGAACGTGGATTATGCAAACAGAGTTCCTGCGAAACTCGCTCTGCTACACCTTGAGCCCCACAGCGCTGTAGAAAATGGCGCTCAAGTTGATGCAGTGTTCTTTGACTTCAGGAAGGCAACTGACACTTTCCCGCACTGCCATTTAGTGAAAAAAATACGAGCCTATCGAGTATCGGAGCATATTTGCGACTAGTTTCAAGACTTCTACATCTACATCTACATTTATACTCCGCAAGCCACCCAACGGTGTGTGGCGGAGGGCACTTAACGTGCCACTGTCATTACCTCCCTTTCCTGTTCCAGTCGCGTATGGTTCGCGGGAAGAACGACTGTCTGAAAGCCTCCGTGCGCGCTCTAATCTCTCTAATTTTACATTCGTGATCTCCTCGGGAGGTATAAGTAGGGGGAAGCAATATATTCGATACCTCATCCAGAAACGCACCCTCTCGAAACCTGGCGAGCAATCTACACCGCGATGCAGAGCGCCTCTCTTGCAGAGTCTGCCACTTGAGTTTATTAAACATCTCCGTAACGCTATCACGGTTACCAAATAACCCTGTGACGAAACGCACCGCTCTTCTTTGGATCTTCTCTCTCTCCTCCGTCAAACCGATCTGGTACGAATCCCACACTGATGAGCAATACTCAAGTATAGGTCGAACGAGTGTTTTGTAAGCCACCTCCTTTGTTGGTGGACCACATTTTCCAAGCACTCTCCGAATGAACCTCAACCTGGTACCCGCCTTACCAACAATTAATTTTATATGATCATTCCACCTCAAATCGCTCCGCACGCATACTCCCAGATATTTTACAGAAGTAACTGCTACCAGTGTTTGTTCCACTATCATATAATCATACAATAAAGGATCCTTCTTTCTATGTATTCGCAATACATTACATTTGTCTATGTTAAGGGACAGTTGCCACTCCCTGCACCAAGTGCCTATCCGCTGCAGATCTTCCTGCATTTCGCTACAATGCATTTTCTAATGCTGCAACTTCTCTGTATACTACAGCATCATCCGCGAAAAGCCGCATGGAACTTCCGACACTATCTACTAGGTCATTTATATATATTGTGAAAAGCAATGGTCCCATAACACTCCCCTGTGGCACGCCAGAGGTTACTTTAACGTCTGTAGACGTCTCTCCATTGAGAACAACATGCTGTGTTCTGTTTGCTAAAAACTCTTCAATCCAGCCCCACAGCTGGTCTGATATTCCGTAGGCTCTTACTTTGTTTATCAGGCGACAGTGCGGAACTGTATCGAACGCCTTCCGGAAGTCAAGAAAAATAGCATCTACCTGGGAGCCTGTATCTAATATTTTCTGGGTCTCATGAACAAATAAAGCGGGTTGGGTCTCACACGATCGCTGTTTCCTTAATCCATGTTGATTCCTACATAGTAGATTCTGGGTTTCCAAAAACGACATGATACTCGAGCAAAAAACATGTTCTAAAATTCTACAACAGATCGACGTCAGAGATACAGGTCTATAGTTCTGCGCATCTGCTCGACGACCCTTCTTGAAGACTGGGACTACCTGCGCTCTTTTTCCAATCATTTGGAACCCTGCGTTCCTCTAGAGACTTGCGGTACACGGCTTTTAAAAAGGGGGCAAGTTCTTTCGCGTACTCTGTGTAGAATCGAATTGGTATCCCGTCAGGTCCAGTGGACTTTCCTCTATTGAGTGATTCCAGTTGCTTTTCTATTCCTTGGACACTTATTTCGATGTCAACCATTTTTTGGCTTGTGCGAGGATTTAGAGAAGGAACTGCAGTGCGGTCTTCCTCTGTGAAACAGCTTTGGGAAAAGGTGTTTAGTATTTCAGGCTTACGCGTGTCATCCTCTGTTTCAATGCCATCATCATCCCGGTGTGTCTGGATATGCTGTTTCGAGCCACTTACTGATTTAACGTAAGACCAGAACTTCCTAGGATTTTCTGTCAGGTCGGTAGATAGAATTTTACTTTCGAATTCACTGAACGCTTCACGCATAGCCCTACTTACGCTAACTTTGACATCGTTTAGCTTCTATTTGTCTGAGAGGTTTTGGTTGCGTTTAAACTTAGAGTGAAGCTCTCTTTGCTTTCGCAGTAGTTTCCTAACTTTGTTGTTGTACCACGGTGGGTTTTTCCCGTCCCTCACAGTTTTACTCGGCACGTACCTCTCTAAAACGCATTTTACGATTGCCTTGAACTTCTTGTATAAACACTCAACATTGTCAGTGTCGGAACAGAAATTTTCGTTTTGATCTGTTAGGTAGTCTGAAATCTGCCTTCTATTATTCTTGCTAAACAGATAAACCTTCCTCCCTTTTTTTATATTCCTATTAACTTCCATATTCAGGGATGCTGCAACGGCCTTATGATCACTGATTCCCTGTTCTGCACTTAAAGAGACGAGAAGTTCGGGTCTGTTTGTTATCAGTAGGTCCAAGATGTTATCTCCACGAGTCGGTTCTCTGTTTAATTGCTCGAGGTAATTTTCGGATAGTGCACTCAGTATAATGTCACTCGATGCTCTGTCCCTACCACCCGTCCTAAACATCTGAGTGTCCCAGTCTATATCTGGTAAATTGAAATCTCCACCTAAGACTATAACATGCTGAGAAAATTTATGTGAAATGTATTCCAAATTTTCTCTCAGTTGTTCTGCCACTAATGCTGCTGAGTCGGGAGGTCGGTAAAAGGAGCCAATTATTAACCTAGCTCGGTTGTTGAGTGTAACCTCCACCCATAATAATTTGTAAGTAGGCTGTTTATGTTTTCTTATTGGTAACGCCACCTCTGTATGAAAATCACTGGCTGTGCTGTGTGCAGTCTGTGGCTGGTTTGCATTGTTGTGTGCCATTGTAGTGTTGGGCAGCGGCAGCTGGATGTGAACAGCGCGTAGCGTTGCGCAGTTGGAGGTGAGCCGCCAGCAGTGGTGGATGTGCGGAGAGAGATGGCGGAGTTTTGTAATTTGTCATGAACTGCTATATATATTATGACTATTAAGGTAAATACAGTGTTTGTTCTCTATTAAAATCTTTTATTTGCTAGCTATGCCTATCAGTAGTTAGTGCCTTCCTTAGTTTGAATATTTTATTTAGCTGGCAGTAGTGGCGCTCGCTGTATTGCAGTAGTTCGAGTAACGAAGATTTTTGTGAGGTAAGTGATTTGTGAAACGTATAGGTTAATATTAGACAGGGCCATTCTTTTGTAGGGATTATTGAAAGTCAGATTGCGTTGCGCTAAAAATATTGTGTGTCAGTTTAAGCACAGTCTGTATAAATTTTTTCCAAGGGGACGTTTCAAATTCACAGTAACTATCCACTTCTACTTCACTACAGGATAAACTACTGCTAACAGCGATGAACACTCCACCATCAGTTGCATGCAATCTATCCTTTCTAAACACCGTCTGTACCTTTGTAAAAATTTCGGCTGAATTTATCTCTGGCTTAAGCCAGCTTTCTGTACCTATACCGATTTGAGCTTCGGTGCTTTCTATCAGCGCTTGAAGTTCTGGTACTTTACCAACGCAGCTTCGACAGTTGACAATTACAATACCGATTGCTGCTTGGTCCCCGCATGTCCTGACTTTGCCCCGCACCTGTTGAGGCTGTTGCCCTTTCTGTACTTGCCCTAGGCCATCTAACCTAAAAAACCGCCCAGCCCACGCCACACAACCCCTGCTACCCGTGTAGCCGCTTGTTGCGTGTAGTGGACTCCTGACCTATGCAGCAGAACCGGAAACCCCACCACCCTATGGCGCAAGTCGAGGAATCTGCAGCCCACATGGTCGCAGAACCGTCTCAGCCTCTGATTCAGAGCCTCCACTCGGCTCTGTACCATAGGTCCGCAGTCAGTCCTGTTGACGGTGCTGCAGATGGTGAGCTCTGCTTTCATCCTGCTAGCGAGACTGGCAGTCTTCACCAAATCAGATAGCCGCCGGAAGCCAGACAGGATTTCCTCCGATCCATAGCGACACACATCATTGGTACCAACATGAGCGACCACCTGCAGATGGGTGCACCCTGTACCCTTCATGGCATCCGGAAGGACCCTTTCCACATCTGGAATGACTCCCCCCGGTATGCACACGGAGGGCACATTGGTTTTCTTCCCCTCTCTTGCTGCCATTTCCTTAAGGGGCCCCATTACGCGCCTGACGTTGGAGCTCCCAACTACCAGTAAGCCCACCCTCTGCGACCGCCCGGATCTTGCAGACTGAGGGGCAACCTCTGGAACAGGACAAGCAGCCATGTCAGGCCGAAGATCAGTATCAGCCTGAGACAGAGCCTGAAACCAGTTCGTTAGACAAACTGGAGAGGCCTTCCGTTCAGCCCTCCGGAATGTCTTTCACCCCCTGCCACACCTTGAGACGACCTCCCACTCTACCACAGGTGAGGGATCAGCCTCAATGCGGGCAGTATCCCGGGCAACCACAGTCGTAGTCCGATCGGGGGATGCATGGGACGAGCTGGCCGTCCCCGACAAACCCCCATCCGGACCCCCACAGTGATGCCCATTGGCAACAGCCTCAAGCTGTGTGACCGAAGCCAGCACTGCCTGAAGCTGGGAGCGAAGGGATGCCAACTCAGCCTGCATCCGAACACAGCAGTTGCAGTCCCTATCCATGCTAAAAACTGTTTTGCAAAGAACGTCTGAACTAATCTACAGAGCGCGCAAACAAATCGACAAAATTTAAACTGTTGTTAAAATACAAGATTGCCTAGTAAATGCAGTAATGCTGCTACTTGCGCACTGCTGACACTGCTCGGCGGCGGAAGGAGACTACGCGATTTTACACTATTCAGGTACTAAAACGCGATCCTACACCTCTCAAATACTATAATACGCCCGAAATTTATGAATTAAACAATGCAAGTACCAAAAACACGCAAAGAAATTAAGAATTAAACTATGTAACAAATGAGTGAGCTAGGAGTATACGACTTGCTGCTGCAGCTGCTTATCCAACGGCGGCAGGGAGCACACTTCCTTGCAGACAGAACTCAACACGTCGTTCTTAACGGAACAACATCGACAGATGTAAAGGTAATTTCTGTAGTACCCCAAGGGGGAGTATAGTACCGTTAGTGTTTACTATATATGTAAATGAACTAGTAGAAGGCTGCTCGCAGATGATGCGGTTGTCTATAACAAAGTAGCAGCACCAAAAGATTGTAAAGATTTGCCGAATGACCTCCAGAGAACCGATGAATGGTGCAGGCTGTGCCAGTTGGGCAGTTGACCCTGAACGTAAATAAATGTAACGTATTGCGAATATACAGGAAAAGAAATCCACTACTGTGTAGCTACATTAGTGATGACAAACCGCTGGAAACAGTATCTGCCGTAAAATATCTAGGAGTAACTATCCAAAGCTACCTTAAGAGGAATCACCGCATAAAACAAATAGTTGGAAATCAGATGCCAGACTCAGGTTCATAGAAAGAATCTTAAGGAAATGTAAATCATCTACGAAGGATGTCGCTTATAAGGCATTTTTTCGACCTATTTTTGAATATTGTTCATCAACATGGGATCCATATCAGATAGGACTGATAGAAGAAATAGAGAAAATCCAATTAAGAGCGGCACGTTTCGTCACGAGTCGGAGCGAAAGCGTTACGGAGATGCTCGACAAACTCCACTGGCAGACGTTACAAGAGAGGCGTTTACATCACGGAGAAATTTATTATTGAAATTTCGAGAGAACACTTTCCGTAAAGAGTCGAACTACACATACCTTCCCTTCATATAACTATGTGATCAAAAGAATCCGGACGCCTGGATGTAAACGACCTAAAAGTTCGTGGCGCCCTCCATCGGTAATGCTGGCTTTCAATATGGTATTTGTCCACATTTAGCCTTGATGACAGCGTCCACTCTCGCAGGCATACGTTCAATCAGGTTCTGGAAGGTTCCTTGGGAATGGCAGCCCATTCTTCACAGAGTGCTGCACTGAGGAGAGGTATCGATGTCGGTCGGTGAGGCCTGGCACGAAGTCGGGGTTCCAAATCATCCCGAAGGTGTTCTACAGGATTCAGGTCTCGACTGTGTGCAGGTCAGTCCATTACAGGGATGTTATTGTCGTGTAACCACTCCGCCACAGGTCGCGCGTTATGAACAGGTGCCCGATCGTGTTGTAATATTCAATCGCCATCTCCGAATTGCTCTTCAACAGTGGGAAGCAAGAGGGTGTTTAAAACATCAATGTACGCCTATGCTGTGATAGTGCCACGCAAGACAACAACGGGTGCAAGACCCTTCTATGAAAAACACGCCTCCGGATTTTACTGTTGGCACTAAACACGCTGACAGATGACGTTCACCGGGCGTTCGCCATATCCACGCTCTGCCATCGGATAGCCACATTGCGTACCGTGATTCGTCACTCCAGACAACGTTTTTCCACTGTTCAGTCGTCCGATGTTTACGCTCCTTACACGAAGCGAGGCGTCGTTTGGCATTTACTGGCATGATGTGTTGCCTATGAGCAGCCGCCCTACCATGAAATCCAAGTTTTCTCACCTCCCGCCTAACTGTCATAGTACTTGCAGTGGATCCTGATGCAGTTTTGAATTCCTGTGTGATGGTCTGGGTAGATGTCTGCCTCTTTATCTGTCGGCTGTCTCTGTCAGTCAACAGACGACGTCAGCCTGTACGCTTTTGTGCTGTACGTGTCCCTTCACGTTTCCACTTCACTGTCATATCGGAAGCAGTGGACCTAGGGATGTTTAGAAGTATGGAAATCTCGTGTACAGACGTATGAGACAAGTGACTCCCTGCCACCTGATCACGACTAGAGCACCGTTGAGGGGCTCAGTGAGTGGTACGAAAGGTACCCTTCGCCACACACCATTAGGTGGCTTGCCGAGTATGATGTTTTTGTAAGAGACATCTGCCTGTCTCTTGTTTCCGATGTCCTTTCACCTCTGCAGCTCCTCTGTGCGAATTAATCTAAGTCCGGAGCAACCACAAAAAGTGCTTAATGAAAGCCAACAAATTATAGACAGCCAACGGCAAGAATATCGTTTCTGAAGCATCGACTGTGGACTTAATTGCTAGCAAGTATTTTGTGTAGGTATTTGCCTGGATTGTAGGCATGTATGAAAGTGAAAAATGGACGATAAACAGTTTAGAGAAGTAGAGAATACAAGCTTTTGAAATGTGGTGCAAAAGAAGATTGCATAGGTACATCACATAACTAAAGAATAGGCAGTGAACAGAATGGGGGGACAAGAAGTTTGTCGCACAACTCGACCAAAAGAAGGGATCGGTTGAGATAACACATTCTGAGACATCGATGGATCACCAAGTTAGTATTGGAGGGGAATGTGTGTGTGTTTTGAGAGTTTGTGTGTGTGTGCGGCGGGAGGGAGGGGTGGTGGAAGGTGACCAAAAGATGAATTTAGTAAGTGTATTTAGAAGGATGTAGTTTGCACTAGTCAATTGGAGAGGAAGAGGCTTGCACAGGGTATATTAAAATGGACAATTGCAGAATAAGAGTCTTCGGACTGAAGACCACTACAATCACCCTCTCAACTCGCTACCTTCCACTTTGTTTTCTCTTCTTCTTCTGCGTGTTTCACGTTCGTGTTAGGCTGTGTGTTTTGTGCCTTGTATGCTCTTCTCTACATTTCACTGATTGCAGACACCTTACCATTGAATCTGGCTACAATGCACAATGCTAGTCAACTGCTGTTTCTTTGATGTCAGCCTGTGTGCCAGCTGCAAATACGTCTAATAAAAAATTTCCGATCTCGGGTCTTGCAAGTTCTTCATACAGCTAGCACACGTTTGTCACTTCTGTCTCGCACTCCTCCACGTTAAAGTAATTCATTCAAACCGTGACAGCCCTCTTTCTGCTGAGAACGCCTTTATCTCGCGGCGCCAACAGAATCGTACGCGTCGATCGCCCTTTAATCTGAGCCTGCGGCTAATTCCTTTGGAGGGACGTGCCTTTTCTTTGCCGCGAAATCTCTTTGCCAGAGGGCGTGTTTTCAGACAGTGACGGCTCATCGTAACAAAGGAAAAACGCCAGCGTGGTGGTGCTGAGAGAGGAACCGGAGTCCTCTCTCGAAAGATTCTGAATAACGGAAATGTTCCGATAACGCTGCTAAGAGAAGAGGTTTCTTAACCAATATATACAAACACGTTTAAATGTGCAAGTCACAGTAAAGAGTTGCACTGACATAAAATAGATATAGCTAATTTGAGATTGGACATCCCATCTGTTAATAAGTGGATAATACTCTTTTTTTTTTTCTTTCAACGTTATGCAGACTGGTTTGATGCGGCCCGTCAGGAATTCCTTTCCTGTACTAACCTCTTCACCTCAGAGTAGCACTTGCAAGCTACGTATTTAATTATTTGGTGGATGTATTCCAATATCTGTCTTCCACTATGTTTTTGCCCTCTGCAGCTCCCTCTGCTACCACAGTAGTAATTTCCTGATGTCTTAACACATATTCAATATAATACCTTTCTTCTTTTTAGCATTTCCCGTATGTTCTTCACCGATTCAACAGAAAATCTCTTCATTCTTTATTTTATCAGTCCACTTAATTTTCCACATTCTCAAATATAACCACGTATCAAACGATTCAATTCTCTGCTGTTCCGGTTTTCCCACTGTCAATGTTTCACTACCATATGATGCTGTTCTCCAGAAGTGCATTCTCAGAAGCTCCTTCCACAAACTAAGGCTTTCGTTTGATGCCAGTAGACTTTTCTTGGCAAAGAAAGTCCGCTTTGCATGTGCTAGTCTGTTTTTTATATCCTTCATGCATCAAGTGTTACGGGTTACTTTACTTCCAATGTAGCAGAATTCCCCAACTTCGTATACATCGTAACCACCAATTTTGAGATTAAGTCTCTGGCTGTTATCGTTTCTGCTTATTCTCATTACTTTCGCTTTTCTTCGGCTAACCCTCAGTCATTATTTGGTACTCTTTAGTCTGTTCATACCAGTCAAGAAGTCATGTAATTATACTTGACTTTAACTGCGAATAGCAATGTCATCATCGAATCTGATCATTGATATCCTCTCAAATTGCATTTTAGTCCCACACTCAAAACTTTCATTCCCGTCATTGCTCCTGTGATGTATAGATTGAACAATAGGGCCGAAAGACTGCATCATTCTGTTATACCCTTCTTAATCCGAGAACTGCGTTCTTGGTTTTCTAGTCTTATTTTCCCCTCTTGGTTCTTAATCATATTGCATATCACCCGTCTTTCCGTATATCTCACTAGTATTTTTCTCAGAATATCGAACATCTTGCACTATTTTACACTGCCGAACCCTTTTCTCCAAGCCGACTAATCCTCTGATTTTTCTTCAGCCTTGCTTCCAAAGTCAGTCACATCGTGATATCTGCCTTTAAATTTTATAAAGCGAAACAGATAGTCATCTAACCGATACCCAGTGTTATTTTCCATTCTCCTGCATTTTGTTTTTGTCAACAGCATGGATGCATGATCTGTAAGCTGACCTCGCGGTAGTTTTCGCACTTATCTGTCCCTGGTATTTTCGAAGTTGTGCGGATGCTAATTTTTCCGAAATCAGATTGTACGCCGCCAGTCTCATAGGTCTTACACATCAATTTGAATAGCCGTTTGGATGTAACTTCTCCCAACTATTTTAGAGATGTTATTTATGAGTTCTGCCTGTTTGACTTCTAGTTTTGCGGAACTCTTTTAATATCTGACTGTAGTTCTGAATCCCTTATTTCATCCATATCGAATCAAATTTATTCATCTAATACGTCATCAAACAAGTCCTCCCCTTCATAGATGCTTCAATGCACTCTTTCCTCCCACCTGCTTCCCCTTCTGCGTTTGACATTGGAATTCCCGTTGCATTCTTAATGTCATAACCCATGCTTTTAATTTCATCGAATGCATTTTCGTCTTTGCTGTATGCTGTGTTAGTCCTACAGACGATAATTTAGTCTTCCATTTATTGATATCTTCCCTGTAGCCATTTGACAGTGGCTGCCCTATTTTTTTCTCCTTAGGATTTTACATTGAGGTATCCTATCTTTTCATGAACTTTTCGTACTTCTTTCGTGGATCAGTCGATGTAATTCATCTTTTATCTAAGTTTTTTCGGGGTTGCCTTCCTTGCACCTATGTCTGTCTGTCCGTCCAACATCTATGATTGCCGTTTTTAGAGATGTCCACTCCACTTCTACCGAACTGCCTACTCCAGTACTTCTTATCGCAGTATCCACACCCTTAGAGAATTTTAAAAATCCCATATTTCCTGTGTACCCGTGGTCTAGGGGTAGCGTCTTTGATTCATAATCAAAACGTGTTCGGTCCCGGGTTCGATCCCCGCCACTGCCTAAATTTTGATAAATAATCAGCATTGGCGGCCGAAAACTTCCCGCATAAGAAGTCAGCCTCACTCTGCCAACGGCCTTGTCAAAGAGGGCGGAGGAGTGGATAGAGGTTCAGGGCACTCTCCTGTCCTAGGGGTGGGAAATTGCCCCTAAAGGCGGAAGAATCAGCAATGATCAACGACATGAGGATGCAGAAGGCAATGGAAACCACTGCATTAAAGACACGTAACGTGTATCCACAGGACATGTGGCCTGTAATTGAAGAAGTGTCATGATGATCTCTCATTTGGCAAAAGATTCCGGAATAGTCCCCCATTCGGATCTCCGGGAGGGGACTGCCAAGGGGGAGGTTACCATGAGAAAAAGATTGGATAATCAACGAAAGGATAACGTTCTACGAGTCGGGGCGTGGAATGTCAGAAGCTTGAACGTGGTAGGAAAACTAGAAAATCTGAAAAGGGAATGCAAAGGCTCAATCTAGATATAGTAGGGGTCAGTGAAGTGAAGTGGAAGGAAGACAAGCATTTCTGGTCACATGAGTATCGGGTAATATCAACAGCAGCAGAAAATGGTATAACAGGCGTAGGATTCGTTATGAATAGGAAGGTAGGGCAGAGGGTGTGTTACTGTGAACAGTTCAGTGACCGGGTTGTTCTAATCAGAATCGACAGCAGACCAACACCGACAACGATAGTTCAGGTATACATGCCGACGTCACAAGCTGAAGATGAACAGATAGAGAAAGTGTATGAGGATATTGAAAGGGTAATGCAGTATGTAAAGGGGGACGAAAATCTAATAGTCATGGGCGAGTGGAATGCAGTTGTAGGGGAAGGAGTAGAAGAAAAGGTTACAGGAGAATATGGGCTTGGGACAAGGAATGAAAGAGGAGAAAGACTAATTGAGTTCTGTAACAAGTTTCAGCTAGTAATAGCGAATACCCTGTTCAAGGATCACAAGAGGAGGAGGTAGACTTGGAAAAGGCCGGGAGATACGGGAAGATTTCAATTAGATTACATCATGGTCAGATACTGGATTGTAAGGCGTACCCAGGAGCAGATATAGACTCAGATCACAATATAGTAGTGATGAAGAGTAGGCTGAAGTTCAAGACATTAGTCAGGAAGAATCAATACGCAAAGAAGTGGGATACGGAAGTACTAAGGAATGACGAGATATGTTCGAAGTTCTCTAACGCTATAGATACAGCAATAAGGAATAGCGCAGTAGGCAGTACAGTTGAAGAGGAATGGACATCTCTAAAATGGGCCATCACAGAAGTTGGGAAGGAAAACATAGGTACAAAGAAGGTAGCTGCGAAGAAACCATGGGTAAAAGAAGAAATACTTCAGTTGATTGATGAAAGGAGGAAGTACAAACATGTTCCGGGGGAAAAGGGAATACAGAAATACAAGTCGCTGAGGAATGAAATAAATAGGAAATGCAGGGAAGCTAAGACGTAATGGCTGCAGGAAAAATGTGAAGACATCGAAAAAGATATGATTGTCGAAAGGACAGACTCAGCATACAGGAACGTCAAAACAACCTTTGGTGACATTAAAAGCAACGGTGGTAACATTAAGAGTGCAACGGGGATTCCACTGTTAAATGCAGAGGAGAGAGCAGATAGGTGGAAAGAATACATTGAGAGCCTCTATGAGGGTGAAGATTTGTCTGATGTGATAGAAGAAGAAACGGGAGTCGATTTAGAAGAGATAGGGGTTCCAGTATTAGAATCGGAATTTAAAAGATCTTTGGAGGACTTACGGTCAAATAAGGCAGAAGGGATAGATAACATTCCATCAGAATTTTTAAAATCATTGGGGGAAGTGGCAACACAACGACTATTCACTTTGGTGTGTAGAATATATGAGTCTGGCGATATACCATCTGACTTTCGGAAAAGCATCATCCACACAATTCCGAAGACGGCAAGAGCTGACAAGTGCGAGAATTATCGCACAATCAGCTTAACAGCTCATGCATCGAAGCTGCTAACAAGAATAATATACAGAAGAATGGAAAAGAAAATTGAGAATGCGCTAGGTGACGATCAGTTTGGCTTTAGGAAAAGCAAAGGGACGAGAGAGGCAATTCTGACGTTACGGCTAATAATGGAAGCAAGACTAGAGAAAAATCAAGACACCTTCATAGGATTTGTCGACCTGGAAAAAGCGTTCGACAATATAAAATGGTGCAAGCTGTTCGAGATTCTGAAAAAAAGGGGTAAGCTATAGGGAGAGACGGGTCTTATACAATATGTACAACAACCAAGAGGGAATAATAAGAGTGGACGATCAAGAACGAAGTGCTCGTATTAAGAAGGGTGTAAGACAAGGCTGTAGCCTTTCGCCCCTACTCTTCAATCTGTACATCGAGGAAGCAATGATGGAAATAAAAGAAAGGTTCAGGAGTGGAATTAAAATACAAGGTGAAAGGATATCAATGATACGATTCGCTGATGACATTGCTATCCTGAGTGAAAGTGAAGATGAATTAAATGATCTGCTGAACGGAATGAACAGTCTAAGGAGTACACAGTATGGTTTGAGAGTAAATCGGAGAAAGACGAAGGTAATGAGAAGTAGTAGAAATGAGAACAGCGAGATACTTAACATCAGGATTCACGGTCACGAAGTCAATGAAGTTAAGGAATTCTGCTACCTAGGCAGTAAAATAATCAATGACGGACGGAGCAAAGAGGACATCAATAGCAGACTCGCTATGGCAAAAAAGGCATTTCTGGCCAAGAGAAATCTACTTATATCAAATACCGGCCTTAATTTGAGGAAGAAATTTCTGAGGATGTACGTCTGGAGTACAGCATTGTATGGTAGTGAAACATGGACTGTGGGAAAACCGGAACAGAAGAGAATCGAAACATTTGAGATGTGGTGCTATAGACGATTGTTGAAAATTAGGTGGACTGGTAAGGTAAGGAATGAGGAGGTTCTACGGAGAATCGGAGAGGAAAGGAATATGGCCGGACGAAGTGGCCGTGCGGTTAAAGGCGCTGCAGTCTGGAACCGCAAGACCGCTACGGTCGCAGGTTCGAATCCTGCCTCGGGCATGGATGTTTGTGATGTCCTTAGGTTAGTTAGGTTTACCTAGTTCTAAGTTCTAGGGGACTAATGACCTCAGCAGTTGAGTCCCATAGTGCTCAGAGCCATTTGAACCATTTGAAAGGAATATGTGGAAAACACTGATAAGGAGGAGGGACAGGATGATAGGACATCTTCTAAGACATGAGGGAATGACTTCCATGGTACTAGAGGGAGCTGTAGAGGGCAAAAACTGTAGAGGAAGACAGAGATTGGAATACGTCAAGCAAATAATTGAGGACGTAGGTTGCAAGTGCTACTCTGAGATGAAGAGGTTAGCACAGGAAAGGAATTCGTGGCGGGCCGCATCAAACCAGTCAGTAGACTGAAGACAAAAAAATAAAAAATAAAATAAAAAAATAATTAAAAAAAATCCTGAATACTTCAGTATCCCTCTTCTTTCCACAGTGATTGTTCGGAACAATTATCTTAAATTCTCGATTACTGTTCATCATTACTCAGTTCGGAATCTCTGTACAACCATGAGGCAGTCCAACTTGGACTGTCTTTTCTAAGTATACATCCTTTTCTTGTGATTCTTGAACAAAGTAATCACTGTTACTATGTGAAAATTATTTCAAAACTCAATTAATCTTCCTCCTTTCACATTCCTACTGCCGAGCCCACAATCGATTTTTCTATTTCTTCCCTTACAGTCCCGTTCCGATCCTCATAGATCATTAGATTGTCATCTTCCCTAACTTACTGAATCAGCCGTTCAGTATTCTTACACAGTTTCTCTGAGTCTTCATTTGCTACCTGCTAATTGGCATGTATACCTGAATGTCGTTGATCGGCGTTTGTTTGCTGTCGAATCTGTTGCGAACAACCCAATCACTAAACTGTTCACAGCAGCTCACTCTCTGTCCCGTTTATACGCACAAAATCAGACAGATACTGATGATTTATTTGTAAAGCGACTTTGAGTCGATTCAGGAAAAGGATTGTTATTTCGAGGAATTTCTTTGGAAACACACAGGCCTGTATACCTGCACTATTGTTGTTCGTCGTTGGTTTACTTTCGAATCTGATGAGAACAACTCAGTCACTGGACTTTGACAGTGCCTCACGCTCTGCATCACCTAAACCGGATACTGATAATTTCATTAAAAACGATAGTCAAAGACATTGCAATCTTGCGCCCTACTTAGTGTAAGATCATCTTGTTTCTGACGATCTTTGAATGTATGCAGGTATCTTTGTTTCTTGTATTTATTCGGATATAGCTCATTAGCCAGCGTTCCCTGGTTACTTAAAACTCCCAATCGTATAGCAGACAGGAAAAGGAATGACATAGGTCTCGGAATGATAGGGGTGTCCAAAAACCAGTGCGACATTACGGGGTCTGTGAGTCTTTTGGAATTTAGTCACTTATCTCCGCGAGTTTCTGCAAAATTTAATTCTGACCTGAAGCGACGTATAATCTGGATCCATCTGGAAAAGCTGTCCAAGCGACGTATAATCTGGATCCATTTGGAAAGCTGTCCAAGCCTATAAGTGTCAGCAGGATGCATAGCATGTTCCCTTTACTTCTGCAATGAGGATTCTGTTTCACGGCTCCAACTAAACATACGGAATAAATAAGTTAGTGTCTAAAGTGTTTGTCCTACTTTCTCATTTTAACAATGCAAACGCTGCTGCAAAGATCACACCGACACACAGACTGCTCTATGTAAAAATTAAGTAGTCTACATGCTCATAATTTGTACTTTCAGGTTCACTGACACATCTCGTTGCGTCAGTAGCGTCCAACATGTACAGAACTCGTGACAGGTATTCCAAGGACCCATAATTTTTAACAGCCAATAACTCTTTTGAAAGTTCAATGAGGGTTATCAGTTTTGGCGCGCTCGCTCAATACTGCACTGTTCATCAGTATTTACTAATATGAGATTCGGAACTATGGCTGCATAACAGACGACGTGGAGTTTTTTAGAAAGTCATAAATTTCTCTAAAATTCACGAAACTTCTAGAAACGTTGTTTACGCAAGAAATTATTAATTGTCCGAAACACCTTGCTTTTTAGTGGAAGCATTTTGTTTCTGTACCACAATGCTTGAACATAGTTACACACGCTACAAGAGCGACATTACAGTCCCAAGAGGCGAATCTGATCGACTGGAACATTATGTAGTCAGTTAGCTTCATATTTAACGTGGACAACACCGTAATTTCTCTCCCTGGCCAGCCCCAGTTTCCGAAGTTCGTGTCTTTGTAAAAGTAAGTAAACTGAAAAGAATCTCAACTTTATTTGTCTGAAGGACATTTAGCTTCTACGATCCTTACTCTGGGTAATTTGCATTAAGTGCATCATGCTACGTTCATTTCACACGGTCATACATCTTTAACTGTACCGAGCGAGGTGGCACTGTGGTTATCACACTTGACTCACATTCGGGAGGAAGACGGTTCAAGCTTGCGTCTGGCCACCCAGATTTAGGTTTCCCGTGATTTCCTTAAATCGCTTTAGGCAAATGCCAACAAGATTCCTTTGAAATGGCATGGCCGATTTCCTTCCCCATCCTTGACACAATCAGAGCCTGTGCTTCATCTCTAATGACCTCGGTGTCGACGACACGTTAAACACAATCTTACTTCTTCCGTCATCTTAAATTGTAATATATTTCAACATACATGTCACACACCTGCCACACTGCATAACAGTTGAAAATAATAATGTTAGACACTGAAAATAATAACTACTGCTTGACAATTGAAACATTTTGCAATTATATCGTTATAAGCAAAATACTACATAATAAGCGACAAAGCTTTTAGTTTAGGTCACCCTTCGTAGCATTTACAAAAGCATACTAACTTACCAAGGGTTAGTTTTCAATGTAAAGTTATAAAATTTATGTTTTAGGTAATTTTGAATATCTCCAAAATTATTTCAAGTGTGGAACTGCAACTCACACAGTAGTTAAGCCTTTTTATTTTGAACGGGTCAATAAAATTTCATCTCACTTGATACAAGGTAAATGAATGTTAATTCACAGCTCTCTGTGTAATATCAATGATCTGTAAAGCGCGTATTTAGGTGAGTTAATCGGTCTCCTGGTATTGGTTCGATGTAAGGCGAATTTGTTGTATGGCTGAACACTAGCGGGCCCTGGTGTCAAGGCGCGCCACGGCAGTTCCGGTTTGCAACTAGGTGAAAGGTACGAGCGAGCCCAGGTACAAAGACTAGCTGCGTCGCTGGAAACATGAAAATCCCGAAGCTGGGAATTTGGACGGACGCTACTCGTATGGCCTCGATGAAGTAGATGCTCCAAGAAATGCCGGAATATCAGAAAATTTTAAAGATGGCCAAGTTATAGCTCTTTGAGATTCGACAATAATTCACATCAAGTAGTAAAGCAAAGTGCCTACATCATAGATCTCAGATAAATGAGTCATATCCAGTGACACAACAATATTCCAATGTCTGTAAGTCTATAGAAGTTATTACTTCGCAACAAACAAACACTTTCACAAGGAACCTCTGAATTACGAACTTTTGAACGCTTCATGCGATTTCAACAAATTTCAGATGACAGCATTGCACGATAGCTATCATCCGTGAGAGCCATTCATCTTAGTATATTTTTTTATTGACTTTTATATCTTTTATATCTTCCTTGTATCACGCAAATGTTTGCCAGAAATCGCATCCGTCGCAATTACACAGAAAGTGAATACAGCATGAATACCATGTATTTTGTCATACTTGTATGAACAGTTTATTATTTTGGCAGTAACTTTATTTAAATATTGATTGCAATCGTTATTAAAAAACTGCACTAATTTAAAGGTGGTCAATCACATGTGTTAACAGACACCACAATTGGAAAGAGAACCAAAAGACGCTTCTGTCAAGAAAGCATAAATAATTGTTTCACTAATATTTAACGACAGTTCGTTGTCACTTAACGTGAGCGCACTTGCACAAAAATATGGCTTACTTATTTACGGAGAAACCTGTATTTACATTTATTCTGAATGTTTTGAGTGTAACTGAATATTTATAACATTTATTTATTTTGCTATTGTTGTAATAGATTAGTTTAGTATGGGAAAGTGATCATGTGTGGTCGCATAGAGTCAAATCATGTTTTTAAAGCGTGATAACGATTAATTTTTGGTGGGGATGGCCTTTGGCCAATGGGAAAGCAGGTGGTGGAGTAACACTATGAGAGTCAAGTGGAAACTGGGAATTTATTGAATGAAGAGCTCGAGAAAGAAATTCTGAACACTGTGTCGGATGCTGGAAGAAGAAGGATCTGTCTATGGTAACATGCGTGATTCAGTCATACAGGTAACCTTAGCTTCTGGAGGGATTTTACATTTTGAGAGACGTGAATGTGTTCCAGAATAGGTCTAAACTGATTTACGGAACTGAGACTAGACACAGTATGGGTTATCATTCTTCGTGTCACATGTGTTAATTTCTGAATCATCATGTTGAACTCTGAACTGTTTTGGGCTGGAGAATCTTTTGAGTATTGTGATCGCGAAATGGACTTAGTTTTCACGAGTCTTTGATTTTTATTTACTTGGGGATTTCGCTACCATTCTTGTAACTCTCTCAACATAACTTCATTGCATTTTACCAGAGGTTGGAAATAGCGCTAGACATGTAAGGTTCTTTTCTTTAGAACAGGACCACTTTCGGCCTCTTATACGCCCACTTTCAGGTTTTATTGGTTCGTGCTGTAATCCCGAGCGCCGCGGTGGACTAGTACAGAATGCGGTGTAATACCAGCGAGCGCAGAACACGGAGTCATTGCATTTGATATTGTTATTTTCTGTCTGTAATTTAACTGAATGTCGTAGGATCACATCCCGTTTATTTGAGACACCATCTCTTGTATAAAAACTATTCATCAGAATTCCCTGTCGTCTTCATTAACTACACACTTTATAATAGAACCCTTTTCATTATATTTCTGTTTATCTTTTATGTGATTTTTGTGTGTGTTTCATTAACTGGCAATTTTTGGCTGGTGCACAGACTATTTTACTCCAAGATCACAGCTACAGTTTACTACACTCCTGGAAATTGAAATAAGAACACCGTGAATTCATTGTCCCAGGAAGGGGAAACTTTATTGACACATTCCTGGGGTCAGATACATCACATGATCACACTGACAGAACCACAGGCACATAGACACAGGCAACAGAGCATGCACAATGTAGGCACTAGTACAGTGTATATCCACCTTTCGCAGCAATGCAGGCTGCTATTCTCCCATGGAGACGATCGTAGAGATGCTGGATGTAGTCCTGTGGAACGGCTTGCCATGCCATTTCCACCTGGCGCCTCAGTTGGACCAGCGTTCGTGCTGGACGTGTAGACCGCGTGAGACGACGCTTCATCCAGTCCCAAACATGCTCAATGGGGGACAGATCCGGAGATCTTGCTGGCCAGGGTAGTTGACTTACACCTTCTAGAGCACGTTGGGTGGCACGGGATACATGTGGACGTGCATTGTCCTGTTGGAACAGCAAGTTCCCTTGCCGGTCTAGGAATGGTAGAACGATGGGTTCGATGACGGTTTGGATGTACCGTGCACTATTCAGTGTCCCCTCGACGATCACCAGTGGTGTACGGCCAGTGTAGGAGATCGCTCCCCACACCATGATGCCGGGTGTTGGCCCTGTGTGCCTCGGTCGTATGCAGTCCTGATTGTGGCGCTCACCTGCACGGCGCCAAACACGCATACGACCATCATTGGCACCAAGGCAGAAGCGACTCTCATCGCTGAAGACGACACGTCTCCATTCGTCCCTCCATTCACGCCTGTCGCGACACCACTGGAGGCGGGCTGCACGATGTTGGGGCGTGAGCGGAAGACGGCCTAACGGTGTGCGGGACCGTAGCCCAGCTTCATGGAGACGGTTGCGAATGGTCCTCGTCGATACCCCAGGAGCAACAGTGTCCCTAATTTGCTGGGAAGTGGCGGTGCGGTCCCCTACGGCACTGCGTAGGATCCTACGGTCTTGGCGTGCATCCGTGCGTCACTGCGGTCTGGTCCCAGGTCGACGGGCACGTGCACCTTCCGCCGACCACTGGCGACAACATCGATGTACTGTGGAGACCTCACGCCCCACGTGTTGAGCAATTCGGCGGTACGTCCACCCGGCCTCGCGCATGCCCACTATACGCCCTCGCTCAAAGTCCGTCAACTGCACATACGGTTCACGTCCACGCTGTCGCGGCATGCTACCAGTGTTAAAGACTGCGATGGAGCTCCGTATGCCACGGCAAACTGGCTGACACTGACGGCGGCGGTGCAAAAATGCTGCGCAGCTAGCGCCATTCGACGGCCAACACCGCGGTTCCTGGTGTGTCCGCTGTGCCGTGCGTGTGATCATTGCTTGTACAGCCCTCTCGCAGTGTCCGGAGCAAGTATGGTGGGTCTGACACACCTGTGTCAATGTGTTCTTTTTTCCATGTCCAGGAGTGTATTTGTAGCGAATTAGCTGTGAGGCATGAAAGTACATGCGTACAGCTCGACCCTATGACTACATCGATCTATTCTTTTTAATCAGAGCCGTATTCCAGTCCGAGTAATTGGAAGTAATGACTCAAACGGATTGCTCGTATGGACTACCGTTTGGAAGAGCTACAGTACAAGCAGTAGCAGTGAGGTACTGTTGCAGTGGCTAGGCATGAAACCAGCAAGCAATCTCAGAGGTGTCAGATGGTAAACCTTCCCATCAAAGAAATGAGTTCGGCAGAGCAATAGAGCCATTGTAACTAATCTAACGGCTTACTTATCGTCAATGCGTGTCGTTACGCTGCAACACAGAACACATTTTTTCATAGCGAAAAATAAAAGAATGTTAAGTTTGTTTCAAATGATCCAAGCATTCTCAATTTTCACCCGTTCCCACTTAATACGACCACTCCTCAACCTCTGGCGTGAAATGCCATAAGAATTAAGAGCAATCGATCTAATTGCTCTAAACGGTGGATGTGAAGTCAATATCGTTAATTCTTAAATGTCACACACAACACGTCTATGACCTGCTTCATAGGTATAGCTCCAGTTTCATAGATGCTACAAATCAACTTGAACAGTCGTCTGGTTCCAACTTTTGTCAGTGGTTTAAAAAATTTGAACTATATTTTATATATTACTTCTGTCTTCTGATCTGATACCAAGTGTTCCACAGTTTCGTTAAAGTCTGATGCAAATACTGGACTTCCTATGTCGTCAAAATGAACTCCCAACTAAACTTCTTTTGTCATGACACCAGGCAATTCCTCCCACTCGTAAAGACCTTCAGTGTACTTTTACCACCAGTTGCCCTCTCCACTGAGCTTAACAGTGGAATTCACACTGCGCTCTTAATGTTGTCGCCGTTGCTTTTAATTTCACCGGAGGTGGTTTTGACTTCTGTATACACCGCGCAGTCATTTACTTTTCAGTTTTTTTTTTTCAAAATCATCCAGCAACCATTCCACCTTGACTTTCTTGAATTTGCTTTGTATTTCATTCTAAAGTCAGTGGCATTGTTGTTCCATGTATTTCATTGAACTGTTTTGTACCTACTTTTATGGTCTATCAAGAGAAGGATTTCTTCTGTTAAACCAGGTTACCTTTCTTACACCTGTGTTAGACATTCCAATTCGTGTGACTATCATTTTAATGATTTTCATTACTCATCAACTTCTCTGACTATTGTGGTACTGACTATTGCTGTACATACCGTCTTTGATATCATGGTGTGCATCTTATCATTCGTCGATATTTCAGTATTCCACTTCTTTCGGTATTGATTCTTCTGGACAACTCGCTTAAATTTCAGTCTATTCTTCATTTTTAGGGAGCTATGATCTGAGGCTGTATCTGCTTCCGGGTGTATTCGGTATTACTTACTACCAAGCCCTTATTATCCCGTACCTCCCTGCCCTACCAACACCCCCCCCCCCCCCGCACCTCCTATATTCTTAGGCTCACATCACCTTTTTCCTACAGAAATAATGGTTCAATATCATATATATATTTTCGGCCTCTTCATCTCCTCTTTACGATATGTCGGCGTGTATTCCTGAACCATTGTTTTAGGTGTTAGCTAGCAGTCAATTTCACGCTGGAACACGTATTAGTATATTGATAAGAAATACAATATGACAAATATTTTATGCATTATGAAGCAACTATTTAGAGAGTAGTAAATTAATGGAGTTCAGTAAGAGAGTGGTTAGTGTGAGAGATATTGATTGGGCATACATTGCTGATAGAAAACAGAAAAAGTGGGAAGAGAAACAGATATAGAGTGAACTATAAAACTATAAGAATGTGAGAGAGAGAAGGAGTGAAAGTGACAGAGGGGAAGGAGGGAGGAAAGGGATGAAGGAGAGTAAGGGTAAGGGAAGGGGTAAGTGGGTGAACGTATGTATGTTTATTCATAGAAAGATTATTGAATGTTTTTAGGACTGTACTTCAATTAGTTTTTCCATTCAAGATGAACTGCACAAATGTTTGGAGATACTTCTTATCATTAGTGTTTCTGAAATATAAGGTCTGCAGCCTTTGTGTTGAACATGTACCAACTTTATATCTGTTTCTATGTTGCCAGTTTTATGGGCTGTTTTCATTAGATGGTAAATAATTTCTGATCTATCTGTTTGTTTGAGTCGGAAAGGAGCATAGTGTTCCCGGAACCTGCTGGAAAAATTATTCCGAGTTTGTCCCGCGTAGAAGCAGTCACACGTCTGGGATGTGATTCTGTAGACACCAGACTGTTTGAACTTATGAGATGGGTCCCGTTTTGTGAAGTGATTATAAGGTCAGTCTGTTCTTGCAATAGAAACATACATTGCACTGCTTTAGGATATTTGCTCATGAAGCGGCAGGAGACGGTTTTATTTATTTTCTCACATCATTAGTGTTAAGAGGACCTCAGTTATTAGCAAGGCGTAAAAAATCTTTATCAGTACTCCCCATGTGACATTATGCTTATCTGTTGAAAGAAAACTCTACTATCGTTACCACTATGATTTAGAAAGCAAAAGCTATATGCCATTATCGCTGACGATATACTACACAGAAATATTCTAGTTCAATTACATACTAGCGCTTCTCGAAAACATTGTTTCAACATCAGGAACCTTTCACAAAATCAACAGTAAATGCCTTAGACCTAAGAAGATCAATGATTACCTAAGCAAGAAGGTCAATAATTATGTGATAAAGTTTTACCTATCACCAAATAAATGTAATATGCGCTTTTTTGAAGTGAAATCTTACTAGCCAAAAAAATCCATGCATTATGCTGTCTCTCCGCCAGACGTGGTACCCTGCTTCATCTACAGAGGCTGCCAAACTCTAGACACTAGTAGGGTGGTGTCTCACGCACATCGTATAGGCAGTCGCCTGCAGAGGTGCTCATACTAAGAGCTACTTTTTACTTCCACTCCAAGACATTGGGATAACCCATGAATCCGCCGATAGTTATTCCTCCTACTGCAGGGAGCGTGAAAACTCGGAACTACTTGATCCATCCACCTAATAGTTCAAAGGATGACATTCATACGCCACGCGCACGATTTAAGTGACCGCACGCTGACAGTCGGTCAGTACTCATGAGTTCCAGTTGCCAATGAGCTGCCGCCGTTATCGCATTCGTAGCTCAGCACTCAACACCGTAGTTCGTTATAGCTGCCTAGAAGTTACCTGCCGTGCCGAACTGTCTAGTCGTCGGACAATTTACGCCGAGTGTCAAGCGGTCTTTAAGTGATAGTCAAAGTATTTACTTATTCAGAGACTGAACTTGAACTCTGCGAGCTTCACTAAGATTACTTACAATTCACTGTGTTAGGTGAGAATTGGTTCACCAGTTTCTCACCACCTCACAAATCAGAAGTTTAATATCTATTTTGTGGCGTTTGTTATCTTAATGGTTGTTATTGTACAAGTGTGTTGCCACTAGTTATTACTTTTAATTATTGCCCTATGAGATTGTGTAGCAAGCGTGCCAGGCCCCTTCCATTTTGGTACATACGGGTATAACTCTGGCACATGGTTCGCTTCCTGCTTCACTTAAGTTGGACACCCGTCTTAGGTGTGCACAACAGATTATATCACCAATTCAAATATCAAGGAAGAGTGTATGTAACACGCAACAAATCAAGCTGGAAACATGTAAGGTATCCGTTTCCTCTCTATTATTACTTCTGATGAACAGCCACGTCACGAGATGATAATTCTGCTTACCAATGCTGTGAGTCAATCTCCTATACGGCAGTTTTCGCTGAAACAGTGAGAGGAACATGAGTCAATAAACAAAATTTGTAGCTGGGTTTCCTGTAAATACTGTGGCTGGCACACTTTTGCTTTGCGTCGGACGAGGACATCAAGGACTGGCAAGGTACCATCTGTCTCTGTCTCCATCGTGAACTAGAAACTACGCACTCCTATATCTTTCTTTATGTTTTCTATCGTAAGTTCTTTTTCTTTTATGTGTTCATTGTTCTTCGGTTCTCTATAATTAGTGTTTGAATGTGATATCAATTAAATATTGCTACATAGGGTAGTGTACTTAATTCATTTAGCCTGTGTTTGCCAGAAAAAGGGAGCTTAATTAGACGTTGTTTTCCTTTTCGAACATAGTAAATAAATTTTTTCCATTAATACATGCTATTCTCATAACTAAAAAGTTAATTCCGTGATTTGCTTCGATTCCTATCATAAACTCACGAGAATGGTGGTATCATCTACATAACGTCTGTACCATTTTGCCAAGTTTTGATTTTTCACTGAAAAACTCATTTTCTAAATGATCTTAAATTGTTGGCCAGGATGCCTGCTGGGCAATAGCCCATCACGCTTCTTAATTTTTTGTATAAACCTTGTTGCCAAAAGATAAGCAGACCGAGTATAATACAAGACTTAATAATTCCAAAAGCCCTACAGTGGCAGCTTGTCCTAGTTTTTTATATCTTAATACATTACTTGAGACCGACGCACTACTTGAGATAGATTGTCTTATTTACAGGAACATTTATATATAAATTAAATACGTACAATGATATGAATTTCTAATCTTTAGTATTAGTAATTCATTCGCATTCTTTATAGAATAACGGATTGTAAAAGTGTAATGCTTATTAATAATAGTACTTAGTTTGATTATTGAACTTGTCCCAGCGTAATTCATAACGAAATAGTTCACGGATGAACGGCCAAATCCCAGTGTCCAAAGGGCTCAATATTTCGGTAAAGACCAAGTTGCCACCGTAAGGTACGCTCACGAACTGAACACTCTGGAGCTGGCACATGTCTGTCTCCCCGGCCGCCTCCTTCCTACCTCCTACTAGCTGTCCTGTACGAGATTCGCGCCCAGACGTATGCGTGGCTCCAGCATTTTCTCCCACGCCTCCTTTCTCCTGCCGCCAACTTGTTCCGTCCGTGGTTCGCGTGCTGGTGGTGTCTCTGCCGTTGCTCTGTCTGTGCAAAAGTTAGTTCGTTGTGGAACATCTCCTCCCTCTTCTTAATCTGTCTCAATGTGGGTTCCCCGGCCTTACGACTTATGTAGCCCGTATCACAATTCATCAGCGGCGCTCTTACTCGAATGTAGATAGATTTAATCACACAGTCCCAGAGGTTATTCGTCTGTGTCAGAACTTAACATAGGCATAACCCATTCCATGTAATTACGATAACTAATTTTCAGCGACTGCCGACTTGGGACGCAGCTGCAGTCTCGTCTGCTGTTGATGTTCGCGGGAACGATCTTTGTTAGGAAGCACAGTTTGTCCTCCGTAAGTCATGAGAAAAACAGGGGTAAGGTAGAGGGAGAGACGGCTAATATACAAATCGTACAAGAACCAAGAGGGAATAATAAGAGTGGACGACCTAGAACGAAATGTTTGTATTAAAAACGGTGTAAGACAGGGATGTAGCCTTTCGCCTCTACTGTTCGATCTGTAGATCGAAGAAGCAATGATGGAATGAAGAAACAGGTTCAGGAGTTAAAATTCAAGATGAAATGGTGTCAGTGATACGATTCGCTTATGTCATTGCGATCCTGAGTGAAAGTGAAGAAGAATTACATGATCTGCTGAGTGGAATGAAGAATCCGGTGAGTTCAGAAGACTGAGAGTGAATCAAAGAAAGACGAAAGTAATGAGAAATAGCAGAAATGAGAAGAGCCAGAAACTTAACATTAGGACTGATGAAGTTAAAGAATTCTGCTACCTAGGTAGCAAAATAACCATGACGGACGGAGTAAGGAGGACATCAAACGAAGACTAGCACTTGGCCAAAAGGGCGTTCCGGACCAAGGGACGTCTACTAGTGTCAAACATTTGAGGAAGAAATTTCTGAGAATATACGTTTGGAGCACAGCACTGTTCGGCTGTGAAGCATGTTGGAAAACTGGAGCAGAAGAGAAACGAAGCATTTGAGGCGAATGTTGAATATTAGGTGGACTGATAAGATAAGGAGCAAGGAGGTTCTGCGCAGAATCGGAGAGGAAAGGAATATGTGGAAAGGACCGGATGATAGGACATCTGTTTAGGGATCAGGGACTAACTTATATGGTACTAGAGAGAGCTGTAGAGGTCAAAAACTGTAGAAGAAGGCGGAATATATCCACTGGATAATTGAGGACGTAGGTTGCAGGTGCTACTCTGAGTTGAAGAGTTTGGCACAAGAGAGAAATTCGTGGCTGGCCACATTCAACCAGACAGAAGAATGATGAGTAAAAAAAAAGTTATGTCACATTGGTAGGGGATCTGATCGACCCCGGGTTTTCGTAGCCCGAGGTTATCTTTGACTTTGTGAAGCAGTGCCTACGTTTCAGCTGGTGGGCGATAGCACTTAGTGCTTCCTAAGATTTCGTCCAGTCTTCCCGGGTAATGCGCAACAAAATGGAAGAAACGCAGTGGTGATATCATTCAGAGGTTCCTCCTCTTTTTTCCGCCGGCCGCGGTGGTCTAGCGGTTCTAGGCGCTCAGCCCGGAGCCGCGCGACTGCTACGGTCGCAGGTTCGAATCCTGCCTCGGGCATGGATGTGTGTGATGTCCTTAGGTTAGTTAGGTTTAAGTAGTTCTAAGTTCTAGGGGACTGATGACCATAGATGTTAAGTCCCATAGTGCTCAGAGCCATTTGACTCATTTTCTTTTTTCCGCCGGTGGTACAGGCGGTGTAGATAGCACAGGACTCCCAGTTTGTCACTCTGTGTCAACGTTTTTCCGGAACGGCGTCCTCAGGAGTTCAAATTCTTGGCTCTTGAGCCTTTCATTGTTGGGAAGGGTGCGTGGCCTACGTGACATTGTTTTGAGCACTTTAGTACTCTGGGCCGGTGGGTGGCAGCAGTCAGCATGCAACTACAGGCTGGTGTGCTTTTTATCACAGTATACGCTGTAGTCCAACATGCTGTCTGCTCTTCTCCTTTCCTTTTACCAGAACATCCAAAAATGACGGCCACCCTCGTCTCCAACTTCCATAGTCAAAAAGATGTTCTGATGAATGGAATTGAGACTCCACAGCTTCCTCCTCGGGATGTTCCGCATAAATGTTGGCGACAACCGGTGAAAGTTATGCCTGCTAGTTATAATTAGTGTCGAAAAGAAAGTATTTCGACGCCTATACATGTCTAAAAAGGCTGGTATTTTCTGTGTCAAATTTCTGGCTAACAAGTTCTAGACATTCTTGTAAACGTACTTTGGTGAAACAAGAGACAACGTAGCTCACTAGGATGTGAAACCCACTAAACTTAGATTAGTTAAGGCGCCCAACGAAATTCATGAAGTAGCGAATATTATGTGGACTTTTACGAAGTTAGGACTAAGCATATCGTTCCGGTATTTAGGAAGTGATTACTTCGGGGCTCCTGTGTAGCTAACAAAGGGGCATAAAGGGACTCCTTCTATGTGAACCTTCCGAAGAACATGAAGTCTCGAAGGATAAGGTGCTCTCTGTCGTAGCATCTCAACGACTTCGTATGGCATTGTTACTTATAATCCGTCTTGGGTGCAAAAATGTTTATTCACATGACCGGTTTCGGTTCCTCTAGAACTATCTTCAGGCCTGCAATTTCGGTTGCAGGAGTAACCCGTCTACACACAGTAAACTTCACATGCTGCGTTACGTTCAATGTGACCTGAAGATGGTTCTAGAGGAACCGAAACCGGTCATGTGAATAAACATTTTTGGAAATAAGACGGATTGTAAGTAACATTGTATAACCAATGATTGCGGTATCCCTTCAGGCATTATATCTGTTTTTGAAAAACTTCGTCTGGCATACTGGATTCTTTCAGAAGCGCAATTGTCCTCTTCTCAGTTCTCTTGGAAGAATCAGTGTCAGTCTTCCGATATTCACGGCATTCTAGCAAGCCCCATATCTCCTCAACGGAATTCTGGTGAGTTTGGATCACAGTGTAGTTGTCTCAGTCGTCTGTTAAGACCACGACGTCTGGATGTTCTCTTAGTTTCCTTATAGCTACTTTCCCTCAATTGTGATGTTAGGTTTCATATGTTTAGTTCGCGTGACTTACTTCGAGAAATAATGTAAGCTTATCTTTCCCTAAGTGCAGAAAATATATCAAACCCATTTACTGCGACAGTAACATACTTACTGAAATCCTAAACACCGGCCATCAATTTGACAATGATATATACTATGCAGTAGTGATTTAAGCTGACAGCTCCTTTGGAAATTTTTAGCAAAGATGATTTTTCTGTCCACTTCCAATTTGAAAGAGTAAAGAGTGAACATAGCAAGAACCACTGTAAGCTGCGCACTAAATACATCCCAATAGTTATAACTAGACAGTCCAGAAGAAAGGCTGGAGCGTCGTATGCGTAGCCATACCATGACATACTGAACACTTGACACAGAACCGAACATGTGATTAGTGGACGCTCTGCCGACCTATATGCATGCATGAGACGCAACCCCCGTGATGTGTCTGATCATCATATTTGGCTCGATCTGGTGGCCACCATACTAGAGAGGTGCTTAGACAACATCGATACTTGCTGTATCACTATATTCAAAATAATTAAGGCGTAAAATTTGACAGCGCTAGATATCCGGCGAACTTGATGCCCAACGTAGGATTTGACAGGCACGAAGACAAACAGTAGAAACTCTCACCGTGTGGGGCCGAGCATTACCTTCCTGAGTGTTATGGGACCATTGCTTTTCACAATATATATAAATGACCTAGTAGATAGTGTCGGAAGTTCCATGCGGCTTTTCGCGGATGATGCTGTAGTATACAGAGAAGTTGCAGCATTAGAAAATTGTAGCGAAATGCAGGAAGATCTGCAGCGGATAGGCACTTGGTGCAAGGAGTGGCAACTGACCCTTAACATAGACAAATGTAATGTATTGCGAATACATAGAAAGAAGGATCCTTTATTGTATGATTATACGATAGCGGAACAAACGCTGGTAGCAGTTACATCTGTAAAATATCTGGGAGTATGCTTGCGGAACGATTTGAAGTGGAATGATCATATAAAATTAATTGTTGGTAAGGCGGGTACCAGGTTGAGATTCATTGGGAGAGTCCTTAGAAAATGTAGTCCATCAACACAGGAGGTGGCTTACAAAACACTCGTTAGACCTATACTTGAGTATTGCTCATCAGTGTGGGATCCGTACCAGATCGGGTTGACGGAGGAGACAGAGAAGATCCAAAGAAGAGCGGCGCGTTTCGGCACAGGGTTATTTGGTAACCGTGATAGCGTTACGGAGATGTTTAGCAAACTCAAGTGGCAGACTCTGCAAGAGAGGCGCTCTGCATCGCGATGTAGCTTGCTGTCCAGGTTTCGAGAGGGTGCGTTTCTGGATGAGGTATCAAATATATTGCTTCCCCCTACTTATACCTCCCGAGGAGATCACGAATGTAAAATTAGAGAGATTCGAGCGCGCACGGAGGCTTTCAGACAATCATTCTTCCCGCGAACCATACGCGACTGGAACAGAAAAGGGTGGTAACGACAGTGGCACGTAAAGTGCCCTCTGCCACACACCGTTGGGTGGATTGCGGAGTATAAATGTAGATTTAGATGTAGATGTAGAAAAGTAAGCCCACGATGGCTTGCCATGAAGAGCAATTTCGAATTTATTCAGTATGGATGTTCGCAATGTGAGTTAAGTTATTTAGATTTATTGAATTTTATTGAATTTATTGAATGAAAACTGTAGTCCCCGTCGATTGGAAGGCAACATACGTAATTTCCCCTTTTTAGAAAGAGGATTAAGAGATGTATGTGACAGTTCCAAAGGTACATGTCTTTTAAATGTAGTTTTTAATATTTACTTATTTATGAAGTAATCTCATGAGAGCAACAGCAGATGCCTGCCTCGGAGAAGAACAATGTGAATTTAAAAAGGAACGCTCCGCAAACGACAACATTTTCAGTACTAAAAAAACTAAAGTAGGAAACCATCACAAAGTCGGTATAGAAACATACGTTGCCTTAGTCGATTTTGAGAAGTCTTTTGACTCGATCAATAGAAACATACTATTGACAAAAATGGAAGAAAGATGGTACCCCATAGTTCTTACGCAATCAAAAACTTTTATGAACGTTCCAAGAGAATCATAAACAATAGAAAGCTCAAAAACAGAAGAGATGATAATAAATGAAGGCGTTAGGCACTGGTGCAGCTTACCACCGACACTCTTTAACTTCTACAGGATGTTACAAAAAGGTACGGCCAAATTTTCAGGAAACATTCCTCACACAAAGAATGGTAGCATGTTATGTGGACATGTGTCTGGAAACGCTTACATTCCATGTTAGAGCTCATATTATTACTTCTCTTCAAATCACATTAATCATGGAATGGAAACACACAGCAACAGAACGTACCATCGTGACTTCAAACACTTTGTTACAGGAAATATTCAAAATGTCCTCAGTTAGCGAGGATTCATGCATCCACCCTCCGTCGCATGGAATCCCTGATGCCCTGATGCAGCCCTGGAGAATGGCGTATTGTATCACAGCCGTCCACAATACGAGCACAAAGAGTCTCTACATTTGGTCCCGGGGTTGCGTAGACAATAGCTTTCAAATGCCCCCATAAATTAAAGTTAAGAGGGTTGAGGTCAGGAGAGCGTGGAGGCCATGGAATTGGTCCGCCTCTACCAATCCATCGGTCACCGAATCTGTTGTTGAGAAGCGTACGAACACTTCGACTGAAATGCGCAGGAGCTCCATCGTGCGTGAACCACATGTTGTGTCGTACTTGTAAAGGCACATGTTCTAGCAGCACAGGTAGAGTATCCCGTATGAAATCATGATAACGTTCTCCATTGAGCGTTGGTGGAAGAACATGGAGCCCAATCAAGACATCACCAACAATGCCTGTCCAAACGTTCACAGAAAATCTGTGTTGACGACGTGATTGCACAATTGCGAGCGGATTCTCCCGTAGCACTCTCCATACAGTGACGCTGACATTAGGGTTATCGTCAACTACACGAAGAATTGCCTCGTCCATTGCAGGTGTCCTCGTCGTTCTAGGTCTTCCCCAGTCGCGAGTCATAGGCTGGAATGTTCCGCACTCCCGAAGACGCCGATCAATTGCTTCGAACGTCTTCCTGTCGGGACACGTTCGTTCTGGAAATCTGTCTCGATACAACCTTACCGCGCCTCGGCTATTGCCAATTGCTAATCCATACATCAAATGGGCATCTGCCATCTCCGCATTTGTAAACATTGCACTGACTGCAAAACCACGTTCGTGATGAACACTAACCTGTTGATGCTAAGTACTGATGTGCTTGATGCTAGTACTGTAGAGCAATGAGTCGCATGTCAACACAAGCATCGTTGTCAACATTACCTTCCTTCAATTGGGCCAACTGGCGGTGAATCGAGGAAGTACAGTACATACTGACGAAACTAAAATGTGCTCTAACATGGAAATTAAGCGTTTCCGGACACATGTTCACATAACATCTTTTCTTTATTTGTGGGTGAGGAATGTTCCCTGAAGTTGGGTGGCTTGCGGAGTATCAATGTAGATGTAGATGTAGATGTAGAAAGTTTGGCCGTACCTTTTTGTAACATCCTGTATAAGAAAATGGAGGAATGAATTACACTCATGGAAATTGAAATAAGAACACCGTGAATTCATTGTCCCAGGAAGGGGAAACTTTATTGACACATTCCTGGGGTCAGATACATCACATGATCACACTGACAGAACCACAGGCACATAGACACAGGCAACAGAGCATGCACAATGCCGGCACTAGTACAGTGTATATCCACCTTTCGCAGCAATGCAGGCTGCTATTCTCCCATGGAGACGATCGTAGAGATGCTGGATGTAGTCCTGTGGAACGGCTTGCCATGCCATTTCCACCTGGCGCCTCAGTTGGACCAGCGTTCGTGCTGGACGTGCAGACCGCGTGAGACGACGCTTCATCCAGTCCCAAACATGCTCAATGGGGGACAGATCTGGAGATCTTGCTGGCCAGGGTAGTTGACTTACACCTTCTAGAGCACGTTGGGTGGCACGGGATACATGCGGACGTGCATTGTCCTGTTGGAACAGCAAGTTCCCTTGCCGGTCTAGGAATGGTAGAACGATGGATTCGATGACGGTTCGGATGTACCGTGCACTATTCAGTGTCCCCTCGACGATCACCAGTGGTGTACGGCCAGTGTAGGAGATCGCTCCCCACACCATGATGCCGGGTGTTGGCCCTGTGTGCCTCGGTCGTATGCAGTCCTGATTGTGGCGCTCACCTGCACGGCGCCAAACACGCATACGACCATCATTGGCACCAAGGCAGAAGCGACTCTCATCGCTGAAGACGACACGTCTCCATTCGTCCCTCCATTCACGCCTGTCGCGACACCACTGGAGGCGGGCTGCACGATGTTGGGGCGTGAGCGGAAGACGGCCTAACGGTGTGCGGGACCGTAGCCCAGCTTCATGGAGACGGTTGCGAATGGTCCTCGCCGATACCCCAGGAGCAACAGTGTCCCTAATTTGCTGGGAAGTGGCGGTGTGGTCCCCTACGGCACTGCGTAGGATCCTACGGTCTTGGCGTGCATCCGTACGTCGCTGCGGTCCGGTCCCAGGTCGACGATCACGTGCACCTTCCGCCGACCACTGGCGACAACATCGATGTACTGTGGAGACCTCACGCCCCACGTGTTGAGAAATTCGGCGGTACGTCCACCCGGCCTCCCGCATGCCCACTATAGGCCCTCGCTCAAAGTCCGTCAACTGCACATACGGTTCACGTCCACGCTGTCGCGGCATGCTACCAGTGTTAAAGACTGCGATGGAGCTCCGTATCCCACGGCAAACTGGCTGACACTGACGGCGGCGGTGCACAAATGCTGCGCAGCTAGCGCCATTCGACGGCCAACACCGCAGTTCCTGGTGTGTCCGCTGTGCCGTGCGTGTGATCATTGCTTGTACAGCCCTCTCGCAGTGTCCGGAGCAAGTATGGTGGGTCTGACACACCGATGTCAATGTGTTCTTCTTTCTATTTCCAGGAGTGTATATAGAATTATACAACTGAAAAGAAGGTATCATCTTAGCTGTGTCAGTCTTGCTCTATGGCAGCGGATCTTGGATTGAAAAAAGGAAAGACCAAAACAGGAAACAATAGGCTCTTATGAGATTTTTAAGGTATGTAAACGGTTGGCTAAGGAGGAAAATGACAGTGCACTAGAAGAATTGGGAACAGTTAAATGATAAAGTTGAGACAATACGTAGTAATGGAGGCACCATCTTTAATATATGGAAGAAGACGAAATTCCAGTCATAGTAAACTAGGACAAGCCCTCAAGAGATGTTAGAAAACCGATAAAAAAGACTGTCTACGAAACTTGAAATCTGAATAGCTATATCGCATAACTTGAAGTGTAGAAAAAGGAGAGGGGAAGGCGAACGGAAGGAACGGGATGAACCAGTGACGAAAAAAAGACCCCACCGCTCGAAAACACGAAGGGCATTGCCAATCGTATGCCTCCAACCAGACAGAAAACTGATATCTAAGATTTCAGGTGTCATCAAGCCTTAAAATACTGTTGGATGATTGATATTCAGTGCAGTGTTATCGAGGAAACCCACAATGAGCTGAAAGATACAACACTGTCCGCGACAGGCACTGAAAAGCACAGTCAACGTCCCTACGTACAAGATTTTATGCCACAGCACCCCCAACTGCAAAAATACAGCATGGCTGTCTTACCCTTCAAAAGTCTTACCATTCCCTCCAGATCTTTGGATGACACGAACTCCATCTTGCCTTCACTATCCCAGTGCTTTTCACTCTTCCAGCAGCTCATAAATTTCCCTTGTCCCCTCTGACAGTGTAAGACGCCAATGGGGTAACAAGCCTTCCCACTGCACAAGCTGGAGTGACCGACAGATAGATCGCTCCCCATTAAATCAGATATGAAAATAAATCTGTCATTCAACAGATTGAACGATATGTGTAGACTAGCCCGCGTAATTCTAGGTTTCACTTCCTACAAAAAAGTATTGCAGGTTGTAAAGTTAGAAGGGGTTCGATAACTATTGAATTAAAAATCTTGGCCCAATCTGAGCACAGTTAATTACTGTTCGTTTTCGTGAGCACATACATGAACGAAGAGGGAACAGTTATACATTAATATGATTTATGAAAAACAAAATAAAAAACCTATCAATCACGGACATTGAAACAAATTAAACTGGTGCTAGGTTGCTCTCACAAAGCACACAAGAAAGAACTAACATGGAAGGGACCATCGCCTCAGCAGGCCATACTCCAAAAACCATAACTGCTGATGGACGCGCAATGATTGCCCAGTTTTTTCAGAAATGTTGATAGAAACTCAACTGCATGGCTAGGTTTTAATCACGAGACGCAATCAAGCTTAAAAGCAACGCACCGAAAAACTCCACACTACACATCTTCCTGGATCGAATGTGCTGCAAGGTATTCCCACCGTAGTTGACGGGTCAGAGAATCATTCCCGCATACGGCGGGGCTTGTGATACCACTTACCCGTCAGCTGTTGTGTGATGGGCTGTTCTTCGAAAATGCAAGTGTACTATCTGCCGCGTCATGGTGTACTCATCCAGCATTCGACCCCAAGTCCGTTTCTCTGCTTCTCCATAACCCGAGTGTTCCAAAAATCCTATCTTTTCTCTCTGTTCTCTTTAAAACCCACTCAAACGATGGTTCACCCATGAGAAGACTTTGCCAAACATTGACCAATGATATTTTTTAAAAGCAGTATTTCAGTACACCAAGTAACAAATGCTTTAAAAGTGACCAAATAAGGTGTTTTTCCGCGTGTACAGTTTTTACAATAATCGAGCTCCAAACTCCCATTGTAGATACCTTTTTACGTCGCGCAAAGAGCTTATTCCTGTGTATGAAATTTCTAGAAAACGTCAACCTAAACACATACTGTACCTACAGATACTTTAAAAAAAAAATTGGCTCTGAGCAGTATGCAACTTAACTTCTGAGGTCATCAGTCGCCTAGAACTTAGAACCAATTAAACCTAACTAACCTAAAGACATCACACACATCCATGCCCGAGGTAGGATTCGAACCTGCGACCGTAGCGGTCGCTCGGCTCCAGACTGTAGCGCCTAGAACCGCACGGCCACTCAGGCCGGAATACATTTTCTAGGTAACACATTGCGAGAAAGAGAGATATTTTCACTCCACGTGGAATGGCGCCCAGCTGTCGCAATTCCGTCCCCATGATGGGAGAGGAGAAACAGTTTAACACCGAACAGCTGCGTAGATGAATATGGTTTGATCTGCCAGGAACTCTCCAGTTGTCTATGAAAAACGGTATCGACGGGAACATTCCTCCAAGCTGTTCTTTGAGAAGAAAGGCAAACTTGATAAAATAATTTGATTTGCACTGCCCGTCTTTGCGACATGGCACCTTATACAATTTTTTTTGTTTTTTTCCCCGGTTTAGGGCCAACCAGTGCATGGACCACAGCTTAGAGGGAGGTTGCTCGCACAACCCTTGACTGCGCCGCGGCGGACAATACGGGACCCGTAAACTAGTACCTCGCCGTCGTAGCCGAGTCGTCGTCCACTGCTCCGTACGGCCCAATGTTTAGAAGTCTAATGTTTTCCGCAGGGAGCTAAGGGAGCAGGTTACTAGTGGTCCTCGTCCCCTCCTGCCATGTAGCTCATCCTAGACGCCACCAGAGTCATACAACAAAACAAATACTGGGCGTACAATTTAACTACACAGATAAAGAGAGATTAAGAGTTGGCGTTAGCGGTTCGATCTTTTGCAGCTGCAGATGTTCCCTATAATATCAGTATCACACATCTATCAACTGGTAGAAACATAACATGTCTTACAACAAACTGAGTCAGTAGCAATGGTAAATGAGAAGTGCCAGTCCACCAGTTGACTGATGTGTCTCAACACCAAAACCACACTCACTTGTGTTATATCTCTCACAGTCCTCAAACACAGGCAGTAGTTGAATCACTGTGTCCGTTGAGCACTCGGGCCGAACGCTATAGTCATATAAACACATCCTTTTTAACTACTATGTACAGAAACACCCCACATTCCCACTGTGATTCTAATCGCATCTCCGTTCCAGACATTGGAATACTGTCATAAACCGAATACGTATAAATTGTAATCTGTTGAATGATCCTCGGTGCAAAGGGAAGCTAAAACACCATCCTTTTCATGCCTAATGCAACCCTTTCCGACTCCCAACACAGACGTCAGTTATGACAGTTCCTTGGACCTTCACACATCCATAGAGTTTGAATTAACATTCGCTCCAGCGCCATCCACAAGTCCATTGCTTACATCAGAAGTGTTGGCAAGAGGTCAGTCGGCAAATTTTACCATTACCCACTGAACTGCAGACAAAAGGAGCCCCAGATCGGAAAAAATTCATCGTTTCCTTGTCACTTGTACGATTTTACATTTTTTACTTAGACTACTGGCCATTAAAATTGCTACACCACGAAGATGACGTGCTACAGACGCGAAATTTAACCATCAGGAAGAAGATGCTGTGATATGCAAATGATTAGCTTTTCAGAGCATTTACACAAGGCTGGCGTCGGTGGCGGCACCTACAACCTGCTGACATGAGGAAAGTTTCAAATCGATTTCTCGTACACAAACAGCAGTTGACAGGCGTTGCCTGGTGAAACGTTGTTGTGATGCCTCGTGCAAGGAGGAGAAATGCTTACCATCACGTTTCCGACTTTGATAAAGGTCGGATTGTAGCCTATCGCGATTGCGGTTTATCGTATCGCGACATTGCTGCTCGCGTTGGTCGGGATCCACTGACTGTTAGCAGAATATGGAATCGGTGGGTTCAGGAGGGTAATACGGAACGCCTTGCTGGATCCCAATGGCCTCGTATCACTAACAGTCGAGGTGACAGGCATCTTATCCGCATAGCTGCAACGGATCGTACAGCCACGTCTCTATCCTTGAGTCAACAGATGGGGACGTTTGCAAGATAACAATCATCTGCACGAACAGTACGACGACGTTTGCAGCAGCAAGGGCTATCTGCTCTGAGACCATGGCTGCGGTTACCCTTGACGCTGCATCACAGACAGGAGCGCCTGCGATGGTGTACTCAACGACGAACCTGGGTGCACGAATGGCAAAGTGTCATATTTTCGGATGAATCCAGGTTCTGTTTACAGCATCATGATGGTAGCATTCGTGTTGGGCGACATCGCGGTGAACACACACTGGATGCGTGTATTCGTCATCGCCATACTGGCGTATCATCCGGCGTGATGGTATGGGGTGCCATTGGTTACACGTCTCGGTCACCTATTGCTCGCATTGACGGCACTTTGAACAGTGGACGTTACATTTCAGATGTGCTACGACCCGTAGCTCTACCCTTCATTCGATCCCTACGAAACCCTACATTTCAGTAGGATAATGCACGACCGCATGTTGCAGGTCCTGTACGGGCCTTTCTGGATACAGAAAATGTTCGACTGCTGCCCTGGCCAGCACATTCTCCAGATCTCTCAGCAATTGAAAACGTATGGTCAATGGTGGCCACAAAAAAAGGCTCGTCACAACAGTCAATACTCTGAACTGTGGTATGGTGTTGCAGCTGCATGGGCAGCTGTACCTGTACACGCCACCCAAGATCTGTTTGAGTCAACGCCCAGGCGTATGAAGGCCGTTATTACGGCCAGAGATGGTTGTTCTGGGTACTGATTTCTCAGGCTCCATGCACCCAAATTGCGTGAAAATGTAATCCCATGTCAGTTCTAGTATAATATATTTGTCCAATGAATACCCATTTATCATCTGAGTTTCTTCTTTATATAGCAATTTTAATGGCCAGTAGTGTACTTCTTCAGTGAAATGCAGTAGAGTAGCAACATGACGTCCGCCAAGCTACAAATCCCCATAAAAATAACAGTATAAACAATAAATAAAAAATAAAATTAGGAGGAAACTCACACCATCAAGAACTGTAGACCATTTTTTTAGGGTCAAATTACAGGACGGAAACTTTGCCCCGCCCCAAAGATGTGAATCTTCATATCGGTGCACTCTGAATTTTTGGACACAGTGAAAATACAAAGACAAGATCTCGCTAAAGACGTTAATGTTGCGCCGATCGGTAGTGAACGTACAAAAAGTGCAACGTAGTAAACTGTTGGCAAAAACAAAAGTAAATATTTCAGGCCGAATCGGAAATCCGTAGGCAGGCCATATGTGGGCCATGATCGCGGCGGTAGATTAGGCGATGGTATGGCGTGCAGACGCGAACTACCGATCTGGGTCTCCGACGGCACGTGTGCAAGTAGATGGCGATACTTGGGACCTGCAGCGCCACTGTGATGCAAGCTGACCATACCTCACCGTAAGCTTATTGACACCAGTGCTTACTAATTTTACTTATAATTACAGCACTGAAGATGTTCACTAAGTGACCGAAAATCGATTTTGCGATAATAAACAAAAATATACGACCAATGCTGTCTCTCCTTCCAAGTATATCCTACAAAAGCATCCCTATCGTATTATCTGTAATGCTAACAGTTTGTGCGTACTGAGTGAGAGAATATGAAAATCTCGTTCATGGTTTTTGTACGCCGGCTATAATATTGCAGACTGCGTGAAACGACAGCGGTAGGAACACCTTAGTCACCCTGTATAAGGGGAATTAAAAATAATTAGAAAATAATCTGTACCTACCCCAATGCACACTCCCAGTCAGCCCTTTTATACGTGGCACTCTAGGTGTAGTCACGATATTTTAATTGTGTAATAGAAAATATAATGTTTAATATTTTGTTCGCCTGCAGCTACGTGTCTGCAGTCAAAAATGGTTCAAATGGCTCTGAGCACTATGGGACTCAACTGCTGTGGTCATAAGTCCCCTAGAACTTAGAACTACTTAAACCTAACTAACCTAAGGACATCACACACATCCATGCCCGAGGCAGGATTCGAACCTGCGACCGTAGCGGTCGTGCGGTTCCAGACTGTAGCGCCTTTAACCGCTCGGCCACTCCGGCCGGCTGTCTGCAGTCCTGGTGCATCAGGAAGTCCCTGCATAACGGCACCTAGGGAAGGCAAAACAGAATCACCCACAGCACTGATAAAGCGAAGAAGGGATGCGCTCTATGCGGCCGTACTGTTCCGCGGAAATTCCATTGTATATCAAGCGTAAGACTAGACTTGTATATCGTAACAAACAAATAACTAATTGGGAAAATTTGTTTTTTCGAAATAACGATTAAAAGGTTAAAACTACACCTCGTAACCATGTGGTCACTACTATGTTTTCCAAAGTGTAGAATAGGGGAAAGACAACGCCACTGTGGGAACCCACTATTGTTTCGCTACCTTCAGAGGTAATGCAGCGAAATGTGTCTGTGCAGGCTGGCTCAGAAGGAACGTCACATAACTTGTGAGTAGATTCTAATGTGAAGATAAAACGAAAATGTCCTATGAACATGTGTCCGATTTTCGACTGTTACGGCACTGCTGTGGGTTGAAGACTACACACATCCACGTGTGGATATGAAGATAAGTGTGCATATTACTTACCGAAATGCTGTGTACGCGCTGTGGTGGGCAGAATAGTGATGGAGCAGATTACTGATTCATCCTACAAGAGGTGTGGAGGTTCTCAAACAGATCGCAGCAATGCGACGTCGCTCTGAGGCAACAGCTTCAATTATACCCAGTGTGCAATTGTGGGTTGGATCAGTGAGCAGTCGTGAGGCCATGTGTGTGTCGTCCTTGAGTGTTGTTTAATTGAGCATGTCTATTGTGTCCACGAATGCCAACGTGCCGCACACGTTCACCCACGCAGAATATGCAGACGTGTTGTTTGTAAACAGGTACAATGATGCTCGTGATGACTGGGTGTTGTGTGCTGTCCTTAGGTTAGTTAGGTTTAAGTAGTTCTAAGTTCTAGGGGACTGATGACCATAGATGTTAAGTCCCATAGTGCTCAGAGCCATTTTTTGGTACAATGATGGCGGTGCCCGTGTGGCTGTAACAGTTTACAAGAAGTTTTTCCTTGTGCTACGGCATTAAACAGGGTTTTTCAAACAGAATGTGAACCCAGAACAGTACTCAGTGTACATGTAAATCAGAGCTTGAGGCAGTCCAGTCAGTTGAGGAACGGGACTTCACTATTTCAGTGGTTCAACGGAGTCCCACGACTAGTACAAGGCGCATTAGCCTTCAGCTCAGCTCGATATTCCAGAAACGCGATTGAGGCGGACTTTAAATTCAAAGCACTTGTACTTATTTCAAGCGCTACCCGTGCAATATCTGCATCCAGGTGACTCAGTGAGCCGGCAACAATTTTGTGAATCGTTGGCTGTACACAGAGACGTCGTGCAATACACTTTATTAACAGATGAGGCTACACATATTGTTATCATGAACACCCATAATCATACTTAGTCGATAGAGATCCCAAATGACACTTGGGAAACATGATTCGAAGTTAGGTTCTCAGTATACATCTGGTATGGTACAATGGTGCCCTGGTAAAATCACACGACAGCAGCAGCATACACACACTCCCTGATAGAAGATCCACTTGCAATTTTGGGAGACGTGACATGAGAGAAACTCATACCTGCAACATGACGGATCACCGATTGACAGTACTAGACAAGAATCCCAATATCTGAATAACACATTTCCTCAATGGTGGATTGGCAGTGGCCGATCCATTAACTACCCTGCCAGATCACCCGACCTAACCGCACTAGAATTCTGTTTACGGGGCTGGTTTAAGTGGTATGTGTGCGCAGCGAAGGTGGACACACATGAAGAAATTGTCGCTCGCATCACCGACGCTGTTGCTCGCTGTAAAGCCCACCGAGATGATTTCCGATGTGCAGAAAAACATCATCCAAAGCGTTGACAAGTGCATTCAGGTAGGTGGGGGACATTTTGAACACCTCTCGTGGGATGGATCAGTTATCTGTCACACCATTATTTCGTCCACCACAGTGCCTACACAGAATTTCGGTAAGAAGTATTCACACTTGGCTTGATAATCATTCTTGAATGATTCAGCCCCCTCTAGTTGCGTACGATTGACAGTCTGACGTACGTTCATATGATGTTTTCATTTTATTTCCATCTGTAGAATCATGCCACAAATTACGTGACATTCCTTCTCTGTCACCCTGAATATTTCGTCGCGTCCCTTTTTATATTTGCGGCCCTCACTGAGAACAACAGAGTACAACAGTGTAACGTGGCAGCGCCGGCATGTATATGAATGGCCCTGCAGTGGTAGACAGCGGCAGGTGATGACCTGTTTATGCGGAGGCCCGGCCAATCTCCGCGCCTGCTGGCAGGAAATGACGGCGCGCCGGACCGGGCTGGGCGGGGCTGCGTGTGTCCGCCGCGGCTATCGGCCGACCAGCAAGCACTTTGGCGCCGCCGTTATCGGAATGGGCCGCCCACCGCCGCCGGCTGCATCGTGCAACCACTTCCCACCAGGACCGCAGGCCACTCCGCGCTGCCCCAAACTGCTAACCTCAATCCACCCGATGAGGCGGTGCTCAATGCTTTTAGTGAAATAATTACACCCTTCCTCGTAGTGCGGCGCCACCTGCTGCCATCAACAAAACTAGAGGAACAGCGTCATCCTTTCAGGCGAATTTAAGTTAGGGGTACAAGAGGTAGGAGGGAAGTTCTTAGGAAAGCAAACCTTTCCTAGAAGTTCAGTGCAGAGAGATTCGAAAAAATGGGGGGAAAAATGTGAAACGTGACAATGATTTTAGCCTTCAGTATCGCACTTTTCTCATACACAAATAAAAGATTAAGCCTCATAAAACCAAAGGGGGATGGGGGAGGGAGGAGGAGTATTTACTCTCACCTTTGGAAAATATCATTATACAGACACATACTTTATATATTCAAAGTTTCAGAGCAATATTTGTTTTTAAGTATTTTCATACAAGTTTCCGTAATTGTTTTAAATTAATCCAAAAATTTAAATCTTATCAATGAATGTGACGTTTCACAACAAATGTTATAGTCATATTTTCAGGTTCAGGACCCAACTTACACATCTACATATTTTTGAATAGAATGTTTTGAATAAAAGTATATAACAATTAACGAAATTCTTTTTTAAACCACAATTATGTGGAGGTCATCAAGAACTCCTATCCTTGGTATACACATTACAGAAAATGCGTTGGTATTAATAAGATTGTGCTAAAGGGTATTCTCAGTTTCTGGATACTACTCATAAATCAGTAAATATTTAAAATTCATGTTGTTAATGAAAGTTAAAAACATTTAGCGAAATTATTTTTTTTCCATTTTTGTTTTCATTTTTTTATTTTTATGCTGTGCATAAAGCTCACCCCATGAGGTAGTCTACATTATGGAAAATGAGTTGATATTGCTAGGGTTAACTTATATTAGCATCTTCTTCTACGATTCTTTGAAAAAAATATTCATACTTGTAAATAAAAAACAAGACTGAATACTTTAAAATGACTTTTTTACCTTACCAACTAACTTATTTTGTTGTCAAAGACAGTAATATTACACAAGGAAAACGATATTTCTAACCCGTCTTTCACAAAATTACATTCTACACAACCAAGATAACGGGATCCATGTCCATTTCCTATTTTTAGTACAGCAAAAGAAAGAAAAAGTTTTCGAATTTAGGCAAAAACTATTATACTCTTAAGATAATTCTCATTTATAGTTCAATCGCTGCTGCACATTTTTAAATAGATTTCACGTTTCAGTCACTGGGTCACCTTCAAATCTAAGCAGTTGCGTCTGCAACTCGTCTCTTCTACTCAGAACCACATATCAGAGCAATTTGCAACTGAGATGGAAAAATAAATGGGACTTATCTTAACTATCTGAACAGCTCTTAATCTCTCAAGACGATTATGCCAATTGTACTGAGCATCTTTCTGTGTTGTAATTACGATGTTACACCAAGAACTCACTATCAACTAATTTAAAAAGTCAAAAAAATAAAATTTATGTTATAGATTGAAATTGCCCTAAAACTTAGTTATTTGCACGGCTGTTACTTGTTCGCTTAGTTCAAATAACAACTCAAGGATAGAAACATTAATGTGTAGAAGTAATCGCAAATGGAGACGAAACATTGTGTATTACAATCACACGCTATTTATCAAATTAGATTATATATGGCACAGTTCATAAAGTAAATAAGAAAACATAGAAATGGACAGACGTGACTGGAATGATAGTGTGTGCATATGGAGTTGAGCTACTGTTATAATAAAAATAGAGTTACTCTGGTTCACCACGCTGTAAGTTCCATTTTACCAAACTCAGTTTCTTCCATAGAACTGTACACTAAACTCTGTTAATGTCGTGTGCCGGACCGAGACTCGAAATCGAGACCTTTGCCTTTTACGGGCAAGTGCTCCACCAACTGAGTCACCCAACCACGACTCACGACCTGTCCTCACAGCTGTGAGGAGCGCTACTTCTGCAAGGTTCGCAGAAGAATGTGTGAGAAATTGTGAAGGTAGGAAACGAGGTAGTGGCAGAATTGAATCTGGGTGGGTCGTGCTTGGGTAGCTCAGACGATAGAGCACTTGCCTGCGAACCGCTAGGGTCCCAAGTTCGAGACTCGATTAGGCACACAGTCTTAATGTACCAGGAAGTTTCATATCAGCGCACACTACGCTGCAGAGTGGCAATGTCATTCTGGAAACATACCCCAGGCTGTGGTTAAGTCATGTCTCTGCAATATCCTAGGAATGCTAGTTCAGCAAGATTCGCAGAAGAGGTTCTGTGAAGTTTGGAAGGTAGGGTACGAGGTGCTGGCAGAATTGAATCTGTGAGGACGCGTCGTGAGTTGTGCTTGGGTAGCTCAGTTGGTAGAGTACTTGCCCGCGAAAGGCGAAGGTCCCGAGTTCGAATCAGCCCGGCACACAGTTTTAATCTGCCAGGAAGTTTCATATCAGTGCACACTCCTCTGCAGTGTGAAAATCTCATTCTGGAAACATCGCTCAGGCTGTGGCTAAACCCTGTCTCCACAATATACTTTCTTCCAGCAGTGCTAGTTATTCAGTGTTTGCAGAAGAGCTTCTGTGAAGTTTGGAAGGTAAGAGACGAGGTACTGGCAGAACTGAAGATGTGAGAAAGGGTGATGCGTCGTGCTTGGGTAGCTCAGTTGGTAGAGCACTTGCCCGCGGATGGCAAACGTCCCGTGTTCGAATCTCGGTGCGGTACACACTTCTAATCTGTCAGGAACTTTCATATGAGAGGACTCTCCCGAGTTAGCATCTCGGTCTGGCACGCAGTTTTAAACTGCCAGGAAGTTTCATCTATCTCATTCTGGAAACGTCTCCCAGGCTGTGGCTATGTCATGTGTCCCCAATGTGCTATATTCCAGGAATGCTAGTTCTGCATGGTTCGCAGAGGAACATCTGTGAAGTTGGGAAGGTAGTAGACGAGGTACTGGCAGAATTGATGGTGGGTCGTGCTTGAGTAGTTCAGATGCTAGAGCACTTGCCTGCGAAATGCAAGGGTCCCGAGTTCGAGACTTGGTTAGGCACACAGTTTTAATCTGCCAGGAAGTTTCATATTAGCGCACACTACGCTGCAGAGTGGCAATCTCATTCTGGAAATATCCCCCAGGCTATGGCTAAGCCGTGTCTCCGCAATATCCTATCTTCTAGGAATGCTAATTGTGCAAGAGCTTCTGTGAAGTTTGGAACGTAGGAGACGAAGTACTGGTAGAATTCTAGCTGGGAGGACGGGTCGTGAGCGTGCTTGTGTAGCTCAGTTGGTAAAGCACTTGCCCGCGGATGGCAAACGTCCCGTGTTCGAATCTCGGTGCGGTACACACTTTTAATCTGTCAGGGACTTTCATATGACAGGACTCTCCTTTGCTAAGTGAAAAATCTCACTCTGTTAATATTATTCAAAATCCATCACTGCTCTGTGATTTGAATTTTATATCATGATACTTCTGATTAATTTATGTGTCTGGTTAACTGTGCCTAAATGTAATATTTACCATTGGTGTTTCACCGTTTTATGTGAATGCAACATTTTTCACTCTTAGATCTTTGAGGGAGGATTTTCATCGGTTACAACTCAATAATACTGTAAGGTGGCACAATAAATGGTCAGATTCGCACCTTACATAAGACCTATGCAAACCGCAATGAGAAGGTGAAGATGCACGCTGCTCCTACCATGCGCGTGTATATCACCACATCATAAGACTGGTGCTCAGTACATGTTTTCTAGCATACCTAGAAACATAGGGAAAGTTTCTGCTGGAAAGTTCAGCAAGCCCAGATTAGTTTCGTAGTAATTTAAGTGGGAGAGAGCGGCCTTGCAGACAGCAGCACGTCGCAGCTTAAGGTAAATACCACATGCAGAGGCATAAACTTTGTCGATCCACCAGCTTGCGTCTACTGTAAACTCGAGCGGCCCTGGATAATCTTGCGCTCAAATATGTCACTTGACTAACCATCCACCGTAGACTTGATTGTCATCCAAAATAGTACCGTAATTTGAACCGGAATCGGACGATTTTCGCAGACATCATAACATATGTCTAGGAGTTATTTTGTAAAGAAACGTCCTATTAAACTTTCATACTATTGCACTTAGGATTAATGTTCTTTCTGGGAGGTTATATTTAACATTTTTGTGTGTAAAATTATTCCCTTTCTGGTGTTGGCAAGATGCATTATCCATTGCGCCGTTTTTATGTTGGCAAAATGAAAACTGTGAAAGCTGTAATTTTGTGAGAAACACTGCGGCATTAAACTTGTCATTTCACCTCACACAGTTCTTCTGAGTTCTAGAATAAGAAAAAACAAAAACCACACCCTTACAAAGCATTTCAATACGTGATATGCAGTTCCTAGACTATTGTGTACTTTATGGTATTTTCTAAGCGTTAGGATCATTTGCGTTAGCAACTATTTTTCCTGTTATCTATGGAATCGAAATTCATTCTCATTTATGAAAATGTGAGGCCAGTGATTGGCTTGATGCAGCTCTCTACAACACACTCTCCAGTAAATGTTATGTTATCATTGCGCAGATCGTGCAGTCTGTATCCATTCGCTATATTCAATTGTATTCGACTGGTTGTCTCCCTCTACAACTACCCCACCCTCTCCCTATTTCTCTCCATTTACGAACTTATTTTTTTTATCACTGAGAAAACTGCCTCAGAGAGAGATTTGATATATAAGTCTTAGAAGTTTTAATCTTTGGTGAATATCTTTTACAAGTGTTGTTCTCACCGCAATTTTTGTTTTCCATTCTTGTCCACACAGCACACATTTACACTCTTGAGTCAGTATTTGGAATCAATTGTTAATTTTCAAATTTATTGTTCGTTTTATGTTTATGATTGTATTTTATATTCCTATCTCTTACTGTATTCAAGTTGTACCATAAATTTATCTTCTCCCTCATTCAGCTCATTATTTTTATTCGCTTGTACATATATAATTTTACTGAAAACGACTCTCTGTTGTGAATATTATTTTGTATATAGTGTGGAGTGCATCCATGTAACTGCTTACACAATAATGTAGTCTAATGAGATTACTATGGTACAATACAAAGAGGATTTCCTTGTAGATAAACCCCAAAGGAAAAATATGCTACGAAAGTTGGTAGTTTGTTCAGAATGCACACAAAGGGAAAAGACTGAGAATCTGAGTGTGTTTGTGTTGGCCACAGTTCACTATCCATTTCGTTTTAACATTTCATTCCGTTACTGGTACTTGTTGGAGCCTCACACGCATGTTTGATACATTTAAGTGCCGTATTTCAATGTATCTACTCTTTCCTCTTCTTCTCTGGTCAGTTGAATGTATGAATGAGGGTGTGCAAGGATTTCAGTGAGTGGATCCGTGGGAGTGAAGCATTTTGCCACTGTGTCAGATCAAGCAACTTCAGGAAACCCCTACCAGGTAACAAAGAGGCTTCTGTTTGCCTTGGACGAACCTTTTATATAAGTTGGCACCACAGCAGGGGTTCCTCTGGCCACTTCCTTAGGTGTTCGCTGGAGAACAAATGCTCGTGGAGTGTTCTGTGGGACGCGAGACGGGTGAGACCCAATGACGGTAGGTGTACCTTTTCGATGAGATGTTAATGTGTTTTATGTAAGTATTTGAAAGCTACTCAAAGTAAATGATTCCTTTCATCGTTAATAGGTTATTGTCGTGTGTGACAAATTTAACTTGCTAATTCGCGAGTGTTAAATGCGTTAAAATCTAGGAACGGTTTTTTTCAGTTGAACTGTTAACCAAACACGTGGAGCCGTGTTGAGTTTATTGTGATTCAGTTTCGCGAGAACATCTACATTGCCTATGATTTCCGTGATTTCATGACTGAATTTTGTGCAGTTCGTCTCACTTGATAACTTTCTTTGTGCACGCTTTTGTTTGTCAGGACCACGTGGTCGTGATCTAATGAGAAAGTCTACAATGCCAAGGCCACAGTTACCTTCCGCTGTAGAGTAACTGTATTAATTGTGGTTCTTATTTATACTTCATTTTTATAGCAATTCACTTTAATAGAAATTTCATTCATTTATCTCCGAAATAAAGTTCTAGGTTTAATTTGTATGCGACGTAATAGACTGCAGGCTACAGCAACCATCATATTACTCACTACATATATTCATGTGTGCAATTAAATTTATCGATCTAATAAATGTTCTTTTGCCAGAATTCTTCTTTACACACACACTGCTACGATTCCACTCCATGCTTCATCCAGCTCTGGTGTACATCCTACTGCATTCCGTTTGCGCGACAATTGTACTGACGCCATACTTTACCCTCCATATTCAGATTAATTGTAAAGATACCTTTGAAAATAATAATGTTTCACTCAAAAAAATTGATTTCTTTCTTTTATTCTGCGCCCATATTGTGTGAATAAAGGAAATGGCTACTATTGTCCAGAATTACATTGACCCAATACAATTCTCTTATAGCAGCTACCTAGAACGACCAAATACAGAACATATAACTAACTGTGTTGAAGTCTGACTATGAAAGTAAGAAGAAAACCTTTCATTTATTATTTCCCTAAAGTATTGTTCTTTTTTTTTTTTTGTAACTTAAATGTCATGGAATGTTACATATTATACAAGTGCTCCTGGTGATAGGCAGGAAAATGTGATAAAAATACTTGCAGGAGTTATCATGAGCAGTATTTTGTACACATTCCATTATCACAATACTTTCGGATTTTTCTTCCTCTTACGTAGATATTATTTTCAAGAGGATACGTTTCATGTCCATTGTTTACATCTTTGAAATAAATTCAAGTTACAGAAGACAGTGAAGTAAAATAAATGTCTAGGAAAACTTAATTACACATGAATTAAACTATTTCAGAAAGTAATAGCTACATAGGAATACCGTACTGATATACCTTTGACGAATATAAATATCCTTAATAACGGGTTTTGGAATATGTTGGGAATGCAGAAAATATAAATATTATTTCAAGATAATATTGTAAAATTATTATCATGGCCAATTAAATGACCGATTGTCGCTCCTGAAAAACGACAACTGCCACATGGTCTGCAAGGCTACAAGAACTGAAACTATGACTCATTTTTGTCCGAAGATATAAATTTTGTCATCCTGATGTACACGCTGCAGATTTTGACTGCCAGTTGCACCTGTGTTGCGTACCATTCATTATCTATCGATAGTTGGTATTGTCTGTCAGTTACTAAATAGCTGTAACCACGATGAAAGTGGAGAACACCTTATGTGAAACCTCAAAAACTCTCACCGCCAAGTTTAAATTACTGTCTTTTAGCCGTTTATTAACGCAAATTTTAAAGTAACAGAAAAATATAGGAATGAACCAGTCTTGCAGGGAGAGACACTGCAAGAAGGGACTAAATGACAATTACAAAACAATGAAGATGGCATCATTGCTCATAGAACAAATCCTCAAATCCGCGAGCAGGGAACACATAATTACAAGAATCTAAAGTAAGCCAAGCAAGACTACTGCAGTAAAGTAAATTTTATTGTGTTCAACGTAACTTTGATGACAGTGTTATAGCAGCACAAGAGGGGACAGGTGATTGTTGTAGAGTAGAATGGACCTTGCGTTCTGCCGAGGAACCAGCCAGGCCATTTTCATAACCATGATGTGGTATGAAGCGCTGTCATCCGGAATCCGAGTGCAATATTGCATCAGTTTGTTGACTTACACAATATGTTACCATGATGATAATATGAACTTTCCAGGAGGAGGGAAAGGGCAATTTATGATAGCGAACCGATTTCCGGAAACACCTGACTCGCAAGTTATAACCGGAAATGAGAAAAATTCTAAATTAACGTTGATCTACTGACACTTATAAAGAAACATATAAACTAAAGTAAATAAAAATTTAATTTAGCCTCACCATTAGAACACTGACAGTTGTTGAAAGCTGTGTCCCCCAAATGAAATGTACCAATGATATCATACAAAGATCCATTGTACCGTTTTAACTTACCAGGCCATGCTGCAACAGTCACAGGCTGCAAGAATTCTTGCTTTGGGTTTCTCTTCACTTCGACTGGCGCCTCGTACACAAGACATTTCTCATGGTCCCACAAGAAGAACTAAAGTCTACTAGTAGCCTAGGTGTGTGAAGTTAACTGGCAGACTAATGTTGGAACCACATATGAGCGAGAAGCTGATGATGGGAACTTTCCAACAATTTTAAAAGTAAGACTGTCAGAAATACAGTGTACATTAGCGCAGTTAGGCAGGCAGCAATGAGATGTGGGCGAACCGTGCTTCACCCAGAAACATACACATGCAGGAAAGTGAGGTTTGCCTATACTGCGATGCAATACCAAGAGCGTCACACAAATTATGATACCAACTGAAGTAAAAACTTGCATTTTATGCGAACATTCGGGTGGCAGTACTGTTTCCACATCACTTTCAATTCAGCACTTTTCGTGACATGCATTTGATCAACTGGGGGGAATGGTGATCGACGGCTTCTTGTACAACTGAGCAAGCTCTTCCTCTATTATGTCATGAGTCAGGATAGGAAACAGTCCAACACGACTGTTGCACTGACGTTCAAATTGCGCTGTTTCCATTAATTGCACGTCCATTGCTACTGTATTACCCACTTTTATTTGCAGTGGTCGCAACTTCTGCCTGCACTATGACGCTTACATCGGCGGTAACCTGTTCTAAATCTGGTGGCGGATCAATGTTTCACCACCAATGGAGGGAAGAGAATTGGATCGCCAGACGTAACACCGGTGTCCTGAATTAAATTTGAAATCTCTGGGTGCAGTGTCTCATTGAGTGAACGCATGTTAAACCGTTGATTGTGATCCGTTCAGTAAATGATGACCTTATTCCAGCAATCCCCTCGGTGGTATTAGAAAATATTACGCAACTTTTTGGCATCCGATTTCACTCTAAAAATACGTATTTTGTGGGATAGAGGAAATGGCATTTTGAATAGGGGGCTGAAAATACCAGCATGACCTCCAACTGATAATTCCAGTTGATTCTTTCTTTCCTTTGCTCTAGTGTAGTGGCAAATCAGCGTACCAGAGATTGTTGTTGTTTAAGTGTGGAATAGGGTTGGAAGTTGTACTGCAGCTAGGGTAGTGTCTTTGATGAAGTCTGCTCTTCTTCAGAAGTGATATAGCCTTCTGAATAAAGTTAAAACAAAAAGAAAATCACTTCCTACTCTTCCGAGTTCCAGTTAGGAAATATAATAAGGGAAACAGTACCATACATGGACTGATTCTGTGACTTGCTTCGCTATTGATAGTCCCCTTGGCAGGAACCTGTATGGCAGGTGGTCTGACAACTCGAGGAGACGCTCTGTGCAATGCAGCTCGGCACACGAATATAGAGGTACGCATGAGCCATATGGGAGGCAGTTACGGTTCCACATCAAACGGAGTGTGCTGCCTGATGTAACGAGTGTTGTTCATGACTGTGCTGGATGTGTTTATTTTTTATCCCTGCGGTTCTTGTGGCCAAGGCCTGCAGTTACCATATGAAAGGGTCTGAACACTCAACCTTTGGAAGAACGTAATCTTAGACAAGTGTCAGTGCTTGAAATTAACAGTGACCAACTCTCTTGTTCAACTTAAAGTATCTGTGTGGACTGTAGCTCACCACCCAGGTTACTTAGTGCCCAACTGCGAAGCAGTGACTGTAATAGCAGCTGTAATGTGTACCTTGCCTTATTACAGGTGTCAGCATATGTTATTCATTGTTCCATTCAATGTTAACTGGAAAGTGGCCAATCATTCAGTTCTTTTCGCGTGTGATTCACCTGTTTGCTCGCATTACATGTGCTGCTTTCTTTTGTTTGAAATTTTGTACTTATTCATTTTATCACCAACACTTAAGTGTTACTTTATGTACAAATCATCTAATTACAGGTTGTGAATTTCATGCCATTACTAAATTCATTTCTGTTGTGTGAAGGAAAGTGTAATTAAATGTGGCCTTGGTTGATAACATACAACAGACAGCTGCATGTGGCCGTTGAACCTGTAAACCTTAAAATTCATGATTTCAAGGTTGATTGGTAAGCTTGAGGATGCCATTCTAGTATTGGTTTACCTTCAGATTTAAACATGAGTGCCATTGTGATCAATTAATTGTTTTATATATTACTTGTCTGATTTAGGAAAATCTGTTCTGTGAATCTTTCTCACCTTATGTATATCGAGTTTGTGCCCAGGTGTTAATGGATTCAGTGCTTTTAGTTAATGATGGATTCGTACCACCGATGGCAGTTCATTCAGACGGAGGCGTCCTTACTAAACGGTCATTCCTTTATCTACTTTTGCTAAAACTAAGATATGATCATATCTGTTTTTCGGCATGAAGCATAAGTATTGCTTGCTTCTTGTATTGCTAAGTTAGGTTTATGTGAATATTGACGAATATGACAGTACAGTTTGGACTTATAGTGATCTGTGTATTCTCTGAGGCCGTTTACGGCCTGGGGTTTCTGTTCCCATGTAAATGTTCTTGGTTAAGGTTGAGTAATACGGTGCAACTGTTGGGGTTATTATCACTCTTCGGTACAGAAATTTTTTTCTGGTTTGAGTACTTCCACCATTAAGTGTAACTTAGCCTTAAAAAATGAAAAGAAATAAAAGAGTGTCACTATTTATTTTAAAGGGCTAATTTCATCATTTGCTAATATTTGCCTATTGCCAAAATTTTGTTTCTCAGGTATTTTGTCCGGGACTCGCGGTCTAATGTGTAGGTTGCTGCCTCTGGAAACGCAGGGAACCGGGTTCGATTCCCGGCCTGGTTGGGGATTTTCTCTGCCGTTGAACTGGGTGTTTGTGTTGTTCTCATCATCATTCATGACAGTACCTAGATTGGACTGCATAAAGATTGGGACTTTGTAAGGACGCTGATGACCACGCAGTTGAGCACCATGATCATCATCGTCAGGTATTTAAAGAGATATTCCAAGTTAGCTGCTTCCGGTCAGCCTTAAAATTTAACATTGTGAATTATTTTAAAAAATAAATTACTTTCATACACTTGAAAGTTGCCTTTTGGGTTTCTGTAAATAAAGATTGTTAAACTTAGTCAAGATTTTGATGGCGCAGCAGATTACCACTCTCATCATCTGCTCCCTTCCATTTCAGAAACCATCTCCATTCAAGAATAAAGATGCATGATAAAACCTCCAACAGGTCCGCATTGCAATCACTGATAGATGAAGTTGTCATATGGAGTTGGAAGAGAAAAAAATAGATGTCACGAATCGAGCAACGCCACATACAACTTAGTTTACCGATACTCTAAACCCAAGCTGGTGTTTGTTCCCAGTAGTCAACCATAACAGCTGTGAGTGCCTACCATTAAATTTTATTGGAGTTTTATTAACAGCAGCCAATACAGATGTGCAATATTTTTCTTCATACCCACCAGTGAGACAACACTGTACAGTCCTGAATACTTTTAATAACGAAAGAAAGTTCAACATTGGTCGCTGAAGTAGAAATCTTTGTTTCTGTTGGCAATCGATTTGTCAGTCAGTGCTAGTATTAAAGCGCTGTGGAGTCCTTTTAACCACAAGTATAATTAGAAATGATGTACTGAGATCTACATCTACATTTATACTCCGCAAGCCACCCAACGGTGTGTGGCAGAAGGCTCTTTACGTGCCACTGTCATTACCTCCCTTTCCTGTTCCAGTCGCGTATGGTTCGCTGGAAGAACGACTGCCGGAAAACCTCCGTGCGCGCTCGAATCTATCTAATTTTACATTCGTGACCTCCTCGGGAGGTACAAGTTGGGGGAACCAATATATTCGATACCTCATCCAGAAACGCACCCTCTCGAAACCTGGACAGCAAGCTACACCGCGATGCAGAGCGCCTCTCTTGTAGAGTCTGCCACTTGAGTTTGCTAAACATCCCCGTAACGCTATCGCGCTTACCAAATAACCCTATGACGAAACGCGCCGCTCTTCTTTGGATCTTCTCTATGTCGTCCTTCAACCCACCTGGTACGGATCCCACACTGATGAGCAATACTCGAGTATAGGTCGAACGAGTGTTTTGTAAGCCACCTCCTTTGTTGTTGGACTACATTTTCTAAGGACTCTCCCAATGAATCTCAACCTGGCACCAGCCTTACCAACAATTAATTTTATAATGTCATTCCACTTCCTTCAATGTATTCGCAATACATTACATTTGTCTACGTTAAGGGTCAGTAGCCACCCCCTGCACCAAGTGCCTATCCGCAGCAGACCTTCCTGCATTTCGCTGCAATTTTCTAATACTGCAACTTCTCTGTACACTACAGCATCATCCGCGAAAAGCCGCATGGAACTTCCGACCCTTCCGAGATAATGTTTCGCTGGAGGCTACTGTTTTTGTGTTATTCACGAAGCACCGAATTGAAGGTCACTTTGCACGCTTTATTTTAATAATTCGAAAAATACAGTCTCTTAGGGGAAACATACCCCAGTACAAAATTTCAACTTTCTTAAATTTCCTACAAAAAGGTCCTCCTCCGTTTTCTTGGAGGACTAATAGTAAGCATGATGCGAGCGAGAGAATATGAAACTCTTGTGCGTGATATTTGAAGGTGCTGCGGGTTACACAACACTCATCGGTAGGGGCAGCTGAATCACGCTATATACTTCTTTATGAAAGAAATCTTTGTGTGTTACTCTCACTCACATTTCACCGCAACACACACGGGACTCTCTGCTCGCCACTGACCCACGGAGACGGCCGTCTCCGGCGATGATGACGAGGAGCTGGATGCACGCAGCGCGGGGAGGCGCTCGGGAGCTGAGGCCGTTAGCCGGACGACCGCCTCCGCAACGACCAATCAGCGAGCGCGGCTGCGTAATGCAATCAGCGAGCCGGTCGTCTCTGCATGCGCTGACGTCCTGGGCGGGCGCCCCGGCCGCAACACCGGGGATACCCTGCAGCAGATGGCGATGTAACCGCCTCGACTATCGACTGCTACACAATGTGAAGCATGAGGGACTCAGTCTATGGAATAACAGAAACGAGTGTGTCATCGAGCACACGGCGGAATATCCTGTTAAAAACTCTTAGGGGAACAGAGCACATATTGTACTAAAGCAATTATTAAGTCAACAACACGGAAGTAGGTCACATAACCACAGTGCTTTTGCAAGAAATGGTCGTACTGGAAGTGGTATACCCTACCATTCATCCAACAACTGTGCTGGCTGACTCCGTTAGTCAAAAGGGGAGCTACGTTCTAGCGTCGCCTCTGAACAACGTTGCAACTTGGCGTTTGTCACATTAACAAATAATTTCCGGAGGAGAATGAAGCGACTAGTGACAAAATAAATACTAGCAATCACTGGAAATCGAACTACAGAATATTAAATTTTTTTCTGACAACCATTTTTTTCTCGGGAAATAATTTTTTTCAGTCTTCATCCAAAACATCTTGAATCTAGGAAACAGTCTTCTGTATTATTTATTTTCCTTTATCTTGATTTTACACTGTTGCAAAATTAATTTTCTTTCATCCTGGGGAGGCGATGGTTTACACCTTTTAGACAGACAGCTGCATTGTCACTTTATTATGCCATCAGTTTCAATCATAAACAGACTATCGTTAGGTATATTGTGACGCCATAATCAGAAGTACGTCAATTCATCATTACTATCAAGTATCATATCGCAACCTGTCAGTTCACTATTAACCTGGACCACATGCAGAATACAGTAGGTAATAGCCACAGATCTATTGTGTCCAAACCACGATTTTCAAAGATTGCATTCCTCTTCAAAACCGTAAACACTTCCATGATGAAAACCGAAGATTTTATTTCTAGAAGCGTAAACTCCTACCTTTGTTTTAAAAAACTAAATCTACTCCATCTTATAGCTTAAATTCTTCCCTCTTTAAAAAGTGAAATTCTTTCTTCTACAAACTTGAGATTTTAGATTTTCTAAAATTATACTTCTTTATGTTTCGAAGTATTTGTTTTTTATAGTCTCTATTGATTAGCTGAAGACGTAAGAAATGCTCTTTATGCTAGTTCCCAGCGTATCGAACGTCGTGGAAGGACTCATGTTCTTCTGACAACAGGAAAATCATACAGCGAGGCATACGACTTCCAGCATTCCGAGAGTGTGTTTAGCATGTCACGCCTGTATTGCCACCCAGGAGACGTAAGACTTGAGGATTATATCGAAAATGCTAAAACAGAATTGAATTATAAAATTAATAAAAGTATTTATCAGTTCTCTACGTAAAAGGCAGATAAAGTACGTAATCATGTTTCCTCGTAGCAACCGAGAGAACGTGGTAATCTCATGTTTGGTATTTGACGGCGTTGTGGGTTGCATAAAACCCACTAATAGGGACAGCCAAATCACCCCACATAAATATTTGTTTTGTACATTCAAATGCCATTTTCTTGCGGCAAAATGACATTTATTTAAGCTCTAGAAGCGTTTCGTCTCATATATACAGGGCAAAATTCAGTGGTTTTATTTCTGGACTAGCAAAGCTTTGTTTTTTAAAAGAGATAGAGAAAAGTGCCCTGAAGTGAACTCGCTGGTCTCTAGGCTCTGCATTTTCCTGAGGTATAAACAGTAGCTTAGGATTTTACCACTCTGTAGCGGAGTGCTCAAGTCGTTGTATTAGTTGTTGCTTAGCACTTCGCCATGCATCATGTTATGAAGACGGAAAAAGTTTTACATGGTGGTACATTTTTCGTTATTTATCGAAGCTTTTGGTAAGTAATCCTTTCAATCCACAGATTCTCTTGAATAGTAAGTTTTATGGTTAACGTCAAAGATTTCACATTTTCATTTAGATGTTTGGTTAAAAATGTAGATTACAGTCATGTATAGTGGAGCCCCTTGAGTCGTGTAAACTGGAAACCCTACTTGTCCGTGTTCAAATTGTGCCTGCAATAGTACACACTTTTATTCTGCCGAAAGTCTCTTGCCGATTCCAGGAAGGCGCTGGGGAAGGTTAATCAAAGAAAACGGATTCCATCTGATGTGACTAAAATTAATCCTGAAGTGCAGAAAAAGAATACGTTTAGAAGAAGGCCAGTAAGCAGTTCCATGTTCTAGGAAAAACATTTATCAGGTTGTACGAAATGAAGCACAGTGCACCTAGAGAAGTACCAAAAACAAAAGGAGGCTGATATACAATTTTGGGTAAATGTCTTGAAGAAGAGTTCGTTTACTATTATCTTCCAATGGAAACTTCTTTCTTTGGGCTTACATGTAATGACTTGTGAAGAATGTCCACACAGTTGGCCGAGACAAATAACACTGTACAACCTTTAAGAGGTAAAACAGCTGGGAAAAATTGGCTTATTCTTTTTCTGGAAGGCCCAAATTCTGTCGGTAAGAAAGCCGAGAGGAACATTCACAGAAATGCTATTATGTCCAGCATGAAAAAAAAAAAATTGTGTAACCTCTGGGAAGGTGTAATATGTGAGTCGGGAATGCTTACTCAGCAGGGGCTTTATTTAATGCTCGATGCTTTCTGTACACTACTTTAATGTCGGCAGTCCACGAGCCATCAGAGCCTAGTAGGCATCTGGTGACGACCCAGTGGTGTGCTGGGACATCTCCCAGCTGCAGATCTACGCCGACAGCTGATCGCACATCCCTCAGTTAGTTGAAAAGGCCTACCTGAAACTCATGCCGCAACGGGACCAAAAGTTTTTACTGTCTCTATTAACAAAGAAGACAACAGATGCCAAGTAAATAGCGTTAAGACAAAATTCGTTAACGCAGAATAGTAAGTAGTGTTAAGACAAAAGTCATTCACACTTTTCCATAGTAAATCAATTCATTCCACACTAGCAGCAAAGTATTCCCTACCGTTTAGTCAACAAAAAATGAAGTATGGAAGGCAGACAACTGGATCACAGGATTTTGTAGGAATGGTGTTTGGCTGGTGGTCACGTAAACATGAGCTTATAAATGGCTCTGAGCACTACCGGACTTAACTTCTAAGGTCATCAGTCCCCCAGAACTTAGAACTACATAAACCTAACTAACCTAAGGACATCACACACATCCATGCCCGAGACAAGATTCAAACATGCGACCGTAGCGGTCGCGCCATTCAAGACTGTAGCGCCTAGAACTGCTCGGCCACACTGGCCGGCATGAACTTATACTTAATATTTCCTTTACTAAACTGTATGTTACGACAGCAGAGCGCATGCAAATAATAAGCATTTGCTGTCAGTTTCACTTTCAAGTAAAATAAGTTATCTAAAGATGCAAAAGAAAAATAAAGTGCAATACCAACAAAAATACAAAATGCTTATCTCATAATGAGCAAGAATAATATACAACGAACGTATGTTAAAATACTTCCATATATTACGTAAACAGAAAAATGTTGCAGTGCTTCAGAATGAGTCTACACGAGGGTTCAAATAAAATGACTGCTTTAAAAGCGGGCACCAAACGGAAAATATACTAGCTTTTACTGTTTAACAACTTTACTAGGGTTCATTAAAATAAATCGGAACAATCTACTGACTCGCTATAGTTATCTACAACCTATTACTACCAACTCCTGGACCCTAAATAAAGTACATTCACACAACTATAAGTAATAAACTGAGGTGGTATAAGTTATGGGACAAGGATATGCACTTAATCAAATGGTTCAAATCGCTCTAAGCAATGTGGGACTTAACATCTGCGGTCATCAGTCCCCTAGACTTAGAACTACTTAAACCTAACTAACCTAAGGACATCACACACGTCCATGCCTGAGGCAGGATTCGAACCTGCGACCGTAGCAGCAGCGCAGTTCCGGACTGAAGCGAGTAGAAACGCTCGGTCACAGGGGCGGCTGCACTTAATCAGATGACGGTAGTATCAGATGGCGGTAGCATTACGTACACAAAGTAAGAAATGACAGTCCATTGGTGGAGCTGTCATTTCTACAGAGGTGATCCGTCTGAAACGTTTTCCGACGTGATTGTGGTCGCACGACGGGACCTAACCGACTTTGGAGGCGGAATGGTAGTCAGAGGTGGACGCATTGGACGTTCCATTTCGCAAATTATTTGGAAATCTAATATTAGAAGATTCACAGAGTCGAGAGTGTGCCGAGTATATCAAATTTCAGGCATTACCTCTCACCACAGAGAACGCAGAGGCCGACAGTCCTCACTTAACGACCAAGTGCAGCGGTACTTGCAATTTTTCAGTGCTAACAGAGAAGCAACACTGCTTGGAATAGCCATCGAAATCAATGTGGGACGTACGATGAACGCATCCGTTCGGACAGCAAAATATGGCGTCAATGGGATATGGAAGCAGACTACTGATACGAGTGCCATTGCTAACGACACAACATCGCCTGCAGCGCCTCTCCTGGGCTCGTGATCGTATCAGCTGGACCCTAGACGACTGAAAAACCGTGATGTAGTCAGATAAGTCCAGCTTTCTGTTGGTAGGAGCTAACTGTGGGCTTAAAGTGTGGCGCAGACCCCACGAAGCCACGGACTCAAGTTGCCAACAAGACAGTGCAAAAGCTGATGGTGGTTTCATAATGGTGTGGGCTGTGTTTCTATTGGATGAACTGTGTTCTGTGGCCAACTGAGTGGATCATTAACTGGATATGGTTATGTTTGGCTGCATGGGGACTATTTGCAGCCAATCAACGACTTAGTGTTCCCAAACAACGATGGAATTGTCACCGGGCAACAACTGTTCGCAGTTGGTTTGAAGAACATTCTGGACAGTTTGAGCGAATGATCCGGCCTTCCAGGTCCTCCGACGTGAGTCCTATAGAATATTTGTACTACATAATGGAGAGGTCAGTTATGCACAAAACCGTGCACTGGTAACACTTCTGTGGTTATGGAAGGCTAAAGAGGCAGCGTGGCTCAGTATTTCTGCAGGGGATATCTAACTACTTACTGAGCCCATGCCACGTCGAGTTGCTGCACTGTACTGAAGAGGAGGACAGACACTATATTCACTATATTAAGAGGTACCCCATGACTTTTGTCATCTCTACGTATACCGACAAAAAATGCAGATAAACAAAAGACACAATAACAGACAGTGCAGGTAAGCAAAAGACACAACAGCTTACTGTTGTTAGATTGTCAACAACCAATGACCTATCCACATCTACAAATTAAAAAAAACAACATAATGTTACAACTTGCTCAACAATAGCCACTTGATAGCGTCATATCTTTGGGAAAATCATGTTCCTCATGGCCTGCAGCAACAAGCTGAACTAGTCGACTTCACGTATCCCGGTGAACACTACTGCACTGTAATCTACTCGATAATACTCCGACAATTACTTCTGCTCGTCAGTAGCAAATATGACCCACAAAGCACACATCACTTTTTGTTCTGCTCTGTCTTGCCATAACAAGCTTCGTGACTTTCCTCCCCACTGGCTATTATCTGCTGTCATCTCCTAGACACTGGAAAGAAGACACTTTGCGCTATCCAACCCCGACGACGTCAACTTTACAACTGTCCATGCATTGTCTGACTATTGTAGTACGCTACTGTGTTTTCACGCTACTCACGATCTCATGGTGCTCGCCTCCTCCCCCCCCCCCCCCCTCCCCCGTCCACCAAGGTTGTCTCTTGCTTGGTGGTCTGCCATCTCAGGGGAATGCTGCTGCCAACCTCTTATTCAGCCACGGTGATGCGAGGACGTACCTGGCTGCCAAACCAACAAAGCTCTGACCCACAACTTGTCTGCAACTGCCTGCAGCGACCTCCGTTGCTGACACAAGAGGAATAAGCCACGCTCGCTCTTTACTGCTAACTCCCACTTTTTCTGGTAACGACTCCATGCAGCACTTCCTTGGGTCAGCCACGCTAACGAAAAACAAGTGTGGTCACTGCATCGTTGAAGGACACCGGCACCACAGCAATACTTGCCAGCTGCTGCTCACTGCTGCCTATGGCGTTGTCTCAAGTCGATGTCACTGCTTCCTCTCAGTGCCGCAAAATATCAACCACTGTACCGCTCAGCCAGAGCGAGGCTCACTGTGGCGCTGTCCCTGTAAACTCGGCACCACATGTGCTCTCTGCGGAGACTTGCATGTCTGACCCGTGATGACGTGACAAGCAGGCTAGGCGGGAACAGAAACATGCCGTGAAATATAAGTTTCATGTCATATAATCAGCCATTCTTGACGTAAATATGTGCCAATGTAGGTAAACACACATTTTGGCAGGATAAACATGTAACTGAAAGTACATTCTCTGCATGTAAAAATTGTGGCCTAAGCTGTTTAGAATCTATACCACAAATAAAAAGCAAACTGTATTATTCTAGAGAAAAAGCTCACAGATGATGCCTTCCAAATTAAAAGCGAAATGCCCCTATAATATAAATAATACTGCACTACAGCGAGAAAAAGGCATTCAAATTACAAAGTGAATAAAGATTATAATCATAGCGTGTAGGTTTTCACGGCCGGCGTCTTCAGTAATTAAAACTTCCGGGCTAAGAGGCCGTGGTCCAATAGTAGAAATACTTCTCCCTGACGTTTCGTTGCCAGCTGCGGGCAACATCATCTGAGGTGAGTCTACTACTGGCTGCTAGGCCGTGGAGGTCCTGTTTATATAGAGCGTGTAGAGGGCGCCACCACTCGTCACGTGTTGTCAACAGTAAAACTATCTCTGGCTGGCGTCATTACTCTCGATCGAAGGTAATCGATTGTCACATCTTTGGTACAAAGTCGATCGCCATATCTTATCTAACTTCAAGCCTTCTTCTTTCCTGTTAAAATTATTGCGGTGTTTAAAAATCTCTACAGCCTCTCTATACATACGTGCATAATAATGCGATGTCTTAGCTAGCACGCTCGTCTCACTAAATTTTATTTCATGGTCACCCGTTTCAAAAACATGTTCCGCTACAGCCGATTTGTCCGTGTGTCCCAGTCGACAGTTCCTTTTTGTTCAGTTAGGCGAGTATTGATACTTCTTTTTGTGGTTCCAATGTAAACCTTCCCACAACTACACGGAATCTTACACACACCAGGAGTAGCTAAAGGGTGTCGTGCATCTTTCGCCGATCTTAAGCATTCACTGATCTTCTTGGTGGGTCTGAAGATTGTTTCAACTCTGAAATTGGCCAGCACTTTCCCGATACGGCCGCAATATTGTGGATGAACGGAAGAAAAACTTTCCCCACCGATGGTTGTTGTTGTTGCACGTTTTCGGACATTGTTCTTCTGGGATGGAGTGCTCGATCTATCTCCTTTCCAGCGAACCCATTTTTCTGGAAAGCGGTTCGCAAGTGATTTAGTTCCTCTTGCAAATAAGCTGGCTCACAGATTTTATTAGCCCTGTCCACCAATGTCTTGATAATACCTCTCTTCTGCCTGGGATGATGGTTCGAATCCTTATGAGGATAACGATCGGTATGCGTATCTTTTATGTAGACTTTGTGACCCAGAGTGCCATCTGCTCGTTTAATTACTGAGACGTCCAAAAAATTAATCTCTCCATTACTTTCTGTCTCCGTAATGAACTGTATTTTTGAATTGATGCTATTCAAATGCTTCAAAAAACGGTTCAGTTCTTCTTCACCGTGATTCCATATGAGAAACGTGTCGTCCACATACCGATACCACTTCAAAGTCCTTTTTCTGGCTGACTGCAGTGCTTGCTGTTCAAAAAATTCCATGAAAATATTAGCAACGGCTGGACTTAGAGGGCTCCCCATTGCCACTCCATTAATTTGTTCATAGAACTCATTATTGTACTGAAAATAAGTCGTGAAAAGGCAATGTCTAAATAAAGCTACTGTATCAGTAGGAAATATGTCAGATATGCAAGCAAGAGCTTCGTTGACAGGGACCATGGTGAACAGAGACACCACATCAAAGCTGACAAGAATATCACTGAGGCTGACGGTAATCTCCTTCAATTTTTCGATGAAGTGCAGAGAGTTTTTACTGTGATGATCAGTTTTTCCAATAAACGGTTGTAACAAGGTGGCAAGATATGTAGCCAGCTCTTGAGTAGGGGATCCAATAGCACTTACTATCGGTCTCAGTGGGACATTAGGTTTATGCACCTTAGGTAGCCCATATAATCTAGGAGGATAAGCTTCCGTTTTGCAAAGATCTTTTTTATCCTCTGAAGGAATAGAAGACTTTTTTATTAATTGATTGGTAACTGTCAACACTTTCGTTGTAGGATCCTTTTTCAACTTTTTATAAGTGGTAAGATCCAAAAGGTCACTGATCTTCTTGGGGTAGTCTTCACTCTTCAAGGTAGCATTTCCCTTGTCAGCAGAAAGATGTGACAATCGATTACCTTCGATCGAGAGTAATGACGCCAGCCAGAGATAGTTTTACTGTTGACAACACGTGACGAGTGGTGGCGCCCTCTACACGCTCTATATAAACAGGACCTCCACGGCCTAGCAGCCAGTAGTAGACTCACCTCAGATGATGTTGCCCGCAGCTGGCAACGAAACGTCAGGGAGAAGTATTTCTACTATTGGACCACGGCCTCTTAGCCCGGAAGTTTTAATTACTAAACATTATATTGTTTGTTTTTATGAACACCTCAACTTAAACATTAAATAGTGGAGGAAACTGGGCTTTAATCAAAGATGTCAGCATCACATGCAATGCATTTTCCAAAAGTCTTCAATATAAAATTAATTTGCGAACATGGCAGTGCCCCATATCAATAGACTCCTCCTTCAACGAAGTGTCATATGTTGTTAGGAAAACTACAATCTATTGCTCGATTAATAAAGAACCAGATTAGTTTCAGAACCTTGGTTGCTTACTGTTACCAAAATATATGTTTGCTATTTTACTCATTTATTGGTTACATGACCATGGAGAGAACCACAATTTAGCAACAACCGTCAGTTTGTCCGTTATCTGTGTGCGACATTGATATCCATCTGTAGCGAAAAACAAAACACATACGCTACACTTAACATATTCAACTTGTCCTCTGACTTACTGGATTATTTGGTGTAGTATCACTTGCTGATACCGCCATATGTAATTTCTAAGTTGGTAAAGGAATGGCAGGTTTCTGTGTAACGCCGACAGCGGTCACACGGGATCTGGCGGACCCAATGGTGCATGTCTGCTGGGTCACATCTTCAGCAGCTCTGTATTACTAGCGTCCTCTGCTGCTGCAATATTAGACAGCTGGCGGCCGCCTCTCACCCTGCTCCCACTTAGAACCTCTTCCATGTAACACTGCAACATCTGAACGATGTTCCTTGACACATTATTTGTAAAGAGTCCTCATACGCTTGGACCAATACAAGTAAGTGTTCTTTTTGTTCCGTAAGCTTTTTCGCTACCATTTCTGCTCCTGTATACCTTTCCTACGACGAAAGTTGCCACACACGGTGTAGCCCACGTATCCTCACTGTTGCGTACAAAGTCGTACGCAGCAGCTGAATCCATTATCCAGATAATGCTAGTCTTTGGCTCTGTTCTCTTGGCCCTTGGAGTCTCCGAGCTTGCATGTGGTAAAAAAAAAATCGCAGTCAGTTTATCTAGTGTTTGATTTGTCTCCTTCTTCTTCTCTATAAGTACAAATAGAATTTTCCATATGTCGCATGCGATGCATTCGTACAGTTATGGAAATGAATGATGACTATGAGTTAAATTATATCTTTGGATTGCATGGCTACCCATTGACGGGGACCGATGACCTCGTCCTGTTTGGCCCCCTCTCCCAGATCAGTCAACCAACTATCTTACTGGCGATTTCCCAATTGCTAGTACACTGACAAGTGGAACAGGTCACAATTAAAGTCTTATGCTCTGATGAAAAATTGCATATGTGGAGGCTTTAGGCCGTAATTCTGCTCTTGTTGCGACTTTCTCAAATATTCTTCACTATTTACTAACAACCATAAAATCAACCATTTTTCATAAAATCTCAATAATTACACGAAGTTCAAAACCACAGAGAAAAGGGTGTTTTGCCTGCAATTAATGCAACAGCAAATAAGATAATTATCCATACACAATCGTGAGATAACGATTGAAACGATTGCTTTACTATCTCAAATTACTTAAAAGGACTATCAGGTACACAGTGAAGAGCCAAAGAAACTCGTACACCTGCCTAATATCGTACAGGGTCCCCGCGAGCACGCAGAAGTGCCGCAACACGACGTGGCATGGACTCGACTGAAATAATGGTGCAGGGAATTGTCACCATGAATCATGCAGCGCTGTCCATAAATCCGTGGGAGTACGAGGGTGTGAGGATGTCTTGCAAGCCATCCCAGATAGTAATAATGGCGTCTGGGGAGATTCGTGGCCAGCACAAGTGTTTAAACTCAGAAGGAGCCACTCTGTATCAATTCTGGACGTATGGAGTGTCGCATTGTCCTTCTGGAATTGCCCAAATCCGTCGGAATGCACAATGGACATGAATGGATACTGATGAACAGACAGGATGCTTACGTACATGCCACCTGTGGAGGTCGTATCAAGGTGTATCAGGGGTCCTATATCAATCCACCAACACACGCCGCACGCCATTACAGAGCCTCAACCAGCTTGAACAGTCCCTTGCTGGCATGCAGGGTCGATGGATCCATGTGGTTGTCTCAGTACCCGTGCACTTCCATCCGATCGACACAATCTGAAACGAGACTCGTCCGACCAGGCTACATGTTTCCAGTCATCAACCGTCAGTGCTGACGAGCCCAGGCGAGACATGAAGTTTTGTGTCATGCCGTCATCAAGGGTACACGAGTGGGCCTTCGGTTCCGAAAGCCCGTATCGATTATATTTCTTTAAGTGGTTCGCATGCTGGCTCTTGTTGATGGCTCAGCAATCAAATCTGTAGCAATCTGAGGAAGGGTTTAACTTCTGTCCCGTTGAACGATTGTCCTCAGTCGTCGTTGGTCCCGTTCTTGAAGCATATTTTTCCTGCCGCAGCGGTGTTGGAGATTTGATGTTTTACCATGGTCGTATGGGAATATCCCCACTTCATCGCTACCTCGAAGATGCTGTATCGCATCGCTCGTTCACCACGTTCAGACTCACTTAAATCATGGTAATCTACCGTTGTGGCAGCAGTAACCGATGTAACAACTGCGCCGGTGACTTGTTGTCTTAAAATAGGCGTTGTCGACCGGAGCACTGTATTCTGCCTGTTTGCATACCTCTGTATTTTAATCGCATGCATATTCCAGCTCCTTTGGCGCTTCAGTGTACATTTACAGGTGTTACGGCACTTCCGTATTTCGTGAAACCTTCGCTAGTTTAATTAGCATTGATATAGGATGAAACAAACCCGAATAACAAGAATTTTTCTCCTCTTGATCACTAAAATTCGTAAGCAGCCCAACAAAAATATATGAGACAACTAATTTGCACCCTTACCAGTAAGTGCAATAGATAGATCTTACAGTGTATTATGTGAAACATGGCCGTCTTTTCCCGCTTGAGCGACTTCAAGGAAACAGCAATGAGTTATTTAAATGTACGAGACAGTCTGAAGTGTTTATAGATGTATTTTCTGCGAGCTACATGTCCACCGCACGAGCTCGTGACAACGTGTTACACTGGCCGTCCATGGATGCATCGTGCAGCAGTGCAGGTCGCTGGAGTGAAAGAGCTAGCGCTTAGGAGAAGTCGGGAGGAGGAGGAACAGGTGGAGGAGGAGGAGGAGGACAATAGTGTTTAACGTCCCGTCGACAACTAGGTCATCAGTGACGGAGCACAACCTCGGATTAGGGAAGGTTGGGGAAGAAAATTGGCTGTGCCCTGTCACAGGCCCCATCCATGCATTTTCCTAAGGCGATTGCGGGAAATCACGGAAAAGTCAAGTCAGGAAGGCCGTACGTGAGTTTGAACCGGCGTCCTCGCGAATGTGAGTCTAGTGTGCTAACCGCTGCGAAACCGCGTTCGGTGAGAGGTCGTGAGCCGCATTGTCAGGGAATTTCTATGAAAATTATTATACTGAAAGGAATTAATGTTGTAAATAAAATATGTCCATTTCTGTAACACTTCTTGAAGGGTACTGAGACTATATGTTTTGGTGAAGTTATGCCATATGACTGTAAAAGTGCTTGCGTAAGAGGACGGTGAACAGGAAAGCAATCAGTGGATAAAAAATATTTTGAATTTGGACTTCTTCTTATTCAGTAACAACGTGGAAGGTATGTGAAGATAGAAAGGTTCTACTAATCTATTATGTATTTGTAAAAGAAATTAAAGACTTAAATGACATTAATATTTACAGAAGGAACCTTACAAAAAAAATTGATGCAGAAATAACATCTTTGACAAAGGCGGATAGTTGTCTTCGCCTACGCCGACGTGACTTTGTTTTGTTGATGTGATCCTTTGAATTCACATGGGTTCAATGCCATCAAATAGTACAGTTCAGTTCTAAATGGCAAAAGATATGCGTCAAGATAAAAGTTAATTGAAACATAAAAGGGCAAACTGTTACATGTTTCAGGAGAAGAGAGATAGAGAGACAGAGAGAGAGAGAGACAGAGAGAGAGAGAGAGAGAGAGAGAGAGAAAGAAAGAGAGTTGCGGTGTTTATTGTGTTGCCACTGGCGACACGGTCCTTCATATAGCTGACAGTGATAAATCAAACCTTGTCCGTTACGACTAAAGGAAATATAACAACGACTGTTGTAGGTTTACATTCGTGGTGCTTTACGTTTACGTGCATGAGGTTCGTTTCATTAAATGGGTCAAAGTATTTAATTTTTTCACATGAAACACTATGTAGCAAATTTGTTAGACTGTGGTACGATGAGATCCACTGAGACTTGTAATTTAATTGTCTGAAAGTCATCCCAACGTCGCGCATTCAAAAGCTATTAATTTGAGAAGCGTTCGTTAATTTACTGCTCTGTAGACTCATCATTCGACATTATATTCTTGACGTCTAACAATGTTCTTCTCCTCTTCACATCTAAGATGACACGTCAACCAGCAGGCCGTTCCTTATACCCTATGCCACAGAATCACTTTTTCGATACAGCGGAATTCTGCCGCACTGTTACAGTTAACTTTCAAAATGGGCTCAAAGGTGACTACAGCCTTCCTCTTTCATGGCGCAAAAGCATGGGATCCTGCGACATCGCCTTCAGGCTCGGTGACGTTTCAAAAAGCCAAATGTCGACACGTGCGAAGAAACAGACCAGAGCCCAGATCTTCATGTGAATTGTTAGATGGGTTAATCACGTCGTATTGGCACCAAATTTCGCCACAATACTGTCCAACGCCAACGCTGACTCGTCACACGATCGAGGTCGTCACACCTTCTCTTACCCACATTTCACCCTTCTTTTAAAGTCTCTGCCATGGTCAGAACCACGACGCAAAGCATTGAAATCACATGGTTTCCTTATGAGTGGCAGAGACACCGCTGCCTAGAATCGGCACAGGAGGGCCTCAGGTCCTGGCACAATGCTCTTTAATCAAACCACCCCATTTCTCTGGGGCGTTCATTCCCACACATTTCTTGCTCGAAAACGACAGTTAGCAGTCCGATAATCGGCGGGAAGACATTCATGACAACTTTTGACAGTCCGCGGATGTTTCAGCTCTTCACTACGGATATTGTGAGGCTGCGTTCCCATTAAATGTGATGTAACCCCTTTGGAGCACATTGGGACTGCAGTTTTTCCTATCGTGTACAGTTTGGAACCACTCGGGTCTGTTCAGTGCCATTCACCGAAATTTGATACGTGATCTCAAGCAGCATAGGTTTTTTATACTTTTTCATCCCTCGGTGCCACGCATCCGCCTTTGTTGAGCACTTTAAAAATATACCTGTGCAGACAGGCACCTGCAGGCAGACTACCTGCTGCTCTTTCGCCGCTACATTGCTTGGACTTGCGCCTGATAGTCGGCAATCCGGCATCGGAGAGTGCTGAAGGGATTGCCGGTCTGAAAGAGCCTTGGGCTTCGTCACGGGTTCTGTCTGTACAGGCACATTTGTAAAATTCTCAATAAATGTGGGCGAGTGCTACCGAGCGTTTTGGAGAACTGGGAGTCTTAGAGCGATACTTGGGCGTTTTATTCACGAATGTGATAGTCTCACATTCCCCTTTGATCACGCCACAGGACATCACTAAATAGGAGTGCTGAAAAAGCACATGTGCCCTTTGCTGCTTTGGATACGTTCACATCACGTCGAATGGCTGTAAAAGGTCCCCAGTTGATCCGCTCTATACAAGATAGCAAACTTACGGTTCCCCTGTCCTCTAAACCGTGTCTGTTTGGATGGTTCAAATGGCTCTAAGCACTATGAGACTTAACATCTCAGGTCATTAGTCCCCTAGACTTAGAACTACTTAAAACTAACTAACCTTAGGACATCACACACATCCATGCCTGAGGCAGGATTCGAACCTGCGACCGTAGCAGCAGCTCGGTTCCGGAAGCTGTTTGGAGAACAGGATGATCGCAAGTGGGGATTTTGCCCCACGATGTCTGTAGAGAAGGGTTGTAACGCTCAAAGTATCGACAGTGTCAAAGGTCACACTGCGAACCGTCGTTTTCGACAGCAAAACGTGTTGGAATCTACACCCAGTGAGAGGGTTGGTTTCATACACGCCCTTTATGCCATCCCAGCGTCTTTTACCTGCAGATTCCGAGCGGCGATGCGTCTGGAGTATTTTCTCGGCCACTCATAAGGAAACTGCGTGATTTCAGTACTGGTCATTGAAAGGAGGGACTAAATTTGAATGAGAGGGGTTCCGACGACCTTCACGTCCTATGATACGTCCACGCTGATGTTGGGCACCATTGTGGTGAAATTTGGTGTGAATGTGGCGTTATTAACCAAACTTATACGTTACATCAACTTCTGAGCTGTAGCTCTTTTTCGGCATTGGTCAACACTTTGCTGTCTGAATAGCCGTCGAGGGCGCCACGCTTTTGTACTATTATAGAGAAAGAGTGTACACAGCTTTCAGGCAAATTTCAAACTCAAGCGTCACAGTGGGTGGTACTTACACTTTCCTAAAAAGTGATCCTTCAATTGCGTTGCGCATTGTAGTTGTTGCACTGCCAACGACTGTCGAAAGACAAGAGTGCATTCAGTCGCCCAGTTCAGAGTCTTTCGTGCTGAATCTCGTGTGAGCACGTGGCGGCCACCAGGTCAGTCTCAGAGAACTGCATGTCGGCTGTCATAGTTTGGGATAAAAATGCTCCTTCCAACCGACGCGTCCTGCCGCTTTAGAACTGTTATAAAGGCGGGATCAATCATATCGCAAAAACTAGCCCAGCCCAATGTTCGTTTTCATGAGGTGTTTAGTCGATGGAACAAAACATTTGCCAGCACTGGAGTGTACTTCAGAGAGACTTCTCCCTGGTACTGATGAAAATGTGATATGTGACAGTACAAGGATTCTGTTACGGACTACAACGCTCTTGTCGTGGAAGTCGACTGAGCATTCGTCTATGAAGATATATGGTTTGCAGACTCTTCGAGCAGCCGCAATTCCAACGTGATGCAGCCACACACTCGCTGGAATCAGAACGACATAAGACAACGGACAGCTGTGGGCGTATTTACCAGTTACTGTATGCAGCGTGTTCATCAAATGAAATCAAGTAAAAACGCTCATCCAATAAACAGGGAATATGCTTTCACTATTCCGATCGTCACAGGTAATAATAATTAGGGCGTTGAAACCAAATCATTCTTCACTATTGCCCAAATTTCATCTTACTGGCTGGGAGAATTAGTGAGGTCGTTTCTTTTCAGTATTAAGTTTTTTTTAGTTTCGACTGTCAAGTCATTTTCAAAAACACACAAACATGTCTTGACCGATGGCTTTGTCAAATCATTCCAGCAGTAAACATTTTATTGAGACTCCTGCATGATAACTCTTGACCATCAACATTTCTATGGGGATTGGTACCTGCCCATGTATGTATTACCTCCTTTCTCATTCCAGTCAGACACCGTTCATGGAATGAAAGAGGAGGGCGTTCCAAATTAGCGTATTGTAGGACCATAAGAAACAGTCACGGGCAGATTTTTGGAAGGTGGAAGAGTTGTAAAACGCCTTCCCTCCATCCATATTTAGGTTCCCAAGATTTCCCACAACGTATAAGACGAACGGAAGGATGGATCGTTTGAAAGGACGTGTACGATTATCGTGGCCAGCCTTCTCCAACCTTAGTAAGTGTTCGGTCTCAGCCTCATCGTAGACTGGACGGTGAAACCTAATGTTTTTACCTTACTTCCTTTTACCTTCGCGTTGGTTAAGTATATAGCATAGATCATATGTCAGAAAGACACGTCACTCAATGTCACTTTCATGGATCACTCACCATTTATCCCCAGCTGTAGCAGTTGTGAAGCGCTTTTTTTCGCATAGGACCAGCTTTTGGAGACTTTGTGGTAATTCCGTTACCTGTCATTTTGCTTATTTTTACCATTCCCTGCGCAGATGTATTAATCATGTAGGTCGCAAATGTTATGTTTGTTATTTAAAAGTGAAATGTAAAAAGCGAGGCTTGGCACTCACCTGTGTTTTTTAATTTAATGAACTGCACCAGACGCAGTTCCTGCACTCACTAATTGCTGTGAACTTAAATCAATGGCGATAACTATTTTAGAAGGTTGAGATGCCGAAGCAGGGATGACATGAATGGAATGTTCGCGACTGTTGCTGCAAGTGTGTGATGAAAGTTTTTCAATGTTATCATTGGACAGAGACGTATCAGATTTTTGTTGTTTTGGGAAACTAAACATCTACGAAATTCGTTACATTAGATTGGGGAAAGTATAGTCTCGCTATTTCTTGTTGTTGCCTCTTTAGATGGTAACAAATATTGGTTAAATTTTCAATACCAATTTATAAAGAAATCGCAAAAAATTAAGCGTTGCTTAGGTAACTGGGAGAGATGTCAAGGTTTTCCGGATAAATACTTAGTCTGTGATCTTCAATGGATGGATATACTTTGGAGATAAGCAATGATTTCATATAGGTCGGTAAGGAAGCGCAATTTAAGGCTGAGACGAATGTTAACTTCACAGATAGTTAGCGTTATACTATTCATAAAGCTAGTGAAAAGTTTTTGTATGTACACAGATTTTATTAATTTAATTTCTTTGCTTTTTCATTTAAGAAGGAACGAGTGATTTATCTTGTAGCCTAGTTGTGGCAGGATCATAAAGACCTGTAGACGATATGGCAGATAGGGAACGTAGGAAGTGAAAAGGAGAATGACGTACTGTATACTACTTCCATCCACGTGTTCCGACACTGATTTTCTTGCTGGTGAAAAAGTGACGTCAGCGCAGTAACGACGGTGGAACCTTGGAATAACAATCGTAAACAAAAGCATTCAACCAGTCAGTTGCAAGCAGGCAGTGTTGAGTAGCGGTCATACGAACGTAGTGTGCTAGCATTGTGTCAAAAATCGCAATGAAGCAACGAACTGAACTTCTCTAGATCAGGTTTCATGAAATTTTCCTGAATGTTTTGCAGAAGAGAAAAGTGAGTGTCAAGTTTTCCCCGTACAGTACATCTTGACTCCCGAACGAAAACAACGACGAGACGACACCTGCCACGGCTGGAAATAATAATCGCTGATCACAAGATCTGGTGTTAGCAGTATGAACCTATTACAAAATGATAATGTGGGGAAAGGGTTTATGACGGTTTGCTAAGGCTAAAGAGGGTTCGATCGTGATGCATGGCTTGAACAACATCCCAAATAAGAACTTTCCTGGTTGCTTCTCGTGGATGTATGAACGCTGTGTGCGACGTAATCATGTGTGTGTGTGGTGGGGTGGGGGTGGGGGAGTGAGGGATGGGGGGGAGGGGGGGGGTTGCAGACTATGTGGAACACCTAAATCTCATCCATACAAAAGATTTGGAATCCACACATCGAATAAAATTAGGGTTTCACTTATATAGAAGCTATTACTCTATTTAGGAGGATTATGTTTTTGAGTCACAATATTAGACGTGAGAGATAAGGTGCTACTTCGTAAGAAATGCTAACCTATGAATGCTCTATTAGTTACAGTGCACACGCATGGCTACGAGAGCCTCAGTCAGGCTGCAGTACTCGCTTATAATATGTTCCTATTTCTATTAAGCCTATCGGTGAAGATTTTTTACGAAAACTGTTGCTGGAAAAGAGACTGATGTGTGATGGTGCTGTATAATACTTTTATGACTACATTTATCGCTTCTGTTAACTATAAAGTTATTTAGGAACATGCGCGTGTTTCCTTCATTTTTAACAGCAAAAAATGTATTACAATTATATTACTGAATCAGCGATACGATCTCACATTCAGTGGTTTTTGAAGCTGTAATGCCATATAGCTACTAAAGAGTACAGGTTCACTATGACTTAATTCACAGCAAACGCATTGTTTACTTAATGCTGGCCGCTGTGGCCGAGCGGTTGTAGGAGCTTCAGTCTGGAACCGCGCGACCGCTACGGTCGCAGGTTCGAATCTTGCCTTGGCCATGGATGTGTGTGGTGTCCTTTGGTTAGTTAGATTTAAGTAGTTCTAAGTTCTAGGGGACTGATGACCTCAGATGTTGAGTCCCATAGTGCTCAGAGAAATTTGAGCATTTGAGCATTTGACTTTACTTAATTTGTGACAGTCTTCATAACTGCTGCCCGTCCTATTAGGACACCTACATGCATTTATCATTCCTTTTTTGTACTATATCATAAATGTGATGGCGTAGTATATTAATAATTTCTCTTTTAAACTTCCACTAGAGTGAAGCATGTAGACTACTCCACAGACAATAACTATTAAACAATAAAGATACTCTGAGATACTTCAAATTGAAATTCACTTCCTCAGGGTAACACTAACTGTATGTGTTTCCCATTGTTTCAGTGCCACACTTTACTGTTTTACGCAAGACATAGCCAGAAATGGAACAAAGCAATGCTGGAAGAAACACCATAAAGTGCACACTGGACATATTAACGCTTAGAACGACAAAGACACAGACTTTATGAATAAAAACACACACAGCATTGGTGTAATATTCTACAATATTTATTATTTTTCCTACAAACCGGTTTCGACTTCTATGCTATCAACTGGTACAAAGGTAAATACATGGTGCAGTGAAATATTGTTGGAGCAAAAATTTTAAACTAGTGAATCTACAAAGAGTATCCATTATCAGAAAAGGAAAATGTTAATGTTAGATTTAGGGGTAAAATAGGAGAGAATATTTCAGTTTAAATACTATGTAATTTTATTTGTTTAACATAAACTATGTGTCTAATTAACTAATGAATCATATACAAACTGCAAAGTAGTTCATAAGAGAAAATAAATAAATTTTGGTAAAATGTTCCAAAGGTGCGGCTAAACCAAATAATCTTCTCATAATAGGCCCTAAATTGTAAGTAGATAAGAAATACTGCTGAGATTAAGCAGTTAAGTAAAGCAGCTGTGATTATACAACCTAAAATTTTTAATACAACGAGATAAATTATAGTAACTGAAGTGAAGGAAAATGAGGCTTGTGAGTAAGAAGGGTAATTTACAAGGTAGCCTTGATGCGATTATGACTGGATTCTGCGGTTAGAAGTGGCAAGTAAGGGAATTGTGTCAGGTCATTCAATACTAAGCTTGGCCTGATGGAAATACACCACGCGGTCAAAAGTATGGCTCTGAGCACTATGGGACTTAACATCTTAGGTCATCAGTCCCCTAGAACTTAGAACTACTTAAACCTAACTAACCTAAGGACATCACACACACCCATGCCCCCGGCAGGATTCGAACCTGCGACCGTAGCAGTCCCGCGGTTCCGGACTGTAGCGCCTAGACCCGCAAGACCACCGCGGCCGGCGGTCAAAAGTATCCGGACACCCCCATAAACATACGTTTCTCATATTAGGTGCATTGTGCTGGCACCTACTGCCAGGTACTCCATATCATCGACCTTAGTAATCATTAGACATTGTGAGAAAGCAGAGTGGGGTGCTTCGCGGAACTCACGGACTTCGAACGTAGTAAGGTGATTGAGTGTCACTTGTATCATACGTCTGTACGCGAGATTTCCACACTCCTAAACATCCCTACGTACACTGTTTCTGATGTGATAGTGGAGTGGAAACCTAAAGGGCACGCACAGCACAAATGCGTACAGGCCGACGTCGTCTGTTGACTGACAGAGACCACCGACAGATGAAGAGGGTAGTATTGTGTAATAGGCAGACATATATCCAGACCATCACACAGTAATTAAAAACTGCACCAGTATCCACTGAAAGTACTATGACAGTTAGGCGGGAGGCGAGAAAACTTGGATTTCATGATCAAGCGGCTGTTCATAAGACACACATCATTCCAGTAAATGCCAAACGACGCCTCGCTTGGTGTAATGAGTGTAAACATTAGACAATTGAACAGTAGGAAAACGTTGTGCGGAGTGACGAATCACCGTACACAATGTGGCGATCCGATGGCAGGTTGTGATCGTCGTCTACCAGCGTGCGTAGCACCAACAGTAAAATTCGGAAGCGGTAGTGCTATGATCTGGTCGTGTTTTTTGGAGGGGGATAGCACCCCTTGTTGTTTTGCGTGGCACTATCACAGCACAGGCCTACAATGATGTTTGAACACCTCCTTGCTACCCACTGCTGAAGAGCAATTCGGGGATGGCATTTGCAACTTTCAGCACAGTCGCTCATCTGTTCATAGTGCACGGCCGGCGGCGGAGTGGTTACACGACAATAACATCCCTGTAATGGACTAGCCTGCACAGAGTCCTGACCTGAATCCCATAGAACAGCTTCGGAACGTTTTGGAACACCGACTTCGTGCCAGGCTTCACCGATCGACATCGATACCTCTCCTCAGTGCAGCACTCCGTAAAGAATGGGCTGCCGTTCCCCAAAAAACCTTCCAGCACCTGACTGAACGAATGCCAGCGTGAGTGGAGGCTATCATCAAGGCTAAAAGTGGGCCAAACCGTATTGAATTCCAGCATCACCCATGGAGGGCGCCATCAATTTGTAAGTCATTTTCAGACAGTTGTCCGGATATTTTTGATCACACATTGTATGTTTGTTAATTTCAGTTATTTCTTTTTCCTCATTTAATGGATGGTATGTAACACTTCATGTTTCACTTTGTACCTATGGCGTTATTTGAACAAATGGTCGGCAAAAGTAGACTCCATTTCTAAGTTTCCAGCTTGTGTGTTGTTACCTCAAGTGGGTGCATATTGCCCTGCCAGATTGACCTATATAGAATTTGCCATAAATACAAGTATTTATATATACTTCATTATTTTCCAAGACTGGAGTGCTGTCTCCACTTTCGCTCACGAAGCGTCAACGTTGTTATGCACACAATATGAAGATTTTATGTTACCGGATTTAGACGATCTTGCTACATATAGTGAGAGTTCCATAAATATGGAAATTGACACCATTTATTCCTTTCTGGAGATGGCGGGTTGAGAACCGAATAAAAGAGAGGGTACACCAGTTGTTTCTGCTTTTTGTGCAATGTGGAATCCACCAAGGTAGTAAGTCAACCATTGTTTGATGCTATTTATCTGACTGCACTTAATTCTGTTTTGAAGCTCTCTTCACTCATGGGGATGGATATTAGGCAATGTAGCACTGAATGAAAAACAGCATGTTTATTTGTCACTGCATGTTGAGGATTGCCGTATATTACGTCTGTGAAGGCAAATTTTCTACAAATCTTACAAGTATGAATATGGTCATCGATGTCTATGGTTAGATGTAAATAGTTGATGCAGTAACTCCCCTCCCCCCCCAAACACCATCGTGAATTTTAAGGAGTTGTGTCTAGAATTAAGTTGCTTAAGGAATTTTTGAAGATGTCTGGTAGCATCTGTCCATAAGCACATTATCAACATACCTAAATCAGTAAACAACACTAGAAATGGTGGATTATTTTCCAAAATTGTCCCTGAAGATTGCAGCAAGGACTGGACGGAGGAGGGCACCCATAGATAAAAACCCAACTGTTTGTGTATTGGGTCATTGAAATGGAAATAATTTTGTGTTAGGAAAATTTAAATAACTAACTTTACATCATCTGTGACAACCGTGTAAACTCCTGAGTTATCCAGTAAATCTGTGAGAATTGGCACTCCTGAATATGTATGTCAGAGAATAGCTTGATATTAGGTGGGATGGTTGTGATCTTGATCAGGTAATACAACTCTCTGGCTAATTTGTAACATGGAGCAGGGAGAGAATACACTACATAATGGATTGGGCTATTGTTATTATTATTTACTATTATCATTTAGTTTATGTAGGCTAAAAATATTGGGCGTTACAGGATTAATGCTGGTGACAAAGTATGCATCAGAGTCTAACATTATACTTTCAAACAGTTAAATAACACTTTAATTTTATCATTATACATTTTGTGGGATCTTCCTGTATCTATTGGAATTTGGTGGAGTTTAGGGAAGCTTCCCTTTATTAACATAGAAACATTCATTCATTAAGACAACAGCATTTCCTGTGTCTGATCGGATTGCTATAAAATTGTCTTCATTCAGTTTCTTCTTCAAATTGTTTAATATTTTTTGTTCTTTAGCTAGTGAGGCACTAGAAAGGCGTCCAGGTAATTCAAGTTCGTGGTCGAGATGTTTAGTGGGAATTTCATCACCAAATGCACATTCTAGGTCTTTTCTTAATTATTTCTTGTTGTTTTCTGGAAACTGTTCGTGGTTTTACGCAACAGTTTAAAATTCACAATGGAGTTTGTGGGTAACTACATAAATTGCTTAGATCTGTCCATAGACATCAGAGACCAAATCCAAGATTCACAGGAAACCTACCACCACACATACCCTAATACCTGCCAATTCTCAACACCCAGTGCCTTTTGTTGAAGAGCACGGCGTTTAGTATCCGCCCCCAAGAGTGTACGACCACTTCAGAATTGAATTAATTGCAGTCAAATAACTAGAATGAAACAATGGCTACCCTCCTACCTTGGTGGGCTCCATATTGCACAAAAAGCAGAAACAACAGGTGTACTCTCTTCCTTGCCCAGTTCTCGACCCCCCAGTCTCAAGAATGAAAAAACCGCTGCAGCATATCTTATCTGTTTGTAATTTAGGACCTATTAGTAGAAGATTATTTTGTTCAGCCTTATCTTTTGAAACTGTCGCCAATTTCTTTTTTTTTTTTTTTTTTTTTTTTGTATGAGCAACTCTTTTAATTTGTATATAGTGCATTAGTTAATAAGTCACATATTTTAAGCTAACTACATAATGTTACATACCAATTCAACCGAAATATTCCCTAATCCTAAGTGCAACATTTACATTTTTCATCTCTGGTAATGGAAACACTCTGTAGATGCACTAGTTTTAAATTTTTGTTTCAACAAAATGTCACTGCACCACGTACTAATCTTTATGTCTGTTGATAGCGTAACAGCTGAAAACCGGTTAATGAAATAAGTAATAAATATTGTAGAATATTACACCAGTGTTGTATGTGTTTTCATTCATAAACGTAGAATGTATTCTACCAAAACCGACGGTACAATCAATCAATTCACACGGAATTTAAGATAATGTAGGACTTAATTTGGGCTTTTAAACTCTGACTTCTTTAAAGGAAGATGTGCTTGTATTTCTTTTTTTCTATTTATCGAAATCCTTTTCCAGACCTATGTGTCATATTCTATGGGCCTTGAGTTATTTCTGAAACCATATTAATGGTGGAAGTGGATTTGTACAGGTTGGTTGTTTTAGTACCTTTTCATAGCTTGACAGTATATTGTGTTTCCCTATGTGTTATTCATGTGTGTTGTGTTTTATTTTCGTTGTTATCACACATCTCATCACATACCTTCTGCGTTTCAGTCACTTTTGGTGTCGCAAATGAGTAGTAAATTTCCGAAGGTTTATTCTAACTTGACTGCATATTCGAATTTCATTGTATTGCTTGGCATTTCAGGAGAAATTCTGGTATGACAGATGTGCCGTTACAATTGTTCAAACTGTTTAGCTGGACGTAGTAACGGCTGTGATCGAATATTGTCGCTGTTGTAGAGGTTGTGAAACCCTAAGGAATCAAAACAATGTATTTTGGGAACTAAATATTATCTGGTGCCAATATTGTGTCTTATAATAATTATTGCTGATTTTATATGTGTAGTTATTAGTGTGAATGAAGGTGTGAATGCGATGTAGTATGATAAATAAATATTGTTAGGTGTATTAACACTGTACGTTGTGTGAGAATTAAGACCTTTATAGAGTGAGTCACATAGTCAAGGGAAATTTGTAAAGTCTAATTCGCCTGTTTATGGTATTGGGGAACAAGTGACGTAATACGATAATTCAATTAGATGTAGACGGGATTATATAGTTTTTTACGCGTTTTCTAATTCTGTTTTTTAATGATTGCTCTGATAAGCTATAATGTTACTATTGGTTCATAGTAAAAGACGAGGGATGGCTCGGTGTAACAGTAGCAGATCATTCGTTGCCTGTGATGTTTCTCAGCCGGTCTGAAAGGAGAAAATTCGTATGTACTTTTTGGACTAGAAAACTGATAGATGGCCGCATTAAAGATTCAGAGCACAGCCACCATTCAGATAGGACGCTTGTAATAAGAACTCAGAAAAATGGTTGTAATTTTATGGAATTCTGAGTTAAACTTGTCTGAGAACCGCCATAAAATGATGGTGGAGGAGTTATCAAGACGAACATTTGAATTCGGGATTTAATGTGCCAGGTGCAAGTCGTAACTGGGAACTGAACGTTTGAAGGGATTCATTTGTATAATATTTGAGCGAACATTCTGTTTCACAGAGTATTCACTTGTAACCTTTTTGGTAACGGATTCGATTAAACACCATACACTGGCTTTTATGAATGACTGAGATGCCTTTGACTGTCAAAACAGTAAAATCAAACTAACTCAGAAATGGGAGGTTATTTTGTACGGACGAAGAGACAGTAGGTTGAAGTTTTCACCCGCAGCCCATCTCTCAGTTAACAGCCCAGTATATTTGATAGCATGGTCTAGGGGTAGCGTCTTTGATTCATAATCAAAACGTCTTCGGTCCCGGGTTCGATCCCCGCCACTGCCTAAATTTTGATAAACAATCAGCATTGGCGGCCGAAGACTTCCGGCATAAGAAGTCAGCCTCATTCTGCCAACGGCCTTGACAAAGAGGGCGGAGGAGCGGATAGAGGTTCAAGGCACTCTCTTGTCCTAGGGGTGGGAAATTGTCCTTAAAGGCGGAAGAATCAGCAACGATCAACGACATGAGGATGCAGAAGGCAATGGAAACCACTGCATTAAAGACACGTAACGTGTATCCACAGGACATGTGGCCTGTAATTGAAGAAGTGTCATGATGATCTCTCCATTGGCAGAAGATTCCGGAATAGTCCCCCATTCGGATCTCCGGGAGGGGACTGCTAAGAGGGAGGTTACCATGAGAAAAAGATTGAATAATCTACGAAAGGATAACGTTCTATGAGTCGCGGCGTGGAATGTCAGAAGCTTGAACGTGGTAGGGAAACTAGAAAATCTGAAAAGGGAAATGCATATGCTCAATCTACATACAGTAGGTGTCAGTGAAGTGAAGTGGAAGGAAGACAAGGATTTCTGGTCAGATGAGTATCGGGTAATATCAACAGCAGCAGAAAATGGTATAACAGGTGTAGGACTCGTTATGAATAGGAAGGTAGGGCAGAGGGTGTGTTACTGTGAACAGTTCAGTGACTGGGTTGTTCTAATCAGAATCGACAGCAGACCAACACCGACAACGATAGTTCAGGCATACATGCCGACGTCGAAAGCTGAAGATGAACAGATAGAGAAAGTGTATGAGGATATTGAAAGGGTAATGCAGTATGTAAAGGGGGACGAAAATCTAATAGTCATGGGCGACTGGAATGCAGTTGTAGGGGAAGGAGTAGAAGAAAAGGTTAAAGGAGAATATGAGCTTGGGACAAGGAATGAAAGAGGAGAAAGACTAATTGAGTTCTGTAACAAGGTTCAGCTAGTAATAGCGAATACCCTGTTCAAGAATCACAAGCAGAGGAGGTATACTTGGAAAAGGCCAGGAGATACGGGAAGATTTCAATTAGATTACATCATGGTCAGACAGAGATTCCGAAATCAGATACTGGATTGTAAGGCGTACCCATGAGCAGATATAGACTTAGATCACAATATATTAGTGATGAAGAGTAGGCTGAAGTTCAAGACATTAGTCAGGAAGAATCAATACGCAAAGAAGTGGGATACGGAAGTACTAAGGAATGACGATATACGTTTGAAGTTCTCTAACGCTATAGATACAGCAATAAGGAATAGCGCAGTAGGCAGTACAGTTGAAGAGGAATGGACATCTCTAAAATGGGCCATCACAGAAGTTGGGAAGGAAAACATAGGTACAAAGAAGGTAGCTGCGAAGAAACCATGGGTAACAGAAGAAATACTTCAGTTGATTGATGAAAGGAGGAAGTACAAACATGTTCCGGGAAAATCAGGAATACAGAAATACAAGTCGGTGACGAATGAAATAAATAGGAAGTGCAGGGAAGCTAAGACGAAATGGCTGGAGGAAAAAAGGGAAGACATCGAAAAAGATATGATTGTCGGAAGGACAGGCTCAGCATACAGGAAATTCAAAACAACCTTTGGTGACATTAACAGCAACGGTGGTAACATTAAGAGTGCAACGGGAATTCCACTGTTAAATGCAGAGGAGAGAGCAGATAGGTGGAAAGAACACATTGAAAGCCTCTATGAGGATGAAGATCTGTCAGATGTGGTAGAAGAAGAAACAGGAGTCGATTTAGAAGAGATAGGAGGATCCAGTATTAGAATCGGAATTTAAAAGAGCTTTGGAGCACTTACGGTCAAATAAGGCAGAAGGGATAGATAACTTTCCATCAGAATTTCTAATCATTGGGGGAAGTGGCAACAAAATGACTATTCACGTTGGTGCGTAGAATATATGAGTCTGGCGGTATACCATCTGACTTTCGGAAAAGCATCATCCACACAATTCCGAAGACGGCAAGAGCCGACAAGTGCTAGAATTATCGCACAATCAGCTTAACAGCTGATGCATCGAAGCTGCTTACAAGAATAATATACAGAAGAATGGAAAAGAAAATTGAGAATGCGCTAGGTGACGATCAGTTTGGCTTTAGGAAAAGTAAAGGGACGAGAGACGCCATTCTGACGTTACGGCTAATAATGGAAGCAAGGCTAAAGAAAAATCAAGACACTTTCATAGGATTTGTCGACCTGGAAAAAGCGTTCGACAATATAAAATGGTGCAAGCTGTTCGAGATTCGGAAAAAAGTAGGGGTAAGCTATAGGGAGAGACGGGTCATATACAATATGTACATCAACCAAGAGGGAATAATAAGAGTGGACGATCAAGAACGAAGTGCTCGTATTAAGAAGGGTGTAAGACAAGGCTGTAGCCTTTCGCCCCTACTCTTCAATCTGTACATCGAGGAAGCAATGATGGAAATAAAAGAGAGGTTCAGGAGTGGAATTAAAATTCAAGGTGAAAGGATATCAATGATACGATTCGCTGATGACATTGCTATCCTGAGTGAAAGTGAATAAGAATTAAATGATCTGCTGAACGGAATGAACAGTCTATTGAGTACACAGTATGGTTTGAGAGTAAATCGGAGAAAGACGAAGGTAATGAGAAGTAGTAGAAATGAGAACAGCGAGAAACTTAACATCAGGATTGATGGTCACGAAGTCAATGAAGTTAAGGAATTCTGCTACCTAGGCAGTAAAATAACCAATGACGGACGGAGCAAGGAGGACATCAAAAGCAGACTCGCTATGGCAAAAAAGGCATTTCTGGCCAAGAGAAGTCTACTAATATCAAATACCGGCCTTAATTTGAGGAAGAAATCTCTGAGGATGTACGTCTGGAGTACAGCATTGTATGGTAGTGAAACATGGACTGTGGGAAAACCGGAACAGAAGAGAATCGAAGCATTTGAGATGTGGTGCTATAGACGAATGTTGAAAATTAGGTGGACTGATAAGGTAGGGAATGAGGAGGTTCTACGCAGAATCGGAGAGGAAAGAATATGTGGAAAACACTGATAAGGAGAAGGGACAGGTTGATAGGACATCTGCTAAGACATGAGGGAGCCGTAGAGGGCAAAAACTGTAGAGTAAGACAGAGATTGGAAGACGTCGAGCAAATAATTGAGGATGTAGGTTGCAAGTGCCACTCTAGGAAAGGAATTCGTGGCGGGCCGTATCAAACCAGTCAGTAGACTGATGACCAAAAAATAAAATAAAATTTGATACTAGAAAATTTTTGATGTGTCCTTTAGATAAGTGTTGTGCTACCGGTTCTACTACAGCATCTTCAGTAGGGAAACATTACTCGTTTTCTAACAAGAAAGGCGTGGCAAAAGAAGATGATTACTACCGAAAGGTGACTGGAACTGTTTCCTGCAGGAACAACGTAGCCCCGCCACTGCGTATTATCTGATTTATGGATCTCTGTCTGCCCTTGATATAATCGGCCGGAATTTTCTCATATCTCCGGGTCTTTTCCTACCATTCCTACTCCGTCTGTGATTATTGAACAGATTATTCGGTATTAGCATCTGAAATTTACTGCAATTCAGTCTTCCTGCTTTCTCATTCTTACCACCATGCCCATACTCTCCTTTTACCCTCTCTTCTGCTCCTTCCCCCATAACCTCATTCCAATCCCCCATGGGTATTAGGCTTCCATCTTCCTTTAGGTACTGTATCATCCTTCCAGTATCCTCACATATTTTCTCTATCTGTTCATCTTCAGCTTGCGACGTTGATAAATAAATATATCTGAACTATTGTTGTTAGGATTGGTTTGCTCCCGAATCTGATGAGAGCAGTGCTATCACTGAACTGTCCACAATAGCTCACTCTCAGCCCAAATTTCCTACTCATGACGAATCCTACTCCCGTTACACTGTTTTATACTGCTGTTGATTTAACTCTGGTATTCGTCTTACCAGAAATCCTTATCCTCTTGGTATTTCACTTCATAGACACCCAAGATAACTAAATTGACCCTTTACATTTCCATTTTCAGATTTTCTAGCTTTTCTACCACGTTCAAACTTCTGACATTCCGTGCTCCGACTCGTAGATTGCTATCCTTCGTTGTCGTTGATTGTTCTGCATTTTTCTTATGACCACCTCCCGCTTAGCAGTGGTCCCTCAGCGCTTCGAATGAGGACTAGTCCGGAATCTTTTACCAGTGGTGGCTACATCATTACGCCTTTTCAATTGCAGGCGTCGTGCCCTTTGGATATGTATTATGTCTTTAATACATTTTCTTCCGTTGCCTTATGCATCCTCATGCTGTTGATCATAGAGGGTTCTTCCGCCTTTAAGAAGCAGTTTCTTGCCCTGCGGGCAACAGAGTACCCTGTATCGCTGTCCTCTTCTCTGTCCTCTTCTCTGTCCTCTTACACAATGCCGTTGGCAGAGTGAGGATGGCTTCTTATACCTATAGTCTTTGGCTGTCGTTGATGATGACTTTTATTCAAAGTTCAAACATTGGCTGGGTTCGAATCTTAGGAGACCCAGGGAGTACTGATCATTAGTCACACATGTTACCCCTAGACCATAGGTTCTTGTATAAGAAAGTTACAAAAGCAATATTTTCCATGAATAACAGTAAAGTACTTGTCTACACAGTGAACCAGTGTATCACGTATTTCAAACTAGAGCAGGACGTGGTTCTTAAATTATTAGGAGAAAAAAGCTGACTTCTAAAAAAACATTTTTTTAAATACACGAAACATGAAATTGGTACATATACCCGCTTAATTCTGTAGACAAGTTAATAATTACAATAACAAAAAAAATTGTTTTAACATTTTGTTTTGAATAGTGTGGAAATACACTTGTGCCTAAACTAAAAATTATACATATATAGTATGTAGGATGGAGATTCTTTTCAGTCCACTGTAAATTCCACAGTGTTATTTTTGTCGTATTAATGTCTGGTTCTGGTTTCATTTCAGTATCTTCAAAGACTTACGTTGGTTTGAGTACATGTTTCATTAGAGTATATCCTATCAACTGTATCTGGTCTTTTATCATTCTTCCATAGCAACTTTATCATTTCTTACTCGGAACAATACCTATAGGAACTGATTTGTGGATTACGTGTTTTGTTTAATCCTAATTTTCCCGTTGTGATCAGCAGCCTCTGTTTCGTGAACTCTCTCTGTCTTGCATGAAATCCATTCTTCTAGTTTGGCTGTGGACTAAGGCGAATTTTCTGTTCCCTCCGAGCTTAGAAACGAAGGGCTGATCCGTTGGAATCCACAGGACAATAGTAAGTGAGATGGGAAGGGTCGGGAGATCGAAGAAGAAGGAAAAAAATAGTGTCAGAAGATCCAAGCCCTCTATGTCTTGTTATACGTGGCTGGCAGTGCGTAGGTGAAATAATCTTTTCAGTCGAAGTCGTGGGCAAGTGTTTCCATTGTTTGCTGGAAGTTCGCAGTAGAAACTTAGAGTTCTTTCTAAAAAATGTGTCAGTTAAGGCTGACGAACAAGGGTTTCGTAGGGCACATTTTCGACGCAAGCCAGCTTCCGTTGTGTTGCACCCGGAAACTAGAGCCGTGATTGACAGGAATGTGCGCCAAAAAGTGCGCCCTCTCGGGGATGCTGAGGAGCACGCGGTGGGCAGTCTGCACGTGTTGGAGGTCCTGTTCGCCTGCTCCACGAGACAATGATGGCGAGACGCAATACAACGGCATGCTGGCGTACTGCTGGTTAGGTCGAGATCACAGCTTGTTCGTAGTCACAATTATTTGTACCAAACCCTTTCCAAATTGCTGACATTTTGCCATATGTGTCGTAAAGTAATTTCTTTACACTGCTCTGTTTCTGGTTGACCAGTATGTTTGTTCTCTTGCTTTGATAGCTGTAGCTAATATCCCATTTTGCCTCGCTCTGCTCTTGCCCTGTGCAAAATGCTTAACGAAATTGGATACCTGTCAGCCCCGCAAATCTCTGGGAAAGAGTAATAGCAACTTTCTCTCTCGTTCTTTGCCTTCACCAAACGCTTATCTCTGATGAGCATGTTAGATCATGTAAAAGTTCATAAAATATATTCCTTTTTTCTCGTCAAATAGTCATTCCGAAAGGGACAGTAGCATTTAAGGAAACTGCTCATTCTGCAATTCAAATTTTCTTCATGTAAAAGTGTTAATAAATCCAAAGGTGTGAATCCTATCTCTTACTTCGAGACCACCACGTGTTTTTCAGATTTATCGGGCAATAGATTAAGAAATATGAGAGGTACGGCTAAACATTGTGTTTATCTCCGTAAGGTCATACTGTGTTCCATCTTCCCGTTGCGTTAGGTTAAAGAGATTGTGTCCTTTTTTTTAGCGCAGAAATTCGTCCTATTTTAATTAACCACAGTGTGGCCATTGCACTTACGGTGTACTACACCGGCACCAGTGAATGCGTTATTGGAACAACAGAAATAAGAGATTAAGGATACTACTGTTGTAATTTTTCCTCCTTTCTATATAATTATGTATTTCTCAGTTCGTTCGAGCAATCAATCATTCATAATATGAAACACAGTCATAGCTCAGTCACTCAAAATGATTCAGAAATTTTATTTGTTAGAATGAAATCAGGCGATGATTCTTCTTCTCTGGAGGCTCGTGCTTTGCGGCAGTCTGCTAATCTGTACAAATAAAATGCCTCGTAATTTTGGGAGTGTTGTGTAATCAGTCGGGAAACCTCAGATCAAGCGGATATTAGGCTTTGATGAAGTGTAACTTTCCGAAGAAGTAATGGAGCTCTTGGATTATTAAATGCAGGTTCGTATCCAGTCTTTCGGAAGTTCCCTTCTGATTAACAACTACGCAGTATATCGATGAATATCATTTATTCTCAAATGTCAAATACACACCGTTTGTATGAAGGAGCAATATATATGTATATTTCCCTTTTAATCGTACAATTTCGTCTCAGTTATATTTTGTCATAAATCTCAATATTCAGATTACAATTCTTCAAACCAAGCACAGGCTAATCGGCACGAAGACAATCTCGCAAGCTTTTTTTCCAACAACCACCAGAGAGAGTACTACAAAGAACAATTATGCGCTCATGGCATAGCTATTGTATGAACTACTTTGCGCATGGATTCTGCGAGTATGAAGATAGAAAATTGGTAAACGTCATTCAATGGTAGAATTGTATCAGAATAATTCATCGAATATAAAGAGATATTGCAATTGACCCTCGCAGCGAGCAAAGTTAATGATAATACACTTTGCGAGCTAACAGGAAAAATTTGTTGGGTTGATTATTCAAAAGAGGAATATTTTGAATTAATAGAATTTTACTATAGAGACTATGGGTATCATGTTAAGACAGTAAGTTACTAGAATACGTAAGCTGTAGCTTTTACATGTACCGGGGTATACCCGCATCACGAGTACATGACCAGGGAATATGTAGATTGGTGTAATTACGAAAAAGGTCTACCCATTTGGGAACTGGCCTTCACAGGGAAACCCTGGAAAACCCGGAAGAATAGACCCCCTCTCAGGTATTGAAGAAGATAGGAAACCCTATATACGGTAATTTTGAAATATATAGAAGCTCCATAGATTAGATCGAAGGAAAAGTGCCTCATAGCCAAAAAAATTTTACAATATTGCTCAAAAAATTTTTCAAAATTCTTCTTTCGACGATGTAGCCAGCGATCTCGTTGTGAAGTCAATGGAACAGGAACACTGGGTACGGACAGCGGGTAGGCGACGTACAGCGTTTGGTGGAGGCGGCACGGAGGACAGGCGATGGCTTATGGTACAGGACAGAAGCTGGTAATGTGCCGTAGAAACAACAAGATGATCTCAGGAACAGATGGTCAGGGATGTGAACATGGAACAGGTTTAAAGTGGAATAAGAAAAGGTTCTGACTGAATAAATCAGTGGAAGAGAGTGGATTAAGGCAATAAAGTCCATATTTCATCGTTGAACTCAAAATCGGAGTAGATTCTTATATTCTTCCATCTGTACTAGACTGGAACATCCATCAGTCCTGACAATTGGGAATTTTTTTGTAGTCCTCAATACCAATTACAACTGCTGATTGTCCAAAATATTGCCAAATAGACTGTGGGCATTTAAATTTTGTTGTAGCTTATATCGAATGTATTCCTCTCATTTTTTTTCTTTTCTAATCTTCGTTTTGTTATAGTGCAGGTGGAAGTAGAGCTATGAATCTGTCCGAGGTTTGCTTTCAATTACGAAATTATGGATAAAATTTAAGTTTACACCTGATGAAAAATTTTAAACATATGCATATGACACTGACTCCACAAAAGGAATAATTTCTAGAAAAAATTCTCTGAAAAATTTTCATTATTCTTATAGTTAATTGATTTATAGATCCACCTGCAAATAAATACACTCCTGGAAATTGAAATAAGAACACCGTGAATTCATTGTCCCAGGAAGGGGAAACTTTATTGACACATTCCTGGGGTCAGATACATCACATGATCACACTGACAGAACCACAGGCACATAGACACAGGCAACAGAGCATGCACAATGTCGGCACTAGTACAGTGTATATCCACCTTTCGCAGCAATGCAGGCTGCTATTCTCCCATGGAGACGATCGTAGAGATGCTGGATGTAGTCCTGTGGAACGGCTTGCCATGCCATTTCCACCTGGCGCCTCAGTTGGACCAGCGTTCGTGCTGGACGTGCTGGACGTGCAGTCCCAAACATGCTCAATGGGGGACAGATCCGGAGATCTTGCTGGCCAGGGTAGTTGACTTACACCTTCTAGAGCACGTTGGGTGGCACGGGGTACATGCGGACGTGCATTGACCTGTTGGAACAGCAAGTTCCCTTGCCGGTCTAGGAATGGTAGAACGATGGGTTCGATGACGGTTTGGATGTACCGTGCACTATTCAGTGTCCCCTCGACGATCACCAGTGGTGTACGGCCAGTGTAGGAGATCGCTCCCCACACCATGATGCCGGGTGTTGGCCCTGTGTGCCTCGGTCGTATGCAGTCCTGATTGTGGCGCTCACCTGCACGGCGCCAAACACGCATACGACCATCATTGGCACCAAGGCAGAAGCGACTCTCATCGCTGAAGACGACACGTCTCCATTCGTCCCTCCATTCACGCCTGTCGCGACACCACTGGAGGCGGGCTGCACGATGTTGGGGCGTGAGCGGAAGACGGCCTAACGGTGTGCGGGACCGTAGCCCAGCTTCATGGAGACGGTTGCGAATGGTCCTCGCCGATACCCCAGGAGCAACAGTGTCCCAAATTTGCAGGGAAGTGGCGGTGTGGTCCCCTACGGCACTGCGTAGGATCCTACGGTTTTGGCGTGCATCCTTGCGTCGCTACGGTCCGGTCCCAGGTCGACGGGCACGTGCACCTTCCGCCGACCACTGGCGACAACATCGATGTACTGTGGAGACCTCACGCCCCACGTGTTGAGCAATTCGGCGGTACGTCCACCCGGCCTCCCGCATGCCCACTATACGCCCTCGCTCAAAGTCCGTCAACTGCACATACGGTTCACGTCCACGCTGTCGCGGCATGCTACCAGTGTTAAAGACTGCGATGGAGCTCCGTATGCCACGGCAAACTGGCTGACACTGACGGCGGCGGTGCACAAATGCTACGCAGCTAGCGCCATTCGACGGCCAACACCGCGGTTCCTGGTGTGTCCGCTGTGCCGTGCGTGTGATCATTGCTTGTACAGCCCTCTCGCAGTGTCCGGAGCAAGTATGGTGTGTCTGACACACCGGTGTCAATGTGTTCTTTTTTCCATTTCCAGGAGTGTATCATTAATGATGACGTATGTTCATTTAACAAATCATCCACTCGCAGAATCTTCTTCATTTTCTCATGAACGCTTATGGAAATATATTTCAACAATTATGTCCATAATATGAAACACACAAACTGCTATTCTTAAACTCTTAATTAAAATTCTTAAATTAATTCTCCTGGTAGAGAAGGCATAATGAAAAATTTAAAAATAATAATTTTCTCTCGCGCAACCAGAGAGTTTCTTCAGTTGTTTGCAGCAGTGACATTATCGACTGTTGCTCCGTTTCACAGTTCATTTGTTTTCTCGCGCGAACAGCTCACATCATACACACAGCGTATTTACTTACATATCCCGCACTGTTCAAGTTTCACACGCAATTCTCACATAAGTGCGTGTCTTGAGGAAATGTAGATGCACTTTCATTGTATATCACTATGGCTTCTGCTCTTAGTCCACACTTACAAACACTAGTAATTAACAAATTCTTGTACCTATCATAAAATTTTGTGCTAAACTATCACAGGAGTAATCTCACTGTCTCTTAACCTATCACAGGAGTAATCTCACTGTCTCTTAACCTATCACAGGAGTAATCTCACTGTCTCTTAACCTATCACAGGAATAATCTCGCTGTCTCTTACCCTCTAAACAACATAAACATCTTGATATTTATATACTCATTCGACTCATAGTCAAATTCCACTCTAAATTCTTCTCCATATTTGGTATCACAGATCTACGATCCTTCAAAAAATTTCTTAATATCATTATGCGAGAACAATCCCTTTATTCTTTTCGATTCGGGATATGCCAACAAGTATGATCCAGGATTTGGTATATTTACAATAACATATGGTCCGGTATAAATAAGATTCCATTTCTTTATGTTCTTCATCAGTTTCGAGGAATGGATGTGTCGCCTCAAGAAAACTTTTTCTCCAAGATGAAACGTCTGAATCCGGTGAATCCGTTTATCATATGTCAATTTCCGTTGTATTGCCTATTTTGTTAAATTGACAAGTGCGAGTCTAATCTTTTCCTCCCATTTTAAATTCTGGTCTTCATACTTTTCTTCCGTTGCCTCCAGGTTTTGGAACGACTGAGAGCAGAGAAAAATATGAACTAGGTGATGGCTCAATCAAGTTCCATTCCAACATTCTATTTATCTCCCTTTGAGCAGATTGTTTTAAACGCCAGGGGATCGGATAGTGCGTGTAACAGTAAGTCTGATGTGGCTTCACTTGTAGGTGACAAATAGACCCTTTAATAATTCCTGGTTTCTCATCAAAAATCTCTTCATATGCCTCTAACAAATAATGAAGCTGCTGCCTTTGTTCTCCGGTAAGCTGATTTGATTCACTAGCTTTTATCATTGTTGTTTGGTTAAAGTCCTCCTGTTGTATCAAATCCTTTGAAAGCTCCTTCCAACGACCGTTTGTAGTGTCAATTAAATGAATTATGGCACCGCGACAGTATTTCTCATGCACCGTTTCCTTTCTATTTAAATCCAGTGCTATCTCTTCTCCATTTAATCTAAATTTAACTATTCCTTCCAAAAAATCAATCTGACAATCGTACTCCTGCATACTCCCAATACCAAGAATACAGTCCACTAATAACTTCTCCACTACAAGGAACGTGCATTTTATTGCTACATTTCCCATTTTCATCTCTAATTGTGTTTGTATTTTGACATTGGGAGAGCGTGCTCCAACAGCTCCAATGATTTTGCAGTTCTGTACCGGCAAAATTGGTACCTTCTTCTTCCTAATAATTCTCCTAAAAAGAGCGCCGGAGATGACATTGGCGGAAGCGGCGGTGTCTAATATCACATTCGTTGGAACTTCCTCTATTTCAACAAATACTTCCGATACCGGAACACTCGATCTGTCATTATGACACGTTATTAAATCCTTTGTTAACTCTTCAGTCAACAGCTCACCATCATTATATCTTAACAATTGTAATTTTACTGTTTCGCCCCTAACACATCCCCTGACCGCTCCTCCGGGGCACGATGCGGTCAAGTTTAGTTTGACTGATTGTTGGTCCGATTGGTATTTGTCTCTTCAGCTACTTCAGTGATTATCGGTTGTTGTGGTGAATTCGGTCTATATTGTCTTGCTTGATTCGTGTAATTATTGTTGTTGTTCCGCTGGTGTTGGTAGAACTGTCTTGTGTTGCCATACATTGGATTATATCGATTAAAATTCCTATTGTTCCTAAAATAGCCCCTCGCTGCACCATTACTAAAGTTTCCATTATGGCAATAATTATCGTTTGCATTTTGTCCATTTCTAAGTCTCCTCGGAGAGTGTAGTTGGTTATGATTATTGTTACTGCTACCGTTACAGACATTCCCATTCGAGTTGCAACTCGGATTCGCTTCTATTACTCTTCTTTGATATGACGTTTCTCTTGCCCTTTTATTGTCCTCCTCAATTATATCAATATGATCAAGCGTAGTCACAAATGAGTCTATATCGTTATCATATATATATAACAGCTGATTCCTTATAGCCGGCCGAAGTGGCCGTGCGGTTAAAGGCGCTGCAGTCTGGAACCGCGAGACCGCTACGGTCGCAGGTTCGAATCCTGCCTCGGGCATGGATGTTTGTGATGTCCTTAGGTTAGTTAGGTTTAACTAGTTCTAAGTTCTAGGGGACTAATGACCTCAGCAGTTGAGTCCCATAGTGCTCAGAGCCATTTGAACCATTTGATTCCTTATACTGATGGGTAGTCTGGCCGTGAGTATCCTAAGTATATCCGGCAAAGGAATCGGTACATCCCAATACAAAGATTTATTAATGCATTTCTCAAAATATCTCTTTAGAGATCCTCTACAAAATGAGAAAGGCTCAGGATATAATACTTCCTGCCTAAGTCTTTCTTGTATTCCAGCAGACCAATATTTTGCTAGAAAAGCCTGCTCAAATTCTTTGTAACATTTACAAAAAGATGTTTGTTCGGATGTCCACAATGCTCCTGATCCTTGTATATATCCAGATACAAAACTAATCTTTTGCCATTCTGTCCAAGATCGTGGAAATAGACCTCTGAAACTTCGAATAAAGACTACAGGATGAACATTCCTTTTGTCAGGGTTAAAGATTTGAAATTGTCTCTGTTTAATCATCTTTTCCTCAACGGTACTACGATTCCAAAAATCGTCCTCTTCGTACTTTTCCCTGTGGTTATCCGTTATATCGAATCTAACTTGTGACGTTCCAGTTCTGTCTACATCGGATCTTGACGTGGACGGAATGTCACGCGCAGATTGAGAATTTTGTTTTCTACTTCTCGCTGTTTCTAAATCCTCCTGCGAGGGATTTAATGATCTTTCGATATTTTCTTTCCAACGCGAGAATACTTCGCCAAGTTGTTCACGAACTTCCTTTAACCCTTTGTTGAAAAAATTCTCCTCGGAACTCTTCGAAGTTGACTGTAAAGCTACTTTCACAGTTTCTTCTGTCGTTTCCGAAGGAAAATTTTGCCGCTCTAATGTCATTTATGAAAACTTTCCCGCAAGTATGTTCCACTGTCGTCTGTTTTTCCTTCACTTCGTGAAATTGCTTCTTTAGATTATCTTGGGATTCTATAATTTCTGGTATCATAGCTACGGAACACTGTATGTCTTCTTGAGCTTGTATTACTTGAGGAAACAGTTCTACTTGTTTTTGTATCGTGTCAATTTTGACGGATACATATTCGGTTAGTTTTGCTTTTAATTTACTATTGTTTTCTTGGCATTGTTGGCGGACCTGCTCAATTTGAGCAATAAGATTCTGTTCGGGCCTTTCTGCCTGTTCTTTTCTTTCCTGTGTCTGGGTATTTAATCTCTGATCTAATTCGGTAAAGGTTGCTCTTAATTGATTTTGTAATTCTGTTTGATTTTCGGCTAATTGATTTTGGAGTTCATTTTGTAGAACGGTAAGTCTCGTTTTACCTCCGCTTGGCCTTCGGCTAATAGAGACAACTGTTGCATAATAACAACTAATGTGCCAACAACACTCTGATCAGCTGTTGTATGAATGTTTTCTGAACCAACGGGATTATTCATATTGCTACCGCTAGCCACAACAGTCTCACAATTGCTATCCGTGGCCTCTGCTTCTGCGCAAACAGCTGAAGACTGTTGCACGTCTCGTTGCTGATTCAATGACATTTTTAATGCCGCTCTAGTCAATACCATTAAATAATTGTCAATATCAGGTTCTAATCACTAAATACAGTTTCAAATTTACTGTCGTAGACACACTTAACTTTAAAATTACTTCACAGATGGTATAAAGTTCAATGTCCAGATACGAAAATCACACAATGTTCAGTTCTACAATCTAACTACTACCTGGAAAAAAGTTCTTTCTAAATTGATTTCAATCTATTTTAACTACAGGATAAAAAGAATTAGATTTCTGTGGGCTTGTTCTGTAGTCTCGGTGTTGTCCAAAAGTTGAAATCGTTTCTTGGTATCAGCAATCTTTTAGTATGGGCACCGAATCTCTCTTCAGATTAGTTATCTCTCGTTCTCGTTGGTTTTCATGAAACAAAAAAATACATATATTATATGACAATCCAAGAGAGTCCTGTCACACTGGCGCCACTGTAATTTTTCCTCCTTTCTATATAATTATGTATTTCTCAATTCGTTCGAGCAATCAGTCATTCATAATATGAAACACAGTCATAGCTCAGTCACTCAAAATGATTCAGTAATTTTACTTGTTAGAGTGAAATCAGGCGATGATTCTTCTTCTCTGGAGGCTCGTGCTTTGCGGCAGTCTGCTAATCTGTACAAATAAAATGCCTCGTAATTTTGGGAGTGTTGTGTAATCAGTCGGGAAACCTCAGATCAAGCGGATATTAGGCTTTGATGAAGTTTAACCTTCCGAAGAAGTAATGGAGCTCCTGGATTATTAAATGCAGGTTCGTATCCAGTCTTTCGGAATTTCCCTTCTGATTAACGACTACGCAGTATATCGATGAGTATAAATGATTCTCAAATGTCAAATACACACCTTTTGTATGAAGGAGCAATATATATGTATATTTCCCTTTTAATCGTATAATTTCGTCTCAGTTATCTTTTGTCATAAATCTCAATATTCAGATTACAATTCTTCAAACCAAGCAAGCTCAGGCTAATCGGCACGAAGACAATCTCGGAAGCTTTTTTTCTAACAACCACGAGTACTACAAAGAATAATTATGCGCTCATGGCATAGCTATTGTATGAACTACTTTGCGCATGGATTCTGCGAGTATGAAGATAGAATATTAGTAAACGTTATTCAAGGGTAGAATTGTATCAGAATAATTCATCGAATAGAAAGAGATATTACACTGTCATTTTTTGCCTATTTTCAACCAGAGAACCACTAGTTTATCATCGGACTACCGTATGCTGTCAAACACAGAAACACAGACGGCACTTCGTAATCCATAAAAGTTTTTGAGCTATTGAATTTCAAAACAGTAGTTAAAAAAGCGACGTCCACGTGCCTTTAATGTCGTCTACTACGACCTCCAGACTTTACCGGTAACAGCAACATCGGAATACTTATGTTGTCCCCAATGAACATTGAGTTTGTGGAATTCTAGTTAAAATGTTTAAATGTGTGTGTAATCTTATGGGACTTAACTGTTAAGGTTATCAGTCCCTAAGCTTACACACTACTTAAGCTAAAGTATCCTAAGGATACGCACACACACAGCCATGCCCGGGGGAGGACTCGAACCTCCACCGGATCCAGCCGCACCCTTCTAGTTCACTCTGTTTAGTACGTCTTAGTAAGCAGAACGTACGTGTGGTATGATGCCACGCACTAGTGTGACGAGAGAGTTATTAATGTGAACGGCCTCCCTGAAAATTGGAACACGCCTTCGCCAGCTCCTTGCCGCTGGTCCTAGCGACGCCTTCCCAGCCGCTACGGAGACAAGCCAGCTGCCCCAGCACCGGCGGAGTATCTCAGTTAATCTCATTAATGCGCCAGCAGCCACGCGCCTTTGTTTTGTCAACGCTGAAAGTAATTTGGGTAATTTTTGGAGCAGCCGCGGCAGCGTCTTCTTCCTTATTTCCTCGTCCTCCCGCCCCCACTATCCTTTCGCCCCGTTTCCTCACTTACTCTTCCTCAGTGTGGGGTGGGCGGTTGCCGCGAGGTATTCGTATCGCTATATAAACTCTCGCCTAATTACCTCTCGCTTCTACTGCTGAGGACAAGGGAACAGACTTCCGTTGGCTTCCTACCGCCTTCCGTAAGCTACTCGGCTAACAAATTAACCATTACTATCAATTCGTTTACGAGACAGAATTGATTTTCTTATTTGTATTTTATTTTCCTTTTATTCTTTTATTTGCACAGTCGGTGTACGTAAATAGCTTGCAGCAAAGAAGCTTTATCTCTCAGCGGCTATTTAATAAATCTTTTGCTAAGGCAGGATTGTTTGGTGAGTTAATTTGGTACATTCTTATCGCACTGAAAATCTACAAACATCATTCATTCAATCCCGTCTCCGGCCATCCTGATTTAGGTTTTCCGTGATCTCCCTAAATCGTTTCAGGCAAATGCCGGGATGGTTCCTTTGAAAGGGCACGGCCGATTTCCGTCTCCATCCTTCCCTAACCCGAGCTTGCGCTCCGTCTCTAATGACCTCGTTGTCAACGGGACGTTAAACACTACTAACCTAACCTAACCTAAACATCATTCAGGTGGGCTGTAACTGAAGGTGTTGGAAGACCGTGTGTTTTTGAAAGAAAGAGTAGTTGCCTGGAAAAGTTCAAAAGATTTGATAACAGCAAGTACAGCTGCCCGTGCTGGGATCTTGCAACCGGAATGACTACTTGTCATCCATGTTTCAACTTTTATAGAATTTGCCACATCTGACTGCACATATTCTCAATACTAAATTGTTCTGAGGTAGCAGAATACGGACATCAGCGACGTGAGATCAATAACGGAATCTGTTAAAACGTACTTCAGCCTCAGTGAATTGTCCGCCAAAATCAGCTGTGTGCAAAATTTAATACGGAAGGAAATTTCGCACTGTGCGTCAGTAGTAAGCAACATACACTATGTGATCAAAAGTATCAGGACACCCCAAAAAAGATACGATTTTCATGTTAGGTGCATTGTGCTGCCACTTACTGCCAGGTACTCCATATCAGAGACCTCAGTAGTCATTAGACATCGTGAGAGAGCAGAATGGGGCGCCCCGCGGAACTCACGGACTTCGAACATGATGAGGTGATTGGGTGTCACTTGTGTCATACGTCTGTATCCGACATTTCCACACTCCTAAATATACCTAAGTCCACTGCTTCCGATGTGATAGTCAAATGGAAACGTGAAGGGACACGTACAGCACAAAGGCTTACAGGCCGACCTCGTCTGTTGACTGACAGAAACCGCCGACATTTGAAGAGGGTCGTAATGTGTAACAGGCAGACATCTATCCATACCATCACACAGAATTACAAACTGCATCAGAATCCACTGCAAGTACAATGACAGTTAGGCGGGAGGTGAGAAAACTTGTATTTCATGGTCGAGCGGCTGCTCATAAGTCACACATCACGCCAGTAAATGCCAAACAACGTCTCGCTTGGTGTAAGGAGCGTAAACACTAGATGATTGAACAGTGGAAAAGCGTTGTGTGGAGTGAAGAACCACGGTACACAATGTAGCATTCCTGTGGTTGGGTGTGGGTATGGCGAATGCCCGGTGAAGGTCATCTGAAAGCATGTGTAGTGCTAACAGTAAAATTCGGAGGCGGTGGTGTTATAGTGTGGCCGTGCTTTTCATGGAGGGGGCTTGCACCCCTAGTTGTTTTCCGTGACACTATCACAACACAGGCCTACACTGATGTTTTAAGCACCTTCTTGCTTCCCACTGTTAAAGAGCAATTCGGGGATGGCGATTGCACCTTTGAAGACGATCGAGCACCTGTTCATAACAAACGGCCTGTGGCGGACTGGTTACACAACAATAATATCCCTGTAATGGTCTGCCCTGCGCAGAGCCCTGACCTAAATCTTACAGAATACCTCTGGGACGTTTTGGAACGCCGACTTCGTGCCAGGCCTCACCGACCAACATCGATACCTCTTGTCAGTGCAGCACTCCACGAAGAACGGGCTGCCATTCCCCAAGAAACCTTCCAGCACCTGGTTGAACGTATGACAGCGAGAGTGGAAGCTGTCATCAAGGCTAAGGGTGGGCCAACACGATATTGAATTCCAGCATTACCGCTGGGGGCGCCACGAACTTGTAAATCATTTTCAGCCAGATGTCCGGATACTTTTAATCACATAGTGTATGATTCAAATGGCTCTGAGCACTATGCGACTTAACTTCTGAGCTCATCAGTCTCCTAGAACTTAGATCTAATTAAACCTAACTAACCTAAGGACATCACACACATCCATGCCCGAGGCAGGATTCGAACCTGCGACCGCAGCAGTCACGCGGTTCCAGACTGAAGCGCCTTTAACCGCACGGCCACACCGGCCGGCTCACATAGTGTATCTCGATGGTACTTGGACCATACTCAGAAAGAACTACCACGGTATAGTAGAGAAGGTACCTTAAACGAATGCGCTCAGAGACGAAGAGAAATCGGGACATGTTCGTAAGAACAGACAACATGCATTCGTAAATTTGATACGTCTAGTTTGGCGATAGATCCACCACCTTCAGTGCAAATGCAGAAATACGTCCGACATCCTGTGGGAACGCCAGAGTAGCGAACGTGGAGGAAATGGACAAGGACTGTGGATACGTGGCGCTCTATGGGAATGTGGATCGTCCGTGAGGCGTGCCGAGATAGTTCGCACACTTGCCGTAACGCTGTGTCCTGGATGGCGCAGTGGTTAACATACCAGCCTAGTAAACAGGAGAGCTCGGGTTCGAATCCGAGTCCAGTGCACATTTTCACACGTCGCCGCTCATTCCGGGTAATGTACATATGCAACTGACAGCAGTGATGCCCTTCTGTCCTTTATCTCCCGCTCCACATTAGTTTTACATACGACGAACGCAAATGACAGTTTCAGTCAGAGACAGTAATTACACTGACGTCACGACAGTATCTTTCAACGTGGTACGCTCAGCAGTCATCGTTCTTGTGACGCTGTACTCCTTCCATATGTGTGTCTCTTCAGAGGTTCATTTGGATAATACTTCGTTTTTGTGGCTGACAATGCGCGACCGTATCGAACACCACCGTCAGAGGAACTCTTGCAGTGAGAGTGTAATTGGCGAAGTTCCTGAAGGAGGTAGTGTGAGACAGCTGGTACCTCACCTTCAGAGTCTTTCAAACAGGAGCATATTTGCCTTTTTGGGCTCTGTTAGTAGCAATTTTCCAATGGTTCATTTCTTTTCCCTGCTACAGAAGAACATTGCACTCACATGAAGAAAACTTCACGAGTCAGTAAGATTTTGATGGTTTACTTACGTGAAATTGAAATAAGGCAGAACTAACGTTACACCTCAGACCGTGTTTTACGTGCACAGAAATTTTGCATGTGCTACAGTTGCACAACATGGCAATCCCAGAGACCTTACGATAATAACGGAGACACTTTAAAGCATATGTCTTCATTTTCGCCTCACACCGGATTTTACTTGCTTATTTAACATATACAAGTAGTGTAACTATGGACCTTTAAGAAACGGATTAAAATATAAGAAAACTTTCAAGGTAGTTCGAGATCAGTGTCGTCGGAATATATCGTAAAAATTACAGCCATTTGCTATGCATAATCACTTGTGATTCGCGGCAGTATTTTGGTGCTCAAAAGCCATATTTTAGGCGTGCTTTTCGATATTGGTTAAAACTGTTGGAACGGGGCTTCTTGATAAATGCGTACGGAATATACCGTCTAAATTTGAGAAATTTTCTGCATTAATTATTTAGATATCCCCTGTGCCAATATCAATAGCAAACTAGAAATTGGGAGAGCGAAAGAAGCGTGGTGAGTATTAAAAAGACTTCGACAAGAGATGAAAGCTAAAACCACTCTTCAACTGATAACACCAGAAGAATGGTAAGAATATTTCTGGAAATTATGAAATGAGGATAGAGAAGAGTACCTGAAGGAAGGAACACTGGAAGAAAAGGAACAGGAAGGAGAGGAGATCCAAATTTTAGAAAGCGAGGTGAGTAATGTATTAAGAACAGGGAAGAATGGTAAGTCACTTGGACAAGGTAGTATCAATCTACAGTTGTTAAAATATGCTGGTGACAAAACGTGAAACTGATAACACGGTTATTCAATAAGATGTTACATGGAGATTGAATACCCAAGTAAATGAAGCTGGGCTATATTAATACTATATTTAAGAAAGGGGATCGCAAAAGCTGCTCGAACTATCGAGGAATGTGTTATAAACATATTAATGAGAATTTTTGGGAAAATAATAAATGACAAGCTGGAAATAAATTTTAAAACTCAGGAATAACAATGCGGCTTCACAGCTGGTAGATCATGTGAGGACCATATTTTCACATTACGATAGACAGACACATAAGGAAAAAATCTAAGACATAGGATTAATTTTCATAGATTTAGAAAAGGCATATGATACTGTCCCGAGAATACTATTTTGGAGAGCATTACATATTGCGAACATAAGGGATCCTTTAATTAAAAAATACAAGAAATAGATAAAGATAACATATGTGAATTCTAAATTGGTAGTGCACTCTCACAGAAATTTGGAACAAGCAAGGGTCTTACACCAGGCTGCCCCACAGGACCAATATTATTTAAAATCTGTATAGACATAAGTCTCAAGACATGGTCTCGTAAACACAATGAGATGGAGTTATCAATTAAAGATAGAGCTAGTTTCCATCACCTACTATTTGCACATAGCACAAGACGGGGAGGATGCAATTTATATATGTAGCCTATTAGCAACAGAATACAGAATTTTTTTTTTTTTTTTGTCATCAGTCTGAGGAATGGTTTGACGCGGCCCGGCACTAATTCCTTTCCTGTGCTAACCTCTTCATCTCAGAGTAGCACTTGCAACCTACGTTCCCAATTATTTGCTTGACGTATTCCAATCTCTGTCTTACTCTACAGTTTTTGCCCTCTACAGCTCCCGCTAGTACCATGGAAGTCATTCCCTCATGTCTTAGCAGATGTCCTATCAACCTGTCCCTTCTCCTTATCAGTGTTTTCCACATATTCCTTTCCTCTCCGATTCTGCGTAGCACCTCATCATTCCTTACCTTATCAGTCCACCTAATTTTCAACATTCGTCTATAGCACCACATCTCAAATGCTTCGATTCTCTTCTGTTCCGGTTTTCCCACAGTCCATGTTTCACTACCATACAATGCTGTACTCCAGACGTACATCCTCAGAAATTTCTTCCTCAAATTAAGGCCTGTATTTGATATAAGTAGACTTCTCTTGGCCAGAAATGCCTTTTTTGCCATAGCGAGTCTGCTTTTGATGTCCTCCTTGCTCCGTCCGTCATTGGTTATTTTACTGCCTAGGTAGCAGAATTCCTTAACTTCACTGACTTCGTGACCATCAATCCTGATGTTAAGTTTCTCGCTGTTCTCATTTCTACTACTTCTCATTACCTTCGTCTTTCTCCAATTTACTCTCAAACCATACTGTGTACTCATTAGACTGTTCATTCCGTTCAGCAGATCATTTAATTCTTATTCACTTTCACTCAGGATAGCAATGTCATCAGCGAATCGTGTTATTGATATCCTTTCACCTTGTATTTTAATTCCACTCCTGAACCTTTCTTTTATTTCCATCATTGCTTCCTCGATGCACAGATGGAAGAGTAGGGGCGAAAGGCTACAGCCTTGTCTTACACCCTTCTTAATACGAGCACTTCGTTCTTGATCGTCCACTCTTATTATTCCCTCTTGGTTGTTGTACATATTGTATATGACCCGTCTCTCCCTATAGCTTACCCCTATTTTTTTCAGAATCTCGAACAGCTTGCACCATTTTATATTGTCGAACGCTTTTTCCAGGTCGACAAATCCTATGAAAGTGTCTTGATTTTTCTTTAGCCTTGCTTCCATTATTAGCCGTAACGTCAGAATGGCCTCTCTCGTCCCTTTACTTTTCCTAAAGCCAAACTGATCGTCACCTAGCGCATTCTCAATTTTCTTTTCCATTCTCCTGTATATTATTCTTGTAAGCAGCTTCGATGCATGAGCTGTTACGCTGATTGTGCGATAATTCTCGCACTTGTCAGCTCTTGCCGTCTTCGGAATTGTGTGGATGATGCTTTTCCGAGAGTCAGATGGTATATCGCCAGACTCATATATTCTACGCACCAACGTGAATAGTTGATTTATTGCCACTTCCCCCAATGATTTTAAAAATTCTGATGGAATGTTATCTATCCCTTCTGCCTTATTTGACCGTAAGTCCTCCAAAGCTCTTTTAAATTCCGATTCTAATACTGGATCCCCTATCTCTTCTAAATACAGAAAATAAGGACTGAAATTAATTATCAGAAAACGGAATACCTCACTAATGATCCAGATTAAGAAGGTCAATATTTTCTGTTTTATGCGGCACATTTTAGAACTGGAGGGAAAATCAGAGGTAGAAATTGATAATCGAATTATCAGTGGAAGGAAGATCATTGGGATACTCAACAAAATCTTACGGAGTAGAAATGTAATAAGCCGAACCAAAAAAATCATATATAAATCGATACTAGACAGCATAGTTATGTATGGCTTGGAGAATTGGACTAATAATCTGAAACACGTAAAAAACATGCAAGCTGTATAAATCGACTTCTGGAGAAATCAGCAAGAATTTCTAGAAAAGAGATACTAAGAAACGACGAAATAATAAAGAGATTGGAGTAAGAGAAAGAATAGATGATGTAATGAATAGAAGAAAACGACAATGGTACAGGCACATGAGAAGAATGGAGGAACTCAGAATACCGAAAATGATCCTGGAATGGGAACCGGAGGGAAAGAAGAAAAGCGGTTGGGCTGTGACAACCTGGGTCCAAAATGTACGTTTAACAATGAGAAGACTTAGCACAGTTGAAGAAAATATATAAGATCGAAACACCTGGAGGGACATACTGAGGAGATAGGTTATTGGTTATGTTGGTGGAAAGCCTTTCTATAAAGGAAAATCTCAATAAATAAAATAGAAGAAAAGACAATTCGTGGAACAGTTTTAAGCTCTGGAATGGTTTTCGGTTCTGTTGTGGAGTGTACTCTTGTTGATCTTGAACTATTCTATAAAACTGGTTACCTCTGCGTCTAGGAGTCGTAGGCAAAAGCGTAAAGTCAGAATTCGAGCTTGTTGAGGTCGTGGTCTGTGAGTGGCATGCTTCAAACGCCCTGCTCCACTTTGCAGCGTGACAGTAGCGTCGTTTTTACCTCGTGCCGTAAATTTTACCTCAACACTACATTGTTATCACAACGAAAGTTCACATTCAATATGAGAAAATGAGAGTTCAATGCACCACTTTCCGCTATACGGGATATAACTGGTATATGGGTAGATATTATTATGTTTGATACCTTAGTATTAACACACCTCAGCATGTTGGTTGTTATTTCGCTACGTCAAACAGTCTTCCCGCAAACGCATCACATGATTTACTAGCGGATGGTTTTTGCCTGGTCGTAACTGCACCACGAAGTGGACCTTGCCTGCAGTATAGAGTAACCATTTAGCATCCACATGCTCACACATCAACACCTGACTTGCTGTCCAGGAGTTATATTTTCCCATCAGTGTTAAACAATGACCCAATGTTGTCTGATTTTGATACGTGTACAGCGTTCGTTCGTCTGTCTGTCCCAGGCTTCCTAGTTTCCCTATTACGTAAACGTTTCTGACACTGACGAACAGTACAGTGGAGCCGCTCACTTTAGCTTATGAATAACTAAAAATTAGTTATGCGTCAAAGATATTCTTCTCTCTCTGTATTCTGACAAAAATTTCCTCTATAAATACATTTCTTCACAGCAGTCTATTAGGATAGTATGCTGGTTTCTGACATCCTAGCAGAAAGAACGACGACAGTTAATTGCTGAGAAATACTCTCAGCTGTTACACGTTCTAAGAGTTATAACAAAACACTTGGAATTCAAGGAAAATACAAACAGCGAAAATAAAAGAATTTCAAGGTATGTCTTACTGGTAATAGCAAGAAATGTTTTAAGCTAAACAAGCACTTCTTCTTCAACGAAGTAACCTGCTCGGTCAGTTACAATTGTTCAATCCTTCTTTTACATCCCTGAAATGAGAATCTAGAATGAATACAAGATTCCCCCTTTTAACCGCTACAACTTCAATGAACTCGAAATTTCTCATCTACTTACTTCTTTACCAGTTGGAGCATAACATTAACAGGTTACCAAATCTGGTGAGTTTGGTGTCGTTCTACCAAAAGCCCCTCAGTATACTCATTGGCAAAGTACCTTTCCAAGAAGGACCATATCACTAAAAATGTATGATAATATCTGCAAAACTGATGAGGGTTTCGTGGCGAATTATTGACTATATGTCTGAGGGATCTGCTCTCGGGATTCTTGTCGGACTATGGTTTAGCGGTTTGTGTGACTTTTGCAAGCAAGGTGGTTTAGTCTTGGAAGATTAAAGCCATTTTTCAAGAAACGGGAGCGATCGTCTGCCGAAAATCCAGAGAAGAACGCTAACAAGCAACATTTATGGTATTTTTCCGCTGGCAATTCAGAAATCTTCACATGTGTTCTGTGGTACAGAATACGCATGTAGTATTGACTACAATTTATTTCACCTATTCCTCGTGAACCAATAACAAGGATCTTTTTCCCATTCCAGGAAACGCAGACAATTTTTTCCCCTTGACACAATGCAGCTTACGTATCTCATATAGGGAAACCGGCTGTAGCTCACTGCTTAGATTGTTGAGTCTGTTCGTTCGTTGAAACTAAACAGACCGTGTGACAGATGTTTTTCTCCAGTATATTTGTTGTGACGATATGTGTGTATCAAAAACAAGACGATATTCAACAGGACTTAACACTTGGGAATAAACACTTGCGAATGCTATGCCTGGCCCTCTCGAGGCGCCTCATGTGAACCAAGGAAATGTTGATGCTGGAGCTCTCGCCCAGATACCCTCATAGGAAATAGAATCGGACAAGCAGACAGTTTTTGGACCTTATTCGTAACACACTGTTTGACAACTGCTAAGTAGAAAATCACACGTGTTCAGGAAAAAATGGGAATTGCCGCGGAACGACTGACAATTGCTACGTAGCAACCAAACAATGATAGTGAAAGGGAATTATCGCGTAATCCTCACCGCACACTCTTTTTACTTTATATGCAGTTTATATGGAATAATATTTTAATTAATTTCATACTGCTTACTGTTGCGAGCACGACAGATAAAATAAGATTATCACAATTAGTTTCAGCAGTTGAAAATATTTTAACTTTATACACTTTGACCTATTATGTGGGGATACGCACAACACTCAAAGATTTCCTGCTGTGGAAGTACGATCTTTAATTTGCAAAATAATTTTATATAACACTGATCTGGCTTGTTAGATATGGAACATGGAATCATTACTGTAACTAATTATGGAATAAAAAATTCCCTTTGCTGCTTTCATCTCTTGAATGTACTGAAAATTACTCTCATTACCGGTACGGAAGTTACATTATGTTCGCTAAACGTAAAAGCTGCAGTGGATTTTTTTAAATATATGAACACTATTAACTTCCACGACTAACATGGGAGCATGAAACTAAAAAAAATGAAATTTGATTTTTATGTTATTAGCCAGAACAGGTTTTACACAGCAGTCTTTGATCACACACAAGTAACATTTTATCACTCATGAATTATTTACGTAACTGTTAACATAATAGCATCTGCCCATGTCCACCTGAAAATGACATAATAAAATCCACAATTTCCCTCTGAAGTCTCAAGGAAGCTGAAAGAGATAATTTTAATGTACAGTTACCTGCCCGATGTATAGCGAGAAAACTACTTTCACTCAATTTAATTCGAATTTGCCGCAGCAGAGGTTCCCGTGATCGCTGCATGGCTCTGCGTCATGAAAAATTCCTAGTATGCTCACAACGGATAAGAATGTGGAATGAAATCTTTGGCAAGCTAGCAATAAATTATTACAGGTAATAATTTTAACAATTTCTATATTCAAAAATTCACCATAAATTGAAAGTACACACCTTTTACAAATATCAGCCTCCAATGGCGTCTTTCTCTATCAAAGGACAAACGAAGGTACCTAAGCGTTCAAGCGAGCGTCACAGTCTCTTACGACTTTAACGGCTACAAGAAGACAGAGACAGTAATGTTTTAACCTCCACTATTTATAGGCAATTTAATATGCATCTTTGTAATTATTTTTAATTATCATTGTCTGCTTCGATACATACATTCGCCGACCGCAGACGTTAGTTATGAAATATAGATATATAAGTATTGCACTTGTGGCACAACTTGACTAGAAGAAGGGACAGGTTGGTAGGACATGTTCTCAGACATCAAGGGATCACCAATTTAGTATTGAAGGGCAGTGTGGAGGGTAAAAATCGTAGAGGGAGACCAAGAGATGAAACACTAAGCAGATTCAGAAGGATGTAGGTTGCAATAGGTACTGGGAGATGAAGAAGCTTGCACAGGATAGAGTAGCATGGAGAGAGAGCTGCATCAAACCAGTCTCAGGACTGAAGACCACAACAACAACAAACAAGTATTGCACAAACACAAAAATGAAGAATTGTTATTTCCTTTTATACATAATCTACAACCATTCATACAGTTATGAAAAAATAATAATAATAATACAGATAAATGTTTATTTTTACTATTTGTTATATATTATAACGATTTTGTAAATTTCTTGACAGGAGAGGTCATAAAATGTAGAGGGCGTGACGTATTAGCTACAGCGAAGCCTGTGCACGAACGCTCTGTATTTATTCGACAGTTCATGCAGTGCGGTGTCTGAGCAAAGTTGTTGTAGAATCGATTAGTACGAAATTCCATGTGGTACTGCAATATGTCTGCAAGACATCGTTTGAGTGCTTCATATCGTGGTCGAGCAGTTGGGCGGTTCGAAGCCAGTGAAAGTGTCGCTACTTTGGCCACAGTAATGGGTGTATCGAAAGTATCATCTTGTGTTTAAAAAAGCCAATGAAGGTGGAAATAGTATGTGAATGCATGACGTTGATCGTAGGCGGACCAGCACACATTAAAGGATCGATACGTAGTTTTAGATGCGGAAGGGACCAGGCACCTTACACCCAGGCTTCGCGACGATTAAATCAGCTAGTTTGTCTACTCGGAAGCCGGTTAAATGCATCCTAATGCAATCACGTCATCGTCGAGAAGGAGTTCGTTGGTGAGGGAGCATGTTGGTTGGGGTGAGCGACAGTGGTACAGAGAGATGTTGTCCGACGAATCCCGCTTCAGTGTTTCAAGTGATTCTGTCCGCCAGTTAGTATGGAAGGAGACGGGAACACGTTAGACACCACGTTCATGACCGTCAACGGTATGGCCTCGGCTGTATAGTGTGTGCAGGCATTATTCTCAATGGCCGAACACCGGTGTATGTCTGATTATTGCAGGGAGATGGTTCTGGATCGTGTCCATCTATCTGGGGGTGCTGTAGGTCACGACTTTGTGGACCACGACACCCGCACCTACAGGACCGATGAGGTGTCGGGCACACTGGAAAGTGAAAATATTGAACATTTGGAATGATATACGTATTCCCCACAGGTAAACCCTATAGCGAATTCTGAGATGTTATATTTTCACACCGCCACATGTCGTCACATAGAACACTGATTTGAGTAATGAAAGAGGCCAAGAGCCATTTATTTGCCAATGTATAATATTTAACTACGCATTGTAATGATTTATTTTGACGATTTACGAGAAGAAATGAATCCAGCGCCACTGATGCCTAAGAAACTATAGACTAAGTCAGGGTGCATGTAGAAACATTAAAGACAGATTCAGAAGACATTTGAAAAAAAAAAAAAAAAAAAAAAAAAGCGCGCAACCCATCGTCCACTGCCAGGCGATGTCACTCTTTTTTTTATCTCCTGTATAATACGGACGCACTATTACATAGACGTCGGTACAAGATTTGTAATTTGTTTAAATTTACAGAGATATACTGTTACTCTGTTGCATGTGAGACTGGTATGTGTGAAAAACGCAGTGTGGTTAATGAATAAACATTTCTACGTGATTTCTAAACTTTTCAAACCACTCAGGTTCTACCATTGTTATTGACGTGTTAACATGGTATATGTGTTTTAAATCCAAGCTCATAATTATAGTGTCAGTTACTCTAAGTTTGTGTTTGCTTTGGTTGTTGGCCAACCTTAATCATTTACTTTCTACGTGGCAAGTTTTTTCACAGAGCCAACCGTGTCCTGCATGTTATTATGTGGACAGAACAGTCGAGGCCGACGTTAACGTACTACATATATTCTCCCCTTGTAATATTCTTCAAACTCAGATTTAAACTGGCCCATAGGTACATTTTCAGTCCGAGTGACGTCCGGGAATTTCGCAAATCGCACATCGCTCGTACAAAGCCTCGCTGTTCCACAATGGTACGCGGTACTTCCTAAACGGGAAAGGGAGACACGCGAGTATATGTTGCTTCCCCTTGTCAATCTGATGCTTAATAATAATAATATTTCCTTACATCAGAATTCCTGGAACGCTCTTTGCGTTTCTCAGCTAACAAACACTTTCTTAACCGTGAAAAAGCCGAATACCGACTTAGAAGAGGGGTGGGAAAATATCTCTCAAGGATTGCTCGACAATTCGGCTGTCAGCATAAATAACAGATGGAAAATGTGCATTAGCGTACGAGGAGGATATATTCCTTACTGAGAGTCCGATATGGACCTTTATGTTGTGAGTCTGACCTGAATCAAACATAGACATTATTTACGTCTGTTACCCTGCTTTATGGTGAAATCTGTGCCATTTTTGTGTGTATCCACAGTTTGAACGTGCTATTTAAAACCATCGTCGATTTGTTAAACTAAAGAAAGAAAAATTTCAAATGGACGTTTGAGATGAATTGGAAAAGAGGATTTTTGGTTGGTGATTATTACACACAGCTAGAAACCGGTAAATGGCAGGAATATATTTAGAAACAAAGCACTTCTTAAAACTTCTAAATGTTGGGTAGTCTTTTCAGCCTACAGCGTGATTATAAAGTCCGTGTTTAACGCTGAGTTAATCACTACATTTGTCGGGTGGAAAAGATGATATCGAAAATCAGTGCGAGATAAATGCCCGCGCAGAGCGGACATTTTAATTAACAACACCCACTGGCTGCCCGGCGGGAGGCGAGCCGAATGTGTGTGTGGCCCACGCCCACACCGATCCCCGAGTGGAATCCGCTCGACCGACTGGTGACCGCCGCCAGTTAATCACCTGTTAATCCAGGACCAATCACTCTAAGCTAATTATCTCCAGCCACAAAGCGGCGGCGCCACTGAGCTTTTCGCAGTCTAATTTATGAAACCACGCGGACCTCGGTGCAGTAGGTGGGAGCCGGAGGTTTCAGAAACAGCCAAAATTTTAACCACAGAGCGTGAACTTTGTGATACTGTTGGCTGTATATTATAAACTAAACAAAATTTCGTGGCTTTTGTACGATTAACATAATACTGCGGCGGGGTGCTGGACTTTACTTACGTTGTGAAATAAATTAACGTACTTTAGTGACAAAGAAACTTGGCCTTCGAGGTTCCGGATCTAATGTTAAACATTGGCAGTTTGAAAGTAGGGCACAATTCGTAATCGAAATTTCCCAGTGGCTGTACAAGGTCTGCATGGGAACAATTTTCAGAAGAATTTGATCAATATAATCGCAGTATAAACTTTGGAAAATTTATGTCGGCTTTCTTAGGATGTGGACACGAAAGGTCACAGTTGTAGTGGACTTAGCAAGCTTTTGCAAGTGTCTTCTTTAATTAGCCGGAATGGGTGAGACAACTTTCCATCAACGCTTCCTATGGCACGTGAAACACACATTGTTTGTCCAGTACTCTTTATTCTATCAAGCTGTATGCAATATAAGACTAACCATGTCACAATCCCAACGGTTATCCACTCTTTATTTTTAAATGTTTTGGGATAATGCTTTGTAGATAGCGGAATTGAAGTGTTTTCTTTCATTTACCACAGACACTGGATGAAGTTCCTGTATCTATCACTAGTACAAAAAACCTAACATAATTTCATCATATATTAACTTCTTGTTTGAACTCATGTTATTCTGTAATTACTTAATTAACACCAAATTCGTTCTAATCGCGGCATTTCCTTATACGAAGGTGTACTTTAACGAGGTATTGCAATAATTTCGTTGTAACGTAATGCAATGTTTGGTTAATACATTGGGAATAATGCTTTCAAACCGCTCCATACCACTCCCTACAGTGGGAAAGGATTTTTTCAACAATATACAAATAGTGTTGAAACGCTAATGGATACATCATTGAAAAATGCATTAATCAACTATCTTAATATTTATGTCCTAAAATTTACACTAGCAAATTACGGTATTTAACCAGTTACCATTTGCAGCTAGCTTTCTAGATACGTAAACGCTCGATGTGAGACACTAATATAGGTTCATAACCATCTCTTACATACTTAGAATGTTAACTGCAAATGGTAACTAGTTGGATATCGTGATTTTCGAGTGTAAGTGTTACGACTAAACTATTAAGATAGTTAATTAATACACTACTGGCCATTAAAATTGCTACATCACGAAATGACGTGCTACATACGCGAAATTTAATCCACAGGAAAAAGATGCTGTCATATACAAATCATTAGCTTTCCAGAGCATTCACACAAGGTTGCCGCCGGTGGCGACTCCTACAACGTGCTGACATAAGGAAAGTTTCCAGCTGATTTCTCATATACAAACAGTAGTTGACCGGCGTTGCCTGCTGAAACGTTGTTGTGATGCCTCGTGTAAGGAGCAGAAATGCGTACCGTCGCGTTTCCGACTTTGATAAAGTTCGGATTGTAGCCTATCGCGATTGCGGTTTGTGGTATCGCGACATTGCTGCTCGCGTTGGTCGAGATCCAATGACTGTTATCAGAATATTGAATCGGTGGGTTCAGGAGGGTAATACGGAACGCCGTGCTGGATCCCAACGGCCTCGTATCACTAGCAGTCGAGATGACAGGCATCTTTTCAGTATGCTGTAACGGATCGTGCAGCCACGTCTCGACCCCTGAGTCAACAGATGGGGACGTCTGCAAGACAACAACCATCTGCACGAACAGTTCGACAACGCTTGCAGCAACATGGACTATCAGCTCGGAGACCATGGCTGCGGTTACCCTTGACGCTGCATCACAGACAGGAGCGCCTGCGATGGTGTACTCAACGACGAACCTGGGTGCACGAATGGCAAAACGTCACTTTTTCGGATGATCCAGGTTCTGTTTACAGCATCACGATGGTCGCATCCGTGTTTGGCGACATCGCGGTGAACGCACATTGGAAGCGTGTATTCGTCATCGCCATAGTGGCGTGTCACCCGGCGTGATGGTATGGGGTGCCATTGGTTACACGTCTCGGTCACCTCTTGTTCGCATTGACGACACTTTGAACAGTGGACGTTACATTTCAGATGTGTTACTACCCGTGGCTCTACCCTTCATTCGATCCCTGTGAAACCCTACATTTCAGCAGGATAATGCACAACCGCATGTTGCAGGTCCTGTATGGGCATTTCTGGATACAGAAAATGTTTGACTGCTGCCCTGGCCAGCACATTCTCCAGATCTCTCACCAATTGAAAACGTCTGGTTAATGGTGCCCGAGCAACTGGCTCGTCACAATAAGCCAGTCACTACTCATGATGAACTGTGGTATCGTTCTGAAGCTGCATGGGCAGCTGTACCTGTACAAGCCATCTAAGCTCTGTTTGACTCAATGCCCAGGCGTATCAAGGCCGTTATTACGGCCAGAGATGGTTATTCTGGGTACTGATTTCTCAGGATCTATGGGCCCAAATTGCGTGAAAATGTAATCACATGTCAGTTCTAGTATAATATATTTGTCCAGTGAATACCCGTTTGTCATCTGCATTTCTACTTGGTGTAGCAATTTTAATGGCCAGTAGTGTAGTATAATTTGAATGCTACAGCCAATAATGTTTCAACAGTAATTTTACGTCTGGGGTGGTTTGAATGTATTATTTACTACGTATTAATTTAATCGTATTAAGTACACTATTTATAACTATTGGAGACGAAAGCGACTTTTTCAAAGATTTCAGTTATATCGTTGGAAACCCAGATGAGGTATTAGCTTCATATTATTTATTAAGTTGAAGGTTAGCGGATAGGAGAACGCCCTCCTCTTCTAGGATTGTCGCCGTAAATAAACGTATTGACTTCCAAATCGAGGTTCTTTGGTTCCAAGCGTGGTCGAAGACTTGTGTCCATGCCTACATCCGAGCCACCCGGGTTGCCTTCACATGTGGGAGAACAGTGTAATTTAGGGTAGGAGAGGCGCCACGCGCCCATTCCTGCACCTACAAAATGTCCAGCTATAGTGGGCCACATGTGTCGAACATATGGGAAGGTTAGACCAGGTCTCACCGTGAGATCTTTGGGGTGACGCGGGACAATCAATGATAGTCTCGGAGTTGATGGATCTTGGCAACCGAGACCCTGGGTCGACACTAAGTGTACTGATACCTTCCACTTTAGCTGCCACCACGCAGTCAATGGTCGACACTTTCAGCACTGCTGGCTGGTGACTACTAACGCTTCTACTCCGAAAAGCCAATCCCATTAGCGAAATAATTTTTTGGAACAAGGTTCTGAGGCGCTGAGAATCTAGTGTCAATCTGCTTCAACTGCCAATAGAGCCCATTACCTGGTACGTAATGTTATAAAACATGGTGCGTATTTAGGACTACTATGATCGCCTCTGAGACTGCGAGAGAATCTGCAGTCCATCTCGTTGAAAAACAGAGTATTCGCATGCAATGGGAAATTAATGCTTGTAGTGAAGGTGCGGTATGAATATGGTTTATGGTGTCTGGCGGATTTAATATGAGCAACAGCTCAGAATCATAGCATCATGTTATCCAGACAACAGTACCAAAGTACTAAAGGAAAAGCCCGGATTGCAGTAGTCTGATTTTAATTCTAATAAGCCATGAGGTTACCTGTTAACGAAACGATACGTTCTCACCAGACTATAGATAATTTCAACGCACGTAAAGGATTAGTTTTGAGACGAAATGAACAACATAAACCCTTAATCTTTCTTCCTTTCTTTCAAAGCTCAAACATTTTTCAGTAACATATTCTTTTATTCATAAATGCCTTGCCGTATTTGACAGATAAATTACACTATATAGTCATCATTGAAACTATCAATTCTCTTTCTTATTACGAAAGCAACACGTCAAGTCGTAATGACTCATTGAACTTAACTGAGCACAATGTGTCATTTGCAACTTGACTTCTTACATTGTTAAGAAGAAACAGGACTTTTAGTTCTGCTGATAGCCCTCTTGAGTCGACACCGGTTAACTGCAATTTATATTACTAATGCTATCAAGCCATTTATAAATAAATTGCGTGCTCCAGTTCACAAAATAAAATTTTATTTTTCTACATCAAGTTTCTTTAGATGTGAGAGTAAGTGGAAATCAGAGAAAGTAAATTTTGATAAATACGGTGTATGCACAAAGATGTCTTCGTTAAAAGGCTCCGATTTCCGTTTGCAAAGGTCAATGTAAACAGTTTCAGTGTCTTATGAATGATTATTATTATTATTATTACTATTATTATTATTATTGTATTGTAGTCATTTTTTACGTTCTGATACTTTTCATCCTGATAAGACAAAAGACAGGATTACTTATTATCCGCAAGTAATTTTAATCTTCGAGAAATTAATAGTGCGAATACCCGTTTCCAAAAGTCAGGAAGTTCTGATCGGAAAATTCGGAGTGATGGGCAGTATGTAAAGCCTCCTTACACGATTAAAATATACATCAAACTAAACTATGTTTGTCAAATATTTGGCCGTATACGGCGCTGTTTAACGTGTTTCTGAAATAGTGAGCGTGTCTGACGTATGATATTTTCATTGAAGTCATATAAAACAAGATGGAGAACACGGGGTTGACATTCCGCCACGTATGTTTAGTAGTGAGACTTTCCTACAATTTATCTCACTATTGCGTGAGTCTTCTAACCTATGGAAACTACGATCAACAATAAAAACAAAATAGGATAGGCAGTTACCGAAATGGTAGAGATGTTGAGTCTTTCTTTGTAAAATACTAAGCAGGAAGTGGGGAAATCAATATTCTTCACACAGCATACAAACGGGAATACAGTAAACGAAAAGAAAGTCGGAGATATCTTTTTCTTCGACGTGCAATACATGTGTTCCCACGTTGTATTATTTTAATAAACTATCATTAGGGGAAGAAGTAGAAAAGAATTAGTTTTCACATACTTTTGTCTTCCTTTTCATTATGAGAGGGAAGTAATTCAGATAGTAAAGGTGTGACTGTCCATTTAGAGAAAGTTCAGGTAATCGTCAGGTTCCGAATGTAGTATTTCCTTCAGCAGATGGTTCAAATGGCTCGGAGCACTATGCGACTTAACTTTTGAGGTCATCAGTCACCTAGAACTTAGAACTAATTAAACCTAGCTAACCTAAGGACATCACACACATCCATGCCCGAGGCAGGATTCGAACCTGTGACCGGAGCGGTCACTCGGCTCCAGACTGTAGCGCCTAGGCCCGCACGGCCACTCCGGCCGGCCCTTCAGCAGATCATCATGACTATATTTACCTCTAAATTGCAACCATTTACTGACCCTGCGCCTTATTTTCTTTTACTTTCTTATGAGCATTGCTAGATTGAGTGCTAGAAATGCTTTGTCTGTGTTGGCACCCATTCCCATTAGAGTTAACATACACACCGTGACACGAATAGAGTCTGCTTCAAAAGTTAGGTTAGAAATACTGTTCGTATGTAAAGGGGCTTGTTAAAACGGTTGACAGAAAAGAACGAATTTGCCTTTCTGTCGTGAAAAGACGGACGGACCGTCATACCATTCAAAGTGACGTATCCTCTCACAAAAGCTGTATTGTTCTAACACATAACTGGAATCGTCTTAACCAATTTCCCTTCTCCTAATTTTGTATGACAAATGTACCGCAATCTGTATTCCGCTTTGCCTTATACACCAACCTTTTCAGTCATCTCTCATTTCTGATCATTCAATAATGAAGAAGTAAACTCTTTATAGACCTACAAAAACTTTTGTTGCATCCACCTTGGTACTAAATTATTCAAACCAAGTACACATTGAAACAAAACAGACTCGTCATCGCTACTTTGAAAAGCCACACAAAGGAAACTACTCATCAGACGAATGTGTGACATGACTTATTAGCTACCAGAGTAACGAAAACAACTTTTACCATCATCAGTGTCTTCGTTATGCTAAGGATTATGCCGCAGTGGTAACACAGGTTCCATTCAGATTACCGGAAGTCTGTCGGTTCGGGCTAGCACTTGGCTGGGTGACTGTTATGATCTGTCAGGCGCTGCTGGGAACTGGGGTCCTCTCAGCCTTTGTGTTGCCAATTGAGGAGCTACGTAATTGAGAAGCAGCCCTGATGAAACTAAAATTCTGTCCCATGTCTCCACGTACTGGTATTCTGATATTAAGGAGGCTGTTGAAATACGAATGAGCCAAAATAGCTTTCAATAGCGGATACCATCTGATCTGTGCACGGAAACGAGCGCATGATGCAGAGAAGCAGCAGAGACGTTCCTTCCTAGGTTTACGTTCAAACGGAAGCGGTGGCACCACCGGCGCACACAGTGACACCGTGTGGGACAGCAGTACGTAATCACCGACCATTCATAAGTCGACCAATCAGAAGCCGTCTTCGGCCTGTATAGAGGCTACCACAGCAGTAGTGAAGACCCTCTCTCTGCCCCCCTCTCTTCCCCGAGTCCTTTTGCATTTCCCTCCTCTGCGTTTTCTCATTCCCTCTCGCGTCTGCCCTGCCCCTCTCCCCCCCTTATGAGTCCTCTCCCTCCTTGGTTCCCCCCCCCCCCCTTTCGTTTTTTCCTCTACTCCCTCCATGTTTTTCCCCCTCCTCCAGGTCCCCCCCCCCCCACCACAATCTGCCTTTGGCTTGGGAGTGTCATCTTCGTGCCGCCGTTTTCGTGCAGTGTTTTACAGTGAGTGTTCCATGTTGTGTCTTTTGAGAAGTGTTGCGAACGGCCATCATACTGTCTCTGGGTGTGATTTTTTATCTCTTGCGTACAGAAACCAGACTGTCGCCATGTTTTTTAATTGTTTGTCTACAATGTTACTTGTGTGACTCCTGTGTATTTCATTAACATTGCCAACCCCTTTGCTTTCTGTTTTAAGTTTCCGCACTTTTCCGCCATTTTACACTTTAAGTCACCGTTTTATCTCCTGTTCTTCTTGTTTTTTTTTTCTTCTTCCGTTTTTAAAAAAGTCTGTAGGCTGTAGAGCAGCGTACTAAGCTGCTGCCAGCCTGCCCCCTTCGGAGAGAACTGAAAATCAATAAAGAAAAAAAAAAGCAGTGAAGACAGTCAGCGCCTGACTATGACGATGGAGGTAATCGTCGAAAGCTAGAGATTTTATCCAGAACTGACGCGGCAAGAATACCAAAAATGTTTGATATTTAACTGCCATTGCAAAAAACTTCATTCACAGATTTGTTTCCATAATTATGCTTCCACCAACTCTGCATACATTGTTACAACGTTTTTCCCCTTTAAATGAAAAAAAAAAAAAAGATTTTGTGCACGACATCCCACGTTAACAATGGGGTACGACACTTTTTTTTTAGTTTTCAAAAGGGCGCGTTGCTGTACTGTGGTACTGTGCATACCAGCAATGTTGCAGACATGTACCAGCATACAAAAATAATTGACAAAATAACTTTAATTCTTTGCAGTTAATTATTAAAAATTAATTATTTCCTTTCGATACATCGATTACTGTCGGCAGACCATTCTGATATAACTTAACCGACAATGTGACAACAGTATGAGATTTTCACTCTGCAGCGGAGTGTGCGCTGATATGAAACTTCCCGGCAGGTTAAAACTGTGTGCCTTCAGAGAAAGTACTTTGATAGGTGTCTTTGTAACATTGGATCTTCTCTAGTTGATTAAGAATTGTACCTGTGAAGTTTCTTACTGCCAAGCTACAGTGTCACGCAAAATGGTGCAGAATACTGAGAGACCTAGAAAGTAATTCTTCCCTACGGGCCAATAAAAGAACTCTGCGCACGCTGTGTCCGGGGAGGTGGACGCGCGGTGGTCGGTTTTTAGCAGCGGCGGCAGCGGCAGCGGCAGCTGTACTGGCGATGTCGGCAGTCGCTGCGGTCCCCCGGCCACGCCACAGCCAGAGGTTCCGCGAATTCCGTGGAGCAGGGCCGAGGGCAGAGCAGGCGCGTGCTCGCCCTGATTGCTTCGCCTCCCCTCCAAATTAAACTTTAATCAGTTCGTTCAGATTCGACATCGCCCTCCCTCGTTTCCACCGTCTCTCACTGCTGTTTTCGTTTTCCTCTATTTCCTTCGTTCTCCGCACGTATCGTCGCTTGTCACTCACCAAGCACTCGTGATTTGTGCTTTTCCCCGCCACGTCCCTCCCCGCTGGTCTGCCAGTGAGTGTACGTAAAACTGCAGTACTGATCAGCGAGATGGGGCTAATTGCTGTCTCGCCGCAAATTAAGTCTGTCGTTCTTTTTTGCCTCATTTGCTTTTGTCACACGGTTGAACTATATTTATAACTTCTAGAAACACTTGGTATCTCGATTCAATTATAGGTTAAGCATTTCCAATTAAAGCAGATGCAGGATTAACAATAAACAGTTTTTTCAATACAATCTGGACTGCACCTCCTATAACAAAGTTTTAAAAACGACATTATCGTGCACAAGCCGAGGATGGAAAGTGTTTTCTTGGAATCTGAACTACATTTAATAGCACTATAATTTCGTTACAATATATGGAAAGAAATTATTAAATTCTGATTAAAGCAAGGGTTTCCTTAGGCAGGGTAGAATGTGAAACGGGCTGACTTGGAACAGGAGAGGCACCACAGGACGTTTAATTTCCTCTGTCTATATTTTTACAAATAAATTCATAAAACTTTATCAGCTTGACCAGAAAGAATTCAGGATTCACAATCATACCATACTTATCCGTGTATGAAATTCTAGAATTTTCCAAATCCATTAAAAGCTGTGGTAAGGATTGAGGTAATTAACTATAAAATTTGTTTTTTTTTTCTAAACGTGAAGTTTAAAATAAAACAGCTTATTTTTTTCATGAATTAAATAAATCATATTCATACACGGGGAAGTATGGTTTGCATGCTGTGCTAAATTCATCGAAGAATCTGTCTCACGTATGAAGAAAAGTGTACGTATAGCAACATATGCAGCCAACCGTAAGTGAAAAAGTGATGAAATTTCATAAGTAGAAAAATTAATTTCTTACGGTTTTGAACTTCCAGTGGTATGAGTGTGAATCCTGAATCCTTCCTGGTCATGCTGACAAAGTTTTATGATTTTATTTGTAAAAGTATATACAGTGAACATTAAAAATGTTCTGTGGTGTCTCTCCTGCTCCAAGTGGGCCCGTTTGACGTCCTACCCCCTTTAACATGATCTCCTACCTAATAATCTGGCTTTTCGTATTAGGAAAGTGTGGACGATATTTTCATCCATTCGAACATAGAAGTTTATTTTACGACTCATCAGTCTTCTGACCGGTATGACGAAGCCCGTGTCAAATTCCCCTCCTATCTCTAGTGCCGATCTATTCTTCTCAGAGTAGCACTTGCAACCTATGTCATCAATTATTTGTTGGTTGTATTCCAATCACTGTTTTCTTTTACAGTTTTTATCCTCTGAACCTCCCTCTAATACCATGGAAGTTATTCCCTGATGTCTTAACAGATTTCCTATCATCCTGTCCCTTCTTCTTCTCAGTGTTGTGCATACTCCTTTCGTCTCAGATTCTGAGGAAAACTTCCTCATTCCTTACCTTATCAGTCCTACTCTTCAACATTTTTTCTGTAGAAATACATCTCAAATGTTTCAATTCTCTTCTGTTCTGGTTTTCCCACAGTCCATGCTCCACTACCGTTCATACTGTGCTCCAGACGTACATTTTCCGAAATTTCTTCCTCAAATTAACGCCTAGTTTGAAATTGGTAGACTACACTTTTCAAGGAATGCTGCTTTTTCCAGAGCTAGTTGGCTTTTTATATCCTCCTTGCTCCGTCCGTCATGCGTTATTTTGCTGCATAATTATCAGAATTCCTTAACTTCATTTACTTCCTGACCATTTCTCCTAACCTTAAGTTTCTCGCTGTTTTCATTTCTGCTACTTCTCTTTACGTTCACCTTTCTTCTATTTATCCTCAGTCCACATTTTGTACTCATTAGACTGTTCATACCATTCAGCAGGTCATGTAATTCTTCTTCGCTTTCTTCCAGGATATGAATGTCATAAGCGAATCCCATCATTGATATCCTTTCACACTGAATGTTAATTCCACTTCGTCACTTCTTCGAATTATTGATTGAACTGTAGAGGCGAGAGACAGCATCCCTGTATTAAATCCTTTTTAATACGAGCACTTTGCTCTTGGTTCTCCACTCCTATTATTCCTTGTTGGCATATGTACATGTTGTATATTACCCATCTCTTCCTATAGCTTATCCGTATTTTCTTCAGAATTTCAAATATCTTGCACAATTTGACATTGTCGAACGCTTTTTTCAGGTTGACAGATCCTGTGAATGTGTCTTGATTTTTCTTTAGTCTTGCTGTCATTATCAACCGCAACGTCAAAACTGCCACTCTGGTGCCTTTATCTTTCCTAAAGCCATATTGACCCTCAGTTTCCTTTTCCATTTGTCTGTATATTAATCTTGTTAGAATTTGGATGTATGAACTGTTAAGCTGACTTTGCGATAATTCTCGCTGTTTATGTCAAGTTTTAAAATTATGTGGATGATATTTTTCCGAAAGTCAGATACTATATCGCCAGGCTCATACAATCTACAAACGAAGTTTTATTGCCACTTCCGCTCCCCTCCCCCCCCCCCCCGACCCCTGGCCCCCCTCGCCCCCCTGCCCCCCCCCTGCCTTCCCCCCCACCCCCCACCAGAATTTCAGAATTTTTGATGTAGGTGTTTTAAATCTCTTCTAAATTCTGGTTCTAATACTGGTAGCCCCTGTCTCTTCTGTATTGACGCCTCTTTTTCTTCTACCACGTCAGACAAGTCTTTCCCCTCGTACAGGTCTTTCTGCCTATTCGCTCCCCCCTTTGCATTTAACACTGGAATTACCATTGCAGTCTTAATGCTATCACCCTTGCTCTTAATTTCACCGAATGTTGTTTTGACTTTTCGGTAGGCTGAATCAGTCCTTCCGACAGTTATTTCTATTCCGAATTCTTCACATTTTTCATGTTGCCACTTCCCCTTAGGTTCCTTCTCCTGACACATCCCATATACAGTATTTCATTCCTAAGCGACTTGTATTTCTGTATTCCTGAATTTATTTGATCATTTTTGTACATCCTTTTTTCATCGATCAAGTGAAGTATTTCTTTTTAACGCTTTGCTTCTTTACAGTTATTGAACCGTAGTTGTGTCCGGCTCACCGAAAAGAGCGCCAGGCAGAGTGCTTTCGCTTCGTGTCTAGTGTTGTATGAGGTGGCGCTTTCGGTGGGCAGTGGAGCAAGTGTACGGTCGCGTGACGATCGAGGAGTCCGTACTGGGCTGTGACCGTTTAGTTGTTGGGGGTCGTCAACTGCTCGCCACGTGATTTGGCCGACCTCTTGCTGTCAGGGGCTGAGTCTGCCTTACCCGCATGTACGTGGCGTATGAAGCTTAGAAGCCGTGGTGCAGAAGATCAGCGCGTGGGACCGTATGTCTTCTTATCGGCCGTCGAAACCACTGGCAGCGGTTGGCTCTGACGAGCATAAGGAAGTGCAACGTGTTTCCGGCGCTGTGGGGGAGTGTGAGAAGTTGAGTACTGTTTTTATTTTATGTAACAGAGTATATACACTACTGGCCATTAAAATTGCTACACCACGAAGATGACGTGCTACAGACGCGAAATTTAACCGACAGGAAGAAGATGCTGTGATATGCAAGTGATTAGCTTTTCAGAGCATTCACACAAGGTTGGCGCCGGTGGCGACACCTACAACGTGCTGACATGAGGGGAGTTTCCAACCGATTTCTCATACACAAACGTTGTTGTGATGCCTCGTATAAGGAGGAGGTATGCGTACCATCACGTTTGCGACTTTGGTAAAGGTCGGATTGTAGCCTATCGCAATTGCGGTTTATCGTACAGCGACATTGCTGCTCCCGTTGGTCGAGATCCAATGACTGTTAGCAGAATATGGATTTGGTGGGTTCAGGAGAGTAATACGGAACGCCGTGCTGCATCTCAACTGCCTCGTATCACTAGCAGTCGAGATGACAGGCATCTTATCCGCATCGCTGTAACGGATCGTGCAGCCACGTCTCGATCCCTGAGTCAACAGATGGGGAAGTTTGCAAGACAACTGCACGAACACTTCGACGCCGTTTTCAGCAGCATGGACTATCAGCTCGGAGACCGTGGCTGCGGTTACCCTTGACGCTGCATCACAGACAGGAGCGTCTGTGATGGTGTACTCAACGACGAACCTGGGTGCACGAATGGCAAAACGTCATTTTTTTGGATGAATCCAAGATCTGTTTACACCATCATGATGATCGCATCCGTGTTTGGCGACATCGCGGTGAACGCACTTGAAAGCTTGTATTCGCAATCGCCATACTGGCGTATCACCTGGCGTCATGGAATGGTGTGCCATTGGTTACACGTCTCGGTCATCTCTTGTTCGCAGTGATGGCACTTTGAACAGTGGACGTTACATTTCAGATGTGTTACGACCTGTAGCTCTACCTTTCATTATATCCCTGTGAAACCCTACATTTCAGCAGGATAATGCACGACCGCACATTGCAGGTCCTGTACGGGCCTTTCTGGATACAGAAAATGTTCGACTGCTGCCCTGAGCAGCATATTCTCCAGATCTCTCACCAACTGAAAACGTCTGGTCAATGGTGGCCGAGCAACTGGCTCTTCACAATACGCCAGTCACTACTCTTGATGAACTGAGGTATCATGTTGAAGCTGCATGGGCAGCTGTACCTGTACACGCCATCCAAGCTGTGTTTGACTCAATGCCCAGGCGTATAAAGGCCGTTATTACGGTCAGAGGTGGTTGTTCTGGGCACTGATTTCTCAGGATCTATCCACCCAAATTGCGTGAAAATGTAATAACATGTCAGTTCTAGTATAATATATTTGTCCAATGAATACCCGTTTATCATCTGCATTTCTTCTTGGTGTAGCAATTTTAATGGCCATTCAGGTTCTAGTGAAGTTTATGAGTTTCTTCACCAGTGGTTTGTTGGGGTCTTCCTACCACAGTTTTCGTGTGCCTGTCCACGGGAATGTGGTAATTGCTTCTTGGTCGGGCCGTTTCATTCACACCTTGATTGGGTGATTTAGGGTCGGTGTTATGTGTGTGTCTGTGGTTCAGAGTCTGTACAGGCACCGCCCTTGTTACATCTTCTGATTTTGGGTAACTCGGGAAGATGGTGGCTTGTAATGCAATTTTTGGGTCTGATCTGCTGTGGCCCTGTAGTCCACCAATAACTATTCCGACTATTGTGATGTGGGCCCCTTTAGACGAGTCACTCCCTTACCGAGCTAAGGGAAACTTTTTTTGGGAACTGCCTTTAATGCGAAGGTTTGTGTGCTGGCTTATTCACATTTATCTTGTAGCAACTGATAGGTGTAATATAAGTTATTTAATTGGCGAGGGACAACTATTTTAACTTCAGTACAAACTAGCTACTTAAAGTTTTTTCTTTTAAGGAACTGTTCAAGTTCAAAATATTATTATTGGGAAGTTGTTAACGTCATACCTGGCAATCTCCTTTTCATAAAGAAAATTTGCCAGCTGTTCGAAATCGTTTTTTTACAAAATGCCAGACTTAAATATTTATTGTTGAGAAAGCCTTTTAAAATTAAAAGATAACCTTAGCAGCGTGAGTTGTTTCAACAACACCTCCTGGCCCCTACTTCCACGATAATGTTTTTGGAATAACATGTGTAGTTGAGTTGTTGTTTGTGAACCGCCCTAATTGACGGTTCAGTTATGTTTTTGTGCCTATGTTTTTCCTTCCAGCTTCTGTGACTGTCCTTTTTAGATATGTCCACTACTCTTCAACTGTAGACCCTCAGAGCTATTCATTATCGCAGTATCTATAGCCTTGGAGACAGACAAGAGTATCTCTTCATTCCTTAGTACTTCCGTAGCCAAGTTCTTTATGCACTGATTCTTCCTGACTAATCTCTTGAACTCCAGCGTACTCCTCAGTACTGCTACATAGTGATTTGAGTCTGTATCTGCTCCTGGGTACTCCTTACAATTCATCTGATTTAGGAATCTATGGCTTATCATGATGTAATATAACTGAAATCTTCCCATGTCACCCTGCCTTTTCCAAGCATACCTCCTCCTCTTGAGTTTCTAGAGCAGAGTATTCACTATTACTTTCAGAAATTTACTGGTGAACTCAATTAGTGTTTCGCCTGTCTCATTTCTCCTACCGACACCATATTCTCCCGTTACACTTTCTTCCACTCCTGCCCCTAAAACCGCACTGCTGTCTTCCATGGTTATTAAATCTACCTTTACGTACTGAATTCTCTATTCAGTAGCTTAATGTACTACCTGTATATCTTCACCTTCAGCTTGCGACCGCGGCATTTATACCTGAATTGTCGCCGTCAGTGTTGGTTTGCTGGCGGTTCTGATGAGTACAATTCTATCACTGAACTGATTACAGTAACTCACTCACTGCCCTACATTCCTATTCGTAACGAATACTACTCCCGTTATATATTTTTCTGCCTCTGTAGTTATTACCCTACACTCATCTGGCCATAAATCCTTGTCTTCTTTCCATTTCACTTCACTGACACCCACTATATCTTGGTTGAGCCCTTGCATTTCCCTTTTCAGATTTTATTACTTCCCTATCTCATTCAAACTTCTGACGTTCCACGCCCCGTCTCGTAGATCGTTATCTTTTCTCATGGTCACTTACCCACTGGCAGTCCCATTACGGAGATTTGAATGGAGGACTATTCCGGAATCTTTGGGCAATGGAGAAATCATTATAAAACTTTTTCAAATACAGGCCATATGTCCCGAGGACACAACTTACGTGTCTTCAATGCAGTGGTTTCCGTTGCCTTCTGCGTCATCATGCCGTTGATTATTGCTGATTCTTCCGCCTATAGGGGCAGTTTCCCACCCCAAGGACAAAAGAGTGCCCTGAACCTCCGTCTGCTCCTCCGCCTTCTGTGACAAGGACGTTGGTAGCATGAGGGTGCATTATTATGGCGGAGGTCATCGGCTGCCAATGTTTTATTCTAAATTTAAGCGGTGGCGGGGTTCGAACGGTGGAGCGACGACGTTTGATTAATATGCAACGACGCTACCACTTTTTTCCATAAAAAATTAAAAGCATTTCTTGAAAACGTACATAAATATACTTTTTCAACATCAGTTTTTTTCAGTTCGTGTATCATACAAATATTTTGATTTTCTTTCTTTTTTTGTTGTTTGTTTAGATCACATAGGACACTCTCCAGGTGACAGATAATAATGTGTGATTAGCATCAATAACAAACAAAACATAAAGGGAATTAATGAAAACGCCCTCTTGGCAGAGCAAACAAAATGGCATCCGTGCCCCGCCAACGTGTGGGTAGACGCACTCTGAATCCTAAGCCAGTCAGGTTTGATCGAGGTACGCCTTCGCGAGGAATATTTCATTTTGCTGGCACATTGGGCCAAGTTCTGGTATTACACACACTGAAATCACCTTCTCATACCTGGGACGACCCAGCTGCAGCGGTAATCGAAGAAGATACTACCAAAAAATTTGGCATAGTATAAAGGTATCGCGGATGGTGCACAAGAAAAGTAAAGCGATCTTGCAGGAACGTCCAGATATCAAGAACGGTCTTGTCGCCTTCATGGAACAAATAAGAGATCGAAAGACATTTTATCCAGATCACAGCTTTGGTCTTCGTACGTGGGAAATAAGGCTTATCTGGGAACAGAAGAGATTTCGGGGTAATGAAATGGGGAGCCGTATGTAGTATAAGCTGTGTGTGTTCTTTGAAAGTCAGGTCTGGAAGCTGGAGAAATCGTAAAATCCTAAGATCAGATGATGACGGCTTTAGTTTCGCCGAAACCGGTAATCATGGAATAAAAAGAATTCCTGCGATCTTGGCTACCAGTTTATTGTTTTACAAATCTGGAGAGACTGAATAAAAGTTCCTAACATTCTTTCTATGTCGTCTTCTAAAGTTGTGTCCCCAGCGCAGGAGACAGCTCGTCGGTCGTGGAATCTTCTTCGGCGGTGGCTGCTGTGCCGTCATCTGGAGCCTGTGACTGTGCTTTTAATGGGATGTCATTTGCCCAGGTTAGTCTCCGTATCTACAGAGGGCAAGATCTGTAGAACTGACAATGATGATAGGTGACACTTCTCTTTAATGTATCATGTCTTCTTATTATTTAAATAATCGCGCATTTTACGCTGTGTTTTACAACACTCAACATAGCTTTCTTGATTGTGCGGAAAGTTTTCAGACAACTCCGGTACAGAGTACAATATGTCGGTTCCTCCTGAACGACCGAAACATAGTTACACGTCCATCCCTCTAAACCGGCCGAAACAGTCTCACTAGCGCAGCCGAAGTACGTCGTCTCTCAGGCGCGCCAAAGCGACCCGAATGTATCCAAAGCACTTCGGTTGTAATATCGTTACTCTTGCGTCCTTCAAACCTAGTGAAATTTAATAAACAAAAACGATAAACTTGTAGGCTAAACAGGATAGATAGTCATGCTGATAACTGGGATAAATACAATGAAAAGTATATAAGTAATTAACAAGAGAAGTTAGGAGTTATGTCGACCAATTACAAGAAGGTTCAGTGCAATTGGCGGACTCTCCCACGGGACTGGTGCATACTGTACCATCTGTCGCTTTTACTTCACTTTTGTATCACATGCTACCTCACATGTATCAGGCATTATCAAGGTGAACTTCTAGAAGACTAAAATACTGGCGGCCACAGCCAGGAATATCACAGTAGAAGAAAGGCAAGCACGTTCTCAATCAGCTGCCACACCTCTGCAGAAGATCCCCACATCAGTCGATGTTCCTTCGTATCAAGCGTATGACAACGAAAGCACAAACGGTTAATCTATCATTTTTATGGCATGTAGACGAAGTTGTCATGTATTTTCCATTAACGACCAGATACCAGGTAACAAAAGCGCTCGTGTCGGGGAGGACATGGTGCACACAACGCCAAACCACAGGCCATGCGATCGTAGGATATCGGCTTTCCACATTCCGAGTATGAGATCTGATCATTAGGCGGTAAAAATCAGGTGCCGTGTGGTTCCTAGTACTAGGCAGGACGGCATGGACATAACTGTATTCGATGAAAAAGGTCGTGACATGTGAGAGAGAGGAAGAAATATGGACTGAAATATGGGCTGCTGCAATGGGTGCCACTTGGCAATGAAGGGCCAGTTCGTCAATCAGGCTGCCAGGTAATCCGGTTCGGCGGCAGGTCCACCACTTAACCAGCATACTTACATAAAGGACAGCTGCTCTCCCTTGGTCGTTGACAAGGCCGAGGCCGCGATCTCGAGGGGGAAGTGTCAGCCTGTCGTAGCGGACTTTGAAGATAAGACCCGCGCTTACAAAGTAGCCGAACGCCGCCTGCAGTCTGCGTGTCATTGCCTCTGGCATCGGTAGAATCTTTTCTAAATGGGGTAGTCGCGAGACAGATGGGTGCTAACAAAATCCACCCGTTGTAACATGTCCATTGCTCTCAGGAGGTTGCCACGAACTTTCATGCGGATAGCTCGAAGCAGGCGTTTATAGTTAAACTCGAACGAGCGCTGTATATCAAGCGTGAAGATTATCCCCAAACATTTGAGCTTGTCCACTAATGGCAAGGGACCCACACTCTCTGCTACCGACGAACATAGCACTAGATTTCGTCAGGTTCACACGGCTGCCCGCAGCATTTCCGTACTGGGTGGTCCATGTCAGTGCCTCTCACACTCCATCCTCCGATAGAACCAAGAACACCAAATCATCGCCGGCCGTTGTGGTCGAGCGGTTCTAGGTGCTTCAGTCTGGACCCGCACGACCGCTACGGTCGCAGGTTCGAATCCTGCCTCGGGCATGGATGTGTGTGATGTCCTTAGGTTAGTTAGGTTTAAGTAGATCTAAGTTCTAGGGGACTCATGACCTCAGAAGTTAAGTCCCATAGTGCTCAAGAGCCATCTGAACCACGTCATCTGTATAGGCGCTGCAGATGAAAGTATACCCCCTCATAGTTATCCAAGTCAACCGGCTCCTCAAACCGTGTAACAGTGGCTCAAGGGCGATGGCGAAAAGAAGCATCAACAGCGGACGTACTTGACAGACCGAACGAATGATACGAATAGCGCCCGCCTCACGGCCATTAACCAGCACTCGCGACGTGTACCTCGGAGGAGCCGCAAGACGATCTGTATAAATCTGTTTGGGAAGCCCATCCGTCGGAGTACGTTACTTAGAGTCATGACAAACTCTATCAAAGGCGTGGTCGAAGTTCACTAAGATACCGCGAATGCGTCAGGTCGTGGGTCAGGGACCCTAGACCATGGGTGCGTAACTGCTTATTTTTACAATACGATAATTCAGTACTTCAAGAGACAATCTCGGGAAAAGAATCCATACATACTTAACAATTTAACATTGGTCATCCTTCTTTCTGAGCTCTTATAGCGTTGAATGTAACCAAAGAATATACACAAGTTGATATACTATTTTCGTTAAGTAAGTGAACGGCTATTTAAGTATTTTGTACTGAGTATGCCCAGGTGCTAGTAGTGTACAATTTGAAACTAAGTCTTTAATTTTTTTGTTAAACACTGACATGCAGAATTTTCCCTGATAAAGACAACTCAAACTTAACCTATTCATTGATTACCCACAATATACAGGCCAAACGCAATATATGACTTAAAATAATTAACACAAAAGAATGGCCCTCAATTGCAGGAAATCCTAACAATAATACAAACCCAAAAAATATGAAATTAAAGAAATATGAAACCACCTCCAACTCTGTTAATTGCCTAAACTCATTTCAATCACATATCCCGAGATTGGAAATCCCATTCTTTTTCATAAGTCAATTACCTCACATAAAATCTTCATAACACGAACTACAGCAACTACAGGAAGTAGCAACAACAGCCAGCTAAATAAAAAGATTCTAACTACTATAGACTCTTACTACCAGCAACCATATGGTTAGCAAAAGCAAAATTTTGAGGAAGAGCAAGCAATCTAATTTAGATAATTTTACCTAATTCATGTGACATCCTGTTCCAAAAAATTATATGGTTGTCAATAATTCCACTACCTAAACTTTATTAACCATACATCCATTATCATACCTTTCCTTGCATATTTTCTTATAAGAAATTTCATCTCACTTTACTCTTCGTGTCCTGCCAACACAGATTTCCTGTCAGAAGGTCACAGTTCGTAGTAATAGATGGAAAGACATCGAGTAAAAACAGAAGTAATATCCGGCGTTCCCCAAGAAAGTGTTACAGGTCCTCTATTGTTCCTGATCTATATTAACGACATGAGAGGCAATTTGAGTAGCCGTCTTAAACTACTTGGAGATGATGCTGTCATTTACCATCTTGTAAAGTCATCAGATGGCCAAAACGAATTGCAAAATGATTTAGATAAGATATCTGTATTGCGTGAAAAGTGGCCCTGAATAAAGAAAAGTGTTAAGTTGTTAGCATGAGATCTAAAAGAAATTCGATCACACGATATGTAACACAAATCTTCAGGCTGTAAATTCAAATAAATACTTACTGGCTACAATTACAAACAACGAAACTGGAACGATCAGGTAGATGATGTTGTGGGTAGAGCAAACGAAAGACTGCGATTCATTGGCAGAACACTTAAAAGGTGCAGCAGTCTACTAAAGAAGATGCTTACACCACACTTGTCCGCCTTATTCTGGAGTATTGCTTTGCGGTGTGGGATCCGTGTCAGGTGGGGCTGACGGATGACACCGATAAAAAGAAGGACAGCTCATTTTGTACTATCACTAAATAGGGGAGATAGTGCCACTGACATGATACATGATTTGGAGTGCAGTCATTAAAACAAAGAGGTTTTCCGTTGCGACGGGATCTTCACATGAAATTTCAAACACCAATTTTCTCCTCCGATTGCGAAAACATTCTGTTGGCATTCACCTACATAGGGGGAAATAATCATCACGATAAAATAATAGAAATCAATGCTCACGCAGAGAAATTTAAGTGCTCGTTTTTCCCGCGCGCCGTTCGAGACTGGAGCGGTAGAGAGTGAGCTTGAAGGTGGTTCATTGAATCCTCTGGCAGACACTTTATTGTGAATAGCAGAGTAATCACGTAGACGTAGATGTAAACTTAGAGCAAGTGATACGATACGTATGGACAGCAATGTTGCTGCGACCAAACGCATCCATTTGAGACACTATAGGAGTAGATACTAAGGCAATTTGTGTCATACAAACTCAGAGTGAAACAATGGCAATGGACCCCTTCAACTATAACTTCCGGGCTGAGAGGCCGTGGTCGATGTATATAACTGCTTCCTAATGTCTCGTCTCAAACTGCGGGCGACGTCTTCTGAGATACAATGGCTACTGCCACTGAGGCTTGAAGGGGCTCTCGCATTTATAGAGCGTATATATGATGTCGACTGTGTGACTACCTCTGAACGGCGTCATCATTCTCAATTACAAATTATCCGTTGTTATTCTGTTGGCGCGAAGTTACATCCATGTTTTATCTAATTACAAACGAATTTCAATTGAATCTCCGTATAAGAGTTCATCAGTATGCAATATCCTTGCTAAAACGCTTGTCTCACCGAATTTTATTTTGTGGTTCCCAACCCGAAACACACATCTCCTACAACCACCGATTTTTCGATGTGCCTTAGAGAAGAGTTTCTTTTGTGTTTGGTTATGCAGATTTAGACACTTCGCTTTGTGGTTCCAAAATCCACTTGCCCATAACTGCACTAAGGCTGCGTTCACACTGCCGGCCGGGCCGAGCCGGGCTGACGCGTACTGGCTCGGCTCGTGCCTAGCCAGCTTAGGCCGACGAGTAGTGCATTCACATTGCGCGCCGCGCCGAGCCGGGACGGCGAAATGGGGGAAAATCCACTTCTCCGATTTTCATGTTTTAAAAATTCTTAGCGGTATATAAGACTTCGCCACATCGTTTTATGAACTTATTTTTTCCTTAAAAGCGTTACTTACGTCGTGAGAAAAGAAAAAGTCTACTTTTCGTTTCGCGTGATTTCTTAGTTTCGTAACGCTTCCCAACCGATTTTGAAGAAAGTATGCGGCTAAAGAATCTGATTTTTGTACACGTGGTAGTGCAACATCTTAGCTTCGTATTGAATTATTTATCTTTCCATATTTCTTAACAGTCATTGTGAAATGATGCTATTTGTCAACGTTGTGCACTTGATTTACAAATCTTGTAGTGAAAAAGTTATATAGCGGTTAGCTTACTGTTAGATCCGTTTTAGACCATACATTGTTGGGAATGAAATGTAGCTAAAAGTACCAAAAAGTTTTAGAAATGATAATGATACTGATATCTGTCTCTGGTCTCAAGTAATGCGAGCTATTCAGTGGCGTCAGTGCCGCGTCCGCAAGCCATGGAGTTCGCGCGGTTACAGCTTGGTTTAGTGTGGTCATATAACGCATGACAGAAAAGAACTAATTACTAGTGATCAGCGCAGACCTAGTGCCGGCCCCTCGTATTATTTTAATGGTCTCATTGTCTAGATAAGTCCAAATGTATAAGAATTTTTCCCTCGGCTACTGGACAATCATCTGCTATGCTTTTATAATTTTCCACACGTTGCATCACAAAAGACAAACAATTATTTGTCATCAACATCCTACAATTAGTATGATGTACATTTCGTATTTCGAACTAAAAGATAACTGAAGCGCAATTCTGTAGTCTCGTTGTCTACTTTGACAGAAAAAATAATGGAGAGTTAATGAAACTACTGTAGATCGGCACAGATGTGCGTTTCATTGTTCTTCATTGTTTTTCTTTTCTTCCTTGGCGGGCTGGGCTGCGCTGCACTGTCAAGGTAATCCCCACTCTTTGGCTAAATGGCTGACGGGAGGCCAAATAAATAAATAAAAAGATCTCCACCCTTCGACAGCTGACAAGCTAGTCAGTAGAAAACGCAGCTGCAGTCAACAGTTGCTCGCCTTTAGCTAGTCTGTGCTGTCGTGTAGAACAATGTCTTCATTCTTTTATTGGTATTGTTTTGACTCTGCAGTAACTCGTCGAGTTTTGAAGTACAGAAGAACTAGGAGGTTATGGATTCATCCTATGAATAGCGACAGACATTTAGGAGAGTTTTTTTCTTTATATGAAGAACTTAAAAACTATCCTGAAAAATTTTATTCAAATTACAGAGTGAATCATAATACATTTCAGTATGTGCTGCAGAACATTCAAGACAAAATTTCTAAACAGAACACAAATTTTCGCAGAAGTATAACAGCAGAAGAAAAATTGTGTATAACGATAAGGTAAGATTCGTTAGTACACACTTTCTGGTTTGCAGTAGAACTTTGTATATCATTCACTACCTCCAGTTAATTGTAGTCATGCTTTTGTATTTTAAATTTCACAAACGCTAACCTCTGAGGGGAAGAGAGTTTATGGGACTCCTGAGAATCATTAGGAAGTAATTAGCTTCGTCATTTTGGCTAATGTCTTGCTGTGCCTTCAACGAAGAATCGCAGAAATACTCCTTCAGAATTTTCCAACTTTTTTCTTCTTTTTTCTTCATGATGCAGCGCTTGGCAGTGGTGATGGTTTATCATGTGGAGCCACTGATGACCTCACAGAATTCTTTTCATTACCTTGTAAGATAGACAGATTGATAGGCGAACAGTTTTGAGATAATGCCCTTTGACTTAGCGGTTCTATTTCCACTGATAAGGAACTGCCACAGCATGACTTTACAATGCATTATCATCTGGTAGGGATACATTTCCGTCCCTCAGTGACACTCATATCTGTCTCCGTTTACAAGTAAATGCGAACTATTCAGTGGCGGCAATGCCGCGATCGCTGGCAAGCTATTGTTGTAAATGCATGTAAATACGGTAGATTAAATAAATGAAATAAAAGTAATTTCTCTTGTATCATCATAATAAACGTAATTTTTCCTCATTGATTGTGAAATGTGAGGTAACATCTTAAAATAAAAGACGTGTGCAGTCACACTTGTGAAGAAAGTAGAAGGGAGACGTGTGATCCGTGTACTGCAGAAGCTGTAGTGCTGCTCCACAGGCTCGCGCCTGCGGTGGGCTCGCGCCGGCAATATTAAACACTCGGAATGTCGTCGGCTCGGCTCCGGGAGGCTCACGCCGTGTCGGCGCGGCCCGGCCGCCTGTGTGAACACCGCAATTCAAAACCATGTGTTTGATATCGAAGCGGGCGGTGGCCCAGCCAGGCTCGGCTCGGCCCGGCCGGCAGTGTGAACGCAGCCTTAAGTTTACATACCCCAGGTGTTGCTAGGGGGTGCCGTGCACCTTTAGCCGTTCTTAAATAATCATTAATCTTCTTGGTGGCTCTAAAGCTCGTTTTGAGCTCATACTTGTCCAAAACTTTCGCGACGTGTTACATAATTTTATTAATGAATGAGAGAAAAATATTTCCAGGAAGTTGTTTTATACACTGAAGTGCTCTGGCTCTGAGCATTATGCGACTTAACTTCTGAGGTCATCAGTCGCCTAGAACTTAGAACTAATTAAACCTAACTAACCTAAGAACATCACACACATCCATACCCGAGGCAGGATTCGAACCTGCGACCGTAGCGGTGGCTCGGTTCCAGACTGTAGCGCCTAGAACCGCACGGCCACTCCGGCCGGCCACTGAAGAGCCAAAGAAACTCGGATAGATATGAGTAATCAAATACAGAGATATTTAACAGGTAGAATACGGAGCAGCGGTCGGAAACGCCTGTGTAAGACAACAAGTGTCTAGCACAGTTCTTAAATTGGTTACTGCCGCTACAATGACAGGTTGTCAAGATTTAAGTGAGTGTAAACATGGTGTTATAGTTGGCTCACTAGCTATGGGATACTTTACCGTGAATATCAGGAATCCGGTAAAACATCAAAACTCCGCTATCGCTGTAGCTATAGATTTCAATGCTGGGCCATCAAAAAGTAACAGTGCGCAAACCATTCAACGAAATGTTGTGTACATAGTTCCGCGTAGTCAGTGCGTACACAACTTTCCCACTAGAGCGCGCCCCGCTAAGCACAACAGCACAGGCGCAGCGCTCGTCCGTTTCCGCACTACGAGATGGTGCTGCCTTAGAGACGGACCAAATTCTGCTTCCGTCGATCCACGTATTAATATGTAACGCAGCCAATGAGATTGCTGCTAACGTAGAACCTTTTCTCCTTGCGGATCACACTCGCGCAGTGATACCTGAACGAGCGAGGTATTATAACGAGTGTACAGACCTCCGATTAGTCAGTTTGCATTAGTCTGTACCAGTCTGCATTTGTCTGCGTTAGTCTGTTCCAGTCTGCATTTGTCTGTACCAGTCTATAGTCAAGTTTCAGTCTGCGCCTAATAAGATTACCGTATTCCTGTTCATAGCCATGAAGATAAATGAATAGACACTTTATCAAGTATCAGAGATATGTGAGAATAAGATTAACGTACCAAGACCAAAGGAACTTCAGATTGTCAATTGCAAAAAGCACCCAGAATCAAGTTATGTAATGTCTATGCCTTTTATAACTTTAATAAATGTGTGTAAAAATTAATAAAGTTCGGTTTAAAGTTGGTCACCGTCAGTCTGGTACCCTAAGCGTGCAAGTGGCATTTCTATCGTCTGACCTAACGGCAGAAGATAAACACGCCGCAATAAAACCCCGAGACATATTGCTGACACTCGCCTACTTCGTTAGAGCGACATGTCAAATAATCTGATAGTGTGTATACCGAAGGTCTTGCAGTACGCACACCACATGAAACATCATCGATATGGGCTTACGGAGCCGAAGGCCACGCGTGTGCCTTGATTATTGCACGACACAAAGCTTTACGCCTCTCATGGGCCTGTAAACACGGGCATTGGACTGTTGATGTCTGGAAACGTGTTGCCTGGTCGGGCTACTCTCGTTGCAAAATGGAGCACTATGGGACTTAACATCTATGGTCATCAGTCCCCTAGAACTTAGAACTACTTTTTTTTTTCACGCTACCGCTTTTTTTTATTTTTTTTTTATTTTTTACGCTACCCCTTTTTTTCAGTAAACAAAAATGAGTCTCCTTCGTTTTGTTGGCGAAGAAGCAAACTTTTGGAAATGGGTCTCCTTCGTCTTGTTGGCGAAGAAGCAATCCTTTGGAACAAAAAAAAATTTTTTTTTAAAGCCAAAATCAAATTTCTTTTTCCTTTAAGAACAAACTATGAGGAAGAAATAAGGAAAAGCTTTTTAAGTCGTCATGCGACTTGTAGTTAAAGTCTAGTTCTTACAGGAGCTCCTGAAGTGTATCCGCCTACAGCATGCCAGCTCGTCCAAACGTGTCTTCTCATGGCGTAGGCGTGAGTTCTGGGTAGCAGATCTAATCAGTTCGGTTCGTTTTATACAGTTTTCAGCTTCTCAGGGCTTGGACGTTCCAGCTACTAGGTGGGTCATCGAAAGTGCTCCGTAAGAAATTAGAAAAATATTGTTTATAACGTGGGTTGCGTATCAGGACGCAGTGACGTTCGTTGAGATAAGTCCAATATCCTATCGTAGACTTGTCGCCTGAAGTAAAAAGATAGCGGATCGTGTGGCCACAGATCCAATTCACAGAGCTAGTTTTGGCGGAGGGGTAGAAAGTCTTATCGGGGTACAAAAGCATGTGGACGTCGATCTGAGCCGGTGTCTGGCGAGTAAGAAACGCCAAAATTCGCCGCGCAAGTGTCCAGACGTCTAGCGCTGTGCCACAGTGGAACCGGTGGACATCCGTGTCATCCACGCCACAGTGGGTGCAGAGGGATGAATCGGCGAGATGGATGCGGTGCAGACGATCTCGGTTAACTTGTTTGCCATTCACGGTGATGTACCACGCTGATTGAACGTCGGATTCGAGAAAACGCGCATGGATCGCCTTCCATATGTGTCGCCACACGTACTGTGGATACTTACGTTCGATGGGGTTGGACGGGCGGCACTGTTGTAACAATTCGGAGACTGTTTTCGTGAGGTACAAACGTGGAAGTGGTAAGGACCGGTAGATATAACTGAACTCCAGGAAAAATCGTTGGATGTAAAAAAAGGGGGCTGGAATGGTCGATATCAGTACTGGGGCGGACAAGGAGGCCGGTGCAAAGTTGTGAAGCAGGAGGCTAGTAAGGCTCTGCGGGCAACGATGACAAAGTTTGAGTTGGGAGCTGACGTATAGTGCCTTGACACGAGTCGGCACGTGGATGAGTCCCACCCCGCCACGATCTCGTGGCAGTGCAAGGGATTCATACTGCACCTTGAATAACATCCCCGAGCTGACGAAGGAGCCGAAAGCCATCAACAGTCGTCGCGCCAGAAGATTTGGGACTGGGAGTACTTGAGCCACGTGTGGTATACGGGAAGCATGATACATGTTCACGTATTGCGCGCGTTGGATAACGTCGAGAGCTCGTAGCCGGTGATCTGCGAGATTTGCTCTGATTGTCTGTAGCAAGCGTCTACCATTGATAGCCGCTGAGCGGCGCTGGTCTGCTGTGAAATCAAGTCCAAGACACCGTATGGTGGCGGCGACACTAAGGGGGGCAGCGCATCTCTCCGGCAAGCCCTCACCAATGAGCAGGACCTTGGATTTTGACACGTTGAGGCAGCTCCCCGACGCTTCGCCGTAAGTCGCCACCCATGTCAGTGCTGCTCGTACTTCATCTTCACTGCGCAGATATAGTACTATGTCGTCTGCGTAGGCTGTACAACAAAAACGGTGGCCTTGCACAGCCATGCCTGCCAAACGTTGGCGCATGCCCTGGAGCAGGGGTTCCAAGGCGAAAGCATACAAAATCGTGGAAAGAGGGCATCCTTGCCGTACAGATCGTGCGATGACCAGGGACGGTGTAAGACGACCATTGTACATGATTTTAGAGGTTGCACTACTCAACAGGCGCATAACCACTGTTACAAAACCGCCAGGAAAACCCATACGCTGAAGAACTGTCCGTAAATAGAAGTGGTCAACACGGTCGAAAGCCTGGCTAAAGTCCAGTGAAGCCAAGGCGCCAGGGAGACGCTGATGATGCGCTAATGCTATCATGTCTCTGTAACGGCAAAGGGCCGTACGGATGTTGTTGTCGCCTCCTAGGGAAGTCTGGTCGCAGGATGTGACGTAACGTGCGACCTTCTTGAGTCGCGATGCCAGTAGCCGTGTGAATATTTTCATGTCGCTGTTGAGCAAAGTAATTGGTCGATAGTCCTGGACCCTCGATAACCCGCGCGGTTTATGTATGGGGATAATAATTCCTTCTAGAAAGGCGCTCGGGACCACTGTCCTCGGTGACATCAGCTCTTGTGCGATTGCCGTCCACGTGGAAGCCAACAAATACTGAAAACTTTTATAAAATTCGATGGGTATACCGTCAGGTCCAGGAGACCTGTTATCGGAACCCGCCTTGATAGCACCTACAACTTCATCTGTGGTTACGTCGTCTTGGAGGTCATGCACAGCATCCTCCGGAAGAGTGTTCGTAGTGAGCTGAGCGACTTCTGTGATCAGTGCTGCAGAATGCGGTACGGCTGCGTATAGCCCGGCAAAATGAGCATGGAGAGCACGACCGATGCTTTGTTGGGTGTCGTGCCGGCGCCCTTCCACATCAGTGAGGACTTGGATCAGAGCTCGTCGTCGTCGTTGTCTTTCCTGAAGGAGGTGGTACATCGACGGACGTTCTTGAGGGATTCGATTAGAAGCTCGAGAACGGACTACAGTGCCTTCCAAGTTACGCCGCATGATCAAGGAGATCTGCGCCTTCGTGCGATGGACCATCGACTGCCGGGCTGGGGAGAAAGGCATCGTCGCACAGTCACGTAGAATGGTGTAGTAGAAGTGCAGGGTATTAGTTTGCCACGCCTTTAATTCCTTCCCAAAACTCATCAGAGTCTTCCTGAGGGTCGGCTTTGCACAGGAGAGCCACCTTGATAAGGTGGAGTCATAGGCTTCTCGACGATGGTGGCAGCGTGCCCACGCTTCTTCGACCATACGGCGACAGTCTGAGGAGGTCAGGTGAGCGACATTGAGTTTCCACAGACCACGACTATGCCACACTTGCTGTCGGGCGAGAGTGACGTCACAGAGGTATGCATAATGGTCGGAAAAGGCCAAGGGCCAGACTTCCGCATGACGTGTGCCATCAGCAAGTCAGCGGGTAACGTAGATGCGATCTATGCGGCTTGACGAGTGAGAGGTGTAGAATGTATAGCCCGAATGAATTCCGTGGAGCTTCTTCCATGTGTCAACAAGTCGGAGACGGTCGATGACCACTGAGAGAGATGCACAAGGGGAATGTCGCGGGAGTTGGTCCGCGGGCTCTTGTGTCGAGTTAAAATCCCCACCGAGTACCAAATCGTCCTGCGGACCGGTGAAGAGGGGTGTGACGCTTTCGGCAAAAAAAGTTTGTCGGTCATGACGGCGGCCAGTGCCGGACGGAGCGTAGATATTAATAATACGCACGCCGAACAGTGTGAGGGCCATACCTCGCGCAGTGGGGAGGTAGATGACGTCCTCTGCAGGGAGTCCGTCGCGTAGCAGGATGGCGACGCCGCTACCGGTATCGGAGGCGGGGGAAACATGGGCGTTGTATCCGGTGGGAACGAGGAAGTCAGCCACAAACACTTCTTGTAAGAGTGCTATATCCACATCCGCAGAGTAAATAGTGTCTCTGAACATGGCCAGTTTATGGGGGGCACGAATGGTGGCAAGATTCATCGTGGCGATACGATATTGCTGCGTACGGCCATCCTCAGTACTTGCAGAACGTGCGGTAGAAGTAGCCGGCAGGTGGAGACCCGCCGGTGGTCCCGCAGTGGTGATAATTACTGGCGGGGCGCCAGCCCCAGTGTCGCCGAGGTGGACTCCTGTGCAGACACGCTGGCAGTCTGTTCCGCTTCTTCTTCAACGTCATCGGCCCAGGAAGCTGACGACGTGGACATGTGACGGTCACGTACTTCCGGAACGGGTGTTGTGGATTCCGCAACATGAGTGGCAGGGGGACCGCCGTCATCATTCGTTGACAACGGCGAGGACACGTCCCTGGCTGGGAGAGTAGGCGTCACAGGAGGGGCTCCTGTTGCTGCCACATCGCGTGACTGGACGCAATGTGGGAGATCACCGTCAGACATCAGGTCGACATCTCGTGGGGCCGTCTGAGAAAGGGCGTCATCGGAAGGCGTTCGTCGTCGTTTCCTGTGTTTGCGAGGCGACCGCTGTTTTCTGATGTGGCCTTCTGAATCAGAATGTGGTCGCCCGTCGTCTGACGCCGAACCCGTCTGGACAAAGGCAGACGTCGGCACGACACCGAGGTCGACGTCCATGGTTCCAACAGGAACATCGGTTTCGGTCTGCAAACCGGACGGTCCTGAAGCGAGCACTGGAGGTGACGCCGTGCTTGTGTCCTCGGCGCGTTGTGCTGCGGCGGGTGGCGTTGACGATGCTGCTGGCGCAATCGAGATTGGTACGACGGGGTCCTGTGCAACCTTGGCGTAGGTGATGGGTGAGGACGTGACCGTCGAAGCCTGGGTCTCTTCACGTAACGGCGTCTGTATTAAACGGCGGTGTAAGCATTCGGAACGTACATGTCCCTCCTGGCCACATCCTGCGCACGTTCGTGGCTGTCCATCATACATGACGATGGCCCTCACACCGCCAATCAGCAGGTACGATGGGACATGTTTCGTCAGCTCAATTTTTATTTGCCTGACGCCATTTAATACGGGATAGGTCGTAAATGTTTGCCACTTCTCCGCGACGTGACCCAAGACGGTGCCATATGGTTGGAAAGCGGCAATGACCACATCCTGAGGCACCTCGAACGGGAGTTCAAACACCCGCAATGTCCGGAGACCGAATCCAGCATGGGCGACTGTCACAGCACCCATATGTCCATCAGAGTGTTTAAATTTTAGTCCGGTGGCATGACGGTGAATTATGTCATTGCAAATTTCCTCCGTCGACATCTTGATGTAGACAACACTTCCAGTGATGGAAAAATGTATGCCGATTACGTCCTGGGGGTTCAAACGTAGATCCTCACGTATGAACTGTTCGACTTCGAAAGCTCTGGGTCGTGGATGTTCGGCCTGAAACGTTACTTTGATCGTTGCACGGTGGTACGAGTGCGCCATGGTGTACGTTAGTACTGGACTCGATAGATACAAACACCGCGACGCGGAAGTAAACACCGCCAAGAGCGGAGCGTCACACGGCGCGCGGAGCAGCTCCGCACGCTAGCACGGCTGCGAGCCGACTGAGAACTACTTAAACCTAACTAACCTAAGGACAGCACACAACACCCAGTCATCACGAGGCAGAGAAAATCCCTGACCCCGCCGGGAATCGAACCCGGGAACCCGGGCGTGGGAAGCGAGAACGCTACCGCACGACCACGAGCTGCGGACAGTCTCGTTGCAAATTGTACCGAGAGGATGGATGTGTATGGGTGTGGAGACCATGGAACCTGCATATCTCGTTTCAAATTGTATTGAGCGGATGGAAGTGTACGGGTACGGAGACCATGGACGTTGCATGTCAGCAGGGGACTGTTCTAGCTTGTTGAGGCTCTGTATTGGTGTGGAGAATGTGCAACTGGAGTGATATGGGACCCAGTGGTACGTGTAGATACGAATGTGACATGTCACACGTAGGTAAGCATCCTTTCTGATCACCCGCATCAATGCAAGTCCATTTTGTATTCCGACAGACTTGATCAGTTCCAACAGGACAATGCGACACCTCACATTTCCACAATTGCTACAGAATGGCTCCAGGAACTCTCTTCGGCGAGCTTGAACACTTCCGCTGGCCACCAAACTCCCCAGACATGAATGTTATTGTACACATCTGGGGTGCCTTGCAATGTGCTGTTCAGAAGAGATATCCATCCCCTCGTATTTTTACAGATTTAGTGACAGCCTTGCCTGATTCATGGTGTCAGTTCCCTCCAGAACTACTTCTGACGTTAGTCGAGCCCATGCCACGCCGTGTTGCGGCACTTGTGAGTGTTCACGGGAGCCCTACACAATATTAGACATGTGTATCAGTTTCTTTCGCTCTTTAGTCTAAAACGGCCACAGACTCTCCGCTCTGAAGCTTTAACTAAAGAAGATACTGGCTGTGAAAGCCTACATTGTATGACTGTCAGTGAACTTACTGGCATTCTGGCCAAAACATATCGAACGAAATTTACGCTAAAAGCCTAAAACATTAAGATAACGCGAACTACGACCTTCATGGAAATTAGGTATGGGTAAAAAAAAAAAAACATTTCAAATTGTTCAAATGGCTCTAAGCACTATGGGACTTTACATTTGAGGTCATCAGTTCCCTAGACTCAGAACTAATTAAACCTAACTAACCTAAGGACATCACACACATCCATGACCGAGGAAAGATTCTAACCTGAATCGCCTAGATCGCTCGGCCACAGCGGTCGGCAAGAACATCTCAATATGTGTGAGTGCGTATGTGGGTAGAAACTGATTCATTCCGCCAACGGGACGTAGGCGGTGACTGGATAGTGAGCGCTCACTTGCGCAACTGGCGCCAGCGGCTGAAGTAGACGTGAGCAGCGCTGTCGCCAGTTCCATCGGCGGTTTTCATTAGCGCGGCTGCAGCTCTCGGAAGAATTTAATTGCCGGCCGCGGAGCGACCGCTTCCTGGCGGTGCCGCCGCTGCCGGTAATCAGCTTAGCGCGGGCAGACGTCTGGCGCCAGCCTCACCGCCCAGCTGCCTCCTGCTGCTGCCCTGCCGTACTTCCCCTCGCTCCCCGTCAATACTCTGCAGCTCCATCAAGACCACGGCCTGCCATGTAATCCACACCATTGTTGAATAAAAGTGTTTTCAAAGAATGAGAGCTTATTTCGTTAGTTTGATGTCGCACTTGTTACAAATAATTGTAAAAATTTCTACCATTACATTATTTTTCCTATAAGAAGTAGAGCAGATTTCTTGAGATCGGTCTCATTAAAGAGTCTCAGTAACTTTTAGCCTCAAGCTACTTATATGGCAGAGGGACTCACAACCGGGCACAAATAGGAGTCAATTAACAGTTTCCGCATGTGCCTCCCAACCAATGAAGCACATAACATGTATTCGCAGTTGCGAATACGGATAACCGTCAGCTCTATAATGGAATGACGACAAATGAAAATTTGTGCCGGACGGGAACTCTAACCCGCATTCCCCCACATATCGAGATAGGTGGCCTTACCACCTGGGTTCGAGTCCCGGCCGTGCTGAGTGGCCGCGTGGTTTAGGGTGTCCTGTCATGGACGACGCGGCCCTTCTCGCCCAAGGTTCGAGTCCTCCCTCGGGCAGGGTGTGTGTGTCTGTGTGTGTGTGTGTATTGTTCATAGCATAAGTTCGTTTGAGTTAGTTTAAGTTGTGTATAAGTCTAGGGCCCGATACATAAGCAGATTTGTGCCTTAGGAATTACACAGATTTGAACTTTTTTTTTCGAGTCCCAGTCCGTCACAAATTTTCACTGACATCATTCCATTATACATATGGCTCTGTGTACTATGGAACTTAGAGGTCATCAGTCCCCTAGAACTCAGACCTACTGAAACCTAACTAACCTAATGACATCATTGCCCGAGGCAGGTTTCGAACCAGCGACCGTAGCGGTCGCGCGGTTCCAGACTGAAGCGCCTACAACCGCTCGCCCACAACGTCCGGCATTCCATTATACAGTTGATAGTTATCTGCACTTAACTTCGAATACATTTCATGTATTTCATAACGGGTGTAGTCGCAGGAGTGCCTACATGTCAGCATCATAATTTGAAATAACACAGGCGCTACAATATCCTACCAATGAAATCTCCAGAAAACCTTCGGAAATGGTGCACAAGAATTATTTTTATAAAGTTTTTATTAGGTTGCGTTCTTATCTGTCTATTCGGTAAAAATATTGCAGTTGATTTGAAAATATCTTTACGATGAGCTACAGACTGGAAATGCTCAGAACGGGATCCCAAGGGAAAATTAACACGCATTCTTCTCGTTCTGTAGGGGTAGGGATCAAAAAGTACGATAACGCCTTGTATCCCCGCTGCCTTGCAAAATCGGCATTTTGTGTGGATGCCATTGGAGTATGTTCCACGTGCTTTGGGATGGTCATCAGTGAGCAGAGAAAGGGGGAAAGAGGAAATGCATATGGCTTTCTTTTTTGTCTGTCTCTGCGTATAAATTTTCAGTTGATTGTAAAAAGAGTGGTACGACGCAGATTTGTTACTTATTTGCTATGCGTTTCACCCAGGTAGTAGGATCTCATCAGATATTCTGCAAGTACACAAAAAGGGCAAAGCTATAAATAGCTGGCATAGTCATTTTCCATTCTACTAAGACAATTTAATCTCATTAATTGGTAAAAGAGATGAAGCATAAAATATTGGGGACTCACGTCCAAATTAATTCCAGGCGCATATGACACATGAAAGTTAATTCCAACAGCATACGTCACATCGAAAGGAACACCAGAACGGAAGATTGTAGAAATGAAAGACATTTTGGTGATGCAAAAGCAGAAAGACACAGGTTTCTATGAAATATAAGAAATACGACGAAGAAAACAGTTATAGCAGTACAGAATACGACGGTGTATACAGAAATATACGCGACCCCAATGCAAGGCGACATTGCAACTGTTTCGTCTCTGGTAGGTGACACACATGTAAGCTAGATCTAACGGTGTGTTCTACGACGCTACATAGGGCAGAAGGAACTAGAAGGAAGGAAGAGTGGGTTTAATGTGCTGTCAACATCGTGGTCATTAGAAAAGGAGCCAAAGCCCGGATTGTCGCAAGAAGAGGAAGGAAATCGGCCGTGCTCTTTCAAAAGAACCATCCCGGAGCGATTTAGGGAAATCACAGAAAACCTAAATCTTTATAGCCTGACGCGGACTGCGAGTCCAATGTACTAACCACTGCGTCACCTTAGAAGAAACTAGAAGACAGTGTACAGTACAACGTTGTAAGCATATTAGACGATTAGAGATGAACAGAGAAAAAATAAAACAGTCGACCTAGCATACATCCAGATACAATGGTCGTGTTCTCTAATGTTATGTTTGTTTTTGCTGTCGCACCTAAGCTAATTCTATCCCTCTTGTATTTCATAAACACGTGTGTCGTCATGTTTTTGAAACGGCCAAACACATTTATTTGTTCTTCATTTCTAGAGTCATTCGTTCTGACGTAGTTTTAATGTGATTCCCCAACATTTTATATTTTAACTTTTTTCCTAGTTTATGCCGTTAAATCGTCTCGTTAGCATGGAACATGACCGTGTCAGCTATTTATAACTTTGTCCTTTCCATTTACTTTCAGATTATCTGATGATACACTATCCGGGCACAACCCGTTATAAATATATTCTAAATCAGCAACCTACCACTGTTTTTACAATAAACTTATAAAAACGTTTCTGTATGAGTCCGCAACCATGGAATGTAGTAAATTTTCAGTAGATTTTATGCTAACGTCCCGAAGAGTTAGAACCCTGAAGTTATAAACGTAGTTCAGAGCTGTTTTACAACGCAATATCAAATCACTTCCTCGACTGGTCTGTAGCGAAGGACCCTTTGTTTTCCACCCTCTATTCCCGATAAGCTAGAGATTTGAAACTTTCAACGTAGTTCAGGACTGGATGACAGTATAATGTTAACGCTCTTTGTCGTTTGGTATGTTGCGAAGGGCACTTCGTGTATTACTGCCATTTCCCCCTTTTCCTGTTTCAGTCGCAAATGTTTTGCACCAGAACTATTGCAGGTAAGCCCCCGTTTGAGCTAAAATCTCTTTGATTTTTACCTTTCCCTTTCCTGGTATTTTTCGGGAGGAAGCGGTATACTGGTTGAATCAGATGAAATTTAGCCGTGTCTACGTTGTAATCTCATAAAAATGCTTGTAATAGAGTGAAAAATTTCACCCTCACTAGACTGAAAACCAGAAATGATTATTTAACAAAAATTAATTCTTATTATAACAAATTTTAATTGCGTTAAAAAGTATAAAATTATGTCTATTGGCTACAAATAGATACATAACCCATACAGTTTGTGATTGCGAATTTAAAACGAAAAATGTGGGGCACGTGCAATACTTGACTGATGCATGACTAACTCTCCGCCTTTTATTAGACTGCTTAATAATTAATGCATGAACAGTTCACCTCCTCACTATTTTCTACTGCAGGCACCCCACGTTTTTAATTTTATATGCTACAAATATCTTCAGAGCTATTTATAATTTACAATGAAAGATTTTTGTGAATATCTGCATGAAGTTAGGAATTTGTATGGAGTTTGGAGAAATTATTTTATACATTTTTGTCTGATTAAAAACTTGACATGTGGAGAAATTCATTTTTATGTACAGAATTTTTAAATTATTCCTGAGATAGTGTTGCCCATTGTCTCAGACGGATATAAAAACTTTGAGGGTATGTGGGAGCACGTGTCTGTGTGTGTATAATTGGTGCTTGGTGTATGTTCGTGTGTTTGTGTGTGTATAATTGGTATTTGGTGTGTGTACTTGTGTTTGTGTGTGTGTATAATAGGTGTTTGGTGTGTGTTCGTGTGTAAGAGAGAGAGGGAGAGAGTGAGACCTGTTGACGACGTTTCACGAAAATGAACGGAAAACTTGTAATTATGAAACCTTTGAAAGTGATGACGAAATTTAGAAGAAATAACTTAATCAGTAAGTTCCACTAACATAGTGTAGTTAATGACGCATATAGCCTATAAAACTGCTGGAATTCAGCCGTATTTATACTTTGTCTGGTGCTAATATTTCGTCTGTAAAGCGTGCAGCCATGTTCGTCCACGTTACATAGCTGTATGCCGAGCCACGTTAATATGAGAAAGCACGAAATTTATCGTGGAACATGTACCGCGTGGCCGGCAGAGAAGTGTACTACCGTGATCCCGCTGTTATGGACGTTGTCTCAAACATTCTCCTCGACATAGGAACAGTAACATTGTCTATGAGAGATAGCTACACACAGTGCCAGATTACACGCTTTTGGCATCAACCTGTTCGACGCTCCCTGAAGATAGTTGAGCGGTTTACGGTAGAAATATTAGCAGCAGACAGTGTGTGGTTACGGTCAGATTCCGGCAATTGCATGCATCCAGCAACATGCCGTCTATATTTCTGATAGAGCCTCTAACTGCCCTGATATCTTGGAGGGCCTTTTTGCCGCCGTTGGATAAGCAGCTGCAGCAGCAAGTCGTATACTCCTAGCTCACTCATTTGTTACATAGATTAATTCTTAATTTCTTTGCGTGTTTTTGGTACTTGCATTGTTTAATTCACAAATTTCGGTCGTATTATAGTATTTGAGAGTTGTAGCATTGCGTTTAAGTACCTGAATAGTGTAAATTCGCGTAGTCGTTTGTCTTCTGTTTTTGTTTTGAACGGCCAGTGTCGGTTGGTCACAGTCAGTGTGCTCCCTGCCGCCGTTGGATAAGCAGCTGAGCAGCAAGTCGTATACTCCTAGCTCACTCATTTGTTACATAGTTTAATTCTTAATTTCTTTGCGTGTTTTTGGTACTTGCATTGTTTAATTCATAAATTTCGGGCGTATTATAGTATTTGAGAGTTGTAGCATCGCGTTTTAGTACCTGAATAGTGTAAATTCGCGTAGTCGTTTGTCTTCTGTTTTTGTTTTGAACGGCCAGTGTCGGTTGGTCACAGTCAGTGTGCTCCCTGCCGCCGTTGGATAAGCAGCTGAGCAGCAAGTCGTATACTCCTAGCTCACTCATTTGTTACATAGTTTAATTCTTAATTTCTTTGCGTGTTTTTGGTACTTGCATTGTTTAATTCATAAATTTCGGGCGTATTATAGTATTTGAGAGTTGAAGCATCGCGTTTTAGTACCTGAATAGTGTAAATTCGCGTAGTCGTTTGTCTTCTGTTTTTGTTTTGAACGGCCAGTGTCGGTTGGTCACAGTGTGCTCCCTGCCGCCGTTGGATAAGCAGCTGCAGCAGCAAGTCGTATACTCCTACCTCACTCATTTGTTACATAGTTTAATTCTTAATTTCTTTGCGTGGTTTTGGTACTTGCATTGTTTAATTCATAAATTTCGGGCGTATTATAGTATTTGAGAGTGTAGCATCGCGTTTTAGTACCTGAATAGTGTAAAATCGCGTAGTCTCCTTCCGCCGCCGAGCAGTGTCAGCAGTGCGCAAGTAGCAGCATTACTGCATTTACTAGGCAATCTTGTATTTTAATAACAGTTTAAATTTTGTCGATTTGTTTGCGCGCTCTGTAGATTAGTTCAGACGTTCTTTGCAAAACAGTTTTTAGCATGGATAGGGACTGCAACTGCTGTGTTCGGATGCAGGCTGAGTTGGCATCCCTTCGCTTCCAGCTTCAGGCAGTGCTGGCTTCGGTCACACAGCTTGAGGCTGTTGCCAATGGGCATCACTGTGGGGGTCCGGATGGGGGTTTGTCGGGGACGGCAAGCTCGTCCCACGCATCCCCCGATTGGACTACGACTGAGGTTGCCCGGGATACTGCCCGCATTGAGGCTGATCCCTCACCTGTGGTAGAGTGGGAGGTCGTCTCAAGGTGTGGCAGGGGGCTAAAGACATTCCGGAGGGCTGAACGGAAGGCCTCTCCAGTTTGTCTGACGAACCGGTTTCAGGCTCTGTCTCAGGCTGATACTGATCTTCGGCCTGACATGGCTGCTTGTCCTGTTCCAGAGGTTGCCCCTCAGTCTGCAAGATCCGGGCGGTCGCAGAGGGTGGGCTTACTGGTAGTTGGGAGCTCCAACGTCAGGCGCGTAATGGGGCCCCTTAAGGAAATGGCAGCAAGAGAGGGGAAGAAAACCAATGTGCACTCCGTGTGCATACCGGGGGGAGTCATTCCAGATGTGGAAAGGGTCCTTCCGGATGCCATGATGGGTACAGGGTGCACCCATCTGCAGGTGGTCGCTCATGTCGGCACCAATGATGTGTGTCGCTATGGATCGGAGGAAATCCTCTCTGGCTTCCGGCGGCTATCTGATTTGGTGAAGACAGCCAGTCTCGCTAGCGGGATGAAAGCAGAGCTCACCATCTGCAGCATCGTCGACAGGACTGACTGCGGACCTTTGGTACAGAGCTGAGTGGAGGGTCTGAATCAGAGACTGAGACGGTTCTGCGACCGTGTGGGCTGCAGATTCCTCGACTTGCGCCATAGGGTGGTGGGGTTTCGGGTTCCGCTTGATAGGTCAGGAGTCCACTACACGCAACAAGCGGCTACACGGGTAGCAGGGGTTGTGTGGCGTGGGCTGGGCGGTTTAGGTTAGATGGCCTTGGGCAAGTACAGGAAGGGCAACAGCCTCAACGGTTGCGGGGCAAAGTCAGGACATGCGGGGACCAAGCAGCAATCGGTATTGTAATTGTCAACTGTCGAAGCTGCGTTGGTAAAGTACCAGAACTTCAAGCGCTGATAGAAAGCACCGAAGCTGAAATCGTTATAGGTACAGAAAGCTGGCTTAAGCCAGAGATAAATTCTGCCGAAATTTTTACAAAGGTACAGACGGTGTTCAGAAAGGATAGATTGCATGCAACCGGTGGTGGAGTGTTCGTCGCTGTTAGTAGCAGTTTATCCTGTAGTGAAGTAGAAGTGGATAGTTCCTGTGAATTATTATGGGTGGAGGTTACACTCAACAACCGAGCTAGGTTAATAATTGGCTCCTTTTACCGACCTCCAGACTCAGCAGCATTAGTGGCAGAACAACTGAGAGAAAATTTGGAGTACATTTCACATAAATTTTCTCAGCATGTTATAGTCTTAGGTGGAGATTTCAATTTACCAGATATAGACTGGGACACTCAGATGTTTAGGACGGGTGGTATGGACAGAGCATCGAGTGACATTATACTGAGTGCACTATCCGAAAATTACCTCGAGCAATTAAACAGAGAACCGACTCGTGGAGATAACATCTTGGACCTACTGATAACAAACAGACCCGAACTTTTCGACTCTGTGTGTACAGAACAGGGAATCAGTGATCAAAAGGCCGTTGCAGCATCCCTGAATATGGAAGTTAATAGGAATATAAAAAAAGGGAGGAAGGTTTATCTGTTTAGCGAGAGTAATAGAAGGCAGATTTCAGACTACCTAACAGATCAAAACGAAAATTTCTGTTCCGACACTGACAATGTTGAGTGTTTATGGAAAAAGTTCAAGGCAATCGTAAAATGCGTTTTAGACAGGTACGTGCCGAGTAAAACTGTGAGGGACGGGAAAAACCCACCGTGGTACAATAACAAAGATAGGAAACTACTGCGAAAGCAAAGAGATCTCCACTCCAAGTTTAAATGCAGCCAAAACCTCTCAGACAAACAGAAGCTAAACGATGTCAAAGTTAGCGTAAGGAGGGCTATGCGTGAAGCGTTCAGTGAATTCGAAAGTAAAATTCTATGTACCGACTTGACAGAAAATCCTAGGAAGTTCTGGTCTTACGTTAAATCAGTAAGTGGCTCGAAACAGCATATCCAGACACTCCGGGATGATGATGGCATTGAAACAGAGGATGACACGCGTAAAGCTGAAATACTAAACACCTTTTTCCAAAGCTGTTTCACAGAGGAAGACCGCACTGCAGTTCCTTCTCTAAATCCTCGCACAAACGAAAAAATGGCTGACATCGAAATAAGTGTCCAAGGAATAGAAAAGCAACTGGAATCACTCAATAGAGGAAAGTCCACTGGACCTGATGGGATACCAATTCGATTCTACACAGAGTACGCGAAAGAACTTGCCCCCCCCCCTTCTAACAGCCGTGTACCGCAAGTCTCTAGAGGAACGGAGGGTTCCAAATGATTGGAAAAGAGCACAGATAGTCCCAGTCTTCAAGAAGGGTCGTCGAGCAGATGCGCAAAACTATAGACCTATATCTCTGACATCGATCTGTTGTAGAATTTTAGAACATGTTTTTGCTCGAGTATCATGTCGTTTTTGGAAACCCAGAATCTACTCTGTAGGAATCAACATGGATTCCGGAAACAGCAATCGTGTGAGACCCAACTCGCTTTATTTGTTCATGAGACCCAGAAAATATTAGATACAGGCTCCCAGGTAGATGCTATTTTTCTTGACTTCCGGAAGGCGTTCGATACAGTTCCGTACTGTCGCCTGATAAACAAAGTAAGAGCCTACGGAATATCAGACCAGCTGTGTGGCTGGATTGAAGAGTTTTTAGCAAACGGAACACAGCATGTTGTTATCAATGGAGAGACGTCTACAGACGTTAAAGTAACTGGCGTGCCACAAGGGAGTGTTATGGGACCATTGCTTTTCACTATATATATAAATGACCTAGTAGATAGTGTCGGAAGTTCCATGCGGCATTTCGCGGATGATGCTGTAGTATACAGAGAAGTTGCAGCATTAGAAAATTGTAGCGAAATGCAGGAAGATCTGCAGCGGATAGGCACTTGGTGCAGGGAGTGGCAACTGACCCTTAACATAGACAAATGTAAGGTATTGCGAATACATAGAAAGAAGGATCCTTTATTGTATGATTATATGATAGCGGAACAAACACTGGTAGCAGTTACTTCTGTAAAATATCTGGGAGTATGCGTGCGGAACGATTTGAAGTGGAATGGTCATATAAAATTAATTGTTGGTAAGGCGGGTACCAGGTTGAGATTCATTGGGAGAGTGCTTAGAAAATGTAATCCATCAACAAAGGAGGTGGCTTACAAAACACTCGTTCGACCTATACTCGAGTATTGCTCATCAGTGTGGGATCCGTACCAGATCGGTCTGACGGAGGAGATAGAGAAGATCCAAAGAAGAGCGGCGCGTTTCGTCACAGGGTTATTTGGTAACCGTGATAGCGTTACGGGGATGTTTAATAAACTCAAGTGGCAGACTCTGCAAGAGAGGCGCTCTGCATCGCGGTGTAGCTTGCTAGCCAGGTTTCGAGAGGGTGCGTTTCTGGATGAGGTATCGAATATATTGCTTCCCCCTACTTATACCTCCCGAGGAGATCACGAATGTAAAATTTGAGAGATTAGAGCGCGCACGGAGGCTTTCAGACAGTCGCTCTTCCCGCGAACCATACGCGACTGGAACAGGAAAGGGAGGTAATGACAGTGGCACGTAAAGTGCCCTCCGCCACACACCGTTGGGTGGCTTGCTGAGTATAAATGTAGATGTAGATGTAGATGTAGATGTAGATGTAGAAAAGAAGTGTTGGCTACCCTGAACCTATAATTTAATGAGAGCGCGTTCAGTGATAGCAAATAAGAAAAGCTGGCCTCCATTCGAGACACAATTCAGAAGTCTAGGCGGCTTTTCTGACCACTTACTGTCAGTCACAAAAATAAAACTACTTTCCTAGAAGAGGGTATTCGGTTTCTGTATCAGGAAGGAATTGAACAGCACGTAAGTTTAAATTAAAAAGTGGATTAATAATATAAACGGAGCACCAATTAAAGCAGAAACAGAAGCATTAGGTACATAAAAGGAAAGTCTTTTCAGAAGCGTTTTGAGATATCTTAAGATAAGAAGCAGACCTACTTATAGTGTAAAGTCTCCCATGTGGTAAATATCTGAGGCTAATTATAAAATAGAAGCAAGCCTAGTGAAAAGGAGAGTCAGGCAAGTTAAAGACCATCGTTGGAATAAACATAGGATGTCCCAGAGGAATGGTCAAGATGAAGAAATACGAAAGGAATGATCATTCGAAACAAAATAGTTTAGTAAACATGGGCTCAAAAATGTATACAATAAAAACTATGAGCATTTCTTCATTTTTGATACTGTGAAGCAAATCTCTTCAATTACAAGCTCCTCTCTTTCGATATTTTGAGAGGTGGTGGTACTGACAGAAACAAGAAAAAAATATCCAGTAAACATGGACTCTAAAGTGCTTACCTTAAGAGCTATGAGCACTCATCTATCTTCAATACTGTGACACAATCTCTTTTACTGAAGAAGTATACATAGCTTTTAAAGAATGCGTTTTTAAGCCCATGTTTACTAGACCATTTTTCTTGTTTTGGTCTTTAATACTACCCCCAAAAATATGGAAATTAAACAAATGGCGGTAGAAGACATTGGTTTCACAGTACTGAAAATGAGAAAGAGCTGGTGTCCCTTAAGGTATGCGTTTTGGAGCTAATATACACACATCAAAAAAAGATTTGTTTCACCTCGGTTCCAAGAGTTCTCGTACCTGTACAGGAAATTGGAATCGAGATCAACATAAACAACATTTCCGCCTTTTTTATTGTCCACTGAAACCACACATAGCATGTTGTACCACCATAAAACGAGACCTTTAGAGGCGGTAATACAAATTGCTGTACACACCGGCACCTCTAATACCCAGTAGCACGTCCTCTTGCTTTGAAGCATGCCTGTATTCGTCGTGGCATACTATCCATAAGTTCATCAGAATGTTCCATTTCTCAACGGCTATTTGGCGTAGATCCCTCAGAGTGGTCGGTAGTTCACGTCGTCCATAAACACCTCTTTTCAGTCTAACCCAGGCATGTTCGACAGGGTTAATGTCTGGAGAAAATGCTTGGAACTCTAGTCGAGCGATGTTATCCCGAAGGAAGTCATTCACAAGATGTTCACAAGGGGGGGCGAACTGGCGTCCATGAAGGCGAATGCCTCGCCAATATGCTGCCGATATGGTTGCACTATCCGTCGGACGATAGTATTCAGGAATCGTACAGCTGTTAAGGCGCCTTCTGTGACCACCAGCGACGTACGTCGTCCCCACATTATGTCACCCTAAAACCGCAGGGAACCTCCACCTTGCAGCACTTGCTGGACGGTTTGTCTAAGGCGTTCAGACTGACCGAGTTGCCTCAAAACACGTCTCCGACAATTGTATGGTTGAAGACATATGCGACTCATCTGTGAAGAGAATGTGATGACAGTCCTGAGCGGTCCATTCCGCATGTTCAAAATGGTTCAAATGGCTCTGAACACTATGGGACTTAACATCTATGGTCATCAGTTCCCTAGAACTTAGAACTACTTAAACCTAACTAACCTAAGGACATCACACAACACCCAGTCATCACGAGGCAGAGAAAATCCCTAACTCCGCCGGGAATCGAACCCGGGAAGCCGGGCGTGGGAAGCGAGAACGCTACCGTATGACCACGAGCTGCGAACCATGCGGCATGTTGCTGGGACCATCTATACCGCGCTGCATGTTGTCGTGGTTGCAAATATGGACCCCGCCATGGACGTCGGGAGTGAAATTGCGCATCATGCAACCTATTGTGCACAGTTTGAGTCGTAACACAACGTCCTGTGGCTGCATGAAAAGAATTATGCAACATGGTGGCGTTGCTGTCAGGATTCCTCCGAGCCATAATCCGTAGGTAGCGATTGTCCATTGCAATAGTCGCCCTTGGGCGGCCTGAGCGAGGCATGTCATCGATAGTTCCTACCTCTCTGCATGTCCTCCATGTCCGAACAACATCGCTTTGGTTGACTCCGAGGCGCCTGTACACTTCCCTTGTTAGAGCCCTTCCTGGCACAAAGTAACAATGTGAACGCGATCGAACCGCGGTATTGACCGTCTAGGCAAGGTTGAACTACAGACAACACGAGACGTGTACGTCCTTCCTGGTGGAATGACTGGATGTGATCGGCTGTCGGACCCGCTCCGTCTAATAGGCGCTGCTCATGCATGGTTGTTTACATCTTTGGGTGGGTTTAGTGACGTCTCTGAACAGTCAAAGGAACTGTGTCTGTGATACAATACCCACAGTCAACGTCTATCTTCGGGAGTTCTGGGAATCGGGGTGATGCAAATCTTTTTTTGATGTGTGTATATTAGATTTTTTTGCTTTGAATGAGCGTTCCTGTTATATCTCTGAATACTCATTCTTCCTTCTTGGTCACACATATATTACAGATATTGAGCAAGATGAAATAGGAAGAGAAGACAAACCATTAAAATAATGAAATATTTAAACAAAGAAAATTAAAATATCCTGGAAATAAACACAGTATCTGAAAATGCCTGCTTGCAGCCTATAAAGCCATCTGGACAAATGTGAAAGGTACGCAGATGATCCTGGATGAAAATCATAGAAATGTTAACTTAATAAAGCTGGGGAAACTACAGATTGTAATAACTTATAGCAAGAACAGGAAGGTTCCAGGTTGTGATAAAACCAATGCTGAACTGACAAAATATGCATCGAATATTTCAAAAATAAGAATACCCTCTTTTATGAATACATGGTACAGTGTGGTTACATGCCTGAAGAATGGAATGTAGCCGAAATATGGTCAGTTTGTAAGAATGGAGATAGATATTAATGTTAGAACAACAGCAGTATTAGACTCCTCAATGTATGTTATAAATTATATACTAGAGGTTTTGCAAAATGCCAGCCTTCAATCGTTGAAACTGTATTATGAGCTACCGAACATGGTTTTCGCTAAGGTAGCTCATTCTCAATTTGAATCTTCACGATGACAGAATCTAAAAACACCTTGAATTCAAATTACCAACTTTTCTTGCTTTCATTTACTATGAGAAGGCATCTGATAAGGTAATCGAAATAAGATTTGTTAAATCTTAAGAGACAGAGGTCCTCATCTCATCTGAAGAGCACTGTACAAGGTTTATATATGAATAAGTAAATACAAGAGAAAGCAGACAGCAAGAGACGTAATATGACTTAGATAAATCAAGAAATTAGACAAGGAGGTTCCTCTTCACCCACTCTTTTTTTCAAGGAAAATGTGCGGTACATAAAATTATGTTTTGTGATATGACTCTGTAATTGCTTTGTTCCATGTTTTTCTTTATTGTCTTTCTTACACGTCTAGCTGCGTAGGACCGTATTGAGGAGCAAATCTCCAAGCTCATTCAACATGCCAGTACATGAAATTACAACATAAAAATAATAACTTATAAAGTGAAATGTTTATGAACCCAAAAAAGACAAGCCATATGCTTATGTAAATGCAAACAACAATATAATACAGGAATCATCTTAATTTTTCAAGGAATTTCTCAGCAGAATACTAGCAATGGCCCATAAGGAAACTCCTCGGTTTCGATTTGAAAGCGCGTGAGCTACGGCTAAGATTTGTGAACCCTTGTTGTAGCTATTTGAAAATATATGCAGCAGTATTCTGCACACCTTTCTGCAGAAGAGTCAAGGAAGTGCGATCCAAATGCAGACTGGGTTTCTCCCTAATATTAACTAAGTGAAAGCTGCTAATTTTCGTGGGAATATATTTATACTGTTAACAAGAAACGATAGTGAAGAATATATATGTTGCGCGGCCAATGTCAGAATCGACAAGAGATTCGCGAACTTACACCATTTATTCGCCAAACCGCTGTTTCTGAACCAAAAATGAGTGGTCTTTTGCCAGAATGAACTAAGTGACATTTAGTTAGTTTTGAGAAATAAAGGACTGGAATTATGAGTTTACAACAACTTATTTATTGAAAAATATTTATGAATATACATGTGGTCTGGTGCATAATGGGTGTGAAAAACTTTTACAAGCATTTTGAGCCTTGCAGAACATTATTTAATTACAGTTTGAAACTTAAAACTGCAGAGAAACAATGTAAAATATCCATGTACGCCAGGTTACTTTGTTGTCACATCACATTAATGCACTTCAGTAAGAAATATAATGTAAAGTTTGTTTTTGTATTATATTCATATATAGATCTATTTGGCAACTGGAACACACATATATAATTTCAGCATTTATGTAATACAGCATTATTAAGCAATTTTGGGAATTAGGAAAGAACATTGGAATATACTTAAGGCGATGATTATGCTTCCCCACTACTCATCTTCTTCTTTACTGTCAATGCTCATTTCTGATACTTCAGCCATTTTGAGAGCCTTATAGAATTCATGGTAAATTGAGGGTACGTACGTTAGAAGCCTCTGAATATCTTTCAGTTTCTCAAGGAATCAAGTGCGCCCTAATGGATACAGTGTAGGTAGTGTAATTTGACTGAGAGAACAGTGGCGAGCTTTTAAGCGTTTATTTAAATTCACTCTATTCTTCCATGTCGTTGTGGCTGTAATTGTACTCCATTATCTGCGGTTTCTCTTTTGAAAATCTCATTTCCTTAATCCTAAGCCACTTAACGTTTTCTCCAGAAAGATTTACTTTTCTGTTGGTCATTGCTTTTTCGAGTAGTATAGTAGTTATGAAGTCACTACAATCCATTTAGCTAACTTCAAATTTACCGTTCTTCACTCTGTCATTCTCAATAATACAATGAAGCTGTTCTGGGGCAAATATTTCTGGATAATGCCATAGTTTCTTCTCTATATCCCCAAAAATCACTGTTATTCGGTAGATACGAGTGAGCAGGTTCGCCAAATTTGTGCGTAATTTCCTCAATGTTAGTTTTGTCACTCTGAACGAAATACATCCAATTGTCATAATTTTAAAATTCCTACTTTTATTCCATTTGTAGACTTAGAGAAAGGTTTCGACAGTGTTGACAGAAATACTCTCTTTTTCTAATTTTTAAGTTTGCAAGGGTAAAGTACAGAGAGCAAATGGCTATTTGCAATTTGTACAAAAACTAGATGGCACTTACAGGAGTGCCGGGGGGAGTACGCAAGGGAAGCAATAGTTGAGAAGGGAGGGAGAGAGGATTGTAGCCTATCCCCGATGTTATTCAATCATTATATTGAGCAAGCAGTGAAGGAAAGAAAAGAAATATTTGGAGTAGGAATTAAAATCCAGGGAGAAGAAAAAAAATTGAGGGCTGCTGATGAGATTGCAACTTGTCAGAGACAGCAAAGGACCTGGAAGAGGAGTACAATTGAGTGGACAGTGCCTTGAAAGGAGGTCATAAGATGAACGTCAAGAAAAGCAAAACGAGGATAATCGAATGCAATCCGACGCTGAGGGAATGTGCTCAGGGAATGCTGAGGGAATCAGAATAGGAAACGAGACTCTTAAAATAATAAATTGGTAATGGTATTTGGGAAGCAAGAAACAGATGATATTAGAAGTAGGGAGAATATAAAACGTAGACTGGCTATGAAGGGAAAGCGTTTCTGAAGAAGAGAAATTTGTTAACATCGAGTACAGATTTAAGTGTTCAAAAAATCAAATCACTCTGAGCACTATGGGACTTAACTTCTGAGGTCATCAGTCCCCTAGAACTTAGAACTACTTAAAGCTAACTAACCTAACGGCATCACACACATCCATGCCCGAGGCAGGATTCGAACCTGCGACCGTAGCGGTCGCGTGGTTCCAGACTGTAGCGCCTAGAACCACTCGGCCACTCTGGGCGGCTTTACGTGTTAGAAAGTCATTTCTGAAAGTATTTGTATGGAGTGTAGCCATGTATAGTAGTGAAAAATAGATGTTAAGCAGTTTAGACAAGAAGAGAATAGAAGCTTTTGAAATGCTGTTGTACAGGAGAATGCTGGAGATTAGATGGGTAGGTTATATAATTAATGAGGAGGTAATGAATAGAATTGGGGAGAAGAGAAATTTGTGGTACAACCTGACCAAAAGAAGGGATCAGTTGGTAGGACACATTCTGAGGTATCAAGGGGTCACCAATGTAGTACTGGAGGGAGGTGTGTGGGGTAAAAATCGTAGAGGGCGACCAAGAGATGAATGAAGGAAGCAGATTCAGAGATCTGTAGGTTGCAGTAGTTACTCGGAGATGAAGAGGCTTGCACACGATAGAGTACCAGTCTTTGGACTGAAGACCACAACAACATCAGTTTGTGGGAGGAATGAATCCCGCAATTTTTGCTGACAACAAAGTAACTGTCAATCAGAATCAAATTCATATTAAACTGTAAGTAAAATATTCAATGTACACAATACTGTTCATATACGGGGTGTAACAGGAATAAGCGAAGAAATTTTTGTGTATTGTACATTAAGATTTATACACATCAGTGTGTTGCTTGTTTCTTCCTGCAAACACGTCACATAATTTATTTCCTGAAATTTTCAGCAAAGTTGTAACTGCGCCACTAAGTGGACTACACTTGTCAGTATCGACTAACTGTTTAGTGTCCACGCGTCCATACTTTAACACCTGCCCTGCTGCCCGGGGGAAAGTAAATAATAATGGTTTGCTCTTGCCACATGTATTTTGAGGGTATTATCCAGCCATAAACGTATGACTCGTATTAGCTATAACTGTTAATTTGCAAATGACTTAAATGCTGGTATTATGTTGTTAAGTGCACCATCATCTATCATTAATAGAGATATTTGCACTTACACTGTTACATGTCCCACCATTTTTATAACATGAATAGATTTGTATTAAATAGCGCATGTATAATTTTTTGATTGTATCAATGTTATGCCCAGAGGAATGAATATCAACATGAAGTCAGAGGAACAAAGAGATGAGGAAAGTTAAAGACTAATGTTTTCTCTGTAAGACTTTTGTTGGCATGGTTGGATGTAAGATGTACGGTGATACAACAGTCAAATTAGATAATGGAAAGTAACCATCATTACAGAAAGTGGGTAATGAGAGTAGTGCAGACTGCCAAGGCTCTAGTGGTATGTAGAGGACTGTGAGTAGATGGTGGGCGAAGTAGAGGAGGTGGAATGAGTCAGGGGCGATTGAAAGTCATACCTTCAAGGTAAAAGGCTTGCATTTGTGGCAGTTTAGGCTTTACATTGGTATGACCCAGGGTCAGACTATACGCAAGTCACGTAGATAATGGGCCCGTCTCATGTTGAACATCTAACATGGTAAGACAAGTATTACATCAGTGTAGCTCAGGAAGCGCAAATCACGTGTATTCAAACAGAATTTGAGAGCTAGAGCGCTCAACGTCTTCCAACAAACCCAATTTCAAACTTTGTCTAAGCTTTTACTTGCTTACATGTTTAAGGTCACAAATATAACACATTAACTCATTTGTAATCAAAAATTTGAAGATGTTTCACTCATAGATATTTGATTCTTTTGAAACCTTCCCGTCTCCTCTACATCTCTCTCGTTGTTATGCAACCTTCCCTTCTATATCTCATTTGTTACTCAACCTTCCCTTCTACAATAACCTATGAAACCTTTCCTTATGATTTCTATCTCTTGCTCAATAATAACAAATGAAATCTTCCCTTTGAAATTAATTCTCTTTCTCAACCTTCGCATATAAATTTAAATACTGCTTATTAAAAGTGATTTGCTGATTATTTCGACGAAACATAGAATTTGTCGTCGTCATGGCCCTCGGTCGTTACCGACAATGGCCTAAAACTGTGCCTTACCTTATTTTACCGTTACTGGATCGCCATCAGACTGCTACATCGAACTGCGACATGAATATACTTGCTCTGTTTAACTATACTCTATTAGCTTCTGGTGGGCTGTCATAATAAGAAACTGTATTTATTACCAAAGCTGACGTTATTGTTTAGTAGCAAAGCTGACGTTATTCTTTAATTAATTTGACTGAAGTTACGTAATTCACAGTTAAACTTTTTCTTGACAACAATAAAATGTTGCAAAGTTTCAGGTTGATGGTTTTTGAGATGGTCTATAATCAGTAATGCAATATTGCAGGCAAAATTAATTATATTCTGAATGAAATGATTTTACAAACGTTCAACTGGGACTTACTTTTTACAATAATCTTACAACTAGCAATGCGTGGTCTCCTTGCCAACAATACTTTGGTGCAGACATTCCCTGCTACCACAATTATTTCCAACATGGGAAATACTAATTACTCCTACTTAATCCTATTAATAAAATATAAACATCTTTCATAAATTGTGGTTTGACAATAGACAATAGAAATATACACGTCGTACACTTTTAAGAATCATGTATTTTACTAGTGCACTACTGAAAACGAGTATGCACTATCGGATCACCCCTCAGGTAATCTACCAGTTCTCAGTCACTGTCTGTTGACAGCATAACGTTACAGTCCGACCTCGAAGCACATAAAAGAAGACTCTAGATGCTGGGCAACCGTCTTGTGCAGCAGGAGGAGTATGAGGCGCAGTTCAGGAGAAAAGTCCATTTAAGATCCGAGCGGATTTCTCAGTAAGCACTGCATAGTAGGCGTTCAGAAAACAGCTACATCAAGGAGGCAGGTGGTTGGCTTATATTGCCCATGGTGTACCCTCTGATATGATCAAAGACAGCCAACGTGGCGTTACTTTGTCACTTCACGTTAAGCGAGCTAGGCACACGGGACCACGTGACGTTGCAAAGGATAGGTGGCGCCAGAAAGTGGTGAGGCAGCCTCTGGACACGTCGCATCGCCTGTCAGGTCATTCTGGTCAGATAACAGATAAAGAACAGTCCATACACCTGGAAGAACCTCGAAAGTTGACTCCATTGCTCACCAGGCATGGTCCACAGCAGTGGTTCCCAAATATGTTGAAGTAGTTGTCCCGGATTGTATCAGACGGTATACAGTATTCCTACACACATCCGCCCCTCCACCAAATAATAGTACTGCACCTTACCAATACTCCTTGAGCCGGTGTCTCAAGCGGTCCTTTGAACATCGCCACCAGTGCGATGACCAGACGAATGAAGTATCTGCACGACACCGATCAGTGAAGATACTCCAGGTCGCCGACGAATGAAGACTATCAGGACAGTATGGTAAGCGGTGGATATTATTTATTTATTTTAACTTACATCTCAAGTTCTTTATGACCAAATTGAGGAGCAAATCTTCGAGTTCATAGAACGTGTCAGTATATGAAATTACAACATAAAAGCAATAACATAAAATGCTTTTTGTTGTTGGGGTCTTTAGTCCAGAGACTGGTTTGATGCAGCTTTCCATGCTGCTCTATCCTGTGCAAGCTTCTTCATCTCCCAGTACGTGCTGCAACCTACATCCTTCTGAATATGCTCATGTATTCATCCCTTGGTCTCCCTCTACGACTTTTACCCTCCACGCTGCCCTCCAATACTAAATTGGTGACCCCTTGATAGCTCAGAACATGTCCTACCAACCGATCCCTTCCTCTAGTCAAGTTGTGCCACAAACTCCTCTTATCCCCAATTCTATTCAATACCTCTTCATTAGTTATGTGATCTACCCATCTGATCTTCAGCATTCTTCTGTAGCACCACATTTCGAAAGCTTCTATTCTCTTCTTGTCTGAATTATTTATCGTCCATGTTTCACTTTCATACATGGCTACACTAGATACAAATATTTTCAGAAACGACTTCCTGACACTTAAATCTATAGTCGATATTAACAAATTTCTCTTCTTCGGGAACGCTTTCCTTGCCATTGCGAGTCTACATTTTATATCCTCTTTGCTTCGACCATCATCAGTTATTTTGCTCCCCAAATAGCAAAACTTCTTTAGTACTTTAAGTGTCTCATTCCCTAATCCAATTCCCTCAGCAACATCTGATTTAATTTGACTACATTCCATTTCCTCGTTTAGCTTTTCTTGATGTTCATCTCTTATCCTCCTGTGAAGACACTGTCCATTCAGTTCAACTTCTATTCCAGGTCCTCTGCTGCCTCTGACAGAATTACAATGTCATCAGCGAACCTCAAAGTTTTTATATCTTCTCCGTGAATTTTAATTCCTACTCCATATTTTTATTTTGTTTCCTTTCCTGTTTGTTCAGTATACAGATTGTGTGACATGGAGGAAAGGCTACAAGCTTGTCCCACTGACTTCCCAACCAGTGCTTCCATTTCATGCCCCTCCACTCTTATAACTGCCATTTGGTTTCTGTACAAATCGTAAAAAGCCTTTCGTTCCCTTTGTTTGACCCTTGCTACCTTCAGAATTTCAAAGAGAGTATTCCAGTCAACATTGTCAAAAGCTTTCTCTAAGTCTACATATACTAGAAAAGTAGGTTTGCCTTTCTTTAACCTGTCTTCTAAGATAAGTCGTAGGGTGAGTATTGCACACGTGTTCCTATATTTCTACGGAATCCAAAATGATCTTCTCCGAAGTCGGCTTCTACCACTTTTTCCATTCGTCTGTAAAGAATTCGCGTTAATATTTTGCAGCTGTGACTTATTAAGCTGATAGTTTGGTAATTTTGACATCTGTCACACCTGCTTTCTTTGTGATGGGAATTATTACATTCTTTTGCAAGTCTGAGGGTATTTCGCCTGTCTCATACATCTTTCTCACCAGATGGTAGTGTTTTGTGAGGACTGGCTCTCCCAAGGCTGTCAGTAGTTCTAACGGAATGTTGTCTACTCCTGGGGCCTTGTTTCGACTCAGGTCTTTCAGTGCTCTGTCAAACTCATCACTCAGTATCATATCTCCCATTTCATTTTCATCTATATCCTATTCCATTTCCATAATATTGTCCTCAAGTACATGGCCCTTGTATAGACCCTCTATATACTCCTTCCACCTCTCTGCTTTCCCTTCTTTGCTTAGAAGTTGGTTTCAATCTGAGCTCTTGATATTCATGCAAGTGGTTCTCTTTTCTCCAAATGTCTCTTCAACTTTCCTGTAGGCAGTATCTACCATACCACTAGTGAGATAAGCCTCTACATCCTTACATTTGTCCTTTATGAATCCCTGCTTAACTATTTTGCACTTCCTATCGATCTCATTTTTGAGACGTTTGTATTCCTTTTTTCCTGCTTCATTTATTGAATTATTATATTTTCTCCTTTCATCAATTAAATTCAATATTTCTTCTGTTACCCAAGGATTTTTACTAGCCCTCGTCTTTTTACCTATTTGATCCTCTGCTGCCTTCACTATTTCATCCCTCCAAGCTACCCATTCTTCTGCTACTGTATTTCTTTCCCCCATTCCTGTCAATTATTCCCTTATGTTTCCAGAATGAGATTTTCACTCTCCAACGGAGTGTGCACTGATATGAAACTTCCGAGCAGATTAAGACTGTGTGGCGGACCGAGACTCGAACTCGAGACCTTTGCCTTTCGCGCGCAAGTGCTCTACCAACTGAGCTACCCAAGGACGACTCACGCCCCGTCCTCACAGCTTTATTTCTGCCAGTACCTAGTCTCCTACCTTCCAAACTTTACAGAAGCTCTCCTGCGAACCTTGCAGAACTAGCGCTCCTGAAAGAAAGGATATTGTGGAGACATGGCTTAGCCACAGCCTGGGGGATGTTTCTAGAATGAGATTTTCACTCTGCAGCAGAGTGTGCGCTGATATGAAACTTCCTGGCAGATTAAAACTGTGTGCCGGACCGAGACTCTAACTCGAGACCATTGCCTTTCGCGGGCAAGTGCCCTTATGTTCTCCCTGAAACTCTGTACAACCTCTGGTTTAGTCAGTTTATGCAGGTCCCATCTCCTTAAATTCCCGCCTTTTTCCATTTTCTTCAGTTTTAATCTACAGTTCATAACCAATAGATTGTGGTCAGTGTCCACATCTGCCCCTGGAAATGTCTTACAATTTAAAACACTATTCTTAAATCTCTGTCTTACCAGTATATAATCTATCTTATACCTTCTAGTATCTCCAGGCTTCTTCCATTTATACAACCGTCTTTCATGATTCCTGAACCAAGTGTTAGCTATGATTAAGTTGTGCTCTGTGCAAAGTTCTTCCTCTTTCGTTTCTTACCCACAATCCATATTCAGCTACTACGTTTCCCTCTCTTCCTTTCCCTACTATCGAATTCCAGTCACCCATGACTATAAAATTTTCTTCTCCCTTCACTGTCTGAATAATTTCTTTTATCTCATCATACATTTCATCAATTTCTTCATCTGCAGAGCTAGTAGGCATATAAACTTGTACTACTCTAGTAGGCGTGGGCTTCGTGTCTATCTTGGCCACAATAATGCGTTCACTATGCTGTTTGTAGTAACTTACCCGCACTCCTATTTTTTTATTCCTTATTACACCTACTCCTGCATTAACGCTATTAAAATGCTTATGAACCCAAAAAAGTCAAGCCATAAGTTTAAGTAACGCAACCAACAATATAAATTAAGAACAGCTTAATTTTTCAAGGAATTCCTCAACAGGATAGAAGGAGTCTCTCACGAGGAAACTCTTTAGTTTCGATTGGAAAGCGCGTGGATGACTGCTAAAATTTTTGAATTCTTGTGGTAGTTTATTGAAAACGGATGCAGCAGCATATGCCACACTTTTCTCCACAACAGTTAAGGAAGTCCGATGCAAATGCCGGTTGGATTTATGCCGAGTATTAACTGAGTCAAAACTGCTTATTATTAGGAATAAGCTGATATTGTTAACAAGAATCGACAGTAAAGAATATGTATTTATTGAGAGAGTAACATTCCCTAGGCCGAAGTGCGTGGCAGGTCCTCTTTGTGACTTACCTGGGCGGTGGCAGCGTAGTCAGCCGCCGTAATTTCTTGACCTGTAATCTTACCTGCCCTTACCTGCAGTTCAGCCGCTCGTACGGTATTCGGCACCGTGTGGAATCTGGACTTAGAAAATACGTAGAACTAAGGTTTTGGAAAGGAATTCCGGTGCTAGTAAATAATTCAACGCAGCTCTGTTAAAAGCATATTCTAGAGACACGGTGGCCTCAAAATCCTTTGATACAAAATCGTAGTTTGCATGCCAGAATGCAGCCAGGCAGTGATCAGACGGATGTGCCCCACTAGGTGGGTTTATGATCACTGTCGGGTACTGATTGCATTTGGTTATTGTGTCGATCAGGCTGATCCCAATTGTGACCGTATTAATATAATTCACTCAGCTCCCACGAGGGTCTTTTAGTGCACAAGGCAAGGATCTTATATTACCGGATGCCACGGAACTCAGTCTTTACTTATATTTGATACTCTACATAAAAATAAGCATGATCATAACGAATTAGCCATAATGATCATTGGCAGAAAACAAAAACAGAATTGCAACAGCAGGAGTGAGCACAGTAGCTGACTTACTGTGTTCTGTGACTGTTGTTGGGCGTAGTAAGCTTTGCACAATTAACTATTTCCGTCTATACCTCAGTAATTGTCACATATTCAGATAAACATTCATTCACAGTCAAAATAACTTCACCACCTACGCGAACTTTACTTTGTCACTGTCTTATGCAGATTTGGCCAAACAGCAAAACTTAGTTGGTAATCTTACGGTAGCTTAACTGCCGGCCATCCGCACTGCTCCCTGGTCTAACCGATAGTCCACAACAACTGCGAGCTATGCGCTCCTTCTTCCCAAATAAACCGCTTGTGACGTCAGCTACCATCTCCACCCTTAAAATAGACACATTTTACCTTATACTTTCCCGGTTGCTTTCTGCGCAAATACACTTTTGATTTACACCCTTCTGCAAATTTTACTCTGACCGTCTGCTCTAATTGAAGTTTTTTCAAACGAACTACTTTTTTACTCTTCGGCAGCCTCTGGTCGGACCAGTCAACTTTCTCCATCCCCAAGGTGTGTCCGCCTGTAGATGTTTCGTTTCTCATTAGGGACACCTTCAATCTGGATTTTCGATGTTTAAGCTTAATACTACTGACTCTCATTTCTCCTCCCAACTCACCACTTTCCATCCCATTTAATACTGTTGTCACTTAAATACTAGACATCAATAACATTCTTATTAGATACTATACAGACAGTATCTTTGCACTGCGACTACTATCATTTCACGACTTCAGTTCCTAATTACTATCTTTGGTTACCTATCACACCAGCTGTGAACCTATTTATTTGAGGCCTTGGCATCATTCAAGCCACCTTTTTCTGTTTGCTTATATTTATTACTTTCTCTTATATAATACCTCTTTATTCACAACCTTCACACTGGCATATTACTTTTCTATGTCTACCAGAACCGTGCTTCCTGCTACTCTCTTGTTCTGTTAAATTTTTGAATCACTTTAATATACGTCATATATATACAAGACCATTCTAATGTATGTATGGCGCTCATGGCTGCTCAGTTCATTCCACACATCTCACAGCAATCTCCTTTCACATCTTACAACTGCGTCATAGCGTCTTGCTCCCTTAACTATTACTACAGAAAAACTTAAACGTAATGCTTCTTTAATAGTTACTGCCTTCTTTGGCCTCTGATCATTATTCCTTATCTTTTCTCTCTACTTTCAACTCGTCTCACATTCTAGCAGTACCTCGCATATAGTACAAGACTCATTCTTCCTTCATCCTAAAAATTAAACCTTTTCTTTAACTTTAAATGCCCCTTGACCGCACGTAATTCTGTTACTTTGCGTTTCCGGAACTACTTCTCTTCACTCGGACTATAGTCCTCCCCCCTTTTATATCTCTGTGATGACTTTTTGTTTGACAGATAGTTAGTGGAAGAGGCTGAAGTACAGAAAGGAAGAATTGCTTCAGACTGTTGAGGTGCTCACAGTCCCAAACTGTAAATCTCTCCAAGACTGAGGGACTGCCTACGCTTAATTATCACTCTTGCCACTCACGTACCTTGTAATCTCTTTCTTCCTAATCGGTCTATCCTGTTTGCGATATAAAATATGAGCGATTAAAACTGTGTGCCCGACCGAGACTCGAACTCGGGACCTTTGCCTTTCGCGGGCAAGTGCTCTACCATCTGAGCTACCTTTTTCTTTTTTTTTTTTTTTTTTTCAACGTTAGAAATCTATTTATAAACTTTGTTTCAACTCTTTTGTTATTCCTTTACATCAGGGATAAAATTTAAGTTGTGAAAAAAGTAACTGATAAGAATAAAAATTTTAGCAGAGCGTGGTTTCGATCCACGGACCTCTGGGTTTTTTTTTTTTTTTTTTATTAGTCATAACATTCTACAGTAGTACATATTTTTCAACTGACATTTAAAAGTAATAAAACAAAGGTTCCTTGGCATTTTAGAAAAAAAAATCCAAGTCTAAACCAGATAGTGATGTTCGTCACTTGATCGTATTTGTTTTTCAAAGACAAATTGTCTCTCGTTTCTTCATGTTCTGAATCGCATCATCGAAAATGGAGTTCACATGACTGTTCTTCTGAGGAAGTTGGCGTATGTATCATAATAATTATTCATGCGTAGTAGCTTGTGATGCTGGTCGGAAATGTACGTCCAAAAATCTTCTTCGCTCCTTTCTTTACTGGACAGCAGGTAAAATACTGCGTGTCCCTTCAACCAGTTGACGGCATTTTTCTTCCAGGTGGGGTATAACTCCTCTTCCGGGTATAAAAGGCACGCTGGCGTTATCAAATACGGCGGTTTTCTCTGCATAGTTGCTAATTTTTTTCTTATTGACAACCATATATTATTCGCATTTCCACAGACAAATTGATGTTCATCTGTATCAATCAGGTTGCAAATGGTACACAAAGGGGAATCAGCCAGGTGAATGGAATGTAGTCTGGAGTTCGTTGGAAATTTCCTATTCACAAAGTAGTACCACAATGACCGCACTTTTGTTGGTAAATATGGGTGATGTATGTTCCTCCAGATATCATGCCAAGAGTGACCGACGTATTTTTGTTCTATGATGTTCTTGGTCTGAAAGTTCATTAAGTTTTGGTATATTTTCTTGACTTTGATGACATCTTTCTCGGGTGTTCCCAGTCCAATGTAGCTATACTCTACGAAGAAATGTTTTAGGTGGTAAAGTTCATTTGGGATGTGGTGAACGTCTATTGGGGCGTCCTGGCTGACCGGCGCTATTTCATTTAACAAGAATGCGGTGACACTGTCGACTGACCGCTTCCACAGTTTATATGTTTTACAGACGTACAATGCTTGTGCTTTATTGTACACGTCTGTGAGATTCAATCCACCATTCCCAGTCGGTAGAGTCAATGTTTGGTACTTGACTTTGAAGATGTGGCCGCGGCTGACGAAATGGCCAAAAGCAGCCAAAATCCTGTTCGCCACTTCCCTCGGCATTGGCAGGGCTTGAGCCACGTAATTTAATTTAGAGGACAAATAGATGTTGACGAGAGCCACTCTTTGTATCTCATCAAGAGTACGGAGATTGTGCTGACGTATACAGGCACGGATGGTGTTGAGGATTCTTCTGTAATTAACTGCGATGGTCTGCCGAATATTTCTTGTGTACTCCACTCCAAGACATGTCATGGTGACAATTTCCTTTATTGGCCCATGAATGGGAACTCCTAATCCGCTTCCAATATTCATTATGCCAGACTTATTCCTATTCATTTTCGCACCAGATACTTGTTCATATTTGTTTATTATGTCGAGTGCTTTCTCTATCTCGTCGTTGTCTTTGACAATAAATGCAACGTCATCGGCATATGCTCTGCAGACAATCCTACGGCCGCGTGTAGTGAATCCTTGTAGGTTGTGGCTCAGGCGAAAAAGCAATGGCTCGATTGCTATTGCAAAGAGTGACATAGACATCGGGCACCCTTGTCGCACCGAACTTTTCATTACAATGGGCTTACTGGACTGACCGTTTACCATAACTATCGATGTTGACTTCTGCAGAAGATTTGTAATAATGTTGATAAAACCTTGCGGGAAGTTCATGGCACGCATGGTGTGAAAAAGATAAGCATGATCGACTCTATCGAATGCTTTCTCAAAGTCCAATGATACGATGGCGCATTTTATTTTACAGGCTGCGGCAATGGAATAATATCTCTGTAGTCGCACAGTGTTTGGTAAATTGATCTGTCTTTTCCTACGCTCGATTGATATGATCCAGTGACTGTGTTCAATACTGATTTTAATCTTTCGTTTATGATGCGGGCAAATATTTTATAGTCCGAATTTAGGAGAGTGATAGGCCTAAAATTTGTTACAGATTTTCCTGCAGGATGTTTCGGGATTAGAACAATGGTTCCTTCTAGGAAGTCGCGTGGGATGCCATTGGCGGGATTCATTAATTCGTTACATATACACGCTAATTTGGGAATCAACTGTCTTCTGAACATTTGATAGAACACGGCCGGGATTCCGTCAGGCCCAGGAGACTTATTTTTCGGGCTTCGTGTTATAGCGTCTGCGACTTCTTCTTCTGTGATTTCAGTTAACAAGTTGTTTGCTTCTACCGGGTCGAGCCCGCGTGTGAATCCCGTCATGATGTCATTGTCCACCGGGATATCCATTGTCGTTTTGCCTAATAACTCTGCGAAGTACTTGTGAATTTCGTTCTTGATGTCACTTTGCTGCGTCAGTAACCTTTCGTCAGAAGATCTTAGTTCGGTTATTATTTTCCCGCGTTGCCCCTTCCTCTCATTAATCACATGATATGTAGATGTTTGCTCTGCTACGCAGCGCTACGCAGCGAGGAGAGCTCCGCCTACCATCCTAAGGGAGCCATGGGTCTGATGATGGTTTTGTAGAAAGAACCGAAACCGGCTACCTATATCATTAAAACATACATGATGTGATCAAGACTGAACTTTAGTCAAAATATAACAATTAATTGATCACCACTTTCCAAAAATGTTTACCAAAATTGTAGATAAGTAACAGCTCGGTACACACCAAATAACTGGATTCCACAACACTACCACAACCCCAAGTGTACATTGCTGACATACGAAGTTCACCTTTTAGTATTTTGTTTACTAACAGCTGCTCACACGGTTCCAGATGACATGATGTTCGCTGAGTAAAAAACGGCAACAGAAAAAAAGCCCACAGAAAAAACATGCTGTAACATACAATGAATAAGGTAGTATGAAAGTATCCACGGAAAACTATATTTCAAAAAAGCAAGTAGTAAAAATGTAATAATGTGCTAATGTGTTTGTATAACCATGCTATTTTCTGCATGTTTTAGATTTAAAAAAAAAACCACTTACGATGGTGATATTTGTAGCCTAAACTAGTTTGGGTGAATAAAGAAATAAACGATTAACAAGGTGTTTTGCATCAAGGCAGACTCAATTTCTGACCTCCTGTCTCGTAACAAAGGGGACTACTAGTTTTCTACCTCCTACTTGGAATCTCAACTCACATCCTTCTAAAATTTGTTCACCTTTGAACGCATTCAGGAAATCCACGCCGACTAATAGCTCTACATCCAACCTGCGAATGAGAAGAAAGGAATGTTCTACCATTACTCCCCCTAACTGCACTGGCATCACTACTTGCTGTCGAATAGCCTTTGACAACTTTGCAGTAGCACCAAATATTTGCACTGGGGACACTGGCCAGATTGCCGTATCTTCTTTTTCTGGCAAACTCGGAAAGTACTCTTCCTTAATTCCGGAAATTTCCGATCAGCTGTCCACTAACACCTGACTTACCACTCCTCCAAGCTGCACCTCGACAGTAGGCTCACTATTTGCGACTAAGGGAATGGATTCCTCCTGTGTTTTCAAATCGTCAATTAACTGTCGTTGGCCAAATTCTGGAACAGCTCTTACATTTTCGGATTGAAATTTACCAACCTGCCAATCCGAAGAATCTTCAAGCAATCTGTCGTGAAGCGACAGTTCGCACAAATGCTCAACTTCTGCTCATTCAGAGCGAGATTTGAGGAGCTCAATTTCTCCGTCATTTAACGTTAAGGGTTGTCCACATAGCATACCTCCATTAAACATTAGCTCAAAAACAGCGTCGTTCTCTCGTTCTTCACTGCTGGCATCTCCCTCTAATGCTTCCGCAATTGCAACATTAACATTACTGTCCGTACTGCCAGATTCCATATTTACTCTTGGACGCCTTTGTTCCCACACCCTTTGACTAAACGAGATGTTACTATTTTTATTGCCATCAGGTCTGGGTGCTGTCTCTTAAAACATGGCCGTAGCCACGACTACATAGTGATGGTTTCCTCGCGCTATCGATTTGTTGGTTTATTATTTCGAAGAGAATACTGAAGCGATTTCTCCTGCATTGAAGGAACGACATACAACGCAGAGAAGGCATTTTCGTGAGATATTTAAATACGTGTGCGGCATATTTCTCCGTTTTGCTATAATTGATGCATGATACGAAGTACATACAATGGTTGTTATGGGTAGGGAATGGGAAGCAATTGTTTATATATTCATTTCACAAGCTATAACCTCTAAGACGATGTGTCAATTGTTACAGATACCATTTGAAAAAAAATTATTGTTGATAACTTAAGCAAGCAGTATTGCATTCTTACGAAATGGTGACTATAGCAATGGTCATTGGAAATAATTTAGTTTCGTGGCCAAAACACCACTGAACCCTTTTTACCCATCATAAAATTACATTTTACCCCTCAGGGGTAATTAACCCCTGCTTGGTAAGGTGTGAGCTATAAGAGTCAGACTGGAGACTGCGCCAGACTGTCTATGTGGCAGACGTCTTCACCTGCGAGAGATCAGGCAGCTAGAGTCTCTCAATATGGATGTGTACTATTTTCCATGAAAATTCTTTTGTAATGAGTAGCCTCTGTTACTCTATGAATCAATGGTGTGCCTACAATCACTAACACTAATGTGTTCAATAATCCAGTTAGATGACTACTTAACCCTTTCAGGGGAAGTGGTTCCGTTTGAAGCCATCTACAATTTTCTCATTTTGTGGCAAAAGGGCAGTGGCTACATTTGGGGACATCATTCAGCAGCCTAGTTGGTGCTGCCCTCTAGCGGCTGTCACTGGAACCACTTCAAAATCTGTAAATATTAACAAGTAGTGAGGCGAGTCGGATAGCCATTTTTGTACGCTGTGCACGGACGTCTTTGTTCTCAAATTGTGACTGTATTCTTTTGTATTAGGTAACTTTTATGCATGTATTAAATGCAGAATACTGTTCTGTTTACATTAATACTACACTCCTGGAAATGGAAAAAAGAACACATTGACACCGGTGTGTCAGACCCACCATACTTGCTCCGGACACTGCGAGAGGGCTGTACAAGCAATGATCACACGCACGGCACAGCGGACACACCAGGAACCGCGGTGTTGGCCGTCGAATGGCGCTAGCTGCGCAGCATTTGTGCACCGCCGCCGTCAGTGTCAGCCAGTTTGCCGTGGCATACGGAGCACCATCGCAGTCTTTAACACTGGTAGCATGCCGCGACAGCGTGGACGTGAACCGTATGTGCAGTTGACGGACTTTGAGCGAGGGCGTATAGTGGGCATGCGGGAGGCCGGGTGGACGTACCGCCGAATTGCTCAACACGTGGGGCGTGAGGTCTCCACAGTACATCGATGTTGTCGCCAGTGGTCGGCGGAAGGTGCACGTGCCCGTCGACCTGGGACCGGACCGCAGCGACGCACGGATGCACGCCAAGACCGTAGGATCCTACGCAGTGCCGTAGGGGACCGCACCGCCACTTCCCAGCAAATTAGGGACACTGTTGCTCCTGGGGTATCGGCGAGGACCATTCGCAACCGTCTCCATGAAGCTGGGCTACGGTCCCGCACACCGTTAGGCCGTCTTCCGCTCACGCCCCAACATCGTGCAGCCCGCCTCCAGTGGTGTCGCGACAGGCGTGAATGGAGGGACGAATGGAGACGTGTCGTCTTCAGCGATGAGAGTCGCTTCTGCCTTGGTGCCAATGATGGTCGTATGCGTGTTTGGCGCCGTGCAGGTGAGCGCCACAATCAGGACTGCATACGACCGAGGCACACAGGGCCAACACCCGGCATCATGGTGTGGGGAGCGATCTCCAACACTGGCCGTACACCACTGGTGATCGTCGAGGGGACACTGAATAGTGCACGGTACATCCAAACCGTCATCGAACCCATCGTTCTACCATTCCTAGACCGGCAAGGGAACTTGCTGTTCCAACAGGACAATGCACGTCCGCATGTATCCCGTGCCACCCAACGTGCTCTAGAAGGTGTAAGTCAACTACTCTGGCCAGCAAGATCTCCGGATCTGTCCCCCATTGAGCATGTTTGGGACTGGATGAAGCGTCGTCTCACGCGGTCTGCACGTCCAGCACGAACGCTGGTCCAACTGAGGCGCCAGGTGGAAATTGCATGGCAAGCCGTTCCACAGGACTACATCCAGCATCTCTACGATCGTCTCCATGGGAGAATAGCAGCCCGCATTGCTGCGAAAGGTGGATATACACTGTACTAGTGCCGACATTGTGCATGCTCTGTTGCCTGTGTCTATGTGCCTGTGGTTCTGTCAGTGTGATCATGTGATGTATCTGACCCCAGGAATGTGTCAATAAAGTTTCCCCTTCCTGGGACAATGAATTCACGGTGTTCTTATTTCAATTTCCAGGAGTGTATATGTACTGCGATAGTAACCAAAATAAGGCATTTATTTCCGTGAATGTCGTCGTGGTTCCATTTGAAATTACTGCTCCTGTAACGGCAGCATTAGTAGGGGTCAAAGCTGATAAGCTTGGATATATTTGTGATTTTCAGATATATACTGGAAAAGTGGAAGGCATAGTGGGAAAATCCTTAGGAGAGAGAATTGTGAGAGACATGTGTAAAGGCTTGGAAGGAAAGAGATACCACATATACTTTGACAATTTTTTTTACCAGTGTCAGACTTTTACAGAAGCTGAAAGATGACGGACTTTTTCCCTGTGGAACAATTAGATCTCACAGGAAAGGACTTCCTACGCTAAAAACAGACAAAGAGTTGCAAAGAGGAGAGTTTGACTGGTCAGTTCGTTTTGATGGCATTTCCAGCGTCAAATGGAAATACAAACGTGTAGTGACGTTTTTGTCTACAACTGATTCGTCTGTATGTGTTGAAGAAGTCAGCCATAAAGAAAAGGGTGGAAAAACCACAAAGGTACCTTGCCCAAAAATAGTGAAATCATATAACGCAAATACGGGGTGTGTCGATAAGGCAGATAAGATGAACAGTTTTTTATGCAATAGACAGGAAATTACGAAGGTGAAGGCTAAGATTATTTTGGTATATAGTTGACATTTCTATTGGAAACGCATTTATTCGGTTTAGATTATGTAATCTAACAGCGAAGCAAGTGCTAAAGGATTTTCGAAGACGTGTTGCCACAGGCCTGGTAGGCAGTAATGTCCTCAGAGGTAGTCCTGGCCATCCCAGTACACAGTCAGAACCATCTGCAAAAAAATTCAAAACTGTTGTTCCCCATGAGAAACGTATATCGGAAGCAAAACATCTGCCAAAACATGGAACCTCAAGGCGCTGTGTGCACTGCTGCACAAAGAAAGAGCCCCACAGAAGCGGATGGACATGTAGTCACTGCCAGGTAGCCTTATGCTTATCTGCAGAAAGGAATTACTTTTTACTGTATTATCAAAAGTGATGACATTTAGCTGGCAGTGGCTCCATTTGAAACCACCCTGTATGTGTTCAGTTTATGTATATTTCATTTAATTTTTACATCTTTCTGTCTCACTGTATGAAAATTAATACAAAAAAACAAGGAAAAATTATTTTTTTTTTATTTTGCTCCAGAAAGGGTTAACCCGCAAACAGAATGATTACACTTTTTAAATATTTTATTGTCCTAAAAGTTTCCATCCGTGTGTTTACCTTGCTCTATCACAGGTAGAATTTTTTTCGCTATAAATTTCGAAGATTCTCACATCTGCGATTTATTTTCATGCCCTACTTTCTAAGAAAATCAGCAGAATATCCACAACAATGCAAGACAGTCTTATGTTACAAAAACATATCTACGAAGTATGTAGTGAACGAAGTGCACAGAAGAACTGAAGTAAATGGTACTCTCTGTTTTGGCGGTAAGCGTGGTGTTATGCTGTTAGTAACTACAGCAATATTTTAAAACTGCTTGATCTCGATAGTATGATAAAGAGAATTTACGCTTGCAAACCGTTTTGGATCTCTCTCAAAAACACGATGCCGAGATTTAGCAATCACGTAGACCCATTTATCAGGCTCAGACATTAGTTCACTAGCCGCGCACAATGCTACAGCTGCAGACCGAGCCGAGATTAATAATAGGTATAATTGTTCCATCATGTGACGTATTGTTTGGCTTTGCTAACCGCGTGGTGGAACAAAATTCGTATTTGTGGACCACCGTCTCACTAAGCTTCGTCAATTTGTAAGTGACACTGCTGTAAAGCGTGTGTACACGCAAGTGAAATTGTCGCACATCCACTTCAATTTCTGAAGTAAATTTCAGCGTATCAAGTAACCAATGGCAAAAAATAAGAGTGTAAGAGGTCCAGTATTTTCAGTAGATTTACCGTAAATATTATTTCAGACTTAAGTGCAAATACACAAATATACACTCACGGAAAAATAATCGCGATACCAAAACATAATTAATGTAGAGCAATGAAATTTCGGGACTACATTTGTCTAGATAGAATATTTTACTGATCATCACCATCATCAAATTGGCGATCGAGGACCCTGTAGATCATGCGCCGACCTCGCAGTGCTCCTCCATACAGGGCGATCTGGTGCACTTTGGATCCATTTGTCACGGAATGTTAGCTGGCTAAGATCTTTCTGTAGCTCGACCTCCCATCGCTTCCTGGGTTTTGGACGGGTACCATCAGGTCTTCCCATAAGCCGGTCGTGGTGGCCGAGCGGTTCTAGACACTACAGTCTGGAACCGCGCTACCACTGGGGTCTTACGTTCGAATCCTGCCTCGGGCATGGATATGTATGATGTCCTTAGGTTAGTTAGGTTTAACTAGTTGTAAGTTCTAGGGGACTGATGACCTCAGCAGTTAAGTCCCATAGTGCTCAGAGCCATTTGAACCATTTTCTTCCAATAAGTGCGGCTCTTGCCCGAGAGGTGTCGAGGCTCCTAGCAATGGGGTCTGCCAAGCTTATTCTCCACGCTTTCAATTTTTGAACGTTGTTCGGTTGCCTCATCAGATCATACAATTTTTGGCTGTTTCAACGTATGCACGAGCTACCTTCCTGGAAGGGATTTAACTGATTTAACTGATTAACTGATTAAAATTAACATGAGAAAATCACAGGTAATCATAAACGCAATTTAATCCACTGAAATCGTGAGCCGCTAGGGACTAGCCGAGCGGTCAAGGGCGCTGCAGTCATGGACTGTGCGGCTGATCCCGGTGGAGGTTCGAGTCCTCCCTCGGGCATGGGTGTATGTGTTTGTCCTTAGGATAATTTAGGTTAAGTAGTGTGTATGCTTAGGGACTGATTACCTTAGCAGTTAAGTCCGATAAGATTTCACACCCATTTGCACACCCATTTTTTGTAATCGTGAAATGCTGGTATCTTAATAATCGGTGTAAGCGCCAGAGTGTTTAATGCAAGCACACGAAAGTGCTCGACTGGAGACAGATCTGGTTATCCAGCAGGCAAAGCCAACACGTCGACATTCTATAGAGCATGTTGGGCGAGCGTTATTCTGTTGAAAATCACTCCCTTGAATGCCGTTCGTGAATGGCAGCACAACAGGTCGAGTCACCAGACTGGAATACAAATTTGCATTCAGTGCGCGTGGGAAAGCTACGAAAGTGCTCCTGCTGTCATACGAAATCACGCCTCAGACCATAACTCCAGGTGTAGGTCTAGTGTGTCTAGCATGTAGACGGGTTGGTTGCAGGTCCTCAATTGGCCTCCTTCTAACCAACACACGGCCATCGCTAGCACCGAGGCGGAACCAGCTGCCATTAGGAAACACAACTGAACGTCTCCCTACCCTTCAATGAGCTCTCACTTGACACCAACTAAGTCCCAAAGGGCACTGTTTTTGGCAGGTGAAATGCGGGCTATACCGTGTCTGGCTTGGAGCTGGCGCTGAAGTAACTGGTTGTCAACAGTTCGTTGTGTCGCTGTGGTGCCAACTGCCGCTCACATTGCTGCTGCAGATGCAGTCAGAGCCATACACCAGACGTGATGGTCTCCCTCGTGGACGTCCGAAAAGTGGTGTTCTTGTGACCATACATTCTCGTGGTCACCGCTGACAGCAAACGTGTACAGTGAAACCATTCCTGCCAAGTCTTTCTGCAGTATTGCAGAAGGAACATCCAGCTTCTCGTAGCCCGGTTATATGACCTCTTTGAAACTCAGTGGGCTCTTGGTAGCCTTACAGGCATTCTTGACTAACACAAACTCACCACTCCAAATCAGAAAGGTAATTAACTCTCCTGGTCTTTACAGGGCGCGTTTAAAGCAAACCTTATTTACATCCTCATAGTGGTGCCACCAGCGCCAGATTAAGCAACGGCAGCGAAATTGTGGTAGACATCATCTTTGAAATGTAGAAATATGTCAACCATTTTTCGTTTATGTCACACAACTGCTTCTTGGTGCTGCGATTTTTTTCCGTCATTGTATTTTAATAAATTCAGGAAATCAAAATTCCGCTAACGAAAATAACGACAGAATTTCTTATTTGCATCACATACTTAAGAGCCAAAGAAACTGGCACACCTGCCTAACATCGTCTAGGACCCCCGTCAGCACGCAGAAATGACGCAGCACGACGTGGCATGGACTCGACTAAAGTCTGAAGTAGTGCTGGAGGGAATTGACAACATGAATGCTCCGGGCCCTTCATAGATCCGCGAGAGTACGAGGGAGTGGATATCTCTTCTGAACAGCACGTTGAAAGCCATCCTAGATATGCTCAATAAAGTTTGTGTCTGGGGAGTCTGGTGGCCAGCAGAGTGTTTAGACTCAGATGTACATGTCAGGATGTGGCAGAGGTGGAAGTGGGGTCTAAAAAAGAGCAAGTGTTAATTTTTCAACTCCGATCGGCAAACTGCCTCCCGTTTATTGAAATAAAAACATTTACTGATGACCTAGCCGGGGTACATTGTGGGAGTTTAGCGGCCCTGAGGCGCAAACAGATTGAGCCACGGCTCGAAAAGTGCACGGAGGCAACCGTCCAATGGGTCTGATCTTGTCGGGGGCCCGTCAGTAAAAGAGAGCGATCCACACGCCTCGTTCGCGCAGCTCGGCGCGGTGGACGCTCACACGTGATCTCCTGGACCTTTCTGATTGGCTGCTGTAGGAGCTCTGCCTAGGCAAGCGACGCTTCCTTAAGCGTCACCCCGTCAGCAGAAAGGTTGTTTGTTCGTCGAGCACGTGAACAAGCCGTGGGATAGCGGCACATACTGGAAAAATCTGATGTGTCGCCAACCCAGGGCCCGTGCACGGCTTTGTGAAGATCCATTGCCATCCATAGCTCACGCATTCAGGAAAAATGTTCCCTTTTCTTTTATTGAAAATAAAGGACTCCCGTACTCAATCTGTCAGCACCTGTACACAGAAGAGTGTTCCTGGAACCTCTCTGTAGCAGTTCTGGTTATGTGAGGTGTCGCATTGTTCTGCTGGAATTGCCCAGGTCCGTCGGGATGCACAATGGATGCGAATGGATACAGGGATCAGACACGGTGCTTACGTACGTGTCATCTGTCAGAATCGTATCTAAACGTTTCAGGAGTTACATATCAATTCAACCACTCACGCTCCACACCATTATAGAGCCTCCACCAGCTTGAACAGTTATCTGTGGACGTGCAGAGTCCATGGCTTCATGGGTTGTCTCTATACCCGTACAGCTCCATCCACTCGATGCAACATAACACGAGACTTTTCCGACCAGGCGACAAGTTCCCAGTCATCAACAGTCCGATGTCGGTGTTAATGGGCCCAGTGAGGCGTAAAGCTTCGTGTGGTGCAGTCATCAAGTGTACATGAGTGGGCCTTTGGCTCCGAAAGCCCATATCGATGATGTTTTGGTTCGTTCGCTGACAGCTGCTAATGGTTCAGCATTGAAATCTGCAGCAATCTGCACTTCCGTCACGCTGAATGATTCTCTTCACCCGTCGTTGGTCCAGTTCTTGCAGGACCTTTTTCCGACCGCAGCGATGTCAGGGATTTGATGTTTTATCGGAATCCTTATATTCACGGTACATTTGTGAAATGGTCGTACGGGGAAATCCCCACTTAATCGTTGCCTCGGAGATGCAGTGTCCCATCGGTCGTGCGCCAACTATAACATCACATTCAAACTCATTTAAGTCTCGATAACCTGCCATTGTAGCAGCAGTAGCCGATCTAACAACTGCACCAAACACTTATTGCCAACCACAGTGCCGTATTCTGCCTGTTTACTGTTTGAATATGCATACCTATACCAGCTTCATTGGCGCTTCGTTATATCATCCTGCTATGCGGATTTGTTCGTTCATTGTCATGGTTTTCCAACCACGTTAGATGTCAGAATTCTTTAAACCAATGTCATAAGACGGCAAGTAATTCCCTGTCATGATATTTACATAAGGGGCAGTCAAATGAAAACGAGACAGATAGAAAGGAAATATGTAAACTATTTCTTCTTCTTTCTTTCTTCGTTTGGATCATCTAAGGACCACCTGCCAATTTCAGTGCTTCCGTCTTGGATGTTCTTTCTTTTTCCTCCAGTATTCTTTCATCTTTCCAGTCTGTACCCTTTTTCTCTCCTCAGACCATTTTGAGCCTGTCTTCTTCTCCCTCCCGCCTTGGAACCCTTCCTTTTTTAACACTTTCCTCTTGAAAATCTCTCTTTGTGTTGCGTCTTTTCACTTATGTTGCTTTTTGCCAAATATCTCCTAACTTCTTGAATCCAGGCTATTGTTGACTTCTTACCCCAAAGATACTTAAAAATCTGTTTCGTTAGCCTGTAGCTGTTCATTCTGTATAAGTGGGCCAAAACTAACAGTCGCCTCTTTCGTAGTGTTTCATCTATGTTTTGTATGTTACGATGAACTTCTTCATTGTTTCTTAATTTCCATACCTCTTTTTTTTGTTGGCCCAAGTATTAATCGAAAGATTTTTCTTTCTATGACTTCAAGTCTGTGTAATTTGTAGTTCAATACTAAACATTCACTTGCTTAAAGGCATTCCGGTTTTACTGCTGTGTTGTACTGCTGTATCTTCAAATTTTTAGTCAGACAGCTTTTGTTGTAGTCATTCCTAGTTATTCCATAAGCTCTCTCCATTATATACACTCTTTCTTCTACAGAGGATTTCTCTAAGCCCTTTCCTTGCATAATTTCTCCCAAATATTTAAATTTATTTACCCTCTTAATCTGGTCAATATCTGTTGCTAGGGATTCCGGAGCCTTTTTTATATTTGTCATAAATTTTGTTTTTTCTACAGGTATTCTTAAATCTGTTTTGTTGGCAATTTCTTGTAAGAGATTGATTTGTATTCCAGCATTTGTTAGGTTTTCAGAAAGAATGGCAAAATCATCCGCAAATGCCAAACAGTGAATTTCAATACCTTTGTTTTTAATTCCCAGTCATATTGGTAATAGATTCTGTTCTCTTAGTTTTTATTTCCATTAACTTACTGTTTTCTCTAGCACGGAGTTAAAGAGGAGTGAAGACAGTCCATCACGCTACCTTACACCTGTTTTTATGTTCAATGCTCTCGATATTTCACCCCGAAACTTTACTTTTGATTTTTTGTCTGTGAGCGTTTCACGAATAAGGTTTGCTAATTTAGATTTGATGTTAAATTCCCTGACCACTTCATCTAGTGCTTCCCTATCAAACGAGTCAAATGCCTTTTTAAAATCTATAAGTATTACAACCTTATCTTTGGAGTTTGTAGGTCTGTGACTAATTATGGACTTCAGGTTTAAAATCTGTTCTGAGCAGGATCTGCCGGCCGGGGTGGCCGAGCGGTTCTAATCGCTACAGTCTGGAACCGCGCGACCGCTACGGTCGCAGGTTCCAATTCTGCCTCTGGCATGGATGTGTGTGATGTTTTTAGGTTAGTTAGGTTTAAGTAGTTCTAAGTTCTAGGGGACTGACGACCACAGCAGTTAAGTCCCAATGTTCTCAGAGCCATTTGAACCATTTTATCTATGGGACTGATCACCCAAGCAGTTAAGTCCCATAGTGCTCAGAGCCATTTGAGCAGGATCTGCTCTTTCTAAATCCACTCTGATATTCTCACAAGAAAAAGGCTACCAAGTGTCTACTTTGTTAAGTAGTATTATTGAAAATATTTAAAACACACTGGCAACAAAGATAAACCCGTGGAGTTATTTACATTCATCTTATTACCTTTCGGTGCAAGGGATGGATGAGAGCCACTTTCCAGTCTTTTGGTATCTTTTCAATTTCCAGTATTTCTTCAAATATGAGCTCAAGGTTAGTTACAAGTTTTGTTTGCGATAATTTAACAAGTTAAGTGGTAATAGAGTCTTCTTCACTGGCCTTGTTGTTTTTCAGGGTACTTATTGCTTTTTTTAATTTCATCAGCTGTTGGTTGAGGATCTGCTGTATTTTCATGGAAATCTGGAAATTCAAGTTTACAGTTTGGGTTTTTACAGTTCAACAACTTTTCAAAGTACTTTCTTAGTATTTCACAATTGTAGATGTCGCTTAGACCTACTTTACCATTTTCTCCTGTGAAGCAAATCTTTGGAGCTTGGTAGCCCTTTAGATGATTTTTAAACATATGATAGAAATTCCGGGAGTTATTTTTTTACAAAGTTGTTTTGTATGTGAAGACGTTGTGATGTCTCAAAAGATCCTTTAGCACTGTTTATTATTCTTGCTCTATCTTTCCTTTGCATTCAAAATTCATCGAAGTGTTCAGGCTTCCCAGAACATTTCCCTTTCTTGCACTGTTTTGTTCTTCTGTAACTACTTCTTTACAGATTTCATTCCACCAGACATTCTTCTTCATTTTTGTTGTTCCAATTACATTTTTCGTCGCCCTGTTGATTTATTTTGATATTTCCTCCTACTTCCCTAATTTAGTTACTATAATCTCTTCCTGAAAATTTTTTATTACCTCTATGGTGATGTCGAGTCTGTGTGTATTATATTTAATTATTTTTTGCGGTCTTTTTTGGTTACTATTGGGAATAAGTTTCAGTTTAATTTTAGTCAGGTAGTGATCAGAATTAAATTCCCTGTTTCTTGCTACTTTTACATTCATGGTTTCTTTAAAATTGCATTTAGAAGTAGCCACGTGATCTAACTGGAACTTCACTAGCATTGGATTCGGTGAGATCCATGTTTTTGCCTTTCTTGGTAATTTTTTGAAGAAGGTTGACATTACCTTCAACTGAAATGTTCTACAAAGACTGATTATTCTTGTGCCATTTTATTTGGTTTTTTTATGGGCTAGATAATATCCTATTATTTTCTGAAACGATTTTGCCCTTCCTATTTATGCATTAAAATCTCCTGTTACTATAACAACATTTGATTTTGGTATTTTTGATATTTCTTCTTCTAGAAGTTCCCAGAATGCTTCTACTTAACTCGGATTTTTCTTATTGTCATCGCTGATTGGATGATGACAATTAACAAAGGTATACTGTTTATTGTTACATTTTACTTTGAGAAGAGATAGTCTTTCGGAACTGGATTTGAATTCTGTAATGTTATCTACTATATTGTTATGAACATAGAAAGCAGTACTAAATATTGGCATGCCTTTCATGATTTTTATTGCTGGTTTACCCTTAAAAATTCTGTGGTTTTTAGTTTCTGTAACATTTTCATCCAAAAATCTTGTTTCTTGAACGACTAAAATTTGTATTTCATGCTTATCTAAGACACTTTCAATTTCTTTTTGTTTACCAATTTTTGGTAATGAGTTTACGTTCAAGGTGACTGCAAAGAACTTCCTTTTGAACTTGAATTTGGAAGGATACCAAGGATGCTCCGACTCTTCCTTAATGCAGATGTTGGGACTCTCCAGGAGAACCCTAGGACCCGATGCATTGCATAAAGCAATGGTGGATTTCTCTTTCGAGTTACCACCTGGGGTAGTGTTTTCTTCTAGCGGACTTTTCATTCTGCAATTGAAATTGTACATTGTACATGGTAGGAAATAAATTCCAAGGTAAGATCGGATTTTTAGTCCCAAATGATTATTTTTCGTGGTTTTCTGCATTAGGGTATTCCGCTTTTCTGCCGTTGGGAGTTAGGATTCCTCTTCCGCCTTTGGGACCACTGACCAGGCTTCACCTGTAGCCCTATTCAGGGGCCCCTTACAGGGTGCTACCATCCGGAGCGAGATGGACCCAGGTTTTGTTTATGAGGTATTACGCCTCCTTCTCTTCCTTCCTCATCACTTGCGAGATGAGGACCCGGGCTTGGGACTGTAGTAAATAACTATCTCACTATAAGATAAGGCGGTCAATGCCTTTGTAAGAAAATGTTTGCTGTTGCCTACGGAACCATGACTTTACCCAAGTGTACACCACCTTCCGAAGCTAATCGACGTTCACGGACGTCTTTCTTCATGTTTCCAAAGATATAGAATTCGCATGGGGAGAGTGTGTAAGGAGCATTCAGCGAAACATCTGCAGCGTAGTCGAAAAGACCTTGGCAAAACATAGGTGTGCATTACATTGCAACAGAATGATGTCCTCCTTCAACATCTCTGGTCATTTGAACTTGATGGCATGGTTATATTGTTACAGTGTGGCCACGTACCATTGTGGTTTGCTTATGAGCTGTGTTCCAGAAAGCCAATGTGCATCAGGCCCTCGCATTCAAAGCAAAGCGTTATCGTAAATTTTCCGGAGCTGACGTGCGCGGCTTTCGATTTATTCTGTTGGAATGAATCCATGCGCATCTATAGCTGGCTCCCACTATTCCTCCCTGTCTCAAAATGATGACACCATATTTCATCTCCCAGGACAATATGGGACAGATAACGATATAATTCATCATGACACTGTTCAAGCTGCTGCGGTGATGACGATACTCTGTTCAACTTCTACTCCTCCACCAGGCTGTGGGGAACAGTCTGCGTATAGATGTTTTGTGATGATGTCGTAAGCAGTACCGTGAGTCCTTCCCAAGACGACTGCGTGCCTTTCACCATCCGCCCCAGGTCATTGCTGACGGTAGCCTTCACCGCAGCAGCGGCAGAACGGGAAATGACACGAAGAGCCTGTCCTGACGAACTGCTGTTTTTCAGTGACACCCAACCTTTTCTAAATCTTTTGTTCCATACCAAGTGGTAGTATGGACCAAAATAAGAAAACAAATGTTCAGAAAACATGCACTCTTAAAAGTTACGAGCACTTGGTCATTAGAAGAGTTGTGTTTCAAAATAGCAAAGATGAAAAAGTGCTCATAGCTGTTAAGGAATGCATTTTAGAGCACATGTTTACTCGGCTTTTTTCCTTGTTTTTGTCCATACTACTAGTTCCCAAAATACGGGAAGCAAAGAACTTGCAGTAGAAGAGACTTGTTCCACAGTTATTGAAGTTGAAAAATTGCTCGTACCTCTTAAGATATGCATTTTCGACTGTATGTTTACTGAGACTTTTTGTTTCTAGTATGGTGTACTTTCTACTGAATGCTTGTACGCCATTAATTATGATACATCCTGTATAGAAAGCTACAGGGTACATCCAATCATTGGTGAAGAAACCTAAAGGGTGCACCCTATCAGTAATGGCAGTGACATAAACGTCTTGAAGAAGCAGAAGGACGCAGTAAGAAGAAAGAACTATGTTAAAATGCCTCAGTTTCTACCAATATCTAAGACAACTGGTGGATTTAGATCAGTTCTAATTACAGCACTAGTTGTCCTGTCGGCAGTTGTGTCATTAGACGGAAATGCCGCTACCATAACCCGACCAGTAAAGAATTCTCGAAACGACAGGAGCATCTACAGGAATCTAAAAGGCGTAATGGATGATATAAGCTGTCACTGTTGGTAAAGAAATATATTTGAAACCATGTAAGTAAGAATACGCACTGTTTATTAAAACAAGTTTCTTAACCATACTACGAGACAGACCATTTACCAATAAAGATCTGCTCAAATTCACCAAGAAACTCAAAATCACAATATTTCATGACGATGTGTAAAAGAAATGTGGGATCGTAAATGTAGATTTTGGAAGAGGATCTAGAACACACTGAATTTCGTATGTTGGCAACTAAAAAAAATGGAGTAACGTGTTTCGCTTTGAATTGCATGGGAATTTATGGCAGCCACAAGTATTGTACCGGTAGCAACGCTGAATTCTACGATTTTTGATGCCATCACGACTTTGCTTCATCTGCTTCTGTGGTCATTTCTGTGCAATGTGTCTCCTGACGAATACATAAAGACAAGCTGTGTGTTCACAGCCACATCAGTTGAGGTCTGGCTGTGACGACATTAAAAGACTGCTCGTCTGTATTCAGAGCAAATGACTTCCCCCAACACATCTTGCAAGAGTGACTGGAGTATTGCATTAATTAGTCCCGAAGCCTATAATAGCATTCCAAATATCACAGACGCGAACAGTAAACTTCATCTAGCAAATGACAAAGTTGTAGACATTCTTTCTGACTGTACGATACTGATGATCTGAATGCAATTACAAAACTATCTGTTAGAGCATTTGGCTTATGTGCAACCACTGATACATTTAAAACAAAGGCACAAAGGAAAAAAACCGATAATAGACTTTAACCAGGAATGTTCAAAAGAATCAGTAATGAGCTTCTCAAGGAGTCATTGCCAAGTAGAGTGACATACCTAACAGTGACTGCTCAGACACAAGACCATCTCGAGTTGAATATTGTTGACCAGGACAGGTTCTCGTTTATTTTTGAGGAGACAGAATAATGCTGATTTTCATCTGAAGCAGCAGTTTTCTCATAAAGTGTAAAAAAAAGCAAACACCCCAGTCAGTACATCACTCTGCAACAGAAGGGTAACATGGTAACAGTTTAGGACTGAAACCTTGCAATGATGTCACTTCATAAAACGAACCCTATTCAATATAATGAAAGAATCATTTATCCGGAATATATCTCCCACACACCTCCTGGTTCAGCAACATTCAATAATAGCGAGAAGATAAGTATTCTGATTCAACATCAGGACGATTTAACAGATGCGAACAGCCATTTTCCATGCTTGTAAGATACATTTATGAAGATGATGGAAGCATTTCAGCAGAAATGTCGCTACTCACACATAATACATTGCCCTTTCTCTTACAATAAATACAGTATGAGCTCAATGGCAACGAAGTATACAACACAGAAAATACCGGAATCACATCAACACTCCAACCTTACGAATCTATATCAAATTCAGAGATATAATCTACACAAAATGCAAGATGATTCATAGACAGATCTAGAAGTAATCACTTCGGTAAGTGTATACCTCCCAAAATGTTTATCGGATTTTTTAAGTGTGATAAACCCGTCATTATGAACGCCAAAAAGGAACTGGTTGTCGTTCGAAGTGCTGCAGGCTATACTGCATACAATCAAGAGGCATGAACAGCAGAAAATAAAATTGCTTTAGATAAACTGGTGTTGAAATATTGCACATAGCTATATCAGACGACTCGTTGAAAATTTTACGTGTTCTAAACTCTGGATTTCACTTGCCCTTAAGTTCTCATTCATGGGAACTCAACGAGTATCCTGTTCTACGGACGACATCAAGATATAGTTGGACAATAAAAACAATTCTTCAATTAGAAACGCCTTTATTCATTATTCTCTCACTGAATGTGGATTTCACTTGCCCTTAAGTTCTCATTCATGGGAACTCAAAGAGTATCCTGTTCTACGGACGACATCAAGATATAGTTGTTCAATTAGAAACGCCTTTATTCATTATTCTCTCACTGCAGGGCTTGTGAATAAGGTTTCTAGCACATTCAACAAACGTAACCCAACCAATGCAAAAGTGATACTGAATTCGGTATATTCCTTATATGATAATCTACAACTTGATTGGTTGATTGGAGCAGTGAAATTATCGGTCTACTATTCAGTATATACTGTTTCACCCTTCTTACTATGAGGGTAATAAATTTCGGCGTATGCTCACCCTACACAATTTTAAGGAATTAGTGGTGTCACTTACCACTTACAGACTCTGCAGACATCCTCCAAGCACTATGGCATACACATTGTTGCACTATCAAGTTATTAGTAACTCGTTTCTCACTGAAGTTTTACTCCGCTTAGTATAAATGCAGCAGTATTGATCCAAACTAGAGGCATCAACAAAATGCAAAAACCGTCATCTATGTACACGGCTTTTACAAGGTTTGTGCACAGTTTATGTCTAAGGACGTTGCATTCGTTGATGTCGCAAACGCTGGACGAAAAAAGAAAATGGTTCTAATGGCCCTGAGCACTATGGAATTCGAACCAGCGACCGTAGCAGCAGCGCCGCGGTTCCGGACTGAAGCGTCTAGAAGCGCTCGGCCACAGCGGCCGGCAAACGCTGGACACATACTGACGATCATCACCACAATTATTGGTTCACCCAAACTGTTTAGAGCAGTACAGACTGCTAACACTCTACAGAAAGCTGCATGGTTGACTCACGGTCACCAAGGAAGGTGCTGGGACAATGACTTACAGGGGTGCGAAGAAATGGCGACATCACTCTGGATCTACGATCATAGTAACGGCATAGCTAGGTCAAAGGCTATGAATAAGCGTTGTGGCCCCATGGATTTTCAAAAGTGCTTCAACAAAGAACCTTGAAAATTATAACTGCCCAGCTATTCAGAGACTCAGGAAAAAATATGTTGGACAGATAAGTGATTATAAGTGTTCTTCATAGCATGTACAAACAATAGTTTTAAGTTGAATTAACAATAAATATTTTCTTTTTCTAAAACCGTATTTTTTATTCACATCTTCGTCTTAAAGAGTTACTAACATTCATTATAAGCAGTCCGCACAGTTCACTGATGATCGGAGTTCTAATTTTAGAAGGATCCTCAATATGTTTCTGGAAGTACCTCCTGTTCATTGCCAACTGTATCCAAGGGCCCATAAGGGCAATTATTATATACAGCCATCTCTCTTGTCCATTGGACAGTTTTCTACTGGTAACGGGTAGCCTTACATTTTGGTCGAAGAAAATTCATCACCAGATGTGCTGCAGCTCACGTGACTTCTCAAATGACATAAAGCACATCACTGAAATGTAAGTGTTGTGTCTAGACAAGACAGCCTAGACACAATGACAGGAAGCCGAAAGGCACGCGCTACGCTCACGCAGATGGGCGTGAGGTCTGAAACAGGATACGTAATGAATGCTATAAAGATAAGTACGTAGCTTCTGGAATACTTAACTTTAATCCATCCTTGTTGTATACAAAGCTATTGACGATATAAGTGAGACTCCATAGATACATGCAATGTTACTAATGGCGCCTTGCTAGGTCGTAGCCATTGACTTAGCTGAAGGCTATTCTAACTATCTGCTCGGCAAATGAGTAATGCTTCGTCCATGTAGTCGCTAGCAAAGTCGTCCATACAACTGGGGCGAGTGCTAGCCAGTCTCTCGAGACCTGCCTTGTGGTGGCGCTCGGTTTGCGATCCCTGACAGTGGCGACACGCGGGTCCGACATGTACTAATGGACCGCGGCCGATTTAAAGCTACCACCTAGCAAGTGTGGTGTCTGGCGGTGACACCACAGTAAGAACAGTGACATGATAGTGCTACCATTAATTGGGAGATACAGAGTATCGGAAAAAATCAATTTATTATCATAGGTTGTGGTGACATTCAAAGGCCACCCCACACACCAGTGTGACAGCGTACATGCTCCACCTCCAGTGTGCCTAAATATAAATTTTCCAACCTGTCTATGTGGCGATAAGCGTACTCGATTCCTGTTGGCTGAAATAAGCAATGGAATGTGGCTGTCGACTACAAAAATAGTGCCACTTCGGTGTGAACAGTCATTTCCGTGTGAGTGCTGACAGGAGTTATTTACCTTCAGGCTTCAGAGTAGACAGACCAGAGTACTGGCTCTTGCTTGCTTCTCAGTAGCCATCCCAGCATTCTCTTTCTTCCTGTATTGAACAGACCGACTAGAACAGATTTCAAGTGCTTCTCACTATCAACCATCCCATCCTTGATTCCTATTGAGTAGTCTTATTATAGTATTCATTAGTGCTTCTCAGTAGGATATTATTCCCCTGTTTCTTTCTTTACTTCGCAGACCTTGTCGGCATTCTGCGTTGCTGTGGCTGGACATGTCTCAACCTGGCCCATCTATGATGATGAAATCCCACAACTGGACTTACCCACATTGTGGCACAGCATTACAAATCCGACCATAGTTTTCTGTGGTCTGGGCCATGTTACATGCAACGTGAACCATGTTCAGTCCACTGAGCATAACCATGACATCGCCCTAGTCCTAGCAGCGGCAGCAGTCCTACCTGCTCTGTTACTGAGAGATTCTAGGTACTGATAGATTGTACAGCCTTCCCGATACCTAAGTACTTCTACAGACACATCTAGCTGAAAAACATTTCTAATTTACTGGAAACAATATGAAAGTAAATAGATGAGTATGGTGCAGATGTTCCACAGTCACATTTTCAGGGATAGGATGCCCGTCTGCGAATATATTCAACAAAGTACGCTGACTGAAATAAAACTATATTAGAAGGTGAGTGTACTGTTCACTATTAAACAGAGAAATCAATTTCGTTAACGAAATCCACAAGTGAGTGAGCGTGAGGATACAGTAAATTTCACACATTAGGAAACTGGCCCGTATTTTCCAGCTGAACCTGTTATGAGGTGGCTGGAGAAAAGCTGTTGCTGTAATCACGAGACCCAAGATACCACACGACGACGCGAGTAACGTTAAATGTGGCGACCGTGACAGGGAGCCGTGGCTTATTTACGGCGGCGACGGCGGTTGCGGCCTTAATGCGCCAGCGCGTGTAATTTGTGGCGTAATTACGGGGCTGGGAGGTGCGACGAGTGCTGTGGCGACCGCCCCCAGTAATTCCAGCCGATGACGAATCTCGCAATTACTCTGGCGCCGCCCTAACTTACCTGCGCCGTGGGATCTGCTGCTGTGTCTTGGGGGGAAGCAAAGGAGCTTACGGCAAGCCCGTCCTAGCGTCCTCGTATAACTTACAGCGCTTGTCTTGTGATGCTGCGCTTCAGCATTCTACATCACAGCCGATAGTACGATCTAAACTTCTTGCACGTAGACTGAAGCACCAAAGGAACTGCTGGTATAGGCATGCGTATTAAAATACAGAGATATGTAAACATGCAGAATACGGCGCTGCCGTCTCCAACGCCTATATAAGGCAACAAGTGCCTGGCGTAGTTGTTTGATGGGTCACTGCTGCTACAATGTCAGGTTGTCGAGATTTAAGTGAGTTTGAATGTGATGTTATTGTCGGCCCACGAACGATGGGACACAGCATCTGCCAGGTAGCGACAAAGTGGGGATTTCCCCGTACCAATATTTCACGAGTGTAACGTGATTATAAGGAATCCGGGAAAACATCAAATCCCCGACATCGGGCGGTCGGAAAAAGGCCCTGCAAGTACTGGACCAACGACGACTGAAGTGAATCGTTCAACGTGACGGAAGTGGAGATTGCTGCTGATTTCAATGCTGAACCGTTAATTGTTCACAAGACAATCAGAGCACTTCCGTTCGACAACTCGAAAGTCGAAGACGGGAGGTGAACAGTGCGATCCAACGAAGTCATTAAGTCGTTCGTTCAGGGGAGAAATTGGAAGCACAATCGTCTGTCTAGCTTCCGGTGTATGTCTATGAGTTAACAAACATTACCTTTAAATGCGAATGTTTCAATTTAGGTTTTACGGTGACTCTTAATGATGTAGACTGAAACTACAAGTTCACTGCCACCAGTCACAAATTATTTTTTAAAATTAATTCTTATATCTTACTATAATGGAAATGACGTGTGGTTAGGGCCTCACGTCGGGTGTACCGTTCACGTGGTGCAAGTCTTTCGATCTGACGCCACTTCGGCGACTTGTGTGTCGATGGGGATGAAATGATGATAAGGAGAAAACAACACCCAGTCCCTGAGTGGTGAAAATCTATCACCCACCCGGGAATCGAACCCGGGCCGTTAGGTATGACATTCTGTCGCGCTGACCACTCAGCTACCAGGGGCGTACGTATCTTACTATAATATCCATATTGACTGATGTATTTATTTTGCATGTACTTCAAAATATTCATAAAAATCAAACAATTTAATGTAATATGAAGTACGTTAATGACTTATCCTCAGTACAAACGCTTCTTATAATATTTACTGAAGCAACAAAGAAACTGAAATACGCATGTGTATTGAAATACAGGATACAGAAAAGAGGCAGATAGGTAACGCCTATATAAGGCAAGAAGTGGTTGGCGCAGTTGTTAGGTCGGTTACTGCTGCTAAAATGGCAGGTTATCAAGATTTAAATACACTCCTGGAAATTGAAATAAGAACACCGTGAATTCATTGTCCCAGGAAGGGGAAACTTTATTGACACATTCCTGGGGTCAGATACATCACATGATCACACTGACAGAACCACAGGCACATAGACACAGGCAACAGAGCATGCACAATGTCGGCACTAGTACAGTGTATATCCACCTTTCGCAGCAATGCAGGCTGCTATTCTCCCATGGAGACGATCGTAGAGATGCTGGATGTAGTCCTGTGGAACGGCTTGCCATGCCATTTCCACCTGGCGCCTCAGTTGGACCAGCGTTCGTGCTGGACGTGCAGACCGCGTGAGACGACGCTTCATCCAGTCCCAAACATGCTCAATGGGGGACAGATCCGGAGATCTTGCTGGCCAGGGTAGTTGACTTACACCTTCTAGAGCACGTTGGGTGGCACGGGATACATGCGGACGTGCATTGTCCTGTTGGAACAGCAAGTTCCCTTGCCGGTCTAGGAATGGTAGAACGATGGGTTCGATGACGGTTTGGATGTGCCGTGCACTATTCAGTGTCCCCTCGACGATCACCAGTGGTGTACGGCCAGTGTAGGAGATCGCTCCCCACACCATGATGCCGGGTGTTGGCCCTGTGTGCCTCGGTCGTATGCAGTCCTGATTGTGGCGCTCACCTGCACGGCGCCAAACACGCATACGACCATCATTGGCACCAAGGCAGAAGCGACTCTCATCGCTGAAGACGACACGTCTCCATTCGCCCCTCCATTCACGCCTGTCGCGACACCACTGGAGGCGGGCTGCACGATGTTGGGGTGTGAGCGGAAGACGGCCTAACGGTGTGCGGGACCGTAGCCCAGCTTCATGGAGACGGTTGCGAATGGTCCTCGCCGATACCCCAGGAGCAACAGTGTCCCTAATTTGCTGGGAAGTGGCGATGCGGTCCCCTACGGCACTGCGTAGGATCCTACGGTGTTGGCGTGCATCCGTGCGTCGCTGCGGTCCGGTCCCAGGTCGACGGGCACGTGCACCTTCCGCCGACCACTGGCGACAACATCGATGTACTGTGGAGACCTCACGCCCCACGTGTTGAGCAATTCGGCGGTACGTCCACCCGGCCTCCCGCATGCCCACTATACGCCCTCGCTCAAAGTCCGTCAACTGCACATACGGTTCACGTCCACGCTGTCGCGGCATGCTACCAGTGTTAAAGACTGCGATGGAGCTCCGTATGCCACGGCAAACTGGCTGACACTGACGGCGGCGGTGCACAAATGCTGCGCAGCTAGCGCCATTCGACGGCCAACACCGCGGTTCCTGGTGTGTCCGCTGTGCCGTGCGTGTGATCATTGCTTGTACAGCCCTCTCGCAGTGTCCGGAGCAAGTATGGTGGGTCTGACACACCGGTGTCAATGTGTTCTTTTTTCCATTTCCAGGAGTGTATGTTTGAACTAGGTGATATAGTCGACGCACGAGCGATGGGACACAGCATCACCGAGGTGGCGATGAAGCAGAATTTTCCCGTACGACCATTTCACGAGTGTACCGTGAATGTCAGGAATTCGGTAAAACATGAAATCTGCGACATCACTACGGGCGGAAAAAGATCCTGCAATAACGGAGGCAACGACGAGTGAAGAGAATCGTTCAATGTGACATAAGTGCAACGCTTCCGCAAATTGCTGCTGATCTCAATGCTGGGCCACCAACAAGTGTCACCACGCTTAGTATTTAACGAAAAATCATAGTTATAAGCTTTCGCAGCCGAGGGCCCACTCGTGTACCCTTGATGACTGCACGACACAAAGCTTTACACCTCGCCTGGCCCCGTTAGCACTGACATTCGACTGCCGATGAGTGGAAACATGTTGCCAGGTCGGACGACTGTCGTTTCAAATTGCACTGAGCGGATGGACGTGTACTGGTATGGAGACAACCTCATGAATCCATGGACCCTGCATGTGTGTAGGGGACTGTTCAAGCAGGTGGACGCTCCGTAACAGTGTGGGACGTGTGCAGTTGGAGTGATAAGGGACCTCTGATACATCTAGATACAGGTGACACGTACGTCCATTGTGCATTCCGACAGTCTTGGGCAATTCCAGCAGGACAATCCGACACCCCACAAGTCCAGAATTGGTATAGAGTGGCTCCAGGAACACTCTTATGAGTTAAAACACTTCCGCTGGCCACCAATCTCCTTAGACATGAAAATTATTGAGCATATCTGGGATGCCTTGCTACGTGCTGTTCAGAAGATATCTCCACCCCCTTGCACTCTTACGGATTTATGGACAGCCCGGCAGGATTCATGGTGTCAGTTCTCTCCGGCACTACTTCAGACATTAGTCGAGTCCATGCCACGTCATGCTGCGGCACTTCTGCGTGCTCACAGGACCCTACACGATATTAGACAAGTGGCCAGTTTCTTTGGCTCTTCAGTGTATTTATTAATATTTTATGTGTGTCGACAGGAATTCTAATGTTTTTACCATCATATGTAATTGATGATGTAGTTATAACTATAAGTTTTTTGTGTCTTATGATGTTGTCTTACTTGATTGACTTGATGTATCCTATGTTTACCTAACAGTGTAGTGTGCTGTGTCCTCCTATAGGCATATCAGCCTCAACGTCAGGTATTTTAGGTACAAGTCTTTATGATTGTGTGAACCTCAGCTTAAAGATTATATCACTAGTTACCAAACATAAAGGCTTCTATTATTTTCGATGCAAGGTTTACGTGTGTTGTTGAGTCCTGAGAGGAATGATAGCAAAATATATGATTATATATCACTGTTACAAACTAGGTATTGTAGTACTAAACATACAGTTGAAAACACTTGTCGATTAAGAGCAGCGTTTTTAGGTACTTTTGCCGCGGAGGGCAGCCGAGCAGTATAGGGCGCCTTGTCCCGGTTAGCGCGGCTCCCCCTGTAGGAGATTCGAGTCCTCCCTCGGGCACGGCTGTGTGTTGTCCTTACCGTAAGTTAGTTTAAGTTACATTAAATACTGTGTAAGCTTAGGAACCGATTACTTCAGCAGTTTGGTGCCATAGAACTTCAAGCTTATTTCCAAATTTAATAGAGACTTTTATTCAAGGTATCGGTCATTTGCTACGGTATTCAACCTTCGCATCACCTCTAACCCTAGGTCTAGGTGTCACGTATTTAACCTCACGATTTGGTTATTCGGTAACTGAGGAGATATTATCCTTTGCCTGAGAACTACGTTCCATGCAATATTTAAACACCACCCAGAAGATTCAAGGTATATATCGTACATCATCTATTACTTGAGGTATGGGTTTCATGTCGTCTGTCACTCGCGATCCTAATCTTACGTTTACGTCATCTGCTTATTAGAATGTATGGAACATATCAACTAAGGTCGTTAATTTGTCTTTACATTAAAAGATTTATGTTCTTTGTGGTTACATTCATTTTTGTTTTTTTCTGAAATTCTCTGCTAACGAATAAATTTGTAGATCTAGATCCACAGGGCATAGCAGATGATTACAACGAATAACCACTCGATTCTAACATTCTGAAGTAAAATAAGAATTAACCATACGAGCATACGAAAACCAATATCTGAAAATGGTTAAGTCATCAGACCAACTGCTTCTCAAAGATACTGTTGCTCTGGAGCCAAGTCGACCGCCAGCGATGTTGCCCCGCCAAGCAGTGTTTCCACATCTTCTACTGGTGAGATTGCGGTGGCTCGAGTGTAGTTCGGTTTGTGAAAGAAATGAGGTTCCGAGCGAATCACAAAGTACATTGTTTGACACACTGCATTATTCGACGTTGTTACACACTAGAGTAGCACTGTCCAAGAGAACCCAACTGTCACCTTCTATCACTGGAGTTGCATGCAGGGTGTTATCTATAGCTGCTAAAGAAACGTTGCTACCAGCGAAAACTGTGCAGCAAAATGTGGGCACGCTGACAGCATTGTCGTTGTGCAGTAGTGAGATGTGTTGAGTTTATACGCGATCGCGGTCGTCTGGAGTCACCAATGTGGATTCATAGATTATAGGAGATCATTACGACGAATACTCACGTGTTGCTACTGCTCTGCAGAATGGTGTATTTGTTAACCAAACGAGCATACACAAAAGTAATCTGAACACAGTGAAGCCACCAGATGGAAGATCGAACGCTTGTCGAAGAGTCTTATGTGTCAGAGCTAAGTCGATCAGAAGCAATGTTACCTCGCGAAGCAGAGTTCTCATAAACAGATTGCTTATGCTGCCTTCAGAGTCCCTTATATAAACCAATATTTCAATAATTAGATATATTCAGTGGTACAGACACAAGTCTACATGTTATAAACCGATGTTTTTTTGGGTCTGTTGGCGTACATTATTGACTCGCACACAGATAAATATGATGTCACCACTAATAGTAACTCGCTTTAACGTAATATTGAGGTAGAACAAGTGTAGGCCTACTGTTCGTTACAAATGGATGTTCTCTACGCCTATTTTCAGTGTTTCTCAGACTTTTATTGCTTCTGTCGATCTACATACACTAGTAAACTCATCTACAATTTGTCACATAGTATTATGTTTCGAAAACTCCTACCTCATTATGATCATCTAAATTGACCCCTTTCACAGTCTATAGTTTAGATAAATACCTCGTATTTAATTTCTACAGTACTAACATTGACGTACCGCGTTATATCAGTTTGTGAACCTATGTAGCTCTGCAGAGAATTGACTCCTTGTCGTTACCATACTATTGTTAATGAAAGTTTTTATTAGAACAAAGAACATAAGTTACCTTTTAGGTATTCACACTTTGTATTCGTTCCAAATGATCAGTCTGACGATCAAAAAGTTACTGTACCTTTGAAAATTATGTGTTGGGTACTATGTGTGAAGTTCTCACCAGGTATAAATCACTGTAATTGTGATAACGCACTGATGGATTATGTTCAGACACATTCTTATAGCAGTTATGCATATCTAGATTTTGGTGTTTCATATTTAACGATTTGATCCACTGATATAAACTGCGTAACTGTTACAGTTTTAAAACCTTTTCTAATCTCACCAGTTCTCTATGCCACTTGTACATATTTTATGTTCGTCTTTCTTTTGTATTTTACAGGTTTCTACTGTGAATGTCAGTTTGGATTCCGTAGAAACACTGGAACACGTGAGGCAATACTGACCTTACGACTTATCTTAGAAGAAAGATTAAGGAAAGGCAAACCTACGTTTCTAGCATTTGTAGACTTAGAGAAAGCTTTGGACAATGTTGACTGGAATACTCTCTTTCAAATTCTAAAGGTGGCAGGGGTAAAATACAGGGAGCGAAAGGCTATATACAATTTGTACAGAAACCAGATGGCAGTTATAAGAGTCGAGGGGTATGAAAGGGAAGCAGTGGTTGGGAAGGGAGTAAGACAGGGTTATAGCCTCTCCCCGATGTTGTTCAATCTGTATATTGAGCAAGCAGTAAAGGAAACAAAAGAAAAATTCGAAGTAGGTATTAAAATCCATGGAGAAGAAATAAAAACTTTGAGGTTCGCTGATGACATTGTAATTCTGTCAGAGACAGCAAAGGACTTGGAAGAGTAGTTGAATGGAATGGACAGTGTCTTGAAAGGAGAATATAAGATGAACATCAACAAAAGCAAAACGAAGATAATGGAATGTAGTCGAATTAAGTCGGGTGATGCTGAGGGAATTAGATTAGGAAATGAGACAAAGTAGTAAAGGAGTTTTGCTATTTGGGGAGCAAAATAACTGATGATGGTCGAAGTAGAGAGGATATAAAATGTGGACTGGCAATGGTAAGGAAAGCTTTTCTGAAGAAGAAAAATTTGTTAACATCGAGTACAGATTTAAGTGTCAGGAAGTCATTTCTGAAAGCATTTGTATGGAGTGTAGCCACGTATGGAAGTGAAACATGGACGATAACCAGTTTGGACAAGAAGAGAATAGAAGCATTCGAAATGTGGTGCTACAGAAGAATGCTGAAGATTAGATGGGTAGATCACATAACTAATGAGGAAGTATTGAATAGGATTGGGGAGAAGAGAAGTTTGTGGCACAACTTGACCAGAAGAAGGGATCGGTTGGTAGGACATGTTCTGAGGCATCAAGGGATCACCAATTTAGTATTGGAGGGCAGCGTGGAGGGTAAAAATCGTAGAGGGAGACCAAGAGATGAATACACTAAGCAGATTCAGAAGGATGTAGATGGCAGTAGGTACTGGGAGATGAAGAAGCTTGCACAGGATAGAGTAGCATGGAGAGCTGCATCAAACCAGTCTCAGGACTGAAGACCACAATTACAACAACTGTGAATGTGGTTGTTATAACTGAAAAAGGTGGATAATAAATACACAGTTGTACAGCTGGTGGAGAAAGTACAAAAAGCTACCTTTCTGAATAGGATATCGGATTAGTGCAACTATTATCGTTTGTAATCACTTGCAGCATGACTTTTATTACAGAGAACGTACGTAGTGCCATAAAATTCGGTACTGAGTGAAAAATGCCACCACATTTGTCTTTCCTTAGCTTCCTAAGGACACGGGAGTTATGAAACGGTACATCACAGGGCAGTTTACTTACGGTTCTCTTGAAACACTCAGATATTTACGAAGAGTGCCATACTCCTTTAGGGAAAAAATGGCTAGTAAAACTAGAGAAGACCTAAACATTTGCAGTAAGAGATCGTGTATATACTCAAAAACGTGAAGTTTCTTCACTACACCTCCAGTCAAATCAGTGAACGTGGAACGTATGTAACGCAATACCTACATTATTTAACATATCAAATAAACCACCAGAACTGTAGCTGAGGGGAAACCTACGCACACGTGGAAATTAATCGTCAAAAATAAGAAATTTGTTTCCCAACACAGACGAAACAAAATCCACTTATTATTGCTGCAGATGAGTCTAAAAATGGCAAGAACATTGCTCACATTCGCTTTTGAATGAAAAGCAAGTCAAGTGAAGTGTGAAAATGTGCGTTATACTACATAGAAAACTTACCTGTCAAGAAAAGTGCGTATCATAATAAGAACGGAGAACTACATGAATATATGCTTCTCATGCATGTAATATGAGTGTATATTTTTTTGCTTTTATCGAAGTAAGCTTCTGTTTAGGCATGTTCGAAAGTATTTATTCATCAATAATTTGCAACTTACGTCACTAAATCAGTGAAGTTCGGCTGTTTTTAGATTTATTCCATGATAATTCATGCGTGTCGATCATCTAATATTGCACAGAAAGCAAAAATTTAGTAACTGTTTCATTAACTAAGCACAAAAATAATTAAAGCAAACATCAACCTTATGGATGCCTTTCTCGCTGCTGGGAGCGTTTGTGTAGTTCTAACTGCCAGAGAGTAAAGATTTTCACAGCAGCGATTGACGGAGCTATACGTGTTAGACTGATAAAGGTGCACACAAAAAGAAATGATGGTACTTTAACTGTTTCTACATAGATTAAGTTGGTAGGTCATTTGAGAACTAATTGAAGGAATTTACGGTACTAAGAATCAAAAATTGTCATACATCAGCACTAACCATCCACCTTTGTGAAACTAAACACTATGCAGTTAACATCAGTACCAACACCATACGTACATTTCCATCCGAAAGCTAAAAAAAAAGAAAAAAAACCTAGACATCTTGCTATACTACAAAAAAACCTGAATGCATTCGTTCTCGTGAGTACGAACATAATGTAACGGACTCATAATGGTTAAATTAATACATAAATTCTTGTTGGCAATATAACTCTGTCATATGTCCTTTTCACTTCTTTTCTCATTCGACATAATATCAGTCATATTTTCTTGATAGTTTCTAAATAGAACCCAACAGGTCTATCCTCACAAAAAAACGTCTACCTTCTATCAGCTTATCATTGTACTTACCTGGTTGTATAATTTAAAACATGATTCGTTTGTAACTTCACCACTTCTGTAATACGGCATGTAACAAGTTTAAAGATCGAGAGCTCTGTCATAATCAGAACTGTGTTCTCTCTCTTTTTCTTTCTTTCTCTTTCTCTCTCTCTTTCTCTCTCCTCTGTCTATCGCTCCTATTTATCCCCTATCTCACAATCCCTGTTCTCCTGCAGACTACATGCTCGCACACGCACTATACATCCATTTGCCATTTTCCGTAACGTAAGTATTCTGTATACTCGTATCTATATGTTCTTTCTAGTTCACGCTTTTAGAATGGTATCTTTGCTTATATATATATATATATATATATATATATATATATATATATATATATATATATATGAGAATCTATGACAGTAAATATTTACAATTATATTTCTATTCATGTTCTCAAACAAGAATCTGCATAATATGACAGTTATCTTAAAACAATTTTTTCTTTTTCCACTGTTTACGTAATATGCATCTTCGCTTTCTTTACTGTTTGCAAAGTGAGTGTAGTTTTGTCTGAGATGCAGTACTACAGAAGATCACTGATAACTGCTGGTATTTTTAATTTCACATTCATATTTTCGTTCATCTTCGTGATTAAGGAACTCCGAAAACTTTGAGACAAACGCTAAAATGGTGTCTTGTTTAGTCTTCTGCTGCAAGACAGTTTTACGGGTTACCCTGAAACTGTGCACTCAGCACATAAATTCACCAGATGATGAAGGTTTAAACTTCATAAACGTCTACTGGAGAAAAAGAAATAAATAAAGTGTAGCTCATCGTAATAAACCTGTATGGCCAATCAATAACAAACATTATTTTATAGTTGGACCATGATTCCCTCGTGAGAACAGATAAACTTTGGAACCGTTAAATATTATAATATTCAAACACAGCTGCAATACTTAAATTGAACTGAAGATGTCAGCGAAAGTCTGTGCTAACCCTAAAGAGTGCTGCGAATGCCACGTTTGATTTAGCTCTAAGAGAAGGACAAAGATACAACAAGACAAAAGTTTCTGTGGTAGAAATGCCTTCTAGCGCTTGTTAACATCTTATGACGCATTCGAAAAGACGAGAGATGTCGTGATAAGACAAATCTTTACCACATTCTGCAGCCTACCCCTTCAATTCTTATCCGCCATCTTCTGGTTTCGATAAGTAGACGTTACATCTTCCATGTAAATAATGTGGTACCTGTATGGCAGTATTAAAAAGTTAGTTTCATAAAGCTACTGTATTACTGAACATGAAAAAGGGTAGTCTGATAACTTAAAGTTTCATGAAAGATCGGATGGTGATTCGTTAGGCACTGGCCCAGCTGCTTTTGAGACACAGTACAGATTTTTTTTTCTTTTTTTTTTTGCACCTGAGCGAGTGCATGTTAGAAATTCTTAATGAGATACAGCAGTATCCGTTTGGGAAACAGTTTCAGGAATCAGCAAAAGCTGAAACTTAAAATTTCGATGGGTTACTTTCCAAAATGAAGCAAGAAAAACATTACATCACCCCGCAAAAAACTCGCTCAACGATAACATTGGTAAGTTTAGTGCAATTTTTGCTCATTGCCGAATATGCTGCCTGGCACCTCGACTATCCTGTGGCATAGGAAGAGCATAGAATATCACCGCCACACTGGCAACTGTGCGTTGACGACAAAAAAGGAGCACTACTTGTATCAAGTGGGTTATGATCAAGAACTTTCCAAAAGTAAACGGCTAGAGCACAGCACTGCATCAAACAGAAGCTGGGGCCACAGAGAAATAAGAAGAAAAAAATGGAGTTATTTGTACTGATGTGCTACAGAACAACGTAAAAATTTGAGAGAATCTATAACTGCCGAACAGAAAATGTGCTACAAAGAGATTGTGCGGAAAACGGATTAACGGGCCACGTGTTACTGGGTACATTTCATACATATGATAAAGGAAAATTGAAAGAATGCTGTGGCTGATTAAGTTCAGACTGCTTAAGATATAGAAAGGAGGATACCCAGTGTAACAGACGTCCAGAGAAAAAACAGCTGCACCAAACTGAAAGTTCCCAAGTGAACCGGTGCGGTATTAAACTCTTGAATCGCTTTCAGGAGAACGTGTTCCAATCCCCGTTCGACAATCCAGATTGTACAGTGAAAAAAACACCGCCGGCGTCACTTAGTACATTTTATTAGGATAATCATCAGGGCGATAATTCGATTAAAAATACGGAATCTTCTCCTAGCTAAGGAACAGCGATTCGCATTAATTATCTATTTGGATCTGAGATAACTCAAATTTATGGTGGAAACAGGTTATCCTAAGAAGACATTTGGAGACACTTTTCCTCAATTCTGAAAGTGGTCTGTCACATATTGGCGATGTAATGATTTGTACCTTCTTAAGCTTAAGGCTATTGGGAAGCAGAAAGGTCACTCAAAGGTAGGAAATGAGAGACACAATGCAGAGACCAGGTAAAAGTTAGTTAGCTTATCAGAGGTAAATACTAGCACTAGAGGCTAGCGAAATTCAGACGGTCTGGGCAGTTGTACGAGGGGAGATGTTTCACTTCTGAGAATTAATTGGTAACTTCATCCAGAGCCTGGACTTCGTTGTGAGGCGTCACTCTAGCATATGGTGGCAAAAACGCACGCCTAAACAGTGACAGCAAACTTGATACTTGCCCCTGAGAACGTCAAGATCAGAGCCTTTAGACAGGTTAGAATGCTACAACAGCTGACCCCATCCAAGAGAGCCCTCAGGGCAGGCCCAAGTGACGTAAGCAATGTTGTTGGTAACCGTAAGAGGAAGCGCAGTGACGTCTGGCTTTCAGCTTAACGCTGTTGCTACCAAACTTCGAGGCATCCCAACCTACAGAGTAGGAGAAAGTGAGGAATCTGAATGTGGTTCGGCAGAGGCGCCATATATGTCCATAGCCACCCGTCAGATTGGCCGAAGCCTGGAATGGTGGGCCGGCCAAAGTCCTTTTAAAAACCGTGTTCTTGTGGTCAGACCGAGTTGTTAATTAAAGCATTGGAGCTCCAACTCCATGTCGCTCATTGCCAGCCTTGGTAAGGTCTGGCAAGTATGTTTTTCGCACCCTGAGTGCTGCTCTCTGAATTTGCAATTCTAATACTGATATTGTTCGCTACTTCTGTTAGCGCTCACCCAACGGATCGAAAAGCTAACTTATGTCCCGCAACTAGCTGCCTCCTATTCTTTCTCTGATGTTTAGAATTAGCCTTCAGTGTAGTATCTAGTCTGATTACAAATAAATAATGTTAATGAGACTCTGTGTACCCTTGAAATCACCATTCCTAAGGTTAAAAAAAGTCACAGTACAATTTTCTTGTCATATTTTCCAACAAACCAATTCACAAGCAAGACACAAATACAGAAGAAGTACTTTTTGATAATTAATGAGGTATAGATAGATAACGCGTACAGACAGTTTATTTTCGTTTGTGTTCGTACCGTGATTTTACATTATCTGGTTTTGCAAGACCATCTGTATGGTGTCCTTCACTCATAACTTGTCATCTGCTAACCAGACGATGTAAATGTGAATTTTGTCACCGAGATAACCTATCCCTTGATTTTTTAAAAAGGTGACTTTTGTGTGGCAACATGTTTTGTGTTCACGTTTGTTATTAGTCACGTTTGGTTGTGACTGATCCTTCCTCTTTCTCGTTCCGAGGGCACTGTGCACGCATATTAAATGTGCTTCGCGTATTTTCGGTTTTACAGCAGCATCGTGTACACTGCGTTTACGAAGTGAAAAGTTTACTGCAAAACCGGAACATGTTTGAGTAACAAAAAACAGTGTTTTGCAAAAAAAGAAAAAAAAGTGAAACATGTATCCCATAATTTAACTGCAAACACGGTAGAAGTACAAGAGCTGCGAAGCCAAAAGATGAAACGTACTAGCCTTTGCTTTTTATTTTCACTTCCTGTTACAATATCGTTTTTTTTAAATGGTCGGCTACACGTGCTAACTTACACAGAAAAAAGGTTTCTTGAATGCAAGATTTTCGAAATACATAATTTCCATTACAGGTGTTTGTTGATAATTTACTGCTGCCAGTAAAAAAAAAAAAAATTAATTTTTCAGTGTAAGCTACAAAACAATTGTTTTCGACAGTACATAAATTAAGTCCATGTCTGACGAAGATCACTCCTGTCTTGGACCTGCAGCTAGGTTTTCTGCATCTTGAAAGATTCTTTGCGTTAAGAAATTTTGGCAGATACTCTATATTGTGAAACATAGTTTCTGCTACTGGTTGCAAAAGATCTCTTCTTGGCTGTTTATTCAGATATTCTATATCAGCTACGTCTTCACTGACACAGAAATTCACGGTATAAGAATGTCTTCTTCTCCTAGCAACGAGAGTGACATACTTGTGATTAATTGTAACTTTATCAGTATGTATTTTGCAGTCAAGCACTGACAGACTTTTTTGTTTCGGTACTTGACTGAACACAGTCTGTCGTTCCTCAGGCATTCACATTGTTTTATAAAATGATTAAAACTCTGTACCCTCCATTTTCGCATGAATATGTAACATCTGTAATATGATTAAAACTTGTCACAAAGATCAACATCTCCTATATTTTCGTTATAGAGGTGCGCTGTCATTGGTTGTGGAACATCTAACATCCTTCCTCTTATCTGCATTATGATCTGAGGTCCAAGTACAAGGACGCTCGGAAAGTGTTTATTTCTTAGTTATCAACTGAATTTATGCAGGTGTGAACTAATACTCACCATCAAGAACAGTTAGCGAACTTTAGATAAAACGCACAGATTCTCAGCCATAACAATCTCCAGCATGGCATCAACTCTAAAGTAGCACACGAATCGTGCTTTGCAGGATGATATATTCCAGTGTTAAAACTAACACCTAGAAAGTCTACACTTACGGATCATAGTTCTACAAGCGGAAAAATCAGCATATTTATAGACAAAGAAGTAATTAAAGAAGCTCCACCCTTGTGGACCGACAAAACGAAGAGGCTAAGTCTCCTGTGCGAGCGTCGTATCGAGTCTTACAATTCGCATCTTTCGTGTGTGCCCTGTGACAGCGTTTGGTGCTGATCCATACAGACAACATGTGTTCACTGGAAGTTTGTCTTTCTGCTTTTGCTTCTAATCACTCGGAAATTGCAGACTGACCTTTAACGCCTTGTCGTCGCACTATTCTGCGTTGGGACATGAGAGGTCACGTTTCCCTGACACATCAGATCACTCAATACGAAATCCAGAGTTTATCGTTTACATTTTTACCCCAAGGCAAGTGCCGTGATGATTTTTTTTCAAGAGGGCGCGAGCGTTATCTTTTCCCACTCTTCCCCAAGCCAATGTGGTGCTCCGTCTCTGTTGCCGCCGACAGGGCGTAAAACCCCAACCATCCTTTCTGCTTCCTCTCCCTACCTCTCCCCCTGCCTGATATTTGAAAGCGGTGTAAAATGTCTTCAGTACCTACAATACTATTAATAAACCAAAAAGTAAAATAAAATAACCGTTACTCTGATAGGCATGCGCGCCTTGATCACCTGCGAAACTCTACACTCTAAACGCTTAACAACATACTCGATAACCATATTGTTCCTAATTGTTCATTTCGGCCGAAAAGTTTATATAGTAATCTCTCAGGATAATATAAAGACACATGCATTGCTGTAGCACTTCACTATATTAATGTAGATCATAAACTCCAGAAATTGGAACTACCGCTATTAAAGCAGAGAATATGGAAATGCGTGTTGCTCCGGCAAAGATGGCGAGTAGGAAAGTCGTCGAAAGGTTGCGACAACATGACGCCACGGCTTGGCGAATAGTCCGAGAAGACGTCATTAAAGCTGTGAATGTCACACTATGAGTCAGAATTATTGTTCCGCCTTCGCCGGATGGTGGCACTCTGTTTGGAAGTAAGCTGGCTCACAGTCCACCTAAGCAAAGGGTCGTATAGTTTACTTCTAAAGGACCGTAGGACAGTGATGTTCGACGACACACAATCACTTCTTATTTAATGTTTAATTATCGAGCTTAAAGATTTAAACTACAATTCAAATATGGTGGCACACGGAGAGGACGAGAGGCTGATACTATAAGTGTCATCAGGGTGAGTGATGGAAAATGCGCTAGGTGGTTTTTAAATCCTTTAAATGCCTGGACAAAGTAGTCACCAAAATTTGTTCACCATCACTAAAAACAGTCTAACAAGTGCAGGCCACGACGTTTTACGGATTTACTTAAAACTTTGAATACCTTTGGTATCCACTAGAGCTACATAATGTGCAAGTAGTAAGGCGTATTACTTAGGCGATTTCGAGACAATCGCAAGAGGAGTTTCATGCGTCAGTGGTGTACCGATGCGTTGCGACATTGAGTAAGAGATGGCGGCCGGCATGTGGGGGCCGTTCAAGCTACTTAACCAGATGGAGCTCCACTTTTTTTTTTTTAATTATGTTTTTGACACTAGTCATATTATTTCACACTCGTTACATTTGCAAGGTAACATGACGAAAAAAAATTGTATACGCATGAACATTTACTGTGTTTCGTATATTATTTGGTTGTATGGTAGTTTTCTCGCATGCGCAAGAAACCGTCAAAGCTTCTATGGAAAAACAAGCTAATTGACACTTGAAAAATTGCTCTTTCTCCCGACAGAGACCAGAAAACCAAGCGTAACGCAACATTTTCGTAAATATCAGTGTCGAAAACTGATGGTGTACAATTGAATGTAAAGCATCTTTACGAGAAACGCTTTCTCTCTCTTTGACAATCGAATGTAAACAAGCCTGAAGACACTTGGTCAAGTTTGTAGCTTCCTATAAAAATAGAAGTTGTATAATATTCGTAATAATAATAAACGTTTGTAAATAATCAAATAACATTGGAAATCAAGTAAAAGTGCGTGTTCGTGCAAATAGACGTGTTTTTCCATCATATTACCTCTCCAGTATAATATGTTCGAAATAGTATGACTAGTGTTAAGCAAACTGTAAATTCAAATGCAACAAAAATATGAATGGCACTCAATCCAGCTCTGCACAACCTACGGAACTTGCACATTAACCGTATGACCACCACCAGCTCGCGCTCTGGGTCCCAACGCACCGGTATATCACTGACGGGTATGACTTCTTTTCTGAGTTTCTAGAAATCGCCTAAGTAGTAGCCGGGCGGTGTGGCCGAGCGGTTCTAGGCTCTACAGTCTGGAGCCGCGCGACCGCTACGGTCGCAGGTTCGATTTCTGCCTCGGGCATGGATGTGTGTGATGTCCTTAGGTTAGTTAGGTTTAAGTAGATCTACGTTCTAGGGGCCTCATGACCTCAGCGGTTAAGTCCCATAGAGCTCAGAGCCATTTGAACCATTTGAACCTAAGTAGTACGCCTTACTGTTAGCTAATTGTGTTGTCCTAATGGACTATTAAAAGCATACAAAGTCTGAAGTAAATACGTGATCCGAACGTCGTTACCTCCCTTGATAACATCCGAACAAGCGCAGTACACTAAAATTCAACACAGTTCCCTTAACGTCGTCACATAGTTTCACAAATGCTCATTGTCAAGGTTCCGATCGACTACGTTGGACCACAACAAGGAAGGATCGCCATATAGAGCACCAAGCACATCATAATCCCTACCATACAATAACAAGTGATAGATTTCATGCAACCAGGCCGGTGTGGCCGAGTGGTTCTAGGCGCTACAGTCTGGAACCACGCGACTGCTACGGTAGCAGGTTCGAATTATGCCTCGGGCATGGATCTGGGTGATGTCCTTAGGTTAGTTAGGTTTAAGTAGTTCTATGTTCTAGGGGACTGATGACCTTAGATGTTAATTCCCATAGTACTCAGAGCCATTTGAACCATTTGAACCATTTCTTGCGACGTTCTGTGCCATCCTGCACCATTAGTCGGGGACTAACAGCAGTCGCACTACGGGATTACCATCCAATGCATGGGCTACCTTCAACACCACAACACAAGTGGCTCCGTTTCGAGTATTGCCATGACTGGGGAGCATGGTCTCCTGAAGAATGGCATCGCTTTCCGTTCAGTGACGAATTCGGCCTTGCACTACCCCAGATGACCATCAACGGCGAGCATGGCGGAAACCTGCGAAGAAGTATCATTCTTCTGAACTTCTGGACACGCACAACGGTTTTACACAGCGGTGTTACTGCTGTCGTCGTGATGTCGAGAAACATCGATTTGGGGTCACGTCTGGCAATACTAACTTCTTGGTGCCATTTTTCAACTCGACGATGTTCTCCCACACATGTCACGTGGCTCTATACTGTTTGCGTGATGTCGAGGTACTCCTGCGGCGAGGAAGGTCCCCAGATCTTTCGCAGATAGAACATGTATTGAGCAACTCGAACGTCAGTTCAGGATATGAAGAATCAGTTACAGAAGTAGAACCTTACATCGGGAGAGGAAACAACTGCTTTGTGAAACCATTCCAAACCGAATCAGTGTGTTCATCCAGGGGGGTAGAACGTCATGCTGATAACTGAGCTTATACTGACGGGTTCTTTCTTTGCAAAATTTGGCTCAACATTGTAATCAATGAATTACGTAATTACTATCTCAACCTGTTACGTTTAATATCGCGTCTTCCTTCCCATTTTCGAATTTCACTTTTTTGTCTGATAGTGTACTACCCTTAGTTTTCAGTGTTCCTATACCACTACATAGTGAAAACATCGGGATTCAGAAATATGTTTGCCGAAATGTTACAAGTTCCGCTGTCTTCATGTTGACAGATTTGTAAATCTGATAACGTCCGCGCTAAGATATTCTCCAATCTTAATAGATTCTTACCCGTTAAGACTCGAAAATGTATTGTCTAGGATTCATGCACGGCCACTTCATTACATTACTACGGGACCGGTTCAGAAATAATAAAAAATATAATCTAAAACACTAAAAGTTACAGTTTTGGAGTCACTGTGACCATCAATGGCTTAAAAACATCATCATCCTGCGCCCTGTACAATGAAACTTACAACAGATCTGATCTCTTCTGTTGATAATAGCTTATAGTATGAACTGGGGAAATAAATCTCACTTTGCGATGATTACATATGATACAAATAAAACGTTATAATACATAATGGTCATATAAGGCATCAAGCTGATTCTCGCAAAGAAGAAAACAGCAACTAGCAGCTCTTAATGGTACTATCTGTGTAAATAAACAACAATATTAATAGCGGCTGGTCGTTGTTTTCTTCTTTGCAAGAATCATCTTGCATTTTGTACACAGCCACATTGTCAAAATGTCAGTTTTGCACAAAATAACACGAGAGATACCACGTAAAAAGGATTTTTTATCTTTTTGTCACAGACGTACACTGTCACACGATGTTTGCATGTTATTACGTTAATTACTTTCCCGAGTTTTAAAGTTAATCAACTAAATACTATCTGTTAAAATGTGAGGGAAAAAGACTGTTACATTACTAATCTTGTCTTTCTCTGCAGCATATTGCTACGGTCTTGTGTTTATTTGCGTCATGAAAGAGGTCATTAAATTCATTAGCTGTCTGTCACACCTATCAGCAAATTAAACATGTATATGATTATAATCATATGTTCTGGTACACATTCCACGCACTATTCAGTGACAGCAACAAAGTGACGCAACTATTTTTCCGTGGTATTATTTACCATATTTATCCATCTTTAACCTGCAGTATTTTCTAAAATGTTGCGTACATTGAGAAGGCTATGTTTCCAGTTATACCAGCGTTGAATTTTATATTTGTTGGTGTATGGGGAGTTTTTCAATGCCCGTTGACTCTATGACTTTCAGTATACATTCATGAGCCAAAACATTATGAGCGCTACCCACTGCGAGATTAGATGCCAGCTCGGTTGCGCTGCGTGCACGTGACAAAGTAAGGAAAGCAAATAAGTGAAGCAGAGTCCAATAGGGAATCATTGTAGCGACGGCATGGTCTCAAAACTTGGAATCCAGTGACGTAAGTGCTTTTGCAAAACGGCAGAATGTTGGAAGTCGGCACCTGAATACGGGTGAAAATGGTCGGCTGTCCACGCGCAACAGTCTTGAACGTCTATGGAATACTGGTGAAGGACAGTGATACCAGATGCAGGCTGGAAGCTGCTGGACGTTCACCCCACATCACAGACCGTAGAGGTGAGGAGCCTTCTTGCTCCGTATCGCTGGAAAGGCGGCAGACCCTACGACATAGCACAATTCTGGACTCAGGAACAACTGATCACAGAATGAAGGCTTTCACAACCGGATGACATAGCTGCTGGTAGACCTTTCGGGATGTGAGGTAGTGGTCTTGCCGACAAGCCTCGGCGGAAGAGCGCCTCTGTAGATGTGCAGCGCAGTCCTGGACTACACGTCAGAAACGGAAGACTTTCTTGGACCACGATCTCACATCCCGAAAGCTTTACCTGTTTCGGAGCACATCGTTCAGCGCACGTTGTTGAACACGAGGCTCCACAGCTGGCACCGTTTACGTGTTCCCATGGTAATGTTACGAAATCAACAGTAGCGGTTACAGTAGGCACGGGACCATCAAGTTTGGCCAGTAGACCACAGGAAACGCGTCACCTCGTTGGGCGGATCACGTTTTTTGTTGCACCTGGTCGTTGATCGTGTAGGATGCGCCGTTACTCAAGGGCGCGGCCTTTGAAGACATGCATGCGTCACGGTCGTAGGCAGGTCGGGACAGTAGTGAGTTAGGCTTCAGGTGCATCTGAGCTTGCATGGTCCCATTAGTAGTAATAGCAGACACTGTGATAATTGTGAACAGAGAAAACATTATTGCCAATCATCTGCATCTATTCACGTTTGATGTCTTCCATGTGGGCGATGTCAATCGCCTATGGGATAACTGTTCATGACACAGGGCCAGCATGGTGCTGTAATGGTTTGAGAAGCATGATGGCGAACTGAAGTAGATGCCTTAGTCAACCCGATGCAAAACTCTCCCTGTGTACGTGTGGGTATGGTCTTGCTGAAATGTAAGCACAGATTGGCTTGCCAAGTAGGACAACAAAACTGGGATCTGTGATGAAAGGGCGCCATGGTTGATAGCCAAAGGGGTCCTGCTATGAAACGAAATGGCACTTCAGTTGATCAAGATTGTCAGGCAATATGAGCGGCGACAGTCAGGCAGGCATCCGACCGCTGTCTTCGACGTAGAAACTCCTTGACTTGAGTAGAACTGTCTTCGGTGATTAGCCTCGCTTTGAACAGAGCTCCGATGACCAACGAAGACGTGTGTGGAGACACCCCGAACAGTGGTGCGGCACCAGTCAGACTCTCTCTCGCCATACAGGGCGACAACAAGGAGCGGTAGACGAGGCTGCCGTTTCTTTCCAGAGCAGGAGATCTTTATGTTATTATCTGTACCATCCTCACAGCACAGTCCGCAGCTCGTGGTCTTGCCGTAGCGTTCTCGCTTCCCGCGCACAGTGTCCCGGGTTCGATTCCCGGCGGGGTCAGGGATATTCCCTGCGTCGAGATGGCTGGGCGTTGTTGTGTTGTCGTCATCATCATCATCATCATCATCATCATCATCATCATCATTCATCTCCATTACGGTCAGAGGAAGGGAATGGCAAACCCTCGCCCAGTCGGCGGTGCGGGTCTCCCGCATCGTTCCCTACGCTCCTCGGAGTATGGGACCCCATCATCATCATTACAGCACAGTGGTACGCCGACAATATTCTACGCCCCTGTTTGTTCTCTTTCATGATAATCTACCATCGGCATACATTTCAGCAAGATAATGCCCGCTGGCATGAGGCGAGAGTTTCTATTGTTTGTCTTTGTGTTTGCCAACCCCTACCTTGGCCAGCAAGTTACGTGATATCTGCCTGCTTGAGAACCTTTGGAGCATTATGGGCGGATCCGGCAGCCAGGTCGGGATTTTGCCGATATAACACTTCAGTTGGACATAATTTGGTACGATATCCAACAGAAGGACATCCAACAACTATCTCAATCAATGTGAAGCCGAATAACTGCTTGCATAATGGTTCAAATGGCTCTGAGCACTATGGGACTCAACTGCTGAGGTCATTAGTCCCCTAGAACTTAGAACTAGTTAAACCTAACTAACCTAAGGACATCACAAACATCCATGCCCGAGGCAGGATTCGAACCTGCGACCGTAGCGGTCTTGCGGTTCCAGACTGCAGCGCCTTTAACCGCACGGCCACTTCGGCCGGCGCTTGCATAATGGCCAGAGGTGGATCAACGATTTATTGACTCTCTTAATTGCGGAGCTCTTTCTCTTGAATGAGTCATCCAATTTTTCTTAAGTTGTAATCATTCCATCGATGTGTGTGTGTTTATTTCCTTTTTTGTCTTCCGATGTAATATGTGTATAAAGCAGTGAATGCTTTCAACAAACAATCACAGACACACACATAAACACACAATAAGACTTGCATTACTTCACACTAGAATCACTAAATTCCCGTAAACAACGTGTAAGATTCAAACATTTGCAACTAATGTGAAAATTTCATTCTGGAACTGTAATCGACTTTATTAGTAGTCAAAGGCAAGTCCGTTGTAAATTTTCTTGACAGAGGTCGCATTATGAATTTGTCACAATCCACAGAACTGAAAGAACAGGAAAAATGTCGTTCAGATGTTCCAAAACATATACCTTTATCTCTTCACAAAGAAGTCGGCAAATAGTATCGTTTTATTTTATCGTTTAATTTTCGGATTCAGTACTAGTGGTGCTTTGCTTGACACAGTCACGTCGATTAAATATCCAGGCGTAACGCTGGAAAGCGGTATGAAATGGAACGGGCTTGTAACGACGGCAATGGAGAGGGAGAATGGCCGACGTAGATTTATTAGGAGAATTTTAGGAAAGTGTAGCTCATAAAGGCCTATAAAGAAGACCCGACATAGAACACTAGTGACCCATTGTTGAATACTGCTCGAGTGTTTGAGTTTGCAACCAAATGGAATTGAAGAAAGACATCGCATCAATTCAAAGGTGAGCCGCTAGACTTGTTACCGGTATGTCCGTTCAACATGCGAATGTTGCGGAGATGCTTCGTTAACTCAATTCGGAGTCACTGGAGGGAAGACGACGTTCCTTTTGCGGATCGCTGATGAGGAAATTTCGAAATTTGGCATTTGCATCTGACTGCCGCCAACGTACATTTTGCGTAAGCAAGAAGACGACAACGTATGAGAAATTAGGGGTCGTACGGAGGCATATAGATATTCGTTCTCCCTCGCTCCATTTGCCAGTGCCAGTGGAAACGGAAAGAAAAGCGACTAGTACAGTGTACCCTCCGTCATGCACCATAAGGTGGCTCGCGGAGTATGTACAGTACATAGACGAAGATTAAAAATACTCTTGGCTGTCATTTTCGAATTTAAATCCACACCTTCGAACAAAGCAAATTAATATCCCTCCTGTATAGTAAAGGATTACATCTCGTATACAAATATTTCTGTATATGCTGCAACTAGTGTTGTAATTGAAGCTAAAGATACCATTTGATTACGACTTTTTTGCGACGCCAGCTCAGTTCGTTGGAAGCTCAATAAATGAGTTTGTTTGTCAACAGAGCTGCGGTTGGCTGGTCACACACATACGCAGTTAGTACGAAGGGCATATTTTAACCGTAATTTATTTACCACTGTTTACGTTGAGGAGGTCGACAGGCTGCGTGATATAAAATATTTTATCGCTGCTGGTTCATTTACGGTCGGCTTTAAACTGGTCGATATGCTAAATCCCACGCGCCGTACTGGATTAAAAGGCACGAACGGTGGGAGAGTGGGTCGGCGGTATTTCGGACGGCGGACACGACCGCAAGCCGTGTCGGAGCGGGTTGCGTTGGCCACCGGCTGTCGGGTTAGCCATACTTGCATCAGGCGGGCGCGCTGCTCAAACACCGTCCGCTGAATTATGCCTTGTCACGAAACACCTGCTAGGCCTGGCCTCGCAGCATTTCAGAGGCGTGCACCCTTTCCAATAGCAGAGCGCTGGCGGAAGCCACAACGTAGCCGAACATACATTGTTAGGTAATATTCAGAATATCTAGTTATTCCCAGAATCTAGCCAGTGAACATTATGGTAAGATGTAGTGCAGACTCCTACTAGTTATGTAAAGAGGATCTGACAAAACTCCAACTAATCTTAGGAAAAACAGCAGCAACTAAGTTCCAACTCCAGCACTGAATGTGACTAGACAGCAGAAACTTTTCCCGTGTATTCGAGAGTCCTAGCCCACAATGTGAGAATCCCAGGCAGGGCATAGTACATTACTTAACATGACACGGCTGACATCTATTTTAGCTATCAGTTTCAACAGCAAAGACAACGATACCTGTCAGTGTACTGATACGAGATTAGTGAACCAGTCGATGCTAACAAAACACTACACAAACGTTTAGGCAAGTAAGATTGGTGAACGGCTGGAGACAACGTAACTAAACCTGTTTTCCCGGAATGACACTGTACGACAGTGACAAATTCCCTTTCACCCTGCAGGGTGTTACCATAGAATATTGGTTTAGAGTATGAAATGCTACGGATTGTATGTACTGTTGTGGCTGTGAATGCGAATGTCATGTTAGAGAATGTGCGTCTACAGTCAAGATCAGAACACCACACGAAGGATGCCCGAAGTTCGTGGTCTAGTGGCTAGCGTTGCTACCTCTGTATTGTGGCGTCCCAGGTTCGAATCCCAACCAAGTTGGGGAGTTTTTCTCTGCCCGGGTACTCGTATTTTTGTTGTCCTCATCATTCCATCATCATTCGTGCAAGGCGCTAGGTTGGACTGTGTTCAGATTGGGAATCTGTATGGGCGTGGATGACCGCGCATTTGAGCGGCCCACAAACCAAACATCATCATCACACGAGGGGTAAACCACAGTACCATATCAGTCCGAGATCAACAGATCATGCGCACACACAAATACACACACACACACACACACAAACACACACACACACACACACTTCTTCACTGTAACTGCTCCTGTCTGCAGTCTGCCCTTAGCCCACCCTGTTAGGACCAAGTGTAAAATGGTTCTTACTATTAATACCGAAAGTCTAGTAATAGTCTGTTTTTAATCTTTTATTTTCTCTGTGTTTAGCCAGTACATCTGCGTGTATTCTCTCATTCAGTATTTCCACTAATACATAATATCCTTTACCATGACTTAACCGTTATTGGTATTATTATTATCCTTACTTCTATTGCTAATATCATTATACTGTACTAATACTACTCTGAGTGACAATTAAGTGTAGCAACTTCAAAAAGTTGTTAAGCCGGCCTGTGTGGCCGAGCGGTTCTAGACGCTTCAGTCTGGCAACGCTCGACCGCGACGGTTTCAGGTTCGAATCCTGCCTCGGGCATGGATGTGTGTGATCTCCTGAGGTTAGGTTTAAGTAGTTCTAAGTTCTAGGGGACTGATGACCTCAGACGTTGTCCCATAGTGCTCAGAGCCACTTGAACAGTGTGCTGATCACATGCCCATCCACATCCGAATCCATTGATGCTTAAAGGCTGAGGAAGAGACGGCTGACGGTCGACAGTGTATCAATATATGTGTCCGCATTTGTAACCGCGTGGTCAAAGTGACAGACTGCCATGCAGGGTCCTGGGTTCGTACACTCAGACGCCAACTGAGGAGCTGTTTGATTGAGAATTAGTACCTCCAAGATCTAAAAGTGGGCTGTGCCCTGCCTCCCTGTACCGCATCCGATGATGAATGACTAAGGATGGCGTGGCAGTTGGTTGATTTGCGTGCGGCGCTAGCGACGAATTATATTCTGTATGGCTTCATGGTCAACACATAGGATGTACGCCATCTGCATTGCAGCGTGTCTGACTGTCACAACTCGACTTCATTGCTCCGCAAACTACACTCCTCTCCACCGACTGCTGCTAGATTGTCGCACTCTCAGTACCGTTCTCCATCGCGTGCACACACGTATCTAACACAGAGTGACTCTGCCCCCTGTTTTCGTTCGCTAACATTACGTTACTAACACTAACCGTAAGCCTAAGGCATGCACCAGTAAATTTCGGACAATGATTACAAAACGTAATACAAAAAACTTTTCCCATTCTAATAATTAACACAAAATAAATTTTCACAAGAATTATTTTATTGCCATTAATCAAACGAATAAGAAATCTGTCTGTACTTGTGTAAATATATGTAGCATGTATTGTAGTGTAATATGATGGACGAAGTTCTTAGGGCAATTAATACCAATAAACCACCACTACTTCAAACAATCGAACTCCCACTGTTTTTTGGAGAAGTACCCTGTAATGTTCTTTGCAAAATTTGTATATTCTTGATAAAATTTATAAGTTCCTGATAAATGAGTAACGCTCTTTACAAAAGTGTAACATTCTTTAAGAAAGTTGTGTGTTTGTTTGCCAATCAGTATGAAATGCCTAACGTCTGTGTTGTTTAAGATTTACTCTTTTGATTCTGTGTTGTTTAAGATTTACTCTTTTGATGCCTTGCTAAGCAAATGGCGCGCTTAATCAGTTATACTGTAATCCAAAAAAATTAAACAACTTAATTTGGATTTCCGCACAGTCACTACCATTCTCCATCGCGCGCATACACGTATCTAACACAGAGTGACTTTGCTACTGGTCTTCGTTCGCTAAGCATTCCGTTACTAACAATAACCATAAACCTAAGGGATGCACCAGTAGATTTCCAACAATGATTACAAAACGTAATACAAAAAACTTATTCCATTCCAATAATTAACACAAAATAAACTTTTCACGAGAATTATTTTACTGCCATTAATCAAACGAATAAGAATCGGTCTGTACTAGTGTAAAAACATGCGACATACATGGTGGTCTAATATTATGGAAAACCTTTTTGGGGCAGTTAATACCAATAAACCGCAGATACTTCATAGAAGCGAACTCCCATAGTTTTTGGAGAAATACCTTTCAACGTTCTTTAAGGAATTTATAACCTTCCTGAAATGCGGACCTTGCAGTTAGGGGCATCCTTGCGTGCCTCAGCGATACAGTTAGCCGTACCGTAGGTGCAGCCACAACGGAGGGATATCTGTTGAGAGGCCAAAGAAATGTGTGGTTCCTGAAGAGGGGCAGCAGCCTTTTCAGTAGTTGTAGGGCAACAGACTGGATGACTGACCGATCTGGCCTTACAACATTAACCAAAACGGCCTTGCTGCGCTGCTACTATGAACGGCTGAAAGCAAGGGGAAACTACAGCTGTAATTTTTCCCGAGGGCATGCAGCTTTACTGTATGGTTAAATGATAATGGCGTCCTCTTGGGTAAAATATTCCGGAGGTAAAATAGTCCCCCATTCGGATCTCCGGGCTGGAACTTCTCAGGGGCGTCGTTATCAGGAGAAACAAAACTTTCGTTCTACAGATCGGATCGTGAAACGTTAGGTCGCTTAATCGCGTACGTATGTTAGAAAATTTAAAAAGGGAAATGGATAGGTTAATGTTAGATATTGTGAAGTCTAGTGGCAGCAGGAACAAGACTTCTGGTCAGGTGAATATAGGGTTATAAATACAAAATCATATAGGGGTAATGCAGTAGTAGGTTTAATAACGAATAAAAAAAGGAGCGCGGGTAAGCTACTACAGCATAGTGCACACATTACTGTAGCCAAGATAGACACGAAACCCATGCCTACTGCTACGGTCGCAGGTCGAATCCTGCCTCGGGCATGGATGTGTGTGTTTTCCTTAGGTTAGTTAGGTTTAAGTAGTTCTAAGTTCTAGGGGACTGATGACCTCAGATGTTGAGTCCCATAGTGCTCAGAGCCATTTGAACCCATGCCTACCACAGTTGTTCAAGTTTGTATGCCAACTAGCTCCGCAGATGACGAAGACATTGATGAAATGTATGATGAGATAAAAGAGATTATTCAGATAATGAAGGGAGAAGAAAATTTAATAGTCATGGGGAACTGGAATTCGAAAGTGGGAAAAGGAAGAGGAGGAAAAGCAGTAGGTAAATATGGAAGGGGGGTAAGGAATGAAAGAGGAAGCCGCCTGGTAGAATTCTGCACAGAGCATAACCTAATTATAGCTAACATTTGCTTTAAGAATCATGAGAAAAGGTTGTATACGTGGAAGAAGCCTGGAGACACTGGAAGGTTTCAGATAGATTATATAATTGTAAGACAGAGCTTTAGGAACTAGGTTTTAAACTGTAAGTCATTTCCAAGGGCAGATGAGGACTCTGACCACAACCTATTGGATTTGAACTGTTGATTAAAAGTGAAGAAACGGCAAAAAGCAAAGGTTGTTCAGAGTTCTAGAGAGAGCACTAGGGAACGATTGACAAGAACGGCGGAAAGAAATACACTAGAATAAAAACTGGTGGCCTTGGGAGATGAAATTGTGAAGGTAGCACGTGATCAAATAGGTAAAAAGAGAAGGGCTAGTAGGAATCCTTGGCTGACAGAAGAGAAAATATAAAAACGCAGTAAATGAAGCAGTCAAAAGGGAATACAAACGTCATGAGATCGATAGCAAGTGCAAAATGGATAAGCAGGGATCGCTAGAGGACAAATGTAAGGATGCAGAGGCATGTATCACCAGGCGTAATACAGATACTGCCTACATGAAAATTAAAGAGACCTTTGGAAAAACGAGAACCACTTGGGTGAATGTCAAGAGCTCAGATAGAAAACCAGTTTAAGCAAGGAAGGGAAAGCAGAATGATGGAAAGAGTGCATAGAATGTCTATAAAAGGGCCATGTTCTTGAGAGCAGTGTTATGGAAATGGAAGAGGACGCAAATGAAGATGAAATGGGAGATACTATACTGCCTGAAAAATCTGATAGAACACTGAAAGACCTAAATCGAAACAAGGTCCAGGGAGTGAACACAACATTAAATTAGAACTACTGATAGCCTTGGGAAAGCCAGCCCTGACAAAACTCTACCATCTGGTGAGCAACATGTGTGAGACGGGAGAAATACCCTCAGACTTCAAGAGGAATATAATAATTCCAATCCCAAAGAAAGCAGGTGTTGACAGGTGTGAAAATTACCGGACTATCAGTTTAATAAGTCACGGCTGCAAAATACTAACACGAATTTTTTACAGACGAATGGAAAATCTGTTACAAGGCGACCTTGGGGAAGATCAGTTAGGATTCCGTAGAAATGTAGGAACACATGAGACAATACTGACTACGACTTATCTTAGAAGATAGATTACGGAAAGGCAAAACTACGTTTCTAGCATTTGTAGACTTAGAGAAAGCTTCTGACAATGTTGACTGGAATACTCTCTTTTAAAGTCTGAAGGTGGCAGGGGTCAAATACAAGGAACGAAAGGTTATTTACAATTTGTACAGAAACCAGATGGTAGTTATAAGAGTCGAGGGGCATGAAAGGGAAGCAGTGGTTGGGAAGTGAGTGAGACAGGGTTATAGCCTATCCTCCATGTTATGCAATCTGTATACTGAGCAAGCGGCAAAGGAATCAAAAGAAAATATAGAGCATGATTTAATACATACATGGAGAAGATATAAAAATTATGAAGTTTGCTGATGACATTGTAATTCTGTCAGAGGTGGAGGACGTGAAAGAGCAGGTGAATGGAATGGACAAAGGAGGATATAACACGAACATCAACAAAAGCAAAACGAGGATAAAGTAATGTAGTCGAATTAAATGGGGTGATGCTGAGAGAATTCGATTAGGAAACGAGACAGATAAAATAGTAGATGAGCTTTGCTATCTGAGGAGCAAAACAACTGATGATGGTCGAAGTAGGGAGGATATAAAATGTAGACTGGCTATGGAAAAGAAAGTATTTCTGAACAAGAGATATTTGTTAACATCTAGTATAGATTTAAGTGTCGTGAAGTCTTTTCTGAAAGTATTTGTGTGGAGTGTAACCGTGTATGAAAGCGATACATGGACGATAAATAGTTTAGACAAGAAGAGAATAGAAGCTTTCGAAATGTGGTGCTACAGAAGAATACTGAAGATTAGATGGGTAGATCACGTAACGAATGAGGAACTGCTGAACAGAATTGGGGAGAAGAGGAATTTGTGGCACATCTTGACCAAGGGATCTACAATAAGCTGATTCAGAAGTAAGTAGGTTGTAGTAGTTACTTGAAGATGAAGAATCTTGCACAGGATAGGGTAGCATGGAGAGCTGCATCAAACCAGTCCCTGGACTGAAGACCACAACAACAACAACGTTCCTTATACGGTAAATATGTAACGTTCTTTAAAAAAGTGTAACGTTCTTTAAAAAATTTATGTGTTTGTAATGAATATGAAAAGCGTACTCTTTGATGTGTTGTTGAGCAAATGGTGTGCTTAATCAGTTTTATTGTAATCCAAACAAAATTAAACAACTTACTCTGGAAAACCAGTACGCAATGTCCATAATGAAATCAGTGAGACTTCAAAGAACTTGACTTCTAGTGCAGCCACTTCTACATGGTTATAAGCTTCAGTCATCCGCCGACGATTCCTTACTCATTTTCTCATTATTTTCTTGACAACTACAGTTACGATTTACTCTTAATTTCACTAATATTATGCATGTTGTAGCAACATGAATTTAGAACATTATGTGTATGACATGATCACACTTTAAATATGCTACTTATGCACCAAAGAACCAGTTTGCTCAAGAGATCAGTGATCTGTACAGTTATACGTCGTCGCATGATGACATATCTCTTTCTATGGTCTTTAGGATTATATTGTAATGCTTATGTAATGCCAGATATTCATACTCTAAATACTGATGTAAAAATTACCCCTTTATTTGGTGTCCAGTGTCCAGTGCACCCTCGCCGGAGGGTTATGTGAGGGGTCCACTTGGAGCTCGATTTTGTAATATAATTCATGAAAAATTGCATGAATCGGTTGTGACATATAGAAGAGATTCCATCTTTCACACCACAGATTCGAAGATGATGCCCGAGTGGCAGAATGGACTGTAAGTAGGAGCGGGCGGAGCGCTGGAACAATTGCCGTTGAACTCTCTTATAGGAAGCATGTAAGACTTAAAGCCAGTGGGTGGTTGCGAGAATTTAGTTATTGGTCTATGAACGGAGCATAATACCGTTTTCGTAAAATGAACTGATGAAAGACATTGTTTGTGCTCACAGAATTAATGTAAGTGTCTATGTAATTTAATTTAGCGTAATATTTTGTGAATACAGTAATATTATTTAATCTTGTGTTTCATTTACGTTGCAAGCTATTGTTCCAATAAAACTGTGTCTTGGCATGGTTAAAGGTTCAGTATTATAAATCTTATGAGTGGTCCAACACGAGCGAATGATTTGGAATTATTCAAACTACGATGTCCGATAAATAAATATATTTAGAAGAGTCACTCACGGTCAAACTTACAATGAACGGACTTAGGCAAAAACCATTATAAGGCGACCAAAATTTGTATTACGCACCGTTAAAAGTTTATACTCTGATCACATACTACTATCATTAGCTATTATTTGTCTGTTCTCTTGTATTATCAAACCAGACCGGAAAAGAGGATAAATCAAACTGGCGACTTCGTGTCTGGACCGTTTATTGTATTTGCTACATTGTTGTTCTGTGTTGCATGGATAATGGGATTATATCTGACGAGCCGTTGCCATTGAATGTTTTTAAAGACCAAACAAAAGGACGAACCATTTGAGTTGTTGATGAAACCAGGAATCTACACTCCACACTTGGATCCAAGGCCTTACTTTTGCACTTTAGTCCCAGCGCTTTCAGTAATTGTAGCTTGCTTCCTAGCTTTGTCAAAATTTTTTGAAACCGTAGCAATCATTCTTGCGCAAGATCACAAGTTCCAAATTATTTTTAGCCTACAGTTTATTATCACACTACAACCATACCATTTTACAAAATGGCCGAATTTTGTCATATGCAACGTAAAATGGCAAGCAGCCATTATTGTTAATTATTTCACTATTAATGGCAATTCTTGGTCGGTAAAGCCAATATTGTTGCCACACGAAATTAATTTCATGAATTCATTCTGAAACGTGTTTAAGAATTTTTCTTGGAATATGCATGATGTGTAACATGATGGTAACATGTGAACAATTAGCAAATACGGAACACGACAGGCAACAGACGCAAACCGAATCCGATTTGGACAATGAACAAAACGTGGACAATGACTCCAGAGATGACTGCAATAGTAACGACCAATCGGTAGTTAACACCCCTGGTGACGGAAATTTCGTAATTATGCCGACCACTAGTCAAATAGCTAAATCCAGATCAGAGCCCATTCTTGTCCGTGACGTCATGTCAAACGACGTGTCGGGGGCAGAACAGTTTCAATTGACAAATATTGCCAGTGTGACTGACGCTATTTCAAGCAAATGACTGAAAACAAAAATCATATCACGTCAATACAAAATCAGATGACTGAAAACAAAACTCTGATGACCGAAGCCAAAAAAGACATTGACGAACACATGACACTTTTAAAAATGCGACATGATGACATTAAGGGTGAACTAATAGCACTAAAAACTTGTAAGGACACTTTGTGTGAAAGAATAGACGATATTGACACGAGACTGAGCGGACAAGTGTCCGAACTTGACTAAAGTTTTCCGAATTGAACTTACAGCTGGAAAAAACCACAAGAGACTTAAAAGATATTCAGACTGAATTCAAACATTTAAACGCTATATGCGAAGCTGTTGCCACTGTAGTCAAATTTTATCCGTCGTTTCATGACTCACTAGAAACTCGCATTACTGTAATTGAAGGCAAAGTTAATGCTATGGATAAACAACTGCCAGACAAACTGCAATTAGACTTTGACAACCATTTCGCCAAGATAAATAAAGTATTTACCGATGGTTGTGCAAGACATCTTAGCCGAATTTGTCAAAAATAGTAAACATGTCTTACCTGAGGGAGCACAATACAACATAGCACAGCAGAAACAACTAAACGATAACATGCGACTGCAGTGTATTAATGCTAATAATCAAAATGCTCACTTTGGTAATGAAAAGAGATATATGTATGACGCGTATCCTCTGTATACAACACAAACCTAACACCAACAACAGTACACACCTGTACGCACGACACCTAATTACAATCGTGACATTTATGGGCAGTACATTCCTTTCCATTCATCATCCGATCACTACAATAATTACAGTGAAAGCAATCGACATTACAGTGACAAAGAAGAAGAAAGTCTGATTAAACACTGTCAATTTCTACATGTCATCCCAGAAAAACGTACTGTACATGGTATAATTTTTCTGAAAGAATTTAGAAATGCGTTCCCAGGAGCCTGGAGTGACCGAAAGAGAATATCTTACGTTGTAGGTTACATCCAGGGTGGCTCAGCTGTCTGGGCATATAATGAAGCCGACAGATGAGTGACATATGACCAATTTGAAAGAGCTTTCTTGGCCAAATTTTGGTCGCAATCGGTACAAGGTGGTCTTAGGAAACAGGTTGTGGGACCAGAGCCTTTCACTACTAAACATGCCAATTTGCGACGACATTTTGAGAAATAGTAACAAACAGAATCCTAGATTATCATATTGGGCTCTATCTCCGCAGAATTACTCATTTGAGATTGTATGTATTAAAGGTAAAGACACCATCATTGCTGATGCTTTGTCTCGTCTCACGAGGTTTGAATGATTGTAACACTGATCTTGAAATTGTGCACCGCTACAGAATACTCATAATGCAGGATAAACAATATTACCCTGATTTGTGTAGAAATGAGGCAGCTTTACAAAAATCTGATCCGCACAGAAACGAGGTAAGAACTTTAATTATAGATCAACCTGACCATCGACTGTCAAGCCGTTACTGATACATAATGGTGTGTTATTATATCGTCGTCGTCCTGTTGATTCTAACTGGTGTATATGTATTTACAAGGACTGTGAATGCAGCTTCAAAGACAGATCTACCTTACATACTACCCAGAAAAACCTCTGAAGACTGCAAGTACGGACATAAGTGGTCCACATCCAACAATTAGTGGTGGTGTGAAGTATATTTTAGCATTTTATGACATACTTTCTAAACATGTTAAGCTGTACGCCATAAAATCTGCAACTGCTAACGCAATCATCAGACGATTCTCACCTCACTACAATCCTTACTTGGGAAAACTCAGGGCAATTTAATCTGACAACGCCACGTACTACGCAGCGAACAAATGGCGTAAATTCTTAAAGGAAAACAGCATTAAGATCATCTTTAGCTCGAAGTTTAGACCACAATCTAATCCTACTTGGCATTTTTTCAGAGAACTGAACGATTTCATGAGGACATATACACCTACATAGCATTCTAATTGGGTAAGATATTTGTCACTATTTGAAGAAGTTCACACCAAGCTGAATGTAAATGACACAACCTGTACACATGAAGCGCTTGCGTTTGACCGCAAACAATCAAATGAGTGGAGCGATCCGTTTCCAAAGTTTTCATCTCAGCAGCTGTCGCAAGATGAGAAGGTAAGAAAAATACTAACCACCCTGACGCAGCATGCTAATGCAAGAAACAGATACTACTCTAGTGCTACTAAGCGAAAGCAGGAGTTCAAGGTAGACATGCACGTACTATTGCATACTTTCCACAAATCTTCTGCACTTAATCGGCGCAGCGCGATGTGGCGGCTCGTGTACGAAGGTCCATTTGTAATTTTCAACAAACCGCATACTGGTGCATACATGTTGCAGAACCCAAAAGCAAATAAAATTATTGGACTTTCCGCTCATCGAGGATTAAGAGTATTTCATTCTAAGCGCAAACATACACTCCTGGAAATGGAAAAAAGAACACATTGACACCGGTGTGTCAGACCCACCATACTTGCTCCGGACACTGCGAGAGGGCTGTACAAGAAATGATCACACGCATGGCACAGCGGACACACCAGGAACCGCGGTGTTGGCCGTCGAATGGCGCTAGCTGCGCAGCATTTGTGCACCGCCGCCGTCAGTGTCAGCCAGTTTGCCGTGGCATACGGAGCTCCATCGCAGTCTTTAACACTGGTAGCATGCCGCGACAGCGTGGACGTGAACCGTATGTGCAGTTGACGGACTTTGAGCGAGGGCGTATAGTGGGCATGCGGGAGGCCGGGTGGACGTACCGCCGAATTGCTCAACACGTGGGGCGTGAGGTCTCCACAGTACATCGATGTTGTCGCCAGTGGTCGGCGGCAGGGGCACGTGCCCGTCGACCTTGGACCGGACCGCAGCGACGCACGGATGCACGCCAAGACCGTAGGATCCTACGCAGTGCCGTAGGGGACCGCACCGCCACTTCCCAGCAAATTAGGGGCACTGTTGCTCTTGGGGTATCGGCGAGGACCATTCGAAACCGTCTCCATGAAGCTGGGCTACGGTCCCGCACACCGTTAGGCCGTCTTCCGCTCACGCCCCAACATCGTGCAGCCCCCCTCCAGTGGTGTCGCGATAGGCGTGAATGGAGGGACGAATGGAGACGTGTCGTCTTCAGCGATGAGATTCGCTTCTGCCTTGGTGCCAATGATGGTCGTATGCGTGTTTGGCGCCGTGCAGGTGAGCGCCACAATCAGGACTGCATACGACCGAGGCACACATGGCCAACACACGGCATCATGGTGTGGGGAGCGATCTCCTACACTGGCCGTACACCACTGGTGATAGTCGAGGGGACACTGAATAGTGCACGGTACAGCCAAACCGTCATCGAACCCATCGTTCTACCATTCCTAGACCGGCAAGGGAACTTGCTGTTCCAACAGGACAATGCACGTCCGCATGTATCCCGTGCCACCCAACGTGCTCTAGAAGGTGTAAGTCAACTACCCTGGCCAGCAAGATCTCCGGATCTGTCCCCCATTGAGCATGTTTGGGACTGGATGAAGCGTCGTCTCACGCGGTCTGCACGTCCAGCACGAACGCTGGTCCAACTGAGGCGCCAGGTGGAAATGGCATGGCAAGCCGTTCCACAGGACTACATCCAGCATCTCTACGATCGTCTCCATGGGAGAATAGCAGCCTGCATTGCTGCGAAAGGTGGATATACACTGTACTAGTGCCGACATTGTGCATGCTCTGTTGCCTGTGTCTATGTGCCTGTGGTTCTGTCAGTGTGATCATGTGATGTATCTGACCCCAGGAATGTGTCAATAAAGTTTCCCCTTCCTGGGACAATGAATTCACGGTGTTCTTATCTCAATTTCCAGGAGTGTATATCTATAAGTAATTAGTAAGTAAACTGTATATTTATAAAACGTATGTACCTCTCAGTACTATTGCAAGGAAATTAGGTAGCATAAGAAATTTTATTTCAGCTGATCCAGCCTGCCGCAGAAGAAGAAAGAAGAGATTTCGACTTCGCCGAACGTACATATACAACATCATCCTAAATTTAATTGGCAATGTTATGATGATATTTACGCAAGTGCGATGAAAATGTTTTTGAGACAACATGATTGATTAACTGTAGCGCCGATCAAGGACTATTCAGGACTGATTGACATTTACAAAAGACGACTCGACAACCGAACATACCACCTAGTAACGGATTAGATGCACTTCATACCGTATAACACATGTTTATCTAAAACCAAGACCAATATACACACTCTACACACATTCTAACGCGAGAATGCTCTAGGTTTGTTTTTAGTGGGTTGCTTTAGGAGTTTGTCCATTACTATATGTGCGATTCGGCTTGTTTGCTTTTGTATCCAGATGTTGGGTCTAATCTTTCCAATTTCAGGTGACATCATTCGCGAATGCAAAATTTGGTTAAAAAATCGGTAATGTTTGTAAGATTATGTAAATACTTGTAATCCATGTAAAGAAATAATGTAATATATTTATGTGTAATTATTTCTATTGATGTAAGGCAAAATGTAATATTTTTATACGTAAATGTGATCAGAATTTGTAATATGTTCAAAATGTGTAGAACAACGAGATTTATGTGAAAGAGACTGCTTTGAAGACATTCTACATACATCGCAGGCCTGTAACCGAGGTGAAGTACCTGTGCATAATTGGTAAAAACTACTCTTCATACATCGCTATGATAATGATCGTGATGAAACATTTATGTAAAAACTTGTTAACTAACATTCTTGGTAGACCATCAGATAAACCGTGAGCACGATTGAACTGTGCATGCTAAGTGCGATAACATTCGTAGTGAATCGCGTAGTGATATTTACCACGGTGCAACTGTGCTAAATAAGGAACTGGTAAACCACTGGAGCTATGGTCACGACGTATACAAGCACTGAGGACAACTCCACAGGTGGAGTGATTTACAATGGGACTTCAAGGAAAGTAATGGTCTCGGAATACGACGGCCACTCTCACCTGGAGAAATCGAGATTCGATGCCGACATTTTTCCGTCTTAAGTCTTGCATCCGTGCCATCACGAAACTTATGTTGTGGAATGGAAATCCACTGGTCTTCAATCACGTGACGCATCACCTAGGAGAAACAGTGGTTTCTGAGAAAATAAACAGTGGAACGAGTTAACATACCCATATATCGGTTGTCAAAACTGTGAACAGTGACGTCGATATGCAATCACATTTACGTTATGCAAACTAAAAAAAGAACGCTTACCTTTGCGTTGTTATTGTACGTATTATTAATATCAATGGCAAATGACGACACATCGTGCAATGACAGTTAATCTGCAACAGAAAGACATTTTAAGTGCAATACTGTCAATGAGAGGCAATGACCAATAATGAAATCTATTTTGCTTCAACATACGTAGTAGTTTTAAGATTATTAAACCTGTTTTAGATGTTAGTGCATAACTTTTGTAAAAAGTTCATCGAGTGTCCTGTCACAGTGATGTCTAGCGCACACGCACGTACAAACTGTATGTAAACTGTGATCATTTTGTCGTGAATTCAACTAACACTCTAACGGCTATGCCTCAATAAAATACACGTGAATGTGCATGCACTGCAGCCGCGATACCAACATTCACGCGCCTCATTACACTATCGTATGCCATGAATTGTATTTTAATATATATGAAAATATTGTAAAAAAATGTTCTGTAGTGTTAATTGCTCGCCTGCAGGTGCGTCCTTTCGTCTCGCAATTCAGGGGGCAATTTAAAGGCACATGTGCAGGATGGGCGTTGGCATATTGCAAAAACGTGGACATAACTTCAGAATATAAATAAAGAATTACATCAGATACTAGTTAGTATAAGTGGTTGTATTGATCGTGGTGTGAAACCGCTGAAACATTAGGATAATGATGAAGTTCAGTTGTCTTTCCGAGAAGACCTTTTTTGTTCTTGTAGCAGTCCGGATCGGACGGATATCTTCCATCGTCGCAGATAATTATTTGGCACACCACCATTATTACTATTTTACTGATACGCAATCTCACTAGGCGTTCTCATAGTTACATAGCAACAGAATTAATGTAAGTGTCTATGTAATTTCATTTAGTGTAATATTTTGTGAATACAGCGATATTATTTAATCTTGTGTTTCATTTACGTTGCAAGCTATTGTTCCAACTGAATGGTCCAGCACGAGCCAATGCTTTGGAATTATTCAATCTACGAAGTCCAATAAATAATTATTGTGAGAAGATTCACTCACGCTCAAACTTACAATGAACGGACCTTAGGCAAAATGCAATATGTTTAGCGCCCAAAATTTGTATTAAGCACCTTTAGAAATGTATACTCTGATCACACACTACTGTGATTATGAATTATTATTTGTCTGTTGGCTGATAGAAACAGACCAGGTCGGAAAATCCGATAAATTAAATGAATTTGGGCTGTAACTAAAAGAGAAAGCAACTGGAACAAATTTTTAAGTTAATGAAATTTTGCATACTTATTTTTAAGTATGTGGCAATGCTATAAGTAAGTTTGAATAAATTTTGCAGTACTAACCCTTTAGCGTAGGAACCAAGTTTTTTCCATTATATTTAACGTTTAGGGTGATTAGGTATACCCGATTTGTAATGTTTTGCGTGTTTTGTAATCTTGATACATAGGAACTAAATTTTGGAATGTGTTTTGTCAAACAATGCAAACATTTTCTCATGTAATAATGAAGGTATTTTTAATTACTAGAGTAAGTGAGACTTGTAGAACAGTTCACTGATTTTGAGGTTAGTGTAAAGTGTTTGATGTGAAATTCTGTGACAGTGAAACTGTTTTTAATACAATTTTCAAACTGAATCATTCGGCCTTAGCATATCCCCTTATCAATATCTCAATCTCTAGCACGTTGTGTTTATTTAAATCCAATGAATATTTTTCTAAAAGAAATCAGTTTTCAATCAGAATCAGAAAAATATTAATGTGCCAGAATCAGAAAAGTATTAATGTTTGTAACAACGTCAACGCGGGCAGCATTGCCAAGCACCGAGCCAATATCCAGTATTTTCACTGAACATTTTCGAAGTTATTCATTTATCAGCCTTTGAATATTTTCTACGCCTACAGTGGAGAGAACAGAGTACGAAGTACGTTGTGACTCTAGAGCTGAGGAAAAGTTTATTTCATTGTTTATTTGCACAGGGAAATTTGTCAGTTTATTGTACAGGGCAATAGAGATCGATGCTCACGAGACGTTATAAATGTCAGAGGAACTGATTTGATTGTGGGCATTGCGTATTGGTTTTCCAGATTAAGTTAATTTTTTTTTTTTTTTGATTACAGTAAAACTGATTAAGCACACCATTTACTCAACAACACATGAAACAGTAAATTTGAATGACACAAACATTACGCGTTTTATATTCATTGGCAAACAAACACATAAATTATAAAAAAAACGCTAATCTTTTATAAAGGACGTTACATAGTTAGAAAGAACGTTATAAATTTTATAAAGAAAATACAAATTTTATAAAGGAGATACAAATTTTATAAAGGAAGTTCCAACCTGTGGGCTGATACTTCCATGAATTTGTCATTAAATTACGTAGCATTAAATACTGACGTTTATAGTTTCAAACTTCACGGAAGAGCAACCAAGGTTTTCAGCGGCCTACGGAGGCTGCTAGTAGTCTATAGATGCACCACAAACATATACATTTACACTGAAGTGACAAAAGCCCTGTGATAGCGATACGCGCATATACTGATAGCGGTAATATCACCTAGACATGACGTAAAAACGTGGCTTGGCAGGCCAGCCATTTGTATTATAGAGGCAGCATGGCTCAATATTTCTGCAGGAGACCCCAACGACTTGTTCAGTCCATGCCACGTCGAGTTGCTGAACTACGCCGGTTTGAAGGAGGTCCGACACGATACTGGGAGGTGTCCCACCGTATCACTTGATAAAATTTGCGTTTCCTTACTAAGACCTATATCTAACATTTATTCACATTAGAAGTTATTCCGTTCAAGAATGATCCATTACACAAAGAGCATTCACTTGAAGATGGCTGGACGGTAGCCGGTGGGAATATTGTGGCAAGAAGTTAAGACGAACCGGCTGCAATCCCGATACCTCTTAGAATGTTCAGTACGCCGGGAAAACTTCGAGTCACAATGACTCATTATTTCATGTAACATTACAGTACTAATCAGCAAGGGACATGATTCTACTAATCAACAGAATGGACATACGCAATATACAGGTTTCTAAAGTCATGATACCCGAAAGGAAACCGACAAAGGGAAATGACACGCAACAACGTGAATCATGGCACAGAAAATTCATATAATTTTTCGACTTAAGTTAGTGGACAACCTACAGTATCTGGCATACTCATGTGATGAACACGAGAAAGTAACTCATCATCCTAAATACAGAATTAAGTACACGAATTACCTCAAGATTCCAATATGTAAGGCTTCTGATAGTATTTTAACATGAATCTTCACGCAAAAATAATTTAATGTGCATTCTACAAGAGTGTCATCTAAGAAACAACTCAGTGGACAGTTTCTTGCAGATATCCTTCAATAGACTGATATTTGAATGTGTAGTAATGTATAGAATTATAATTATTTTTAAAATGAGTTTCATTTCTGTTATTATGTCAAATTGTTAAATGCGAAATAAATACTTTGATAGACATTCCCTTTAGGATGTAAAGCTGTGAGAACGGGTCGTGAGGCGCACCCTCCGAAGACAAACGTCTCGAATTCGATGTTGTGTCTGATAGATAATTTTTATCTGCCATGAAGTTTCATTGCTTAAATTGTTTATAAATTTCCCATTTTATTAATTTCTTTTTTCTGTTGTTTTAAAACCTGAAAATATCATATTTACGAGTATATATATGTAAATTTAAGGTCTTGTCAGTTACCTTATGTTATTTGTGTTGAAATGTACTAATCAAGATAGAAGAAATACGAAAGAGAGACGTCGAAAAATACATAGTAAATGATCGGTTGTTGACATCTCAACGAAGGCGAACAAAGACGTTGGTAATGAATATCAAGTCGTACATTTATCCAAGCCTCATACCCACTGGAACCGACCGAAATGGCCCAGGAAATACAAATGTTTCAAAGCTGAAGTACACATCGAAGAAACTTATCAATAAATGTGGAAAGTGAGTCCAAATGCACACGGAAATCTGCCTTGTGCTAGCCCAACAACTGAAAGAAATGAAATGGGAGATGTGAAACATGAAGAGGTTTCCGAACAACATGTTGTTGGCGGTGGCCTCGAGGTAGTTTTTTTGTCCTAAACTTAGCTATTTCACTTGTCTGGTTCTCTTTTTCAAGAATCATATTAAGACATTCAGAACCGATCTGTAGCATAGTTTTAAAACCGGCTGCGATGGAACACATTACAGCTGTGGCACTGACTCGATGTACTCCGTTAATCCTATCTGGTAAGGGTCCCACACCATGCAGCAGAATCCCAAAACAGGACGGACAAGCGTAGTGTAGGCAGTCTCTTTAGTCGATCTGTTGAACCTTCTAGGTTTTCTGCCATTAAATTGCAGTATTTGGTTCGCCTTCCCCATAACATTTTCTATGTGTGCCTTCCAATTTAAGTTGTTCATAATTGTAATTCCTAGATGTTTAAAATTATGACCTTTCGATTGATTGATTTACCGTATAACTCAAGATTAACATATTCCTTTTAGAACTCGTGTGGATGACCTCACACATTTTATTTCTTAGTGTCAATTGCCAATTTTCGCACCATAAAGTCATATTTCCTAAGTTGTTTGGCAATTTGTTTTGATCTTCTGAAGGCTTTACTAGATGTTATGTAAGATGTCAACCTCTCATGATGGAAACACATTAGTCATCGGCGTAAACTCTGCAAGTGAGCCGTTCATTTCGTATTGAAACTCATTGACACTCACAACATATCATACAGAGAGGAGCATCTAGGGTTACTGCATATAACGGCATAAAAAACGGACAAACTTTTCTGACTGATGTTTTGATGAGATATTTCTTTCTTAATCTACCGTAATAATGACTTGTGACACAGAGCTGCCCAAAATATTGCGACCTTGGTGCCATAATCCATTACAATAATAACTTTCTCCAGTTATTATTAATGACTGACCCTATTGAAAGAATTTTTAGAGTCATTTAATAAAATCGATGCTTTTTTGAAACGTTGACATTTTTGTACGAAATACAATCTCTGTATGCTAATAAGGAGTTATATACTTTTCTGTCCGGAACGTCATTCATTTGATACGGGCTAATCACTTGTTTCTTTGATTACATTAATCTCCCAGCAAGCCGGCCGCGGTGGCCGTACGGTTCTGGGCGCTACAGTCCGGAACCGCGGGACTGTTACGGTTGCAGGTTCGAATCCTGCCTCGGGCATGGATGTGTGTGATGTCCTTAGGTTAGTTAGGTTTAATTAGTTCTAGGTTCTAGGGGACTAATGACCTAAGATGTTAAGTCCCATAGTGCTCAGAGCCATTTGAACCATTTTTCTCCCAGTAAAGCACAAAGCGTTAAGTTTATAGTCAAGTCGAGTAATGTGATCGGATGTATATTCCATAAATTTGGTGTGTCTTCAATTTCTGGTATCAATCTGATGCATTCTCTTAGCAATTCTTTGTGTATGTCGACATCGTTACGGATTTCATTAGTAATTTTTGGTAAAACTTCCCCTAAATTATTAAAGTATTTCGGATAAAACTCAACAGAAGCCTCATCCACTACTGCAGATTTTCCTTTAAAACTAGTTTTTATGGCTTGCACAATTTCGTCTAGAGTGAAAGGCTCGTTAAGGTGTGTCCAATAATATTCCGTAAGTACGTGAGTCGTTCTTTCGAAAGAAAAAAATCATTATTGTGGATGGGCTGATGTCACTTTTTCTGAAGAGTTTGGAAAAGGGGTGGGTAGAGAGACCAATTTTGATTCCATTCTCATCAGCATTTTTCTACCCGCTAATTCTTTTCCATTCTCTTACTAAACAATTTTCATCTCTCTTCCACTTCCTGTCTAAGAGGTAGAAAGAAATACGTTTTACTGCATTGTCATTTATGGGTTGAATCCTTATAAGTGGTACCTTCAGTTTTCTTCCGGGGCTCACTAAAAGTTTGACCTTAATTTGTCTAAACCTCGGTAGTGGGGTCGGCTAAACAGTCTTTTTACTAACAAGAGCTTTCGGACAGAACAGAGCTTTCCAATAGAACTGTGAGGTTCATCGGAGCCAAAGGGCTTTCTCGGTACAATATATTTCGAATAACAGGCTTAGCTTGTGTGAACCACCATTCCAACGTGCTATCAACGTGACACTGCTTGTTGAGTACCTCCTGCCATTAGTAGATCTTGTATTTACATGTGATTCCCCAAATGGCTTAAGTTAGGCTTCCCAAAGGCCTCTCTTATGAGGAAAAAGTGTTTTCGGGAATTTAATTCGGCGGATAAAACTGCAATGATCCGAATATTTGTTTTGTTTTGTTTTGATGTTGTCTGCTTGTGCTTGAATTAAAGATAACACGTATATCCTATCAAGTCTGCTATGTCCATTTGCCCGCAAATATGTGTACTCCGATTTGTTTGGGTTGAAAATTGGCCAAGTGTCTTCAAGATGGTAACTGTCAACCAGTGATTTAAGTTCATTAAGGGATGGAGCATATGAGTTCACAAGAGCTACGTCGATAATGGTACATACGGTTGCACGTCCATTTGATAAGAATTCTACATTCTTAATTTCAATGTCACAATGTATTATAATCGCGGTATCCAGTTTTAGTCTCTGGTCAATGCTAGAAATTACTGTGAAGGTGACAATGTGGTTAACTACATCGCTTGTGAGGTCTTGTATGATATTTGATCTCCAGTAAGAAGTTGTTAAGAGCAACTATCTCCATAATATGGGATGCCATATTTATGTTTATATGGAAAATGTTCCAGAGACTACGTCTGTGCGCCATTTATTGTTCGAATATGCAGACACCCCATCGTTTATATCGTCTACCAATTTCATTGTTTTTACACTTCCTTCATCACTGGAACCCTATGTCCTTTTACCTAATAAAGATCTTTATTCTTTCGTTTGCCTGACAGAATTTGACCTGATCCTTTATAAGGCTGTTTGTGGATGACATCTTAAATAGTGGGGCAAAGCTATAGCGAGTGCATTTCGTTTGTGCAGATTGCAAATACATTCAGGGGCAAGCATACATTCATGGAAAATTATCACCCACCCCTCCCCTTAACCTATTGTTAGGGTAATTGCTTTATGGGCCCCTGAGTGTTTATTTACGACTCCCTGGGGATAATCCCTCCTTTTTAGAAACTTCCACCCCTCCTCTTCCCATCCACCAACCACCACAATGAGAAAAGGATCGTTTTTTGATTATCACACCTGCCCAGTTCAGTTCAGAGCCGCTTTTCCCCCTCCTGGACACTCCTCTAGCCTTCCACTCCACACTCCCCCTTCACCTCTTCCCTCCACACTTCCCTACCTTTGTAGAAAAAAATTTGTGAAAAAATCAGGCAGTCTGTACAGAGCTGTTGGTATGGAAGGTACAAGTATTACCCCGTCTAGCAACTACATGCCCTAATTATGTAATTACTCTGCTTCAGATTGGATATGTTGTCTTGTTGTGTTTGTTCTCACCTTTGATGTGCATAGGTCGACTGAGAATGTGTACAATGTTACCAGCACAGCATGTCCCATGTCCCAACCCTGCTCTTGCCTCCTCTGTCTCCATCCCTCCCAGAAAAGACTGGAGGGAAAAATCGCTCAATCTATGACGAGATGGTGGATTGGAAGGATCCCCAACAGGAAATTCAAGTACATGGGTGAGGGCATAATAATATATCGTTAATTTATAAAATTCGATTTGCATACCAAGTTGCATTGGTTGGATTTCTTTATTTGGTGGGAAAAGCTCATCGTCCTCTGCTGGGTATTTAATTTAGGAAGATGCAGGTCTTGTAAAATACATGGAAAAGAAATATTTAAATATGTAAATAGATCGCTTTTTTCCAGTATCAGAAAGAATACCACCATAAAATTGTCATCAACGTAAAACACTTACTCCACATAAATACACTGTTACAGATCACGTTAAAAACACCTGCTAAAATCCTTGTGATCTTGATATCGCGTGCACATCACCGCACCACATGCGCTGGCCCACTGGAAAACGCTTGCATTCTGAGTGCTGGAATGGGAGGCGCCAGTTGCTTGCAGCGGATGTCAGCTGCCTTTGAAATTTGATTCCCAAACACACACTTTCCATACGAGCTGAATGAAACCAGCTGCTCTATGTGTTCATCCTGCTGTGCAAATACTGACTGAGTTAGTTCACAATACCATCAGTAGAGGACGCTGTCAGAAGCAACCTGCCCACCCTGCGTACCTGAAATCCCCTCTCCCTCCCCCCCCCCCTCCCAGCCCCCCTCAAGTCACCAGGTCACCAGTTACTTTCGGTCAGACAGAGCAACAGATGTCGGCAACTCTTTGATAATGATACCTGGGAAATTGTACTGGGCGAGATGGCGCTCTGGTTGTCACACTGGGCTTGCATTGGGGAGGACAACAATTCAAACTCACATCCAGCCACCCAGATTTAGGTTTAGTTCTCTAAATCGCTTCTGGCAATTGCTGGCAATTGCTGGAATCCTTCCTTTGAAAGGACATGGCCGACTTTCTTCCCAGTCCCTCCTTAATCCGAGTTTGTGCTCTGCCTCTGATGACCTCATTGTCGATGGGACATTAAACACTAATCTCCTCCTCCTCCTTCTGGATATTCCTGTAAACACACATGCTGTCTCTCTCTCTCTCTCTCTCTCTCTCCCCTCTCTCTCTCTCTCTCTCTGAAGTGTCACTTATTATCAGCAAGCATCCGTCATATGCCACCAGAAGCCACTCTTACCTCACTTTTGTCCTGAACAAAGTAGTGGGTATCTGGTAAATTTCAGCCCTCCCCAAAATGCTGAGCTGCAAATTTGTTAGAAATACTCCATTGGCACACAATGGCCGACCGCTGTGGCCCAGTGGTTCTAGGTCCTTCGGTCTGGAACCGCGTAACCGCTACAGTCGCAGGTTCGAACACTGCCTTGGGCATGGATGTGTGTGGTGTCCTCAGGTTAGGTGGTTCTAAGTTATAGGAGACTGATGACCTCAGATGTTAAGTCCCATAGTGTCCAGAGCCATTGGAGCCACTTTTTGCAGTCAATGTAATCGACTGACCAATTAATTAAATTAGTACTCTCTGCGTGGAAGAGTTTTTCCTTACGTCCTATCTCTGGATACTAGGAATGGCATACTTGGTGGGATATACTGGGACTATTAGAAATTCGATACCACAAACGTCCCGTTTTCAAACACTACTATTCCCGTTTCTAAATTTTCTGTGGTTTCTATTGGAGGAAGCTGGCCCTTTTAGATCGTTTGGCGGAAATACATTACGCTGTAGGCAGCTGAAAATGACAATGAGAATTCCAAATTTTAACTCAGTTGCGCAATGTCCTTAAACAATTAACAGTAGACAGGGCAGGGGTTTGACTGGAGTGTGCTTGCAATACCATTATCGGAAACAATAAACTTTTCCAATAGGGAATTTGACATCTCGATTTTGAGCGGAGCTTTGTAAAATGATACTTGTAGTTTGCAATTTCGACAGGATTATATGGCATCACGACTGTTTAATTTCTGAGCAGCTACACGTCTGCTAAGTGTATTTCTTAACACACTAACGAATTCTCAAGTTGGTTCTCTCTGCTACAACATGAAGAAAAAAGAGGGGAAACTGTCTGCAACGTACAGGATAACGACAATCACAGATCCACCTTTAGTTAAACAATTACCACTCCTCCTTTCCGCTGCAAGACAGAGTACACAGTGTGATGTACTGAATAGCAGGCAATGGCACCCACAGTAGCTGACACTAAATTGACAAGGCACTTTCTAAACATACAATACATTTCGCAGTAACTGTCATGGTTAGATGTCGGAGATCGCGGGAACTTCCATAGGACCCATGCGCCGCTACCGCATGTAGGTCACACAGACAGCTGCACGACCACCTCCTGGCATTAACACGTCAGCCGTACTGGACCCTCAGAGGTCAGAGCGAGTGCCACCGTGACTGCCCGGACATCAATCGATCAATTTATATGGGCGGAGGGGAGAGGGGGGCAGAGGGGTGATGTTTGATTTGTGGGACGCTTAACTGCGCGGTCACCAGCGCCAGTACAATGAACCAATTTTTACGCAGTCCTAATGGGCGGAGGGCAATAATCATACAGAGCCAACACTCGCCGTATTCAATCTCCCCAAATTTCCACGTAAAAGTTAGAGATACTCGTAACACATTCAATCGCGAAAGCTGCCCAACACATTCTGGCAATTACTTTGCTATTCACCACCAGAGGGCGACTTGGTTAAGTCAACTGCACCCTCGCACCGCATCTGACCAGTTAGGGAAGCTCATCTACGACTCGCGTCTTCAGCCGGAGCCAACCATTCGTTCTGGCCACTGGCTGCTTCCACCACCCACCTGGACCACAATCAGAATTGTCCTACGAAACCAGCCACATATTTAAAACTGCTGTTATAATCAAAGATTACGATCGCAATGCCAATTTGTTGACATTCGTCAATGAGCGAAGTATCGAAAATATCTCCTCATTATGACTGTGGTATTGAAATATCAATTTCCCATGTAAACCAATATCCTCCTTATGACTGGACATAATTTTTCAAGCAAAATATTTCGTATCCCTACGGCTGGACTTGCGTCAAATTTTCCACACTGTTCATTCCCCTCCCCCCCCCCCCCCCCCCCCCGTATCATTTTCTTCCGGTACCCATTTCAGACAAGCAGTGCAAAAATTGTGCTATGTCCACACTCACACTGGATAAGTGGCCCGATTCTACTCAGTTTTAGGTAATTATTTAACGTTTCGGTCTTCCGACCAATCAGATTCGAGAAGAGACTGCGTGTGTTTTCAATCAGCGCTTCCACAAGATGCTGCACCCTTCCGAGAATCCCTCAAACAGATGTTGCAAAGCATAGGCGTCTAGCATGATTTGATAATCAACAGCGCTTCTTCAGACGAAAGAATTGGAAAGACATCAGCGAGATGAGTTAAGTTTGCAGTAATAAGCACCATAGTGGATAGTGCGATGTGCCAACGGTATTGCCTCCACTGTTTGTTCGAATGGTTCAAATTGCTCTGAGCAGTATGGGACTTAACTGCTAAGGTCATCAGTCCTCTAGAACTTAGAACTACTTAAACCTAACTAACCTAAGGACATCACAGACATCCATGCCGAGGCAGGATTCGAACCTGCGACCGTAGCGGTAGCGCGGTTCCAGACTGAAGCGGCTAGAGCTGCTCGACCACTCCGGCAGGCTCACTGTTTGTACACGATGGCAGATCCACTTGAACCCTTGCATTCGTATATTGTGCAGGTGTTTACGAAATGAGTGTGCCATCTTTTATGCACGGATATACTCATCAATGCATTGAAAACACAATTACCCAAGTCAAATTTGTGCTCCCATTATGACTAGACATATCTAATTTTTTTACAGGATAGTTGTCTGATCACTTTCCACACACGTTTTGTGATATGTAGGAACACTACCCACAGTAACTTTACGTTCCAACAGTATAACACTCCCGACAAGTGACGTGACTTCCATTTGTCAATCTATAGCGTCGAAAAAGTTACGGTATCTCCACATTCACACCAGCTCACTGTAGTTCACATGGGCTAACATAGCTTCCCAGTAGCAAAACCCCCCGTAACATCAACATTAATGATATTTGTCAAAGAATAAAGGGTGTAGTTACAATGAAAAGCGCCCTTATGGTTTATTAATATTACATACATAACTACACGATAGTCAGCGTTTTGACGAAGCAGGAAGAAATGTAGAAGTGTAACTTAGAAGAGTCCAGCTAACTTCTACGAAAAAATCACCTCAGCAATTCCGAAAGTCTCATCCATGTCTCGATATCGTCACATCCACGAAATGATTAAATCACGTAGGTCTTCCAGATAGTCAGAATCTAGAACAGATTGTAGGTATTCTGCTCTTGGGATGTCAAAATTAAAATGGATCAGTCTCCAAATTTCATCATGAGTGCAGCACCATCATACAATGATGTAACAGATAGTGGCTATTGCTACATTCCCATCGCCACTCTGTCCTTGAAATTTCGCTGGAATGATCACCGGTTCTGTGGATGTTGCGTATGCCCGGTAGTGACCTGCACCCTGCTGTTTGAAACTGTCGGTGTAATTCTGCTACTTCGAGCCACCACACAGAGAGAGGAAGAGAATAGAATTAGATTCAAATAAGCAAACGAACTTGCAACTACCCTCATTCATCCACATTTTTGTTGCACTTTTCCTCAGTTTTACGTATTTTCCATCAGTTTCGAAATTCCATCAGGTTTTGCTGCAATTTCAAGGTATTTTACCAAATTAACAGATCTCGATGACTTCTCACGTCAAAAAAAACATCTCTTCGCTATGCCATAGTGATGCCATGAGCCAATGACACTGCAGCATGGATCCCAATTTCTGTATCATACGAAACAACCATTTCCATTACTTTGCGAGTGGTACATACATCTAGATATATCGTAACCCCTGATAACAAATACCTTTTCGTAGTGTGAGAAATAACAAGCAGAAGAGAGGAGGCGCAAAAACTACGTTCTTTAGCCGAAGCACTTTATAAATACGGTAAGATTTTATTACAATTGACCAACTCCCAATATGTGGAAGGGAATCACAGAGTATTATCGCGTTTGTGAATAAAGACAGATATATAAAGATCTCAACAACAGCTTTGATGATTAGCACCCCGGTTAAAGGCGCTGCAGCCTGGAACCGCGGGACCGCTACGGTCACAGGTTCGAATCCTGCCTCGGGCATGGATGTTTGTGGTGTCATTAGGTTAGTTAGGTTTAACTAGTTCTAAGTTCTAGGGGACTAATGACCTCAGCAGTTGAGTCCCATAGTGCTCAGAACCATTTGAACCATTTTGATTAGCACCCCAACAATTGGAAACGAGCAGCCCCTTCGTTGAATCTATTAGCTAAGGAACCTGAGAAAAACTCTAGATGATCTCTCTCCATGCATCTCGAAACTCTTCCTCGGTCATTAATCCACTCTTCCTCCGACATTGTGTCCGGTTTCATTTGGAACTGAGCTGAAGCAAAAGGTTGCTACTTCTATTACATTCGACATCTTGTGAAGCAACAGAACGAGCTGAGTTCCACGTTATCAGTACACTTCGATATTTTATGCTCGGAAGGGGTACAACACGCGCTCCAAACTTATATAGTTGATCAACGCTAGAGATGTAGACAGGATTTCTCATTCCTATATTGTGACTGCCATTCTACGAAGATTCTTACGTACCAGTCATACTCACATCACTCTTCCCATGACACACGATCTCTGTAGATGCGTGCATGCTCAGAAAGTTAGCACTCCCTAATAGTGTAGATTAGTTACAATGCAGGTACATGCCCCACCGTTGTGATAAAAGTTAAGTGAAGAAGTATGGTTTATGTATGGAGCTCCACAAGGAACGAGTTTGAAACATTTAAGGTAAATCGCTTGTGCTATGTGTTCTGTAGTAATGTTGTAGTGTTTGAGTTCCATCCCAAGAACGCACTGAAAAGAGAGAAATGACTGCAGGACGTAAACACACACCCCTAAGGCTACATGGTTCTGCACTTGAGCATGCTATGTAGTTAAAACAGTATGGTTTACGATACATTAGTCACTTGGAATGCAACGCTGTTAATATTCCAATGCAGGAAATATATTTCTAACACCTGAAATACATTTCCTGTCCCACTCACTGTGGTGAGAAACTTTAACATGATAAAACTACTACCTTCTACACTAAAGAAAAAAACCAAAAACATTTATTCTTTGTGAAAAGTGCAATATATATCTTTCTTGATGTGTAAAGCGCCCGTTGTTCACGTCCGTTTACGATTCAGAAGTTATGTTATGCTCGCATCAGTATTATAAAATGATCGTCAGCGGCCAAAATGCATGAAACAACGAAATATTGTGAGGAAATAGACAAATGCATAGCAGTAGTGTCTGACATGTGAAATTACACATCATTTTGCAGTAACTCCGTGAATAGAGCACCGTCTCTTCCACACACAAGTAATGTCAAGCAGATGTATACACAGTGGTTGCTGTACCTGACAAAACCTTGTCACTGCCTTTGAATCACTGCATTTATGAAACTGGAGACTCGGTTTATGTCCAATATGTGGTAGGGAAATGAAGTACTTCTGATACATATTCGTTTGTCCAGAGGCGGGTGCTGTAATAGCTTTCCCATCGGTTTGGTGCACGTGGTTCATCACACATATGTTGGAATTCCTCTGCTGACTGTGGTATGGGGAGGTTTGTGTTAACCATTGCAGGTAGGTAGCGCTCTAAGTCACACACAGAACACGCAATAGTATGTGAGTCGAATGCACGCTAAATTATACAACTGATACAGCTTGAGAAAACAACGGAAAAAATGGTTAAAGATGCAATAAATGAACTGCGACATCATATCCCTCTCTCTGCACTGCATCATCATCATCATCATCATCATCGTCATCATCATCAGTCTACTATTAAATTCTGCTTCATTACAACCCATTTCAACCGGCTACTCCACCTACTTTCTATTATCCTTTAAGGCAGATCCATGTCAATTAAGAGGGTGATGGTTCTGTTTTCTAGAAAAGCATCGAAGACGTAATTTTGCATGTATTACTATTACATCAGTAGACATACAGCAGAATGTTTTAAAAACCCTGCAGCGACTGTTCTGCAAGTTATTTGTTATCTGACACCACATGGTTTCATTGGTAGAGACTACAGAGATGCACATTGTAAATACGGTTTTTTAAAGTTTAAAGCACTTAAACAGTGTGGTATAGGGTCAAACACGCCATCCATTCGGTCGTTGTACATCGCAGTCCCCAAGCTGATTGTAAACACGTCTCCAGACGGTGTAAATACTTTCTGTTAGAGTGTAAAGCAAATAGTCTTGCACAGGATCAAACACGCCATCCATTCTGTAGTTCTATATTACGTTCGCCAAGCTGGTAATACAATGCTCTTTAGCTAAGGAGGACGTGAAGTTTGTAGAAGTCCCAAGTCATGGGATTTATCTCTAGCGTGGCTGATGATGAATTTGTAATCTGATACATGATTTGTTACTGAACATTTGGTGGTCGGTCATCCATGTTACAAAAAAATCTGTTCGAACCATATTATTGCGAGTGACGAGAAATTACTATTACCCTGGCCCCCAGTACCTCCACGCCGACTTCTTGTCGTATTCCTCTTGCTGTCGTACACGCATTCCAATGTACAAAATTTTTCCAGCACCAAGCAGACATGTAAGCAGTCTCTTATTCAACCCCAGTTCTCCAACATTTTGGAATGTTTTCCCTCTTTTTACATATATTTTCCTTCAATTTTCGTAATTTTCCCTAATTTATGTCACGTCTGCTTATATCATCAACACCTAACTTGCGGCCACATATTCTAAATTTGTTAGTAGATGCAGCACAACCTAGACGTTTGTGTGTGTGTGTGTGTGTGTGTGTGTGTGTGTGTGTGTCAGTTTCACGCAGGGTGCCCCCGGACCCTACTCTGACCTACTACCGGTGAAGCCACCTTCAGACAATGTCCCGAGCATATCGCGGATCGATCCACTTTAAACCCTATCCTTGCGGTAGCGCGTGGCGGATGCACCTTCGAACCCCATCCTGGCCATAAAGAATTGTGTACCCACCTTCAAACCCTATTCCAGCTGTAACATGTGGCAGATCCACCTCGAACGCTATTCTGGCCATTATGCGTGGTGGACCCATCTACAAGCTCTATCTAGATCCGATCTGGAACCTACCCTGTGCCATGGGGGCCCTCTATGTGAAACCAATACACCCCCCTCCCCCTCGCACACACACACACACACACACACACATACACAGAAAAATAGCGGTGACGGTAGGTGTTAGCAACTTTGCTAAATTGACAAAGAATTTTAGAACACATGGGCAGAAGTGAGGTCATGATCGCATTACCAGAGGTGATATAAAATCGGTAAAGTTGTGAAAGTTGGTGGAAGATACATATAAATTGAGGGAAAATACAGAAAATGCAGGAAAATTAAGAGTGAAACAAGGAGTACTTACATGTCTCCTTGGTGCAGGAAAGTTCTTTACGTGGGAACGAGTGTGTGACTGCAAGAGAAATATGACAAGAAGTTGACATGGAAGTACACTGGATCAGGTAAACATTAATTTTTTGTGGAGCGTGATAAGATGGCTGGGATAGACTGTTCATCGTTTATGACCCCCAAATGTAGAGTAATAAATTTATGTATGTCGGATGACAAGCCCTGGTGTAACCCCAAAGGCATTATCGACCACCTTATAAATTTTTATAAAGTTTCTGGACATGTGACTACGAAAAACTATGTCGTCCTTAGCTACAGAGCATTGTATGACCTGCTTGGGGAGTGTAATATACAACTACAGAATGGATCACACCTCTGACCTTGTGCGACATTGCTTAAGTGTTTAAACTTCAACAAACATTATTTACAGTATGCACCTTTGTAGTCTCTACCAATCACAACCATTCGGTGTCAGCTAACAAGTGCCTTACAGAACACTTGTCGCATCATCTTCAACAACATTCTGCTTCATGTCTACTGTGGTAATAGTAGTACATGAAAAATGAGTGCTGTTTTCCATTTGACACGAATCTGCGTTAAAGGATAACAGAAAGTAGGCGGAGTAATCGATGGAAGATAATTGTAACGAAGGAGAATTTAATGATAGACTGATTACACATTCTAGAGAGGGAGATATGTTGTGGCAGATCATTTATAGCACATTTAACGATATTTTTCTTTCATTCTCTCGGGCTGTATCAGTTGTGTGTTTTAACGTATGTTTGACTCATATACAACTGCGTGGTCTGTGTGTGACTTTGGGCGCTACCTACCTGCGATGGTTATCAGCAAAGCTCCCTATATCACAGGTGTTGGTAATATATTTCCTGCTTCGGAGTGTTAACAGCGTAGGAACCACACTTATATAACATTATTGCATTTTCAAGTGCATAACTGTGTAGCTTAAGGAGCGTGCGTTTATGTTATCCGATCTAGATGTTTCCCAGGATCCTTAGCCAATAGTTTCAACGAAGGGGAAGCTCGTACTGCTATGTATATGGTTCGTTTGCTGGGGTGGTAATCATCAAATGCTTTGGTGAGATCTATCTCCAGCTTTATTCTACGAATGCGGGAATACTTTTTGATTCCCTTCTACATGGGTGGAGCTGTTCAATCGTAACAACGTCTTACCGAATTTATAAAGTGATTTGGCTAAGAAACATAGTTTTCTGCACCTTCTCTCTTTCGCTTGCTATTTCCCACACTACAAAACAGTATCTGTGTCATGTGACGTAGGTAGTGTAGCAGGGGTCACGATATTTCCACATGTATATAACACTCGCAAAGTGATGAACTTGGTGGTTTAGCAACGATACAGAAATTGAGAACCAGGCTAATAGCATCATGAGATTGTCATTGGCTAATAGAATCATTGGCTAATAGCATCATGAGATTGGAACGATAATACATTTTGTTGATGTGACAGATCGTCAAGAGCAGTGGTTTTGAACTCGAGTTCAAATTCGTTGAATTTATGGAAAACCTGGTGAAATTGCGAAAGTGGTGGAAAATACTTAAATTTGAGGAAGAGTACTACAACAATGTTGAATGAGGATAGTTACATGTTCGTTTGGGTATATGAAATCTGTCCATACCATTCCTCTCTCTGTTGTGGTGCCTCCGAGTAACAAAAGTGCGCCCACGTTTTTAGACAACATGGTGTGGGTCAATAACGGACTCCGACATACGCACCATTCGTTGACCTGTCGATCATTTCAGCGATACCGCAAGCATTGAGTTTGGATGGAAATATAGAAATTACTACTACGTATCACATCAGTTTATGATGAAGCAACAAAAAAATGGTTCAAATGGCTCTGAGCACTATGGGACTTAACATCTGCGGTCATCAGTCCCCTATAAATTAGAACTACTTAAACTTAAGTAACCTTAGGACATCACACACATCTATGCGCGAGGCGGGATTCGAACCTGCGACCGTAGCAGTCGCGCGGTTCCGGACGGAAGCGCCTAGAACCGCTTGGCCACCGTGGCCGGCCTTGAAGCAACGCTCAAGGTCAAATCCGGACACTAATCCATGTATTTACATCCGAAGAGCAGATCACCTACAGTCTCGATTCTAATTGACTGAAGACATATACTTTAAATCATTTCTTGGAAGTGGCGACATCGCATTATCTCGTGGGAATGAGACTTTTGTGGGGCTGAGGTGGTGTTTTCATAGAAGTCAGCTGGACACTTCAAAGCTACTCTTCAACATAAAGTGTGTCAGTCCTTTACGCTCAGCGTACGCTGACTATCATGCTGGAATGTACTAAACATAAATACAATTTGTGACGGCTTTTTAATTGTAATTACGGCCTTTATTCCTCGACAAATATGTAATAACGATGAGTCTTCGGGAGTGTTTTGCTACTTGGAAACTAAGGTAGGCAGTGGCAGACGACACCTAGCTGTTGTGACTGTCGACATACCATAATTGTTTGCGTGCTTTACACCTATAAATGATAATCACGCTACTTGTCCCGAATATTGTGCTATTGCAAAGTAAAGTTACCGCGGTTAGTGTTCCCACATATCACCAAACGTGTGTGAGAAGTAACCAGACCACTATTCCTGTAAAAAAATTACGTACATCTAGTCATGAGGGAAGGATACATTTGAGGTAGGTAATTGTGATTTTAACACTACATTAAGTCTATCCGGCCTTGAAGGTTCACAAAATGGTTCAAATTGCTCTGAGCACTATGGGACTTAACATCTATGGTCATCAGTCCCCTAGAACTTAGAACTACTTACACCTAACTAACCTAAGGACAGCACACAACACCCAGCCATCACGAGGCAGAGAAAATCCCTGACCCCGCCGGGAATCGAACCCGGGAACCCGGGCGTCGGAAGCGAGAACGCTACCGCACGACCACGAGATGCGGGCGAAGGTTCACAGATTCATTTCGTAAACAGCTACACAATATACCAAAGCAGGAGAGCAACTGGATATCTTACAGTCCACAAACAGTGGAGGCAATACGGTTGCAGCATCATGGATACACAGAACGTCGTTTCATTGGCCCCACAGATCAGATACTCACATGTTCTTTGTAGCACTGTCGACTGTGATGTTCATAATTGTTCACCACCTGAAATCAGCGATGTCTTCCCAAACCTTCGTCCGAAGGAGCCCTGTTGATTATCACGTTATGCCAGATGGCCAGCTGCCTGTGCTTTAGAGCACCTGTTTGAGAGATTCTTGACAGGATGCAGCCTCTTGTTGAAGCGTTAACTGACGATACCCGCAATCTCTTCTCGAACGTGATTGGCTGGAAGACTCTAATGTCAAGTAATTAACTAGAATTGAGGATATTCGGGACACTTAGCTGGTCTGTGTGTGGACATACCATAATTTTTTCGGACGCTACAGCCATATAAACGATAACTGCACTACTTGTCTGAAATGCGTGACTGTTGGAGTGTAAAGTTACTGTGGTCAGAATCAGTCTTGCGAGATGTGCAGACAGATTGATGTGGGTGGGAAGTGAGCAGACTAGGTCTGCATTTTACGGACAATATTGCGAATTGAGCACATGTGCGGGCGTAGGCGTATGAAAGATTTTACGTCAAAAATTATCCAGTCATAAGGGGGATGTAGTTTTACATGGGAAACTGACACATCCTGAAACATTGTCGTCATGAGAGGCTACTTCCTATACATCGTTCTTTGCCAAGTGTCACCAAACTGGACTGCACTTGTAAAACAAAGTTAATTGTAATTACACCGATAAATATGCGACAGGTTTCATAGGAGGGGATCGTTTGGTGACTGGGAGCTTAGCCGAGGCAGTCGGTGACCAGAACGAATAGACATTCCCAGCTTAAGTTGCGAGTCGCCACTGGGCCTCCCGAGCAGGTCAGATCGGGGTACAAGTTTGCAGTTCACCTAAGCGTGTCTTCCTCTGGGCAGGTGAGTAGCAATCTAATACTCAGTATGTGCTGTGCAGCTCTCCGATCATATGTGTTGCGAGTACTCTCCGATTGTTACGTGGAGATTGGATAAGGCTGAATATGGCGCGTTGTTGTGCTATACGAGTATTCCCACTCACACGTAAATTTATAGGTTTGTTGCTGGGAGGTCACGGTAAAAGTCTCACCGATTTCTCAGCCTTGCATGGCCTACGGAAGTTTCCACGATCTTCGACATCCTACCATGATAACTACAATGGATTGGACCGTGATTTAAGTGTATATGTTTACAAACTTCCCTGTCGATGTGGCGACAGCTGCCGTGTGAGGCGTTGAGTGCTGCTCAGTATATCCCACTTGACTTTGTTTTGCAGCAGAAAGGTGGAGTAGTACTTGTTTAAATTAGTTTGGGTTTTTTGTTGTTAGTGTCCTATCACGTAGTCGACACTATCCCTTCCTTTTTCTCCCTGGTATGGCAGAGAGAACCCACTTGGGATTCCTACAGTTCTTTAAAAAGTACCCTTAGCACACCTGTAGGTGGTTGAAAACTACGCGACAGTGACGGCATAAATTCCCGCCTAAATTTGAAGTTACAACTATGATTTCATACAGCACCGCTTCCGATTACGACGTCAAATTCCCTGTTAATCAATTTTTGTTTGTCTCGGATAGTGGTACTGCGTGTATCTTCCAGTCAAACCCCTGCCCTGTTTCCTGTAAACTGTTTGAGGACGTAGCGCAATTGAGCTGAAGTTAGAAATTCTCACTTCCATTTTCAGCTAACTCAGACGTAATGGATTTTTCGACAAACTGCCTAGCTGTGCCAGTATCCACCAATAAGAAGCAACGAAAATCCAGAAGATGTAAGAGCAAGGTTTATAACCCGGCAGTTATTGGAATGAATCTGGGATAGCCCCAGGATTTCCTGCCAAATGGGCCAGTCCTGGTACCCACCAACAGAAAGCAAGTAAAAGCCGTCCCACACAGAGGGTATGGCATTAACCAACTAGAAAATCAATTTTATTGAGTGGGGTAGTGCAAATTGACTACTTTCTAGAAATCCACATGTAGCAATTTGCGGAGAACTGGGGATTTACTAGGTATCTGCTACTTTCTTCTGACAAAAGAGGGGTTAGTATGATTTCTGATGGTATGCAACAGAATTTCCTCTACTACTTATATTGTGAACTACCTCACACAATATGTGCACAGCAGGGAGAGCACTTAGAGCAGCTACTTCCACTGACCTTGTATGGAAGGTGTGAGTTTGGGAACAAATCATGTAATGAATCTGATATCAAAATTCAAAGGTAGCTGACATCTGGTATCACGCATTCCTCCGCAAGCGACAGGTGCCTCGCAGTTCTGCACTCAGGATACAAAAGGTTACCGGTGATCCAGCGCCTGTGGTGTGGTGCAGTGACAATGAAACACGATTGGAAGATTTCCTTCAGATATGTTTAGCAGTATCCTTAACAGTTTCCTTATGTGTGGAGTGTGTTCTATGTTGATGTCAATTTCCTGGCGGTATCCCTTGAGTGGTCAGAAAACATCGTTGTGTTTATGTATTCAATTACTTTTTTTCGATGTATTTTACAAGACCTGCATCTTCCAAAGTTAAATAAACAGCAGGGAAGAATGAGTTTTTCCCACCAAATGAAGAGATCCAACCGCTAAAAATATGTATGCTTATTGAATTTCATAAATAAACAACACATTGTTCTGCCCTTTGCAAACTTGTTGAATTTCTTGTCAGGGATCCACCCTGTGTACCAGCTCTGGGCGATTTTTTGCGCCTATTTTTTCTGGGATGAGTGGGCAGGGACAGAACGAGGTGTGAGGAGCCTGCTGTGTGGCGTGAAAGGCTTGTTGTGAAGTTCTCTGCTGGTGACACTGTGCGCTAGGTCACTCAATTCCTGCGCAAGATCAGCATACTCACAAAAATTTTCCAACAAGACAGCAGCTCCATATGCAGCAGTGTGACTATGTAGCTACAACATGTAGTTACTGGACAGGGTAATATCTACACCTTCCCCAACAACAGTGCTGCACAGACTGAGCATTTTTCCTACAGTCTTTTTCAAAAAGTAATAAGGATGTAGGGTTGTGGAGGGGCAAGTGGGGGAGGGGAGTACTGGGGGATAGGCTAGGTGGGGAGATGCTCTGAACTGGAGAAAGGTGACAAAAAAGTGTCCTTTCTGCTGCCTGGAGTGGTGGGGGGTGGGGATGGGAATGGTGAAGGGGAAAGGTGGGAGGTTTCTCAGAAGGAGTGATTGTCCCAAAGGGGTTATAAATCAACCTACAAGTGACTATAAAGCAATTAGCGTATCAATAGGGTAAGGGGAGGGAGATGGCAATAATCTGCCCCAGAATATACACTTGCCCCTGAATGGATTCAACCCACCCAAGAAAGTGCATTGATATCAGCTATGCCCACTACCATCTTTAACTCTCTCTACTATCTTTAATCTGATGTAATTCTGTAAGAGGCTTTTCAGAGCTATCATCTTTTACTTCAGAGGCTACAGGTTCCTTGTCCACCCAGTTCTGTTTTTTCTGCACAGTCTGTCTGCTTTATTACCGAATGAGTAGTCATCTGTGACACATCAGTTTCGGTGGTAACACAACTTTGCATCTATGGCAATGGGTCGTCACCTATCTCAGTTTCCACAATTTTTTCCACTTTCTTTTCAACTTTTGGATCTGATTTTGTTTCATTGGATGTATCTTTTCTGGCTTTGAAGTGAGTTTCTGTATCGTTTGCAACTACACATGGGTGGTCTGTGGAGGGTCGTGTGATTTGTTCACTTCCTGCAACTAGTTTCAGAATTTTGTTTACCATTTCCTATGCATTTTCTGATGTCCCACGTTACAGGTACAGTTGTGGTAACTGGTGGCAGTGAAGTGTATGCCTCTAGTTGTTAGCGACTTCTGCATCACTACTCGGGAAGTCCCATGTATCTATTAAAGTATTCCATGGGGAGCTGCAGTGGTACTCGTCCAGATCAATTAGTACACAGATAGTCAGCAGAATTACAAATTGAATATGTCAGTGATTGCTCACCATATGTTATTGTTGTGATCTCGAGAAATTATTTTGTGACATCAGACACCACGAAAATTACGGGGCGCCAAAGATGTTGTGAACTGAGATTTCCTTCTCTCTGCTGTCAGACATGAATTGACGAGTAGTTCACTAATGAAATTACTTGACATTAGGTGCCAACTATTACCTGATTTTAATAATGAAATTAAACACAAATGGTTAGCAATTTAGGAGTTCATGTATGAATGTAAAATATTACTTATATGATCAAAACATGAATAAAACAAAATTACAAAACTCAGATCCGATTTCACTGGGCGTGGACACGACTGAATTGTTAAGGGAAAAGAGGAGGGGACGAATCGTCTCACCATTATTCGTTATCGTTTGTCGTGTACTGCTGTCGACGGCAGGCGCTGCGTTGATCCGGGGCGTCGCCTCGGAGCTGTGAAGTACGAGTCGGCTGCCTTCGTCGACAATCGCAGCTTTGCGGCTGGGGCCGTGTACGATCTCCGCGTTGTTTCACAGTTGTTGGTCACGTGGCCGAAGCTGCGCTGTCACGGTGCCTCAAGACGGGTGTAGGCGCTGGAAGGAAGAGCGGCCAAGTCCTCTAGCTTCCGTGGTGTCTCCACAACTCCCCATTATCGTTCTATTCCATCTCTCAGCACAATTCCTCTTCGAAATATTCTTCCTTACTGCGTAGTCATTGGCAGGCAAAATTTTCAATGCAGCCCAATGACAGATGTCCATTTCATAGCCACGGTCCTCAGTGCGGGGTGGAAATTTCCTATCTGGCGTGGGCTCGCGTGCCTCATGAATCGGCGTCTTTCTCACGATTTCACATTCTTACGATGTTTTCCTGCATACCGAGGCCGTTAGGAGAGCAGCTACACAACACTTCTTTATAACCGATCTCTCTGTATGAGGCCTAGACAGACTCATGTTTGGGCTCCGTCTCAAAATCTGCCGGCGTCCGTGATTTATAAGCAATGTCCTCACTGTTGAGAAAACATCTTCGAACGCTGACTTCTTTCACAAACCTGCCTGCGCCAATTCCACACTTTTTGTGTATGCTCCTCGCTGTTCCTGTGGGGTGCTGTAATTGTCGGCACATTCCTGCTATCTAAGGCAGGTAAAATGATTGCCGCCAGGCCAGAAGAACTTTGATGCTTTCGCGAGTACATTCTTGGCGTTCCATCCTAATGGCTGCAGGTATCCATCAGTTCTTGGCACGCGTCTCGTTGTCAGGCCGGCCGGTGTGGCCGTGCGGTTAAAGGCGCTTCAGTCTGGAACCGCGTGACCGCTACGGTCGCAGGTTCGAATCCTGCCTCGGGCATGGATGTGTGTGATGTCCTTAGGTTAGGTAGGTTTAATTAGTTCTAAGTTCTAGGCGACTGATGACCTCAGAAGTTAAGTCGTATAGTGCTCAGAGCCATTTGAACCATTTTCTCGTTGTCAGACAGGCCCTTCACAACGTCTCCCTCCTTGAGCGAGGCGAGGACGTCTGTCCGGATTCCTGCTGTGTGCCTGGAGAATGACTGCAGTGTCTCCTCCTCGGCGGCTCACCGTCGTATTATGTTATAAATGCTCTGTTTTCAGCAACTGATGCGTAGAATGAAATGTGTCTTTTTACTTCCATCCTGATGTTTCGTACACCACTGGAAAGTGCCAGACCATTAATCATCTTCAAGATTCAAAACTGTGCTATACTGTTTAAAATACCGCTCTGTCGCCTAATTTTATCATTCAAAACATACGTTATAAATTTTTACACTCGGGATTCCATAGTCTGCATACCGTGCAGTAATATTACTAACAGATCTGTAAAGGTGTTTGAATCTCCAAGCAGTGTTTGAATCTCCAAGCAGTGCCACCTGCAGTCACGAGTGTGTCACAATTTCCGGCATCTTTGAATTTTATAAACATAGAAATATGAATGAAATTCAGTTCCAGATCTAATTGTTACAGATCAACTCACGAATTTCAAATGGTGACTGTTGATCAGCATTCCTATCACAAATACACTGTTGATGACTGTTATTTTACAATTTTTTTTCCCAGAAGCTTTTAAAGACACCGAGAGTACAAACGGCCGGCCGCGTACACCAAGCACTGTCGCCCCATTCGCTAGCCGGAGCGCTGCGCAGGGACGTGTTGACTCGACAACCATGTGACTACACAATGGAGAGGTGAACTGATACTAAATTCGCTTTATTTTCAATGTTATTTCGGGAACTACACGAAAACTGATGGTTGGTGAGGTTGCTGACTAGTAAACATGGGCTTTAAAGTCCAAATCTTAAGAGCAATGCTCACTCGGTCAGTATAACGGAAGTGTTTCACATAGCAAAGGTATGCATTTTGGAGTCCATGTTCACTAATCAGTGTTTTATTCTTTCGCCACCCGGATTATGAAAAGCTTGCAGTAGCGTAGGCCCGCTGTCTGAGATATCAGAATGATTTTCGCTTATGTCATTCGACTCTGTCATTTCCGGACTAGGCTCCCTTGCCTCCTCACATTGATACATTTACCCTTGTCTATCCTTCCAGCAAGTTTGTAACATCATCACAAAATGTTCCTGTACACGGTGGTCATATGCCAGTATGTCCGCTGAAAGTGCTCGCTGTTAGGTTCTTCAATAAATATTCAGACAAG